>NC_064620.1:598225929-598851679 GCF_023898315.1 Schistocerca nitens | reverse complement strand
CCCACTGTTGAAGAGCAATTCGGGGATGGCGCTTGCATCTTTCAACACGATCGAGCACCAGTTCATAATGCACGGCCTTTGACGGAGTGGTTACACGAATATAACTTCCCTCTAATAGACTGGCCTGCACAGAGTCCTGACCTGAATTTTTGCAGAATACCTCTGGGATGTTTTGGAACGCCGTGCCAGGGCTCACCGACTGGCATCGATACCTCTCCTCAGCGCAGCATTCCGTGAAGAATGGGCTGCCATTCCCCTAGAAACCTTCCAGCACCTGCTTGACCGTATGCCTGCGAGAGTGAAAGCTGCCATCAAGGCTAAGGGTGGGGCGACACCATACTGAATTCCAGCATTACCGATGGACGGAGCCAACAACTTGTAAGTCATTTTCAGCCAGGTGTCCGGATACTTTTGATCACATAATGTATTTAAAGCTTTGTCGTAGCTTAGTCCTCTGCAGTTTTTATGGGAATATCGCGATTCTCTAAAAAATTCAAGATGATTTCTGGTAAATACTCAGATTTATGGTCTTTAATAGGTACAAATTTCAGGAACTTTTCAACAGTGTAACCTCCCCACAAAAATTTGAAAAGCCAATATTTATTAGAAATGGAGCCAAGTATAACCTCCCGCAAAAATATTAATGATAAAGACAATTAAATAAAATTTGCTATCTGACCCAAGTATAACTTTCTCACAAAATGAAAGTCAATTCAGTGATAATAAAATCTCAGTCACAATAAAAAATGCAAATTAGACCGAAATGTCAGTCTTTGGCCCTGTGCAAAAATCAGAATAAATTTCTTACCTCAGTATAACTGCATGTCAAAGTTCTGCTCTTATTGTTGGCCGCGGCTTGCAGGAAATGCATTGCAAGTACCTTTTTTTTTTTTTTAAATCTAACTGAAACTTTTCTTTAAAGGAAATGTAAGGAATTTGTTTGTTCAATTAAATGGTTCTTTATCAGAATGCATTGAAAACAAAATTATTATTAGGGCGATTCTTGCACAAATTAGTTACAGTTAATTTACATCATTAGCTGAGCGCAATGCTGCTTAATAATATACCTTGTCCTGAATCTCGACCATTGCGGTGCCGACGCCCGCCGACTGCTCTGGGCTACCACTACCGACAGACTGCTCTTCGCAACTACACTCGACTACTATTGCCGACAGACTGACTGCTCGCTACTAAGAGTGGAGCGCAACTGAACTGACTACATGCTCTCTGGTCAGAGATTCTGTGGCTCGCCATCGCTGCCCATGAAACGCACGCGTTTCATAACCCTCCACTAGGGGGGCAAAAATTTGGCAGCGATGGTGAGTCATTTGGACTTGCCATCGTAACAATTTTTTTTAACTAATTATCTTTACAGTTACAGCATATATACAGATATAGCACATGAATTAAATGTTGTGCACATGCACCGAGTACAAAACATTTCGGACAAGACAAAATATAAGTACAAAACATATTAGTAAATCAAAAAATGTATATACAAATTATTTGATAGATAACAAAGTGCATACACACTGTAAGATTTTACAGAATGGCAAAAAATCATGTTGACAAGTGACATGAGTGCACATGCACTGCAGTGGAGAACATATCAGCAAAAGACGAAATGTATATACAATGAGTAACAAATGACATAAATCATAAAAGGTATGCCGAATGAACACAAATCATATTGAAAAATGAGAAAAGTACACAGGCACTGAAGTTCAGTAGAAAACATATTAACACATAAGTGCACATGCACTGAAAACTTTTGAACATTTTCATAACAAATAAACGCAAGGGTAAAAAAAATCATCAAATCACAAAAAGTATATACAATATAGATGAAAAGAGTGCACATATACTGCACTTCAGAACAAATCGAAAAATGTCTTTAGTATTTTCACAATAAATAAACATAATGGCAAAAAATCATGTCGACAGGTGACATAAGTGTACTTGCACTGGAGTTCAACAAATCGAAAAGAAATGTATAGGCCATGAACATAAATGATGTTAGCTAAAATGATTTTCACTATTAGGATAGGAAAGGAAAGGATTGCATCATGGTTGTAGCACTTTAGTTTGCACACAGCTGCACTGAAAGTCCATATCTTTCCACAGAATCACAACACTAAGATACAATCTGCAGTTCCGTTCCCAGAAGTATTTATCAGCGTATCAAGACACTGAAACGTCGTAGTAATATTCCATGCTATCATTTGGCAGTACACCAGGTACACCAAACAGTGGGACCATAATAATGTCTTCATCGCTTACGGTGGTGGACAGCATGTCGTGTCAACACCACGCTCTTAAGAGGCACACCAACGTAGAATTAGTGCAAAAACCAAATATAGTGCTCCATGATAATGAGGATGGACAAGACAAATGGATGTTACAATAATTTCAGGTAGTTAGGTCAGAAGGTGAAGGACATTAACTAACACACGTCTTGATTAGTGATTACATAAGTAGTTTGCGGCATCCATAGCCTAGTTATTGAACATTTCTGTACCATGTATTCTAGTATTACAGAATAATGTTCATAAAATTAAATTGTTGCCATCATGAGTAGTCGTATTACAATAAACAGCGGCAGTCTTTGTCCAGTTACAAACCATGTTTAGTATGACAGAATAATGTTCATCAGAAGTCTTAATTACATTAATTATTGGCACTCAGTGGCCATTTACTAAAATCATTATTGAAAACAAGAGCTAATTAATGGCATAATTAATACATATTTCATTAAGTGACACTAATTATTGGCACTCAGTGGCCGTCAAGTATCGAATAGTATAAAACATTGTTCCTCATTCAGTATTATTCAGATCATTAAGAAGTCATTATTAAAAATCAGCTAATTACAATCATAGCATTAATAATCATGGGCATTATAAGTAGTCTCATTACAATAAACAGTGGCAGTTATTAGCCGGTTACAAAGCATTATTATTCAGATAATTAAGAAGTCATTATTAAAATCAGTTAATTACAATCATAGCATTAATAATCATGGGCATTATAAGTAGGCTCATTACAATAAACAGTGGCAGTTATTAGCCAGTTACAAAGCATTATTTTTTTTATATATATTTTTTTGTATCATTAAGAAGTCATTATTCAAGTGACATACTATTCAGAGCTGATCAGTATTATCCAGAATTATCATAAACTAGTGACATTATGTGGGACTGGTAATACATTTTGTTTTTGTGCTAGCAATGCATTGCTTTGGGTAATTATAAGGGAAAGCAAGAAGAAAAAAGAAAAAAAATTGCTTCTAGGTTGTTCCTATAAATGAAAAATGTGTAACGTCATTCGTCATGAGTCAGCTGTAGCAAGGTTGTGACACAAGGTAGTATATGTGATCACATGTGTAAATGATATACACAAATGGGTAAAAAAAATGCAAGTACTAGAACAGGTATAATAAGTAACAAGTTTAGTAAGTATCATGAAAAGCTTCTTCTGGACAAAATACAAAATGGATTATTGAGCTGAAAGAAGAAACGCAGACTATGCTGAAAAGTAGTGAACTTCGAATTAACAGGAAGTGAAATGTGTATAAAAAATGTGTTCCACAGCTGTCCTTTCCAAAACCGTCAGTCATCCTACTATGCAATATAACACCTGCTGTCAAGCAAACTGCAACAAATACTTAAATAACTACATAGCATAAATACATAAACTTCAACATCATCCTCATCTGTAAAGAAAAACTTCATTATCCATATTATCATAACTTCATTATTATCATCACCTGTAAAGAAAAAACTTCATTATTCATAGTAGCATATTCTTCATCATTACTCTTCATCAGCATTAATTATCATCTGCAAAAATCACTTCATTATTCATTACACAACTATTCCTTATCTCTAGCATATTCCATCACTTAAAACTAAGATGTGTAGTTCTGTCTGACAGCTTGCATCAGTCGCCTTGTATTCTGAAAGAAAAAATTAGTTAAGACTGCTATTCTGCGATGTGTATAGTATATTCTTGTTAATGCTTGTTAATTCTGATCCATTTACTCGTCCTCATAAGGTTTTGTATTTTCTTTCATCTATTCCGTAGGTGAAATTCCCATTCTGTTTAATTTATTTCCTTTACGCATCATTTCTTTCTGAAACTGATGAACAAAGATTAATGTCTTGCATTTAAATCATATACCCATTAGATAATGACTGGTTAATGGTGACACAATTAAGCATACAGCATAACATGACAGAAAACGTAATATGTCAAAAGCATAGACAGTGTTCAAAGGCAAAAAGTGTACAGAGAATATCATAATGCAGCAGCAAAAAAAAAGGAAAATGTAAAACAGTCACGATGTTGAGATATCATAGGGCAAAAAATGTCAAAGTCAACTGGTGTGTGTTATACCTTAACTAGTTCACAGTGCATACAAACAAAACATGAAAACAATCGTACATACATAAGAAAGACAAAATGTGACATTCGTTGTGTTCAGCTTGTATGTAGTGTAGTTAATAGAGGCGATAATTAAAGACTTTAATGGAGAGAGAATTTGATAAAATTAATGCGTCACTACAGAGAATTGCATAATTATTCATAAAATGCGTAAGTTCATCTGGAAAATATGCACGGTCTAGTGTGTAACGACAAGAAGAGCGACCTGCTAACCTTACCTTGCCGGGCACTTGCCAAGAAAAAATACGATAATCATCAATAAGTAGTCACATAAATATAATTGCATAAGTGGTCATAAAAATGTGTAAGTTCATATGGAAAATATGCACGGTCTGATGTGTAACGACAAGAAGAGCGACCTGCTAACCTTACCTTGCCGGGCACTTGCCAAGAAAAAATACGATAATCATAAAAATGTGTAAGTTCATCTGGAAAATATGCACGGTCTGATGTGTAACGACAAGAAGAGCGACCTGCTAACCTTACCTTGCCGGGCACTTGCCAAGAAAAAATACGATAATCATCAATAAGTAGTCATGTGAATATAATTGCAGAAATGTTCATAAAAATTAGCAAATAGCATTACGGCGTGATAAATCATAAAGTATGTTCACTCAATAAAGGGTTTTATGTTTGACCAATGGTGGTTGCCTTTCGATTTCCTGGTTCTCAGAGTTTCGACGTGTACAACATTGGGGTGAGGAATGCTGCGAATCCGATATGGACCTGCGTACAGAAGTTCAAATTTACTGCACTTACCTTTTAATTTGCTGGATAAATAGTGTGTACGTACTAATATCTTCTGTCCAACGTGAAAGTCTCGGCGTCTACAAACCTGTTTTTGCTGTCTTCTCCGGCGCTCTGCGGCACGTTTGATGTTGTTCAGCGCAATGTCAATTATTTCGTGGTGTCGTAATCGACGAGATGTAGGAAATGTTACTAATTCTTTAATTTTGTTTGGTGGTTCAACGTTTTTCAGTATTACAGACGGAGATAGCATAGTGGATTCATTTGGAATGGAATTAATTACATCTTGGAATGAGTGTATGTGTGTGTCCCAATTAACATGTCTTTTGTGGCAGTATATTCTACACAGTTTACCAATTTCTTTCATTAATCGTTCACAAGGGTTCGAAGAAGCGTGGTACTTGGATATATAAATCGGAGAAATGTTTCTAGCTCGTAACATGCGTGTCCATATAGCAGAACGAAATTGTGATCCATTATCAGAAATTACTTTCATCACATGCCCTACATGAAATAGAAAATGTTTTACAAATGCTTTCGAAACAGTTTTAGCAGTAGCTTTGCGTAACGGAGTGAAAGTAACAAATTTTGAAGTGAGTTCAACAGCGACAAAGATGTAGCAAAAACCTCTGTTAGTTCTCGGAATTGGACCAAAAATGTCTACTGCGGCTATATGTCTTAATTTAACAGGTATAATGGGGTATAATGGGATATAATGGGATATAATGGAGGAATGTGTGAAGTTGTGTCAGACTTAGCTTTCTGGCAAATTTTACATGACGCTAAAACTCGTCGTATACGTTTTTCCATGTTTGTAAAATAACAGTTCTGTCTCAGTATAAGAAAACATTTTCTGGCTCCGTAATGTGCGTAGCTTAAATGCGTGTACCAAATTAATTTATTAACCAGTTTGTCAGGAATGCATAATAACCAATTGTTGCTGTCAGGATGAGAGCGGCGAAACAGAATGTCATTGCGTACAGTGTAGTGGTTCCTAATCGTAACATTATTCTTATCTTTCCAAAGGTGTTTAATTTCTTTCCACACATTATCTTCGCTTTGCTCTCGTGCTATGTCCTGTAATGACGATGAAATAAAATTTTCAAATGCAACTTGCTGAATGTACATAATGCTGAAATTTGCTTTGCAGAAGTTGTTTGCTACGTCTTGCTGATTGTTGCTGAGAGAACGCGATAGTGCGTCTGCTATAACATTTTGTGTGCCGGGAATGTGAACAATCGTAAAATTAAATTCCTGTAAATAAAGTTTCCATCTGCTTAATCTATCGTGTGTGAATTTAGCCGAAAGTAAAACCTGTATCGCTCTGTGATCTGTGTAAACGGTCGTGTGTCTGCCATAAAGAAAATGCCTAAATCTCGTAAAAGCCCATACAACACATAATGTTTCAAGTTCAGTAACGGAATAATTTCGCTCAGCAGGTGACAGAATGCGGCTTGCAAATGCGATGTTTTTAATTACTTTAGAACCATCTTCTTCAATTTCCTGAAAAATGTGTACGCCTAATGCTGTGTTAGAACTGTCGGTGGCAATGGAAAAATTTCTGGTAAGATCTGGGTGCGATAAAAGTGGAGCATTCAACAAAGCATGTTTCAGATTCACGAATTCAGAGTGTGCTTGCTTATCCCATAACCAAATAGTGTTTTTACTTGTTAATTGGCATAATCTAGGTGTATCTAAAGCAGAGTGATGAATAAATTTACGAAAAAAGTTAATTAAGCCCAAAAAGTTGCGTAATTGTTTCTTCGTCGTAGGAACAGTAATGTCACGTAGAGCTTGAAGTTTTTCTGGATCAGGCGCAATGCCTTCTGCTGAAATTACGTGTCCAAGAAATTTTATAGAAGTTTTGCCAAAATGCGATTTACTGAGGTTAACTGTAAGTCCTTGTGCATGAAAAGTTTGCAACAGTCGTTCTAAAATCATATTGTGTTCAGACCAGTTAGCTTCTGCGATAAGAATGTCATCTACGTACGTCGTGATTCTGTCTTTAAGTTCTGTCGGAAGTATAGTGTTCAAACCGCGAATGAAAGCTGCAGAAGAAATAGTTAAGCCGAATGGTAATTTGCAAAATTGATAACAGTCACCAAAACAGAGAAAAGCTGTATATTTTCTGCAATTCGGATGAAGTTGTATTTGCCAAAATCCCGATTTTAAATCTAATGTAGAATAAATAGCTGTACCGTGAAATTTCTGTAGAAGTTCCTCTAAAATCTGTGGTCGATCTGTTTCATTAATAATAATGTCATTTATGTGACGTGAATCAAGTACAAGGCGAAGTGGGCCATCTTTTTTCTTAACAATATGTAGCGGGTTTATGTACGGACTAACTGCTGGTTCTATAATTCCTTGGTCGAACATATCCTGCAACTCTTTTTTAACTTGTTCTCTATGAATATACGGAATAGGATAATGCTTAGCTTTAAATGTGTCGTGCTGTTTCACCTGAAATTCATACATAAAACCGGACATAGTACCAGGAATGTTGTCAAAAACTGGAGCTTGTTGTAAAAGAATTTTGTGTAATTGCGTGCGTTCGTCGTCTGTATTTGCACTACTTTGTTTAACTTTATCTGAAATCATCTGCATTACGTCGTAGTCAGCTTCGTCTGGAATGTTATAGTTATGTACGTACGTGTCTGTGAACAATGCGCGCTTACAGTCTATGTTACGTGTTGCGGAAATGACCTCTGTGCGGTTAATTGTTTGTTCTTCTGCTGATAGTGAATGCTGAAATTCTAAAGCCAGTTGCACATTTTCATCCTTCAACATTAAATATGAATTCTGAAAATCGACCACTGCGTCGTGTTGTACGAGAAAATTAGTACCTAAAATTACGTCTGTTGTCAATAAAGGAACAATCCAGAAATTTGAGTGAAATGTGTGATCTCCAATACAAAATGATAAATGTGTCTGTAATTTAACGTCTACTCCTTTACTCGATACTGCTCCTTTTACTTTCGTTTTGCCTAATGGTAATGTGGGATAAGTATTCTCTTTGTTGCACTCATTAAAAGTTTCCTCATTTATTACTGACATAGGTGATCCGGAATCGATTACTGCCGAAAATTTCGATGAACCAATTTTAATTTCGGTAATAGGATGTGAAATGATTTTCTGAATAACTGGTTTTTCCTGCAAAAGAGTGTCTCTGATGTCGTCAAACGTAATTACATTTTCGTGAACAACATTTTGCGTGCCAAAACTAGTGCTTGTGTTATTGGAAGACGCGACTTGTACAGTATCTAGTCAGATTCTATCTGATGTGTTATTATTATCAGGAGGATGTTGTGGCATTTCTACAATTTGAACAGTTCTATTACTTCTTCCAGACGTATTACGCTCTGGATGATACCTACTGTCGGGTTCATTCATGAGAATAGGTTCTTGTGGATAATTTTGCTGTTGGTATGACCGACTGTTGTTAGATGTACGCTGAAAATTGTCGTCATTATTTTTACGTCTGTCGTAATAGTCATTCATATACGGTGCATTGCGATAGGAATTGAAGTACTCTGTTTTCTGTACGTAGCTGTTCCTTTGCTGCCGTGCGTTACTATTTGTAGGATCTGGGACTATACGTGTACGCGGCGAAACATTGTAGTTGGGTTGACCTTGTGCATTACATTGTTGGTTATGTATTCCAACCGGCTGACCTTCATGTTGTTGTTGTGAAAAACCTCTATTGTTACTAAAATGTTGCTCCTTCTGCTGAAAATTTTGACGATATTGATAATCAGAATTTTGTCTGTGATTTAAGTTCTGGTAGTTGTCAGTCCTAAAGCGTCTGTTACTTTTCCTATTGAAATTACGTCCCTGATCATAATTACTGTAAGTTTGTTGACCTTGGTTATTATACGAAAAGTTTTTGTTTACAAAAGAATAATCAGATTGTTGTACTTCCAGGAGCTGTAACAGATCTCTGAATGCTGAAATATTTTCCTTTTGCTGACCTGTTAAAAGTGACACTCTTAATGACCGCGGTAATTTAGAGATACATAATTGTATAAGTGCAGATTCACTATAAGGTTCACTTAGGTACTGGTTTTGTTGCACCATGTGCTCAAAAAATTGCGTCACACTGGGAAAATTTGTGTTCTCATAATTTGGTAAGCTAATTAACTGATCTTTAATTCTGCGCTGTGTCGTCTTCGACCAGTACGCTGATAGAAAAGCATTCTGAAATTCTTCTACTGAATAACATTGTCTCGCGATCGGCCTCATACGAGTTGCCGGTTCGCCTTCCAAAAAGCTGCAAATAAATTCAAGTTTATGCGTAACGGGCCAAGTCGGTGGAAAAGCAAAGCTAAACTGTTGTATCCAATCTAGTGGGTGAATCTGTGTTCTGTCGTTTTTAAACACTTTAAATTTTGTTACTGACAGAAAATGTTTGTAATCGAAATTATCATCTCTGTATGATGGATCAGGATTGCAAGAAAATCTGTTGAACTGTGGTTGTTCGGAATCTAAGTCCCGTACTCTCTGTAGATTACTCAAATTACACGCGCTGCGTGAGTCTGGCAAATGTTCGAAAAGTGGCGTCTGCTGTGATGTGTTAGTAACTGAAGTGTTTTTCATCTCTGTTACCTCCTGCTGTAAACTTGACAATTTTCTACGCAAGGTGTTATTAGACGAATCGATCTCATTAATTGTTTGCTGTAAATTTTGAAATTCAGGTGTTTGATTAAATGAAACCGGTGAAGTGTCGTCTGATTTATTGTCATTAGTACTTTCGATGACGTCAATACGACTGGCCAGTTCATCACATTTTTCAGTCAGTATTTTTACCTGATCATCGGTTTTAGTGTCAGTAGCATTAATCTGTTTTTGCAATTTACGTGTAGTTTCGTTCAGTTTTTTAACGTCAGCTTGAATTACATCGGAATCCTGTGTTAGTTCTAATTGTTCGAGTCTATCGGTCACTGTTTGAAAATCTGTTATGTATGTGTCTGTTTTCGATTTCAGATCAGAAATTTCGTCACGTAATTCTGTGTTTGACTGTTCGATGGTATTAATTTTGTCGGACACTGTAGCAATATTGTTGTCCACGTATGTTTTTGCTTTCGCAAACATCTTACGTTTGTCTTCCTGTCTCTAAGCAGTGATTGTTTCCATTACTTGACGTTTTACTTTATTTTGATCATCAATAAATTTGCGGAAACGCGATCACTGTTCTGTATGTGAAGACTAAGACGTTCGTTAATCTGTGTGTTCTGTTGTTCGAATTTCGCATCAATCTTTTCATCCATTGTGCGCGAAAGTTCTACCGTCATTGCTTTAAACTCGTCGCGTAATTGTGCAGCTTTTTCAGAGCATTGTTTAGCGACTCCGCTAATTTCGTCTCTGAGTGTTTCTGTTGCAGCTGTTTGCAATTCCCTTAATTCCTGAGCAACAGACTTAATTTCTTCGCTACTTTTTCGTGAACAAGCCTCAATTTCCTCGCGTAACTGTTCCTTAGTGTCATGGCACTGCGCGGCAACGGCTCTAATTTGTTCACTAAGCTGTCTGGAATTGTTGTCTAATTTTTCATTTAACTGTCTGGAATTGTTGTCTAATTTTTCATTTAACTGTCTGGAATTGTTGTCTAATTTTTCATTTAACTGTCTGGAATTGTTGTCTAATTTTTCATTAAGTTTGTCTTGTTTTTCGCTCTGTTGTTTGACCTGTTCACTAAGTTGTTTGTTATCTTCTTTAAGGTCGTCTTGTTTTTTACCCTGTTGTAGCAATATTGCCATAATTTGATCAAATCTAAAATGAATATCTCTATTCTCTTTACCGTGTGATAGAGTGTCTGCAATTGTCACATTTTGTGTATCCATTCGGACATTCTGTAATCTACCAGAAGGTTTGCCAGTCGGATGTACACTGTCAGTCACTGTTTCGGAATTAAATGAATCCGGCGTACTTTCAGTACACTGATCATTTTCATTCGAAAAATTTGTCTGATCGTCGCTTGAATTTTCCAAACCGGGTGTATTAAGCTGGGCAGCGCTCATTATAATAGGGCGCCCCGCGTCATCAATTGTCGTCAAATTAACAGAGGAGACAATTGAGTTCGCTTGTTCATCATTAAGGTAAAAGTCGTCATTAGCGGTTGGAACGCACTGACCGTTAGTGAACGCAGCATTGTCATCACTACTCTGCGCGTCACAATTGCTATCGGTCATGTTGTTTAAGTCGGAAATTTCATTCAAAATACCTCGCGATACACTATTCACAGTCTTTCGCGGCATTTTCACAGTAGTCACAATTATTCAAAAAAAAGAAATAAGCACAATGCAAAAGCAACACAAAAATACAACAGAGCAAAGAATTGCCGATGATCTGAGGAGAGAAATTCACAAATTAGTAAAAGCGTTGCGCCAAATTGTAATTATATTTAAGCAAATAAGAGCAGATATCTGACTGTTTTACAAAAGATTCACACGAAATACGATCCTGGACCGGGTGTCGCCATGTGTAACCTCCCCACAAAAATTTGAAAAGCCAATATTTATTAGAAATGGAGCCAAGTATAACCTCCCGCAAAAATATTAATGACAAAGACAATTAAATAAAATTTGCTATCTGACCCAAGTATAAGTTTCTCACAAAATGAAAGTCAATTCAGTGATAATAAAATCTCAGTCACAATAAAAAGTGCAAATTAGACCGAAATGTTAGTCTTTGGCCCTGTGCAAAAATCAGAATAAATTTCTTACCTCAGTATAACTGCATGTCAAAGTTCTGCTCTTATTGTTGGCCGCAGCTTGCAGGAAATGCATGGCAAGTACCTTTTTTTTTTTTTTTTTTTTTAAAATCTAACTGAAACTTTTCTTTAAAGGAAATGTAAGGAATTTGTTTGTTCAATTAAATGGTTCTTTATCAGAATGCATTGAAAACAAAATTATTATTAGGGCGATTCTTGCACAAATTAGTTACAGTTAATTTACATCATTAGCTGAGCGCAATGCTGCTTAATAATATACCTTGTCCTGAATCTCGACCATTGCGGTGCCGACGCCCGCCGACCGCTCTGGGCTACCACTACCGACAGACTGCTCTTCGCAACTACACTCGACTACTATTGCCGACAGACTGACTGCTCGCTACTACGAGTGGAGCGCAACTGAACTGACTACATGCTCTCTGGTCAGAGATTCTGTGGCTCGCCATCGCTGCCCATGAAACGTACGCGTTTCAACAGTAACCCTGTCTTTCACGTATCGAATTATAAAAGTTAGCTGGTCAACATTAGACAGAATTGGCCTACTGTAAACACCAATGGAAAATTATTTTGCTAATTTAACTTTATTTATAATTTTTGAGACCTGTTTTCCCATTATGTCAATAAACTCATTACAGATATTCGAGCCGCGCGGGATTAGCCGAGCGGTCTTAGGCACTACAGTCATGGACTGTGCGACTGGTCCCGGCGGAGGTTTGAGTCCTCCCTCGGGCATGGGTGTGTGTGTTTGTCCTTAGGATAATTTAGGTTAAGTAGTGTGTAAGCTTAGGGACTGATGACCTTAGCAGTTAAGTCTCATAAGATTTCACACACGGATGAACATTTGAACAGATATTCGCTGATAAATAAAAGTGTAATTTTTTCTGGTTCAAATGGCTCTGAGCACTATGGGACATAACTTCTGAGGTCATCAGTGCCCTAGAACTTAGAACTACTTAAACCTAACTAACCTAAGGACACCACACACATCCATGCCTGAGGCAGGATTCGAACCTGCGACCGTAGCGGTCGCGCAGTTCCAGACTGTAGCGCCTAGAACCGCTCGGCCACTCTGGCCGGCATTTTTTTCCGGGATTCTCAAATCTTTGTAAGCAATCTGCAAGAAATGGATCGAATTCACTCGATAATTCCACACATCCCAAATAACTTCCATTGTTGGGAGATCCAAGGATTTCATTGCCACAGCGAAATAGAAGCCCTCTCAATGCCAAAAATTTTACAACTGCTACAATACGTTTAAGTACATTTCCCCAGTAATCCACTTATTTTGATATTGAGATAATAAGTCTATTCTACGCTTTACATTGTGCCAGATAAGTCACCGTAGATTGCCTATGTGCTGCGCTATTGTCATGTGTTAAAATTATGTGAGTAATTTGCCTCCAATCATTACATCTCGGAGAGCACAGATTTACATCAGAAGGGTTAAATAAGCAGCATGAAAAACAAAATACAGAGTTTTGGAACGCAAGCACAACAACAATTTTCTTTCGACGCTTCCATTGTTCTGTAATTTGCGAATAAATAATGCGTTTAAATACCTAGTTACTGATTTATTACCATCTTTGTAAATTCTGGATGTCCCGCAAAAGTCAGAATCGCTATTTTGAAAATATACAGGTCCCTTACAAATCAAAATTTCTCGATTTGTTTCTGTAAAATTTTCATGAAAATTATCAGCAGGATCGAGTGATATTTCTTCTGGGTTCGAAAATTGTTGTTCAACTAACACTGTGAAGTCACGAAAGTTGTTGCACTTCTGTCACAGGGACGATAGCTTTCTGATTCAGTCCCTTTTCCTAAATTGGTAGAATTCTGAAATTAGTGTAGAACATGAACATCCAGAAATTCCCGCAATTTGTGATCGACAGGACTCATCATGTGGACGATTTATCTGACTGCTACTTACAAAAGTTGCTCTACTAGTAATAGTAAAATACGCTGTTAATTTTGGTAACTTTTCAATTACTTCCTTCTTATGTACAGCTTTTTTTCCTTCTTGCAGATCCACTAGAATATGACCGTTCCGACATTTTATATTACAATTCACTATTCATTTTTACACCGAAAACAGTCGCTATAACAAAACAAAACAGGCAAACGACGATTTAATCAAAGATAGTGGTGGGCAGGAAATCGCGTATCTGTTAGAAATCACAGTGACTGAGAAGTCACAGATATCACAGTAGCAACTTTACATAATCTAACTGCGATTTCAGTCACAGTTAGCAGTCGCAAGTAGTATTTCACATTCCAAGACGTGAGCCATCTATTGGTCGAATTTAGCACTGCTTTCTGCGATTTCAGTGACAAGTCGCAACTAAGAGTCGCAAGTAGCAACTAAAAAGCGCGGTTAACAGTGGCATCTGTTGGCCAAAGTTCGTACTACGTCCATCTCTGCGATACACTATTGAGTCCAACTGCGATTTCCGTGACAAGTCGCAACTAAGAGTCGCAAGTAGCAACTAAAAAGCGCAGTTAGCACTGCCATCTGTTGAGCAAAGTTCATACTACGCTATTCGCTACCGAGAAACTGCGATTTCTGTGACAAATCGCAACTAAGAGTCGCAAGTAGCAACTAAAAAGCGCAGTTAACATTCTTTTCCTAGTGCCATCTGTTGACCGACGTACGTACTTCGTTATGAGAGCCTTGTGCCTCACGAGATCGGTGTGCTGTGTGTGCATACGAAGGACTTGTTTCATTAGTGGTACAAGTCCATTTTTGTTCATTTTGAGATACAGAGCCGTAAAGTAAAATGAGCGCTGAAAAATCTGCAATTGAGATACCAGAAATATTCAAGCATATGGCTTCTTGCTAGAGATGAACCTTTATTTATGTTTGTTTGGATCATTAATTTCAGAAGAATTATAGACAGAAAAGTGGAGGTAATGGACTAGTACCACTATTGAAATAAGCCCTTGACATTATATGACGACATGCACATTCAGCATCAGTTATGGTTGGTCAAACACAGCTGTGACTGTGAAAGTATTATATTAATAAGAAGCAACATTGCCTTTTTCTCCTGAAAATATCAAGTAACGTAACAAATGTGTTTGATTCTGCTTCCAAAATGACAGTTTTGCTTAATACTCCACATGCCTACAGGACTTTGCGATGTTAACACAGAGGAACTCAGACATCTGTATAAGTGTAGTGAAATGAAAACAGTATTATTGGGTCATATGAATGCCTCACTTTTGTTCCGACACAGTTCAAGACTCGGGATAAAAGCTTTACACCTGGTGTTCTACATGGCAACTTCACACACAAGAACTTTTTGCCGACACTACTACCACTTACATAAGTAAGCTTTTCCTGTGCTACTTTCAAGTAATGCACTTAAGCTATTCCTGATTTAAATGGAAGATCTGTACTTCCCACTTTCATATCAACAGCCTCAAAATGCATATTGTAGACTTTGGGATATGTTACAGGTCAGTGTCACACCAAGATTGTGGAGAAAAAGGGGGGGGGGGCATGTCACTCTCCAACTAGTGTTTACCAGTAAATAAGTGGCGGAAAATTACAGGTATAGGACGGCTTAAACATGTGGAAAATGAGATTTTCATTATTCACTCACTGTATTTAACATTTATTATTCCTTTAAAATCGCACAACTTCAATAAAACACAGTTTAATCACTCATCTGCACACTTATTTCACAATTATGTCACTTTTAAACTGCAAAATCTTCTAAGAGCTGTCTTGAATCTTCACGAGTCTCTCTCAACAGCCTTGATGTGGATAGATACGTACAGCAACCAGTAATCAGAGTCAGAACTGTGTCTGCAAAACCACAAGGATTATTAAACAATTTTTGCTGTCACTAATTACAAGCAATATAATTGACAGAGTAGATTGCTAAAATTTGCTCTAACGAAAGCCACTCAATGGGGTATATTTCACATTTGCAAGAACGATCTCACTAAAGTAATTAAGTCCATCGAAACACTTAGAAACTAACCTCTCGTCTGACGAAAACGGTCTAAAGACGCAGTGGCAATTTCTCCAGATCTGTTGACAATGATATTTTGAGTTATCACTTTACTGAGTGACTGAAATGTAGTTCGCGTACCTGTGAACA
The DNA here is from genome assembly GCF_023898315.1 of Schistocerca nitens. NCBI lineage: Eukaryota > Metazoa > Arthropoda > Insecta > Orthoptera > Acrididae > Schistocerca > Schistocerca nitens. The sequence goes on along the minus strand of NC_064620.1, from coordinate 598,835,659 downwards.
TAACAATATGTTAGAATTCATTTTATAAACACGAACTATTACGCTACTGTATGGCTACTTACATATTAATTACACTATTAATATTTTCACAGTTGTTTCTTTAATACAAAATTAAAGCCAACAGAAGAACAAACGTAAAACATACTTATGAATGACAGGTTTGTTGAGATGCAATTTTCTGTGTGGACAGATGTAACTTTTTCATACGGTGGTGAGTTGCAGAAATCGCAGGAGTCACAGAAATCGCAGAAGTCGCAGAAATCACAGAAGTAGCAGATATCGCAGTGGTAGAGTGCGGAGGGATACAAGAGCTGGATTCCTTAACTGCGATTCTTAACTGCGACAAATCACAGTTAAGAATAACAGATACTGAAAAGTAGCATTCACAGAAATCACTGATATCGGAAAATCGCAGTTTAGCCCATCACTAATCAAAGAATACGTCGGGGCACAGTCAGTAACAACTACAAACAAAACAAACTTCACGCCACCGCACACAGACACAGGGGAATTCCTGATCGTGGAGTCGGTTTATTTTAAGTCGATCAGTCACGTTTAATTTTACGTCGCTATTCGTTCTGTGCAGAACTGTGCACTGCGCAAAGCCAATAAGCAAGTAGGTTTGTAGTCAGTCATTATCGTTCGATTTTTTCGAAGTAAAGTTTTTTTCGGTAGTAAATATCGGCTATCGTTTGGTGATCTGACAGGAACTAGGGGGTCCCTATCGAACACAGGGCCCTGGCCACGTGCCCAGAGTGCTGAGTGGGAAAGAGGGGCCCCCTCCTTACAGTATCAGGAGGAACAAGTTGAGCTCACGCCGTGTTGGACTGAATCTTTATGGAGCTGGTGGATCTCGTGAAGTTGAGTGCTACTAAAATATGCCGAACTGACGCAATTGTGCGTTTACGATTTGTCAGAAAAGCGTCTCATTCTGTGCAATCGCGTGTGATAGGTATAAGAGTCTGTGGTAAGTTTTGACAAACGAATTATTCCGTTCAGCAGGTATTCAAGTTTTGTCTTGACATCACGCCTACTGAAAATAGAAGGAAAACGTTTCGTTCTACTGCAGAATATATATTTTGTTCCTTTATCTTGCAGCGTTATTCCTGAGTAACAAGGACGGGAGACTTTTTCTGTACCACATATTTACGTGTACAGTACTATAACTACGTCGTTCCGTACGTTTTACGAAAATGATGTGCCGCTTACGGCATCTTATTCGCAGCCGTGCAGTACTTTTTATACCTGTGCATACAATCTATGAAGCGACAGAATTTACAGGAATAGCGATAGGTTTGCTAATTTTAATGCGAAATTCGCGAACAGTTTGAGGGCGTAATAACCGAAAATCTTTATCTACATTAGGCTCGGTGGTGAAATAACTGAGAACGTGAAACAACCATCGCTACGCAGTAAAATAAATTGAAAACTTGCACACGAATTAAAAGAAGTCGTCCTTACCTTACTAACAATTTGGGCGCGTCAAAACAAAAACAAAAAAAACAAAAAAAAAGTATCCGCGCAGCAGGCAGCAGCAGCAGCAGGAATTGTCGGTTCACCTCCTCACTACGCAACTCTCTCGCAGGAAATGCGGTGCAGCGCGCAAGCGTCTGGAGATTGCCACACCGTCAGTACCGCCAACGGCTCAAAGGACAGCGGTACCAACAGCATTCCGCCGCAGAAGAACATACAACGTGATGTAGTCTCGCTAATCAAGAACTTGCTGCATGTGATATTATTGGATTTCAGACATTTTTCATATGAGAAAAGGACAGCCATCGAGCTATAGTTTGTAATGATACTAAGCATGACAACGCGAGAGTAAAGAAACGAAATCTGTTTATAACGTGCGCCTATACGAAGACGCGCGGCCAGCGTTTAAAATATACTTTTAAACACTATGACTCGCTGGGCGCAGATATTTAAAATCATTGCCGCAGCGCTTGATAGCAAGAAGCTGCGAAACAGAAGAAAGAACAATTTATCATTTGTTAGGAAAATTCTAGAGTCTTTATAGTTAGTTGTACTTCTGGTCGCCGATATGTTAACATGTACTTCATTACCTTTGATGTTTGGTCGCCGACTTGTTAAGACGTGTTGTGTAGCACCGCTACAAGTTATATTTCATTTAGTGTGAAAAACCACGTTATCACAAAGAAAACAAAAACGCTTTTGTAGACTTTGTGACGATAAAAAATACTTACGCGCACGACAGGACATTTAATTTTTACAAAATATCACACATACAAAAGCAGCGATTGTTGGACTGTTCCACGTATGAGAAAAACATAAAAGTGTAAGTTTTGTATTCATTGTAAATTTGTTAATGTTTGTAGTTTAACGCCTTTGTTCTTTAAGAATATATTGATGCTTCACTGTACAGAAAATCTATGCTTATTCTTTTCTTTAAATTAACCACAAATAATGTTTATGTTTAAATGAACTTTGTTACAGGTTCGCTCTTTATCGCGGTGTCTCGATTGTATTTGGGGGACCATTAATGTGTTCAGTTTCCGATCTGACAATTTTTTTTACAAAATTTCACTGTTTTGCATTTTTTTTAATTATTCAAATAGGTCCCTTAGGTAATTTCATTGAAGAGTCTGATTGCGTGAAAGCAATCCGGGTTAAGAGGTCATTTGAGAAACTATTTTCGCGCAATCAATCTGTACGTCTCCTGAACACAATCGAGAACCGACGCATCGTCGATCATTAATTGATTTTTCACTCTTTCCAAGTCGTACCAAAAAAAAAAAAAAACGGCCAAGGAGAACTGCCGTGAGTACGCAATCTAGTGTTAAAGGGTGCATTCTTTATCTTGTTAGCAAACATTGCCATAAATTATCATCATCAATGTCGTATTTGGTTAAATGTGAAAAGCCGAAAAACCTTTTAACGCTAGATGTGGCTCCCGAACAGGGACATGACTAAAAAAACTAATTTGTTCTTTCTATTTTCATGCTACCATCTGGAGAAAATTGGAAGCCTAAACCAGTGATAAAAAAAGGACGCATATGCAGAAAATCGCAGTAAGAATCCACAACACCAATAAATAGCAGCGCGCAAGACAACTAACGTGAGTACGATTTTTCGTTACGTTTGAAGCTTTGCGTACCGATCATTCAGTCGGCTCGTGACATTCACTCTCTACGCTTTTTTCCTTTTCCTCAAGCAATTTAATTTCCAAATTTCTGTTTCCTTTTGCTATTAGATCCGCCTCTATCACATCATTTCGCTTACAATAGTTAGAAATAGTTAGCAAGAACTTCCATTGTTGTGCATTTTTGTGAATCACAATGGCCGCTATCTGAGCCAGTTACAGTGCTCTATAAGTGTTTTTCATTTATTTTATCACTCCCGTTGCCATATTGGCCATTTCGTGTGTCAGAGTTTCAATTTTTTATAACGCGCAAGCAATATCTGAGAAATCAGGACGCGAAATCCTTGGCGCACCTGACAAGTGAAAATCATAATAAAAAAAAATATATCTTTTCTAGCTCGTGCAGTGTAACTACTTTAAATTTACGATGGCTGATGAGCAAACAAGGCAACTTAGACCGCGTGCGGGTGTAAACAAACCTGAATCTCGTGGTGAGGGAACAACTGACGACGAAGCGACACGTGAGATGTCGGCGCCACAGACCGCGTCGCAGTCACGTGAATGCTCGCTGTCAGATATACTAAAATTGTTTGCTGATATGAAAACCAGTTTTGAAGCAAACATGGGTAATCTTGACACTCGAATGGCACAGCTTACAAACAAGAGTGATAACATTGAAGCTCACATGGGTAATATTGAAACGCAAATCAGTCAGTTAGCAAATCAAAGTGACAGCAGGTTCAACAGTTTAGAATCAAGGATAGAGGACACTCAAGTGCGAATGAACAATATAAATTCTGTTATTACCGACATCCAAGCACAAATCAAAAATTCGAATGACACCATGGAAGAAAAAATTAAAGCCATTACGACTGCTTACGCAAGCGAGCTAACCGCAAGCGTACACGAAAAAATTGATAAGTGTTCTTTCGATGGTGGAATCCGCCGAGACCAATATTGGTAGCAAGTTCATAGATATGCAGGCCCAACTAGATGTGTGTAAATCAACTGCGAGTGACTCGTTGAAACATTACAGTGATGTTTCAAAGAGAGTAAGCCAATTGACAGAAAGTGTCAACCACGTTGGCGAGCGAGTTGAAGACCTTGCTCAGCAAATTTCCGATGTCAATATTGACAAAAAGATCGCAGATGTCAACACCGGTATAAGCAATGCACTTAATAGGGAATTTGAAGAGTGGATGCAATCCAAAGAACAGTACATTGTCAGCAAGGTACACTCTGAGCTAAAGGGTACGGTTAAATCTGCTACAGCAGAAATCTTAACCGCTCCCGGTACTTCTGGTGACACTTTAACCAGTGAATTAGGTGAAATCAGACGAGCATTTAGCCACGATCTTCCGGAATGGAAACGTCAGCTAAGCAATGATATAGATCAACTGAAACGACAAGTTACGGAATTGCAAGGTGACAATCAAAGTGAGTATTCGCTACCGCCAGAACACGATAATCGTCAATATCCCGAGTGTCTGGTACAATTCTCACCAACAGTAAACAATACGCGTGGCGAAACTTCTACGTCACGTAGTCATGCCGATCAACTAACACTCGAACTAATGCGAGACGAGAGTGTGCTAAAACACAGAGTTTTTCAGCCTTTTATACCTGAAAAACGAAATATACATCCAATGGTATTTCTAAAATCATTCACAGGCGCTTTTCCAGAATCATGGAACGACAGGCAGCGGATACAGTTCATCTTAGGTTATGTACACGGTGAAGGATCAATTTGGGGTACAGAAATAATAGACAAATGTCACACCTATGCAGATTTTGAAAAGCATTTTTTGAATAAATTCTGGAGTTCAGGTATACAACAAAGACTCCGAAAGGAGGTTTACAACGCCGAACCTTTCAACACCAAAGGAGGAGGTTTGAGACGTTATTTTGAAAAATATCTACGTAAAATTCAGTATTGGGACACGCCCATTTCAACCAAAGATGTAATCATGATCTTAAAGTCAAAACTCCCTGTGTCAATAAGAGAGAAACTAGTTAATGTGAGTGAAGAACACCTAGAAGCCTTTCTTTCTGTTCTTGACAATTTGGATATGATCTATGAGGATGTGCGTGCGAGCGCGCGGAATAATTATAATAATGGACCGCCCGCTCCGCAGCAGCACATAACAAATTGCGTCAATGGAATGTCGTACCAACATAACACGGGACAACCAAACGCTCAGCCTTACGGCAATCATAACAGTTTCAACCGACGTAATTTAAAACAATATAACAAATATCCACACCAGAATAGATACAATCCGATTTATCAAAACACACAGCAACAATACGGTAATTCACCGATAAATCACAACGGTAATTACCAGTACCAGAACAACAAGACGAATAATGGAAATCGTCATAAGGGAAAGAAATGGAACAATTATAACAGACCACAACAGTACAGTCAGCCGATTCACTTCACTCCCTCTAACCAAATGAATTTTTCACATCCGAAAAATGCGACATTTTCTCACCAATCCAACCAACAGTTCAGGAACAATAGTCAGGACAATTCGTCGGATGCTTTTCCTGACACCGCCGGTCATAATAGCCAAGGAAATCCGACTATTTTTTACACTCAGGCGAACCAAGCACCAAACGCGATGTCAAATAACACGCAATCAAGAGACGCACAAGTCGTATGGGATACGAACGCAAGTTTTCAGCCTAACATGACACAAAATACTAGTCATGTAAAAATAACTGACATTTCAGCTCCACCCCAGTCGGAAAACCATTAGTAGCTTCTTTATGCCTCCACGGGGAAGTTGCGCAACAAAATTACAACAGCCTGAAGTAACATCAGACGACAAGTTAAGACAAGCTCTCATATCTTTAACCACTCATGCCAACCTTAGAAAAAAGGCGCATGACAAACACATTAGCAAAGTCTTATCGTATCGTATAAATGAACGAGTGCTATTAAAGACCCACTCCAAACCATCTGTGATTCATCATAAGAATCGCAAGTGGCAGCACTTGTATGAAGGACCATATATTATCTTAAGAAAGCCGCACATTGGTTGCTATCTATTAGCTGACCCTGTATCTGGACGAATGAAAGGATTGTTTCATCACGCAGACTTGAAGAAATACAGAGTCAACCATTGAAAATATCCGTTAAGTTAAGCTGCTAAAATAAAATATACACACACTAGAAGTTGTCATACTATGTGTGAAGTACCAACGTATGTAAGAGTAATGCACAGGACTAACACCCTGTTGACCTGCCACAGCAAGATAAGTAATTTATATGAGCACCTTAAGTAAAACACATTTATTGTAGGAGAGCAAGATTTGCCTTAGATGTAAGTTAGTTTTAAGTTAATTGAGCCATGAACGGCCACAGCCGAAAGAGCTGATAAATAAATATTATAGTAGGGACGTGCTAAGTGCCACCTGCTATCACTAGTTTTAAGTATAGCAAAGCTCTCTCCTCTTGAATGAAATAAATTAAAATGATCATTCAGACCAGAATGATTGCTCGTAGGTATAAAAAAAATATTTATTAAGGTCGCTTACTCTAATGAGGTAAATGTTATGTTATGCATAAGGAGTGTGTGGCAACAAATTTTATGAGACCACCTATGAAACGCAGCAGGCAAAAAAAAAAAAAAAAAAAAAGCAGCAGCTTAGCATATAAGAATCAAGTAAGTCAATAACGATCCAGGTAGCAGGAAAGAAGTGCGCAACTCAATTATTTTATTATAATACGGAGAAAACCGTATACGCTCATAACAATTTTTCGGCACAGTGCAGCTGAAATACTTACAAAGATCATTTATAAATAAACTAATTTAGTACTAGAAATATCTATTTCAGGTCCTCGAGATACGACGATTTTGTTTTTTTTTTTTTTTATTTTTTAGAAAACCAATTTTACGATACATGGAACAGAAGATAGTTAACAGACACAGTTCACTGCTAATGCATGGTTGAACTAATTTTAGATATGCATAGAAAATTGTTTAGAGAGCTGGATCAGACGACACTGAAACTACTGTGTCGATTTAATTATACTATTTGTTATGAAAAACTAAGGTGATAATAATCTATGTTACGCTCATCATATCATACGTCATTAACACTGTGTCTTCAAATCTCTTCACTCCATAAAAGTCTTTTGTTTTCCTCTAACCAGTATCCTTACCATCCTACCTTATCCAGTGGAGAAGTGAATTTTACGGGCTGGTTGCATAATTGATACATACAGGCTATACGAATGGATAGTCGTGACACATTGGTTGTCGACGGGCTGTGCTTATTCTCCGCAAATTGCGAGTTCAGTTAAGATTTGTTATGTGCAGTTGCACGACAGGGAACACCAAGCTTCCCAATTTCCCTAATGGTAGTTTGAACACGAACTGTTCATCAGGTAAACGAAGCCACATTGATTATGTCTTCAAACTAACGACGTAATACAGAGAAAATAAAAGAGCTGAACTTGAGAAAAGAGTAACTATTGTAAAAAGAAAAGAATAACAAGATTTCGAACAAAGTGTAAACCTAAAGTGCCTTGGAACCACAAACTACGAGCAAGAGACACGCTTTTCGTCAGGCCTTGTAGTCAAAGAGACTAAATATTTCTTTGTAAATATTTTTTTGACATGATATGTATACTAAATGTTAACTGTACTTTGTAGTAATAATGCAGTCAGTAATAAATGGACACGTATATGCTGCTGCGTGTGAACCGACTATAGACAAGTAATTAATGGACACGTATAAAAGTGGTGCGTGTGAACCTTAACATGACGACAAAATAAATGTGAACACGAATTAATAATAACGTGTGAACTCAAAAGGTGATAACTCCAAGGACACGTGTGAAACACCGCGTGTGAAGTAAAGTTATAAGTACTCGTACCACGAAACCACGATGTAGAAAGACGAAGAGTGAAAGTGAATAAGTGTTGTCCTTAACACAAACGGTACTGTACGCCTTTCCACGGACACATTCTTCGAAACAGCTGCGGGAGTCGCCGCATATGGCTGCTTCCGTAATCCAGAGTCGATGAAAAACTGTGTAAAAACTGACACCACGGCTAGTAGACACCAAACGCTCTGCTTCTCGCAGAATACTGCTGCTAGCGTTGTGGAACTGTCAAGTTATTATCACGTGATTGTGACCAACGGACGTAACACTGTGTACTCTGAGCGCTCAACAATCAATTTTTCTTTGCACAACGAGCGCGGATGCCAAATGTGTTTGAAATGCATTCAAAATAAAATATGACAAAGCAATGAATTAAGCACTCATATACCTTGTGAAATTATAAAGACACTAATCGTAAGAGTCTTAAGCTCGAATTTGACATTCGCTACCGAATTTACTGACCAGGCCGAGTAATGACGAAAACGTGTCCAACCAAATAAAACCAGAAAAATAGATAAATGTGAGAATTAAGCATTCCTAAGAGAATGAGACCTTATGTACATAAACAATTGTTATCCTTACCTAATCCAATTTTCTTATAGACTAAATTATTAGTAAGTAAGCACATTCTAATACAGATTTTTTTCTGTATTTTTCATGTACGAAAACATAAATGGAAGCACGGACATGTGTCAAGTGAAATAGAGACCGCCACCATACGGCTCAACATGTTGCAGAACCAGTCTTCCAGTTCCTGACCCACGACGTATTTCCAACGCAACATCACACCCCGACAACTACTCCAACTTCCACAGTGAAAGTGATGCCCTACTTTTCCTCCACTGTGAAAGTGTAATCAATTTCCCCACTCAAGTGCAGTGCTATCATTTATACCCGAAGTTCTACCAATCCCAGTGCAACTCATACCTACCCAAGTGTAGTGAAACATTTGTTTTTTTGCAGGCCATGAAAGCCACAAATAAGTAAAGTGCTACGTATTTACTGCAAGAAATCTTCGACGAAACAACGACAAAAATATTCCTGTAATATGCCATTGTAAAACAAGAATGTCAATTTTTTGTAACACATTTTTTTCCACGAGTGCACACAGCACCCAGACTTCCTGCGAAGTCAAGTAATTTATTTCATTGCTATTTTTTAATATTTATTATGCCATGTATAGTGTATCTATGTATGTGTATCTTTATCTTAATTTCATTATCTTTTACCGAGAAATGAACATTTGTTATCCTTGTACAATACATTAGAAAGAGCACAATTCAATTGTCATGTAGTTACACTATGGACAAATTACTATCAATTTCAGTCGTACGAATATACTTACCTGATACTCTGTATGTTGACCACTTTGCCTCATGTAGTGTGTAAAATCTATTGTAAAGAATTTTTGCAAGTAATACTAACTTGTTTCACGAAAGCAATAATATCACGACTACGCGTGAGTCGCGATGATCCTGACGGAGTCATCGCTCCTCACACGGGAAGCAATGTGATATTATTGGATTTCAGACATTTTTCATATGAGAAAAGGACAGCCATCGAGCTATAGTTTGTAATGATACTAAGCATGACAACGCGAGAGTAAAGAAACGAAATCTGTTTATAACGTGCGCCTATACGAAGACGCGCGGCCAGCGTTTAAAATGTACTTTTAAACACTATGACTCGCTGGGCGCAGATATTTAAAATCATTGCCGCAGCGCTTGATAGCAAGAAGCTGCGAAACAGAAGAAAGAACAATTTATCATTTGTTAGAAAATTCTAGAGTCTTTATAGTTAGTTGTACTTCTGGTCGCCGATATGTTAACATGTACTTCATTACCTTTGATGTTTGGTCGCCGACTTGTTAAGACGTGTTGTGTAGCACCGCTACAAGTTATATTTCATTTAGTGTGAAAAACCACGTTATCACAAAGAAAACAAAAACGCTTTTGTAAACTTTGTGACGATAAAAAATACTTACGCGCACGACAGGACATTTAATTTTTACAAAATATCACACATACAAAAGCAGCGATTGTTGGACTGTTCCACGTATGAGAAAAACATAAAAGTGTAAGTTTTGTATTCATTGTAAATTTGTTAATGTTTATAGTTTAACGCCTTTGTTCTTTAAGAATATATTGATGCTTCACTGTACAGAAAATCTATGCTTATTCTTTTCTTTAAATTAACCACAAATAATGTTTATGTTTAAATGAACTTTGTTACAGATTCGCTCTTTATCGCGGTGTCTCGATTGTATTTGGGGGACCATTAATGTGTTCAGTTTCCGATCTGACAATTTTTTTTACAAAATTTCACTGTTTTGCATTTTTTTTAATTATTCAAATAGGTCCCTTAGGTAATTTCATTGAAGAGAGTGATTGCGTGAAAGCAATCCGGGTTAAGAGGTCATTTGAGAAACTATTTTCGCGCAATCAATCTGTACGTCTCCTGAACACAATCGAGAACCGACGCATCGTCGATCATTAATTGATTTTTCACTCTTTCCAAGTCGTACCAAAAAAAACGGCCAAGTAGAACTGCCGTGAGTACGCAATCTAGTGTTGTTGTTGTTGTTGTGGTCTTCAGTCCTGAGACTGGTTTGATGCAGCTCTCCATGCTACTCTATCCTGTGCAAGCTTCTACATCTCCCAGTACTTACTGCAACCTACATCCTTCTGAATCTGCTTAGTGTATTGATCTCTTGGTCTCCCTCTACGATTTTTACCCTCCACGCTGCCCTCCAATGCTAAATTTGTGATCCCTTGATGCCTCAAAACATGTCCTACCAACCGATCCCTTCATCTAGTCAAGTTGTGCCAGAAACTTCTCTTCTCCCCAATCCTATTCAATACCTCCTCATTAGTTACGTGATCTACCCACCTTATCTTCAGCATTCTTCTGTAGCACCACATTTCGAAAGCTTCTATTCTCTTCTTGTCCAAACTGGTTATCGTCCATGTTTCACTTCCATACATGGCTACACTCCATACAAATACTTTCAGAAACGACTTCCTGACACTTAAATCTATACTCGATGTTAACAAATTTCTCTTCTTCACAAACGATTTCCTTGCCATTGCCAGTCTACATTTTATATCCTCTCTACTTCGACCATCATCAGTTATTTTACTCCCTAAATAGCAAAACTCCTTTACTACTTTAAGTGTCACATTTCCTAATCTAATCCCCTCAGCATCACCTGATTTAATTTGACTACATTCCATTATCCTCGTTTTGCTTTTGTTGATGTTCATCTTATATCCTCCTTTCAAGACACTGTCCATTCCGTTCAACTGCTCTTCCAAGTCCTTTGCTGTCTCTGACAGAATTACAATGTCATCGGCGAACCTCAAAGTTTTTACTTCTTCTCCATGAATTTTAATACCTACCCCGAATTTTTCTTTTGTTTCCTTTACTGCTTGCTCAATATACAGATTGAATAACATCGGGGAGAGGCTACAACCCTGTCTCACTCCTTTCCCAACCACTGCTTCCCTTTCATGCCCCTCGACTCTTATAACTGCCATCTGGTTTCTGTACAAATTGTAAATAGCCTTTCGCTCCCTGTATTTTACCCCTGCCACCTTCAGAATTTGAAAGAGAGTATTCCAGTTAACGTTGTCAAAAGCTTTCTCTAAGTCTACAAATGCGAGAAACGTAGGTTTGCCTTTTCTTAATCTTTCTTCTAAGATAAGTCGTAAGGTTAGTATTGCCTCACGTGTTCCAACATTTCTACGGAATCCAAACTGATCTTCCCCGAGATCCGCTTCTACCAGTTTTTCCATTCGTCTGTAAAGAATTCGCGTTAGTATTTTGCAGCTGTGACTTATTAAACTGATAGTTCGGTAATTTTCACATCTGTCAACACCTGCTTTCTTTGGGATTGGAATTATTATATTCTTCTTGAAGTCTGTGGGTATTTCGCCTGTCTCATACATCTTGCTCACCAGATGGTAGAGTTTTGTCATGACTGGCTCTCCCAAGGCCATCAGTAGTTCTAATGGAATGTTGTCTACTCCTGGGGCCTTGTTTCGACTCAGGTCTTTCAGTGCTCTGTCAAACTCTTCACGCAGTATCTTATCTCCCATTTCATCTTCATCTACATCCTCTTCCATTTCCATAATATTGTCCTCAAGTACATCGCCCTTGTATAAACCCTCTATATACTCCTTCCACCTTTCTGCCTTCCCTTCTTTGCTTAGAACTGGGTTGCCATTTGAGCTCTTGATATTCATACAAGTGGTTCTCTTCTCTCCAAAGGTCTCTTTAATTTTCCTGTAGGCAGTATCTATCTTGTCCCTAGTGAGACAAGCCTCTACATCCTTACATTTGTCCTCTAGCCATCCCTGATTAGCCATTTTGCACTTTCTGTCGATCTCATTTTTGAGACGTTTGTATTCCCTTTTGCCTGCTTCATTTACTGCATTTTTATATTTTCTCCTTTCATCAATTAAATTCAATATTTCTTCTGTTACCCAAGGATTTCTATTAGCCCTCGTCTTTTTACCTACTTGATCCTCTGCTGCCTTCACTACTTCATCCCTCACAGCTACCCATTCTTCTTCTACGGTATTTCTTTCCCCCATTCCTGTCAATTGTTCCCTTATGCTCTCCCTGAAGCTCTCTACAACCTCTGGTTCTTTCAGTTTATCCAGGTCCCATCTCCTTAAATTCCCACCTTTTTGCAGTTTCTTCAGTTTCAATCTGCAGTTCATAACCAATAGATTGTGGTCAGAATCCACATCTGCCCCTGGAAATGTCTTACAATTTAAAACCTGGTTCCTAAATCTCTGTCTTACCATTATATAATCTATCTGATACCTATTAGTATCTCCAGGATTCTTCCAGGTATACAACCTTCTTTTATGATTCTTGAACCAAGTGTTAGCTATGATTAAGTTATGCTCTGTGCAAAATTCTACAAGGCGGCTTCCTCTTTCATTTCTTCCCCCCAATCCATATTCACCTACTATGTTTCCTTTTCTCCCTTTTCCTACTGACGAATTCCAGTCACCCATGACTATTAAATTTTCGTCTCCCTTCACTACCTGAATAATTTCTTTTATCTCGTCATACATTTCATCAATTTCATCATCATCTGCAGAGCTAGTTGGCATATAAACTTCTACTACTGTAGTAGGCATGGGCTTTGTGTCTATCTTGGCCACAATAATGCGTTCACTATGCTGTTTGTAGTAGCTAACCCGCACTCTTATTCTTTTATTCATTATTAAACCTACTCCTGCATTACCCCTATTTGATTTTGTATTTATAACCCTGTAATCACCTGACCAAAAGTCTTGTTCCTCCTGCCACCGAACTTCACTAATTCCCACTATATCTAACTTTAACCTATCCATTTCCCTTTTTAAATTTTCTAACCTACCTGCCCGATTAAGGGATCTGACATTCCACGCTCCGATCCGTAGAATGCCAGTTTTCTTTCTCCTGATAACGACGTCCTCTTGAGTAGTCCCCGCCCGGAGATCCGAATGGGGGACTATTTTACCTCCGGAATATTTTACCCAAGAGGACGCCATCATCATTTAATCATAAAGTAAAGCTGCATGTCCTCGGGAAAAATTACGGCTGTAGTTTCCCCTTGCTTTCAGCCGTTCGCAGTACCAGCACAGCAAGGCCGTTTTGGTTAATGTTACAAGGCCAGATCAGTCAATCATCCAGACTGTTGCCCCTGCAACTACTGAAAAGGCTGCTGCCCCTCTTCAGGAACAACATGTTTGTCTGGCCTCTCAACAGATACCCCTCCGTTGTGGTTGCACCTACGGTACGGCTATCTGTATCGCTGAGGCACGCAAGCCTCCCCACCAACGGCAAGGTCCATGGTTCATGGGGGAAGTGTTAAAGGGTGCATTCTTTATCTTGTTGGCAAACATTGCCATAAATTATCATCATCAATGTCGTATTTGGTTAAATGTGAAAAGCCGAAAAACCTTTTAACGCTAGATGCATCAGCTATTAAGGAAAATAAGTTTGTTCCCAGCAAATGTGTGCGCTGTGGTAGCGAGGTCTGGGATGGTCAGATTAACAAATAAGTAGCGCCATCAGAAACTGAATCGCGGAAAATGTAATCGAAGTGTACTATTCCAAAGAGACGAAAACTTCGCTACCAGTTTTACCTGCACTTTAACGTACTAATACAGGGCGTTCTGAACAACCAACTGCCACGACACGTTTATGAGCGACGACACTGATCAGTTCCATAAACATCGCACGTGTTTGAATGTCCGCATTTGTGTGTGTGCGTGTGTGTAAAAGAGACAGAGACAGAGAGAAAAGCACATATCCGTGTGCAGAGATAGCGCACACAGTTGTTTTGCGGTGTCTCTCACGGTATGCTATGTTACTTTTCGAGATCACTAATTTTTTGCTGGTCTTTATCAACTATCTGTCCTATCTGGTGGACAGCGGATCCGTATTTGATTTCATCGTTCTGATAGTAATGTGCCATTGGGCCTTTGTGTTTCACCTTGCTTGGAACGAAATCATATAGTTTCTATTGGCCGGTGCATTAAACATTATTAAGCAACGGTCGTGCTTTGCACTTTTTCATTAAAAAAAGACGAAAAGTATACATAGGTGTATAAATATGAAATTCAGTCCGTATCACTACTAAAAAATGTTTTTTGCTAATGTTTTTGCTGCTGTATCTATGCAGACATTGTCTTAGACATTCCACACTATTAGATTGTGTAAGAGCTAGTCTTAAATTCGTTCTCTATAAAAATAAATTTTTCCTTGTTTCAAACCGTAGCCACCTTTTTCAACAGAATTACAACAGTATATACAAACAATAGTTTCCTGGTACCTTACTAGAGAATGTATCGTGAGTACGACCGAATCTCTGTCTAAGAAGTACGCTAAAGACTTTCGGTATAATCAGTAGTGCAGTTAATAAGTATCCAGTTATTCCACTATCTTCTAAGAGCATCCTGTCTACTCAGAAAGAGGAAATATCTGTGAAGCGAGCATTCGTATATTCTGAACACAATTTTTGTGTGCAACGTAACACCGCCTCCAAAGTCACGTGACTTTGTAACGGCGTCAGGATTACCAGTAAGCGTTCTGCAGACGTAGA
Source organism: Schistocerca nitens (assembly GCF_023898315.1). NCBI lineage: Eukaryota > Metazoa > Arthropoda > Insecta > Orthoptera > Acrididae > Schistocerca > Schistocerca nitens. Next base: position 598,820,557 of record NC_064620.1, on the reverse strand, counting down.
ATATCGTTACTGCCCCAATACAGACACGTCCCGTTCAAAAGTACTGCGAATTTTATACACTATTTTCATAGGCATTATAATTACTTGCATTCGGCATGCGGAGTGAACTAGGCGTAAAGCCTGGAACAGAAAAATGCGAGAGCATTTCACTTGATAGCAACAAACTTCGCAGCTCGGATTTCGCTAATTTCATTTCTGTTCCAGGAAAAGAAGGGACAGCCACCGCGATATTTTTACAGGTCTCCCACTGCACCTGGTCGTATTGGTGAGTCTCTATTCTAATAGCTTGCGCCGTGGTGGCATTCGAAAGGGCTTCCTGGTACCCCAAAGTAAAACCATCGAAAAGAACGTCCAACTAGAGGTTAGTCGCGCTCTGAAATATATTTATTGGTGAAATTATTCCATTTTTTATTTTCTCGTATCACACGTTTAATCTTCGTTTGTCCTTAGAGAAACTACTCTATTAATCGCACATAATCTTTCCGACTTCGTAGGTACCAGTATCACAGTTTCCTATTGTGGCGACTTCAACAAAATAAGCTCGATGACCTGTATAACGCGGAGGTGATGACTGACGGCCCTAAAAAGGTTCCATTAGGGCGCTCCTCGACTGACCCTGATATCTGTCGATTGCGTACCATCCAGAACTTCGGGCAGAGCCAGCCAGCCACACCTGCTGCCGACTCGTGGCTGCACAGCAGTCCCGCCGAGCCCGCATTCTGCTCGCCGAACGCGACTGCGGGACAGTGGGGTGCCGTCTTGGAAACGTGAATCCCTCCCACGTTTTTTCCATCTCCCTCGTGATCTGCGTAGGCCCAGCTACCTACGGTAAACTGCTGCTGTCAGCGGAGCGAATTCCTTTGGTGAATCTCCGTAGTATTTTCCAGCAACCTCATCCGGTCCAAATGCCTTTCTCTACTGAACACTCTTCATTCTTCTTGCATTCCACGATCGCATCTTTGGGTAACACTAAGAAGTATTTGAATTTTTAGTCAGATCGGTTGGCGATATTCGTCGAACGCTTCTCGCATTGCACTCCTTAAGCTCATTTTGGCTTAGATCAGCATTTCTTTTGTCACCCAGATCTATACTTCGTTAACCCATTATTTACCATTGCCCTTTTTTTGGAACGCAAAAATTTCGTTTCTACATAAGAAACGAAACTGTTGGCTTTGATTGTTGTATCTAAATGTTGAAATTACTGCCATAATACCTGCAGACTGAAAAGAAATAATTTTTGCCTAACTGGCTTGTTTCAGGAAAGGAATCAATTTGCCCATTTTTTGTCTACGCACTTAGCTGCACTGCATGTCTTCTGGTAGTTTCTGTACAGCAATGAATTCTGATTTAGTTGTGTCGGTGTGTTGTTATGACCGTGCGGATGTCCATGTAACATTTGGTGCATTTTAGACCTACTTAAGTAACAGCAATATCAATTTATTTTCTGTGTCCCAATAATGGGAAATGCAACGTTACATTATTACTACTTTCTTGATGTGCCTTATTACTGTATCAACGTCTTATACTCAAAAATTACTATTTACGATGTCGATGTATGCTTTATATACATTGTATGAGATTTTCTCCAGGGTTCGGTGGTAGAGTGAAATTATCCCTTTCACATTTTGCGACTCCAATAGGATAATAAACTTGCCATGTGGACTTACAGTTGAAGGGGTTCTAGCAGAACTAAAGAGCTATGAAGTGAGTGAAGATGACCTGATAACGTAGAACTGGTAATTATTTCACTCAGTGCAGTTGAAATATCAGATGAGGGAGACGCTGAAGAAATGCACTGAACGATGAACGTGTTGTACAAGATGTAGCAGGTGCTTCAGAATTGGTAATCAACAGGGATGAGGATTCTGTGACTGCATGTTCGACAAAGGAAACGAAATTGTCGTAGTGAAATGGAGGATCAAGAAACTAGTATGCGTAGCCACAAATTACAGCTCTGTTATCTCTTGAGCTCTGCTAAAAGATACTCATGGACAAAGAAAAACGAAATATCTATTGCAATACCACATCCTACTGAAGAATACAACGCCCTTATAAGTTCCGTTGATCAACTGGACAAGAAGATATCACCTTGTAGGGTGAAGATAAGATCAAAGAAGTGGTGGCCATTCTTCACCCATTTGATTGACATATGCATGGCAAACACATGGTGCATGTACCAGATTGCTGACCCAAACCATCATACTGATGATGTACCTTGAAACACGTATGTTGTGCGGCAGCGATGCTGAGACATTGTAGAATCTCTGACCAGAGCAGTTGCGCTCGACTCGTATCGAAAAGACACTCAACAATATTACAAACAGTGTTCTAATTTTGTTCACGATGTTCCTTATAGTTTTCTCAATTGACAATTATAATGTGAATTTTGATAGCTAATTCTGCCAACGTACAAAAAATTTCATGTCAACATATGCAGAGAACACTTCATAGGTCTCGAAAAATGTAATATGTGTACCAGTGTTGGTCTTCATGGACCTTGCCGTTGGTGTGGAGGCCTGTGTGTCTTAGCGATACAGGTAGCCGTACAGCACGGCAATCACAACGTAGAAGTATCTCTTGAGGGGTCAGGCAAAAGTGTGGTTCCTGAAGAGGGGCAGGAGCATTTTCAGTAATCGCAGAGGCAACAGTCTGGATGACTGACTGATCTGGCCTTGTAACATTAACCAAAACGGCCTTGCTGTGCTGGTACTGCGAATGGCTGAAAGGAAGGGGAATCTACAAACGTATATGCATCTCTACTGTATAGTTCATGGATGATGGCGTCCTCTCGGGTAAAATATTCCAGTGGTGATATAGTCCCCCATTCGGATCTCCTAGCAGGGACTACTCAAGAGGATGTCGTCATCAGGGGAAAGAAAACTGGCATTCTACGTATCAGAGTGTGGAATGTTAGATCCATTAATGTAACAGGCAGGTTAGAACATTTAAATAGGGAAATGGATAGACTGAAAATAGATTTAGTGGGAATTAGTGAAGTCCAGTGGCAGGAGGAATAGGACTTCTCGTCAGGTGAATACAGGGTTTATGCAGGAGCAGGTTTAACAATAAATAAGAAAATAGGAATGCGGGTAAGCTACTACGAACAGCATAGTGAACGCTTTATCGTAGGCAAGATAGACAAGAAGCCCATACCTACCATACCATTACAAGTTTACATGCCAACTAGCTCCGTAGATGATGAGGAGATTGCAGATATGTACGATAAGATAAATGATATTGTTCAGATAGTTAAGGGAGACGAAAATTTAATTGTAATGGAGAACTGGAATTCAATGGTGGGGAAAGGACGACAAAGCAAACTAGTATATGAATATGGACTGGGGGAAAGGAATGAAAAAGGAAGCCACCTGGTGCAATTTTGCACAGAACATAATTTAATTGATTTTTATACTATATATATGAATACTAGTAGCTTGATGCCACACTCATTAGCTCCTGTTCTGAATGATGACTTTTGATGGTTTGTAACTGGTCAATGAGTGCCAATGTTTTCTGTAAGTAGATAACTTATGAAAATTATTCTGTAATACTCCATACATGGTACAGAAATGTTCAGAAACTGGGCGATGAGTGCCTCTAATTAATCAAATCAGTTGACAGTAATTATCAATGATGACTGGCATAAGACTTAATGTCCTTCACCTTCTGATCTAATTACCAGAAATTACTGTAATATCCGTTTGTCCTGTCTATCCTCATGCTCATGGAGCACTATATTTGGTTTTTGCACTAATTCTACGTTGGTGTACCTTACAAGAACGTTGTGTTCACACGACATGCTGTCCACCACCTTGAGCGATGGAGATGTTATTATGGTCCCACTGTTTGGTGTACCTAAGGTACTACCAAAATGATAACATGGAATATTAATACGACATTTCAGTGTCTTGGCTACACTGATTAATACTTCAGGGAAAAGAACTTCAGATTGTCTCACTTGGTGTTGTACTTCTGTGGAAAGATATGGACTTTCAGTGCAGCTGCGTGCAACCTAATGTGCTAAAACCATGATGCAATCCTTCCCTTTCCTATCCTAGTTCTTGTAAAATAGTAAAAAAAAAAACTACAGTGCGTGTGCACTTTATGTCATTTGTTAATATGATTTGTACTCATTGTGTACACATTTTGTCTTTGCTTGATATGTTCTGTACTCAGTGCATGTACACTATATTTTATTTCATGTTCTGAACTTATATATATGTATATATTCTGTGATTGTAAACTTAGTTAATTAGGAAAAATTTGTTGCTCATGGCAAGTCCAATCGACTCACCATCGCTGCCAAATTTTTGCCCCCCCCCCCCCCCCCCCCCCCCAGTGGAGGGTTATGTAAGAGGTATGCGATGTATCCGCTGCCTGCAACAGGCAAGACTTAGGAGAGTCTCTGACCAGAGAGCAAGCAGTATGTAGTTAGTTGTTGCTTGTCGCTAGTCGACAGTAGTCTGCGTGAGTCTGCGGTAGTCGGCAGTCGTCGACGCGTGTCTGCGCTTGTCTGCAGTCTGCCCTGGTCGGGTAGAAGGTAAAGAAGCAGCCTTGCGCATATCTAGTAATGTATGTTAACTGTCATCCAATTTCTTTCAAAAAATGCCCCAATAATAATTTTTATAATGTAAAGTAATTTTTTTTTTAAAAAAAGCATTCATTTCAATTTAAAGAATATATCCAATGCATGATCATTCCTTTCAAGAATCACAAAAATATAGGCCAGCATTGCACGAAGCTGTGCTAAAAATGTTTTAGGTAAGAGCAGATATATTCGCAGTTTTTATTGAGGTAAGAATTTTGCTTTTTTTATTCAGAATACAGGGCCGTGGCGCAGCGCTGCTGTCGTCATAAAATTTACCAGGTTATTGAATTTTTATTATTTTGTGATTTCGGAATTTTTCTGTTTCGAACTTAACATTAAATGAGAAAAAGAATTTTGTGGGTACATTGAATGTGAATGCATTTCTGCACAGAGATTATAAATGGGAGCCAATTTTGTTCAGAGGTTTCGATTTTTAAAAATTCATTTAATTCTTATTTCCGTGGGAGGTATCACTTGTTTCATTTAAATTATTATTTCCGTGGGGAGTTTACACTAGGTTCATTTTTATTTTTATAATATTTTTTTTGGGAAGGTTACACCAGATATGCTCAATAATGTTCATGTCTGGGGAGTCTGATGGCCAGCGGAAGTGTTTAAACTCAGAAGAGTGTTCCTGGAGCCTTTCTGTAGCAATTCTGGACATGTAGGGTATCACATGGTTCTGCTGAAATTGCCAAAGTCCGTCGGAATGCCCATTGGACATTAATGGATGCTGGTGATTAGACAAGATGCTTACGTAAGCGTCACCTGTCATGAGTCGTATCTAGACATATCAGGGGTCCCATATCTCTCCAACTGCACACGACCCACACCATTACAGAGCCTCCAACCGTGCTTCAACAGCCCCTACTGTCATGCAGGGTCCGTGAGTTGTCTCCATACCCGTACACGTCCATCCGCTCGATACAATTTGAAATGTGTGTCGTCCGACAAGGCAACATGTTTCCAATCATCAACAGTCCAACGTCGGTGTTGACGAGCCCAGGCGAGGCGTAAAGCTTTCTATCGTGCAGTCATCGAGGGTACACGCGTTGGCCTTCGGCTCCAAAAGTCCATATCGATGATGTTTCTTAAAATGGTTCGCACACTGACAGTTGTTGATGGCTCAGCACTGAAATCTGCAACAGTTTGTGGAAGGGTTGCACTTCTGTCACGTTGAACGACTCTCTTCAGTCGTCGTTGGTCCCGTTCTTGCAGGATCTTTTTCTGGCCGCAGCGATGTTGGAGATCTGATGTTTTGCCGGATTCCTGATATTCACGATATAGTCATGAAATGGTGGTATGGGAAATCCCCACTTCATAGCTACCTTGAAGATGTTGTGTCCCATCGCTCGTGCGCCTACTATAACACCAAATTCTAACTCACTTAAATCTTGATAACCTGCCATTGTAGCAGCAGTAACCGATCTAACAACTGCGCCAGACACTTGTCTTACGTAGGCGTTGTCCAACGCTGCGCCGTATTCTGTCTGTTTACGTATCTCTGTACTTGAATACGCACGTCTACACCAATTTCTTTGGTGCTTCAGTGTATAATGGTAAGGCAGAGATTTAGGAACGAGGTTTTAAACAGTAAGACATCTCCAGGGGCAGATGTGGACTCCGCCCACAATTTATTGGTTATGAACTGCAGATTAAAACTGAAGAAACTGCAAAAAGGCAGGAATTTAAGAAGATGGGATCTGGATAAACTGAAAGATCCAGAGGTTGTAGAGGGTTTCAGAGGGAGCATTATGGAACGACTCACAAGAACAGCGGAAAGGAATACAATAGAAGAAGAATGTGTTGCTTTGAGAGAAAAAATAGCGAAGGCAGCAGAGGATCAAGTAAGAAAAAGACAAGGCGTAGTAAGAATCTTTGAATAACGCATGAGATACTGGATTTGACTGATAAAAGGAGAAAATTTAAAACTGCCGGAATTGAAGCAGGCGAAAGGGAATACAAACGTTTACAACTGACATTGACAGGAAGTGCAACATTGCTAAGCAGTAATGGCTAGAGGAAATATGTAAGGATTGAAAAGCATTTCACTAGGGGACAGATTGATATCGCCTACAGGACAATTAAAGAGGCCTTTGGAGAAAAGAGCAGCAGCTGTATGAATATCAAGAGTCATAAGCAAAGAAGGGAAAGCTGAAAGGTAGAAGGAGTATATAGAGGGTCTACACAAGGCAGATAAACTTGAAAGCAAGTTTATAGAAAGGGAAATGGACTTAGATGAAGATCAAATATGCCGTATTATACTGCGAGAAGAATTTGACAAAGCTCTGAAAGATCTAAATTGAAAGGCCCCGGGAGTAGACGGTAGTTCATCAGAACTAGTGATAGCCTTTGGAGAGCCAGCCATGACAAAAATTCTTCCATCTGGAGTGCAAGATGTATGACACAGGTAAAATACTCTCAGATTTCAAGAAGAATGCAGTAATTCCAATTCCAAAGAAAGCAAACCACCGAACATTCAGTTTAATAAGTCACGGTTGCAAAATACTAACACGAATTCTTTACAGAAGAAGAATGGAAAAATTGGTAGAAGCAGACCTCTGAGAAGATCAGTTTGAATTCTGAAGAAATGTAGGAAAATGCGAGGCAATACTAACCCTACGACTGCTCGTAGAAGAAACGTTAAGGAAAGACAAACCTACATTTATAACATTTGTGGACTTAGACAATGTTGACTGGAATACTGTCTTTGAAATTATGAACATAGCTGGGGTAAAATACAGGGAGCGAAACACTTTTTAACAACTTGTAGAGAAAACAGACGGCAGTGATGAGAATCAAGGGGCATGAAAGGGAAGCAGTGGCTAAGGAGGGAGCGAAATAGGTTTGTAGCTTATCGCCGATGTTATTCAGTATGTACACTGAACAAGAAGGAAGGGAAACCAAAGAAAACTTTCGAGTGGGAATTAAAATTCAGGGAGAAGATATACAAGCTTTGAGGTTTTCCGACGACATTGTAATTCCGTCACAGACAGCAAAGGACTTGGAAGAGCAGCTGAACAGAATGGACAGTGTCTTGAGAGGAAGATATAAGATGAAGATCGACAAAAGCAAAACAAGTATAATTGAATATAGTCAAATTAAATCAGGTGATGCTAAGGGAATTAGATTAGAAAATGAGACACTTAAAATAGTAAATGCATTTTGCTATCCGGGCAGCAAAAAAATGATGATCGCCGATGTGGAGTGGATATAAAACGTAGACTGGCAATGGCAAGGAAAGCATTTCTGCAGGAGAGAAATTTATTAGAGTCGAATATAGATTTAAGTGCTAGAATGTCTTTTCCGAAGATACACCATGTGATCAAAAGTATCCGGACACCCCCCAAAACATATGTTTTTCATATTAGATGCATTGTGCTGCCACCGCCTGCCAGGTACTCCATATCATCGACCTCAGTAGTCATTCGACATCGTGAGAGAGCAGAATGGGGCGCTCCGAGGAACTCACGGACTTCGAACGTGGTCAGGTGATTGAGTGTCACTTGTGTCATACGCCTGTATGTAACTCTCCTGAACATCCTTGGGTCCACTGTTTCCGATGTGATAGTGAAGTGGCAACGTGAAGGGACACGTACAGCACAAAAGCGTACGGGCCGACTTCGTCTGTTGACTGACAGAGACCGACGACAGTTGAAGAGGGTCGTAATGTGCAATAGGCAGACATCTATCCAGACCATCACACAGAATTTCCCATCTGCATCAGGATCCACTGCAAGTAGTATGACTTAAGCGGGAGGTGAGAAAACTTGGATTTCATGGTCGAGTGGCTACTCATAAGCCACACATCACTCCGGTGTGTAGTGATGAATCACGTTACACAATGTGGCGATCCGATGGCAGGGTGTGGGTATGGCTAATGAACGTCACTTGCCAGCGTGTGTAGTGCCAACAGTAATATTCGGAGGCGGTGGTGTTATGGTATGGTCGTGTTTTTCATGGAGGGGGCTTGCACCCCTTGTTGTTTTGCGTGACAGTATGACAGCACAGTCTTAATTTGATGTTTTAAGCACCTTCTTGATTCCCACTGTTGAAGAGCAATTCAAAGATGGCGATTGCGTCTTTCAACACGACCGAGCACCTGTTCATAATGCACGGCCTTTGACGGAGTGGTTACACGACATTAACATCCCGATAACGGACTGGCCTGCACAGGGTCCTGACCTGAATCCTATAGAACACGTTTGGGATGTTTTGGAACGCCGACTTCGTGCCAGGTCTCACCGACCGGCATCGATACCTCTCCTGAGTGCAGCACTCAGTGAAGAATGGGCTGCCATTCCCCAAGAAACCTTCCAGCACCTGATTGCACGTATGCCTGCGAGTGCGAGAGTGAAGCTGTCATCAAAGCTAAGGGTGGGCCAACGCCATATTGAATTCCAGCATTACCGATGGAGGGTGCCACGGACTTGTAAGTTGTTTCCAGCCATGTGTCCGGATACTTTCGATCACATAGTGTATTTATCTGGAATGTAGCCATACACGGAGGTGAAACACGGGTGATAAACAGTTTAGATAAAAAGAGAATAGAAGCTTTCAGCATGTGGTGCTACAGAAGAATGCTTAAGTTTAGTTGGGTCGATGACGTAACTAACGAGGAGGTACTGGATAAAACTGGGGAGACAAGGAATTTGTGGCACAACTTGATCAAAAGAAGGGACCGGTTGTTTGGACACATTTTGAAGCATCAAGCAATCGCCAGTTTAGTTCTGGAGGGAAGTGTGGGTGGTAAAAATCGTAGAGGGAGACCAAATGATGAATATTGTAAACAGATTCAGAAAGATGGAGATTGCAGTAGTTATTCTGAGATGAAGAGGCTCCCACAAGATGGAGTAGCATGAAGAGCTGTAAGAAACCAGCCTTCAGACTGAAGACCGTAACAACACAGTTCAGCCTTTAAGTGACGAAGTTGCTCTGTTTCTGTAGTTTCATACAGTTTTGTATTAGAGAATTTTCAGGTTTTCCTTTTTTTTCCCCAAACTAAATATTTCTCTTAAGAGTGAAGAAATCTACTACTGTGATGTCACCCCAGCTTATTGTCAGTAACTAATGCTTAGAAAAGTAACGTTTTTATATACTGTCATCACATTTTCCACCACTGTGTCTCAAGAAGCCGTACAGAAAAGTGGAAGTTTTTGATAGATTTTCTTCTTTGCACATGGATGTTAATAAAAAATACTCAAATTACAGTACAATAGCTTCCGTACTATAGAAGCAATAATGGGACTGGTCGTTCTCCATCAGCCACTCACAGCACAGATAACAGTCACGTATTACAAACTGTAAAAAATAACTAGCATAAAAATTAATGGTTAGTGCAATTACTGTGGGAGGCTTGTGCAAGCATTTGTCAGTGATTTCACTTGACTTTTATTCGGTCCTGTTGTATTACATTATGCACGAAGGTTGTGCTACAATGCAGATAGATTCAAAGAATGCAATATCTCATGGAGGAGAGAAGAAAAGCTACAGGACTGTGAGACAGCTTCCACAGCGTGTCTACCGTGAATAGTTAATACGGGAATAATGTTTTCGTTTATTTAACCACTCTTTTCTCCACGTATCACGTTTTCTCCTTTGTTTTTTTCTTAACATGAGCCAAAAGGCTGCCAAAGCCCCCGCATCGTTGTGTGAGTTCGACATTTTCTGATCCGAACTGATGCTTGTACAACGTCCTTCAACCGTGTAGAGACGCGAGGATTTTGTGCGTGCTTGGTCAAACATGCTTGCGCAAGCATGCTTGTCAAGCTTGCCGTCACTGCGGGAGATATAGCTCCTATATAACAGGCTAAATCGTCCGTCATGTTTTTCCCAGAACTCCTTTGTCCGGAACATGTCAACGTTATCCGAGAGCCAGTTTTGGGCTAGATGGCTCGTATCAGCCGGGGCACCGTCCTGCTGAAAGACGTGTTGTCTGCCGGGGGCCACAGTTATCATCCACTGTTTCACGACATTCGACAAAACTTGCAGATAAACATCTTTTGTGGCGGTTTTTCCCTTTTCAAATAAATACGGCTCCATGATATCACCATCACTGGGCACCACATAAGGCGTGAATCCCAGACTTCTCCGAGCCATTATACTTGGTCATACTATCGTAAACAGTTGACCTACGGTAACCGAAGAATCGAACTATTTCAGTGGGCGAACGCCGAGAGCGAAGACTTTCGATAACCGCGGCTCTTCGGTTGTACTCCGCACTTGTCCGTAACATCTCGGCCATTTTGAGGTTCTGACTGTTTACTTGATGCCTGTGGCTGTAAGGAACACCAATCGCAACCTGTGGCAGAAGTACGAATGTCGGGAAATGCAGACTGAAGTTTGTCCGGATTTAAGAGCCGCACCCTGTACTTGCAATACCTATTCTCGATACCAAATAACTCACTGACGTATGAACAAATGTTTCACGTGACATCAGGTCGATCTCTTTTGTGGCAATCGACAGTCTCAGACGCACTGCAGCCAGTTTGCAGCTGCAGAAATTAAACTTGGATCTTTACCTCCAGTAACTGATACTTGCGAAGATAACGCTTTTATATAACCTCACCGCATTTTGCGGCAATTTGTTTACAGAAATCGTACGCAGAAGTGTGACTTTTTGACGGATATTTCGTTGCGCATAAGTTTTTATACGAAATCCGCAAAATACGGCACGAAACGTTCAGAGTGGTGCAACTAAACATGTTGACTACCCGGTCTGTTGTCTATTAACCAATCGCAACAGCTTACTGGCAAAGATTAAAACTTTCTGCTATTATAAAATAAGACCAACAATAACAGGTGGTACAAAAAAAAATCAACCGACCTGCCCATCTCAGCATGGTAGAAAACTGCCGTTCTGGTCGCACCGCAAGGGAGCCGACGCAGAATTTAAAAGTTTTGAGAGCATGTGGGAGTAAATTGGTGGACACATGGTACATACAGGCTGCTTCAACGTTCCATTGTTCTGTACCGACAGTTCACAGCAACTAATTGCTTTACACAGTTGCAATGCATCTGCTTTTCAGTATACTTTAAAGCAAAAAAACTCTGAAAAAAAACAAGAGGTCGTCCACTTTTACTCAGATATACTTGTAACGCAGAGCCGGCCAGAGTGGCCGAGTGGTTCTAGGCGCTACAGTCTGGAACCGCGCGACCGCTACGGTCGCAGGTTCGAATCCAGCCTCGGGCATGGATGTGTGTGATGTCCTTAGGTTAGTTAGGTTTAAATAGTTCTAAGTTCTAGGGGACTGATGACCTCAGAAGTTAAGTCCCATAGTGCTCAGAGCCATTTGAACCATTTTTTTGTAACGCAGAAACTGAACGTAAAATCCTCTCCACATTGTAAAACCAAGATCTAAGATCTATCTAAGATGAACCACTCCGATTTTATCTGCGCTGATCAGCCAGAACATTATGAGCACCTCCCGAATGGTTTCCAAGATAGAGTACGTTTAATGTTACTTTTATACGTTTCTCTTCAATAAGTAGAAAATCATGCCCTCTAACCGAAACGAGTCGCAGTAAAAAACTAAAAACTACATTAAATTTTCTACAAGAGAGTTCATATTCGTTTTTCTCTTGATCTAATACACTGAAGCAACAAAGAAACTGGTATAGGCATGTGTATTCAAATACAGAGATATATAAACAAGCAAAATACGGCTGTATAAGACAACAAGTGTCTGGCGCAGTTGTTAGATCCGTTACTGCTATTACAATGGCAGGTTATCAACATTTATTTGTGTGACTTTTGAACGTGGAGTTACAGTCGGTGCACGAGCGATCGGACACAGCAGCTCCGAGATAACGATGAAGTGGGGATTTCCCGTACCACCATTTCATGACTGTATCGTGAACATCAGGAATCCGGCAAAACATCAGATCTCCAACATCGCTGCGGCCAGAAAAAGATCCTGCGAGAACGGGACCAACGACGACTGAAGAGAGTCGTTCAACGTGACAGAAGTGCAACCCTTCCACAAACTGCTGCAGATTTCAGTGCTGGGCCATCAACAACTGTCAGCGGGCGAACCATTTTACGAAACATCATCGATATAGACTTTTGGAGCCGAAAGCCCACGCATGTAACCTTAATGACCGCACGACACAAAGCTTTACGCCTCGTCTGGGGTCGTCAACACCGACATTGGACTGTTGAGGAGTGGAAGCATGGTACATTGTCAGACGACACTCGTTTCAAATTGTATGGAGCGGATGGACGTGTACGGGTATGGAGACAACCCATGGACCCTGCCTGTCAGCAGGAGACTGTTGAAGCACGGTTGGAGGCTCTATAATGGTGTGGGTCGTGTGCAGTTGGAGAGATATGGGATCCCTGATATGTCTAGATACGACTCATGACAGGTGACGCTTACGTAAGCATCTTGTCTAATCACCGGCATCCATTAATGTCCAATGGGCATTCCGACGGACTTTGGCAATTTCAGCAGAACCATGCGATACCCTACATGTCCAGAATTGCTACAGAGAGGCTCCAGGAACACTCTTCTGAGTTTAAACACTTCCGCTGGCCATCAGACTCCCCAGACATGAACATTATTGAGCACATCTGGGATGCCTTGCAACGTGCTGTTCAGAAGAGATCGGTATCCCCTCGTACTCTTACGGATTTATGGAAAGCCCTGGAGGATTCATGGTGTCAATTCCCTCCAGAACTACTCCAGACATTAGTCGAGTCAACGCCACGTCGTGTTACGGCACTTCTGCGAGCCCGCGGGCGTCCTACACAATATTAGACAGGTGTATCACTTAAATTGGCTCTTCAGTGTACTTTTTCCGAAGAGCGTAAGAGAGTATTGACATTCTCGCGCGATGCGCATGCGCTGTAGCTTAGGTAGTTTTCGTACGCCAGTTTCGTAGTTTCCCGACTTCATAGACCATAAGTGTCCAATTTTAAACCGTTCGTCTCGAATTCCTCTACACTGCTGGTGCACATTGTAAACAATGAAGATGTACTAAATAATACAGGAAATAAGTAACAGCGTACACTAAACGTGTTCTATCCGGGAAATCATTCAGAATAGAGCGTATATCGATATGAAAATTTTTGTTCAGAATCACCGATACTATCACCGCTCGAAGCATGTCCCTTTCCCCCTTTCTCACCCTGTATAAAACCACCTGCCATTAAGAAGGACCTGCGCCGCGGAAATAACGTATTTACTACGGGTATGTCTCTAAATTTATCGCGCACCTACCAGTTTTTTCCGGAAAAAGTTGTTTGAACGTTAAACTGTGACTCTTTCACTTTCTCATAAGCATTTCTGGTGTGACGCTTGAGTACCTTCCATATGGATGAGTCCAAACCACTTCATCGTAAATTACAATGAATTTTGAACTCTGCTGTGTAATTTATGCCACTGTAAATCTTCCAGACACTTTACATTTGTGAAGCACACATTATATCAGTGCACGTCAGGATGCGTTTCCGACTCTTGCACAGATGGACTCGCATGGTAAAAATCGAGGGTTCACGTTGAAGCCTCTGATCCGCCAAAAGTTCTTTTGGTGGACGCAGCAGTGAGCACTTTGCCTGGAAGCTGTAAGCAAATACAGTATGTTGTCATTGCGAAACAGCGCTTTATCGGCGACAGAAGTGGAGAGAACTGCGTCTGCTGCAGCTAGCCCAGGTTCGCCGGACGCCGGGACTTCCCCGAGCGGCTGACGCAGTGTTGGCAGTGTCACGTAATAGTGGTGGGGGAACGAGGAAGTGGAATAGCAGCAGCGAAGCAGACGCGGCGGCGGAGCAAAGAATGGCCTTGGTGGGCCGAGTATCCTCCGGCACACACCAGAGGCCTTTAAGGCCTGGCCAGACAGAATCCGGCCTGGACACGTTATCTTTGTGCGAGGAAATGCGTAGCTTGCACTAGCGATACGAAATGGCACCAAGAAGAGGAGATGTTGGGTGGACGACATTAATAGCAAGAGAGAAAGCTTAGGACAATACCATCGTCTGTGTATTGATCTAGAGTCTGACGAAGATACATTCTTCAAGTATTTTCGTATGTCGCGAGAATGTTTTGAGGAACTGCATCGGTTGATAAAAAGGTAGCACCGAGAAGTGCACAACGAACTGGAGAAAACCAATTAATACAAGGCACAGACAAGCCATTTGTTTGAGGTAAGTTTTACCATTTGTGGCCTCTTTTTGGTTCTAACAGAACTCATATAATTTATTCCATTTCATTTTTGAAATATCATATGAAAGGTTCGGCGGTAGAAAGTGCTATCCCACAACGTAGTTACGAGTGGAGTGATAAACTTATCTGCAGTGTTTACGAATCAGCAAACGATAGTAAACATCTAGTTCCGCTAGAGAGAACTTTCTACTTAATAGATTGTTTTGTTTCATTGTATTCATAACATCGTCATTGAATTTAAACAAACATATCTTTGGTCGTTAACTTATCTATTCGTTCTATCGGCATAATTTATTTTAATCTTTTCCAGATACTTGACTACAGGCGACAGTCACCAGACCATGGCTATTTCTTTTCGGTTAGGACGTTCAACAGCCTAAGAAATTGTGAAACAATTATGCCAGGCAATATGGACTGTTCTACAACCCAAGTATTTACCTACTCCTACAACAGAGATGTGGAAGAAATCTGAAGAAGGATTTCCAGAACTTTGGGGGTTTCCGAACTGCCTTGGAAGCATAGACGGAAAGCATATCAGATTAAAATGCCCGAAGGATAGTGGATCCCAGTTACAAACAATTCTTTTCGCTGGTTCTCCTGGCGATCTTTGATCCATACTACGAGTTTACAGTAGTTGATATTGGAAGTTATGGACGTCACAGTGACAACACTATTTCTGAGAACTCAGCTTTCTATCAAGAGTATATTGAGGGCAAACGTACTCTACCTCCAAATCAGGATCGCGTGTATCATACAAAAAGTTGTGTTGTCTCACCTCCTCTATAAGTCTTTCGTGTCCATGATGCGTGCACTACGAGCTGCAAGACGAAAACCGCCGCACGCCGCTGCTTCCAGTGTGACCACAGATCAGTTGAGTGCGCCAACAGAGGCAAGCAGCCGCTCCGGCTTGCGGCGAATCTGTAATCTGTGAGAACCCGGCGGCGGCCGGGGCGGCAGGCCGGTTGCCTCTGCGTCAGAGTCGCACTCTGAGTGACCGCCGCCATACAGTAACGAGCGATTCAACAGTGCGGCCTGCCGGTTGCGGTTCAAGGCCACAGGCCGGACGGCCAGGCCGCATTCTGTCTGGGCAGGCCTAGGCAGACAAGACAGGAGCCTAGGGCGGCAGAATGTCGGGGCGACTTATGAGCTGCAGATGTACATTACTTGGCGAAGCACTTATGTCGAAATGAGGGGCGGAAGTATTTTCTGTGCCTGGGAGCAGAAAAAAAGCGAAATTCACACTTGTCATAGAGTGGCAGGTAGTTAAGTGTTTTCATTTTTGCGACACGCTCCCGCTCAGTAGTAATGTTTAGGTTTCACTTTTACAAAAGATACATGATCAGCGAGACTTTGATTTCTTCAACAGATTTATGATTTTGTGGGTCAAAATGGAAGAAGCCTGGAGATACTGATAGGTTTCAGATAGATTATATAATGGTAAGACAGAGATTTAGAAACCAGGATTTAAACTGTAAGACATTTCCAGGGGCAGATGTGGACTCTGACCACAATCTATTTGTTATGAACTGTAGATTAAAACTGAAGAAACTGCAAAAAGGTGGGAATTTAAGGAGATGGGACCTGGATAAACTAACTAAACCAGAGGTTGTACAGAGTTTCAGGGAGAGCATAAGGGAACAATTGACAAGAAGGGGGGAAAGCAATACAGTAGAAGAAAAATGGGTAGCTTTGAGGGATGAAGTAGTGAAGGCAACAGAGGATCAAGTAGGTAAAAAGACGAGGGCCAGTAGAAATCCTTGGGTAACAGAAGAAATATTGAATTTAATTGATGAAAGGAGAAAATATAAAAATGCAGTAAATGAAGCAGACAAAAATGAATACAAGCGTCTCAAAATTGAGATCGACAGGAAGTGCAAAATGGCTAAGCAGGCATGGCTAGACGACAAATGTAAGGATGTAGAGGCTTATCTCACTAGGGGTAAGATAGATACAGCCTACAGGAAAATTAAAGAGACCTTTGGATAAAAGAGAACCACTTGTATGAGTATCAAGAGCTCAGATGGAAACCCAGTTCCAAGCAAAGAAGGGAAAGCAGAAAGGCGGAAGGAGTATGTAGAGCGACTATACAAGAGCGATGTATTTGAGGGTAATGTTATAGAAAGGGAACAGGATGTAGTTGAAGATGAAATGGGAGATATGATACTGCATGAAGAGTTTGATAGAGCACTGAAACACCCAAGTCGAAACAAAGCCTTGGAAGTAGATAACATTCCATTAGAACTGCTGACAGCCTTGGGACGGCCAGTCCTGACAAAATTCTACCATCTGGTGAGCAAAATGTATGAGACAGGCGAAATACCCTCAGACTTGAAGAAGAATATAATAATTCCAATCCCAAAGAAAGCAGGCGTTGACAGATGTGAAAATTACCGAACTATCAGTTTAATAAGTCACGGCTGCAAAATACTATCGCGAATTCTTTACAGACGAATGGAAAAACTGGTAGAAGCCGACCTCGGGGAAGATCAGTTTGGATTCCGTACAAATGTTGGAACACGTGAGGCAATACTGACCCTACGACTTATCTTAGAAGAAAGATTAAGGAAAGCCAAACCTACGTTCCTAGCATTTGTAGACTTAGAGAAAGCTTTTGACAATGTTGACTGGACTACTCTCTTTCAAATTCTAAAGGTGGCAGGGGTACAATACAGGGAGCGAAAGGCTATTTACAATTTGTACGGAAACCAGATGGCAGTTATAAGAGTCGAGGGGCATGAAAGGGAAGCAGTGGTGGGGAAGGGAGTGAGACAGGGTTGTAGCCTGTCCCCGATGTTATTCAAGCTCTATATTGAGCAAGCAGTAAAGGAAACAAAAGAAAAATTCGGAGAAGGTATTAAAATCCATAGAGAAGAAATAAAAACTTTAAGGTTCGCCGATGACATTGTGATTCTGTCAGAGACAGCAAAGGGCTTGGAAGAGCAGTTGAATGGAATGGATAGCGTCTTGAAAGGAGGATATAAGATGAACATCAACAAAAGCAAAACGAGGATAATGGAATGTAGTCCAACTAAATCGTGTGATATTGAGGGAAATAGATTAGGAAATGAGACACTTAAATTAGTAGGTGAGTTTTGCTATTTGGGAAACAAAATGAATGTTGATAAACCCAGTAGGGAAGATATAAAATATAGACTGACAATGGCAAGAAAAACATTTCTGAAGAAGAGAAATTTAACATCGAGTATAGATTTAAGTGTCAGGAAGCCGTTTCTGAAAATATTTATATGGATTGTAGCCATGTATGGAAGTGAAACGTGGACGATAAATAGTTTAGACAAGAAGAGAATAGAATCTTTCGATATGTGGTGCTACAGAAGAAGGCTGAAGATTAAATGGGTAGATCACGTAACTAATGAGGAGGTACTGACTAGAACTGGGGAGACAAGGAATTTGTGGCACAACTAGACTAGGAGAAGGGATCGGCTGATAGGATACGTTCTGAGGCATCAAGGAATCACCAATTTAGTACTGGAGGGAAGCGTGGAGGGTAAAAATCGTAAAGGGAGACCAAGAGATGCATATACTAAGCAGATTCAGAAGGATGTAGGTTGCAGTAGATACTCGGAGATGAACAATCTTGCACAGGATAGAGTCGCATGGAGATCTGCATCAAACTAGTCTCAAGACTGAAGACGACTACAACAACAACAGATCAAAATATGGAATTACACTCACTACAGTGCATTTCGTATCGTTTGAGAATGTTTCACAATAATGAGGAAAATATTGCGGCATAAATAACAAGGGTGTACGCTACACAAACTTGTCAGGTAGAATAATGTTTTCTCTAGCGTTGACAAATAACGGTGTATATTTTCAGATAGTTTGACACGATGAATTGAGTGAATTCTTCTGCGGGTATACTACCTGTTATAACCAGGAATAACACAATAACCTCGTCAGTCTCGTTTATTAAATCACAAATCACTTTTTAACAATTATGTTAGCCAAGCGACAACCCAGGCTCACACTCACAAGTAATGCAGAATTAAAGTTTGGTTATACCAGTGTCCGAATGTGCATGGTGGGGTGCACGTCCCGTAATTATTCCCAAGTCCAGTGAAGTTCAGTCTCTCCAAGTGAAGTCGCAAGATTTCCGCCGAGCAGCCAGGTAACCTCGAGTGGTGTGGCGAGTCATCCACAAGCAGCTGGAACACGGCGTACTGCACTTCCCGATGAGAACTGTCGTTTGCGGCGGCGGCCGGGTTTATATAAGGCTTGCTAGTTAATGGAGCCGTCGGCTGGGGTCGCTGTTTTCCAGGGAAAACCAATCACAATGTTTCCTGGCGTAGCCAGTTGCTGGGTGCTGACAAACGCGCGCGCGCGAAGGCGGCCAGCGATGGTAGCCGCGAGCCGCCCGGAGAAGTGCGGCCAGCGATGTATTTCTAGGCCACGCAAGGGGGCGAGCGTGTGAAGACACAGGCGTCTAAAGCTAGCGAAATGAGGGATGCTCAACTACCGGAACTACCGATAGATGGCTCTAGCGCGTGCCGGCCAAAGTTCATATCGTTGAGTGTCCGCCAGAGATCACTGGTGTCCGCCATATCTGAATTTGGCAAGAAACGAAGTGTCAAAACACGGATGAAAATGTTTTTCGTTCTGCGCCCTCATAAGTCTTTTATATTGGATGTTCTAGATATCTACACATCAACATAATGAAGTGTCTCTAATCTAGCGAGAAAAAACAGTGACAGTCCTGGTATGAAATTCCTAAATTCGAGTGTGTTTTGGAAGTTTGACAAGCTGACCTATAAATCATTTACTATTAATTTTATGAGTGCTTTACTTATTTGCCCGTTTTAAAACACTATTTAAGATTCAATGGAGGTCAACAAATTACCTTACTTGCCAAAGCTATTAACTACAGGTATAATTCGAAAAATCTAGTGTGCAAAACAGTGAAGACGTCTCTTCAAATAAAAAGTTGACATCGTTTGCGTTTGCTTAGGGGTATCTTTACTGACAACAGAAATTACAACTGAACTGTCAAAGTATTACTTACGTATAAACGGAAAAATTTATTATTTTTCTTTATCTGAAGTGATGCATTACCGATCTACATATATGCTGACACTGTAATTGCAACATGCACTTACGAATTTGGCTCTCTCTTTGATCAGAAATTTAAATGCCATGATTTTATTAACTGCTGTACGTGCTTGGTGTATTTTAACTGAGTGATAAGGTAGAAGCACCAGTTTTTGACAGTGCTTCAGTCTTTGATACGAGACAAGAAATACATTTAAATGAGACAAACACAAAGGCCAACGTTAAGGCTTCACTTAAATGCATGAATTGTATCATTTGGAAGTTAAGCCTAGTACTAATATTATATTGGACCGATCCATGATGATGTAGGAAGTGAAGGAACTTGCTGAAAATAACATCGATCACAGCTGTTAATTTTATGGTTGGGGTGTCTTAAAACCAATTTTCCAGTCTGACACCCAAACAATGACTGGTACCATGGTTTTATTTTAAAATGGAATTCAAAACATGTGAGTGAGCAAAATTAATTACACTATGAATTATAACCATGGAATTTTATTTCTGTGAATCTTGGTTCCAATCTTTGAGATGGTGTCTGTCACTGGAATGACTGGTTGTCAGTATAGGGCCCAAGCAAACACCAAACCTGAAAGCGAAAGCTACAGAAGCTGGCCAAACAGGCACCCCAATGGCTGCTACAATCTGTGTGAGACAAGGGTGTCATTATATTGCAAATTTAGTGTAAAAAGTTCCATATTGTCTGAATTTGTTCTATACTGACAGGACATTCTAGTCCAGCCGAGTTTCTTATCTGCAAAAGTACACTAGCCAATACCAGTGGCACAAAGGTAGTGCCAAATTACAAACTATCTGGTAACAACAGAAGTATTGCTGGACAATGTACAGTAAATAATATGTAATAACCTGAGAAATTCAGAATTGGTTTGAAGAAATAGAACAGTATCTGGAAAGAGAGTAACATTCTCTACATTCTCATTCTCTCTCTCTCTCTCTCTCTCTCTCCCTCCCTCCCTCCTCCATGTTTAGAGTATTCCTGTAATAAATAGCTAATAGCATACCAAGAACATAAGGGTGTCACAGTGGAGATTTGTTTTCTGGTACAGACGTCTGATACAACTATTCCACAGCAAAACTTACTTTCAATAGGTGTGGTACCAGTGCACTCCCATAGGATAACAGAATATTATATCCTCCAGGAATCACATTGGGTACACCACTTACAGCATTAACTGTACAGCAACTACAATGTTCTGTGAGCTAGTAATACCAGTCAGTATCTTTAATTTTAACATAACTCTTTACTCCCATAATTACCTGCTTCTATGTGTGCTTGTACTACAGGTTATTGGTAAAGCAAATACTAATTGAATAGGTCTTCACACTTTTAATACTTACCAGAAATTCTGAAAAAAGTAAATTGTTTTATTACTGTATAATTAAGAGGTGCTGACTGGTTTCTTTGAACATTTAATAGAAGCCTTCTTTTTACCTGTTATTGATAGAGAGCCATTCCAAGTTCTCTACAGAACAATCTCTCCCATTTTTCATGAGGTTTGTTATCCTGTACACTAATATTGCTTGTTCTAAATGGTAAATAATGCATTCAGACATTGTTGGTATTAAAGGTAATTCATGAAATAAATTATATTTAAACCAGAAAATTAAAGGTTCCACATGGCACATGAAAAGTACTTTGCTACACACATGTATGTACAGATTCCAAATTGTCTGGTAATTTGAGTTACAAACTTTTTAAAATAGAAATACGAAGAGCACAATACTTTGGGCCTGCAACAGCTCAAACGTAAAATACTTTAGTTCCCTATGGGTAACTTTGTTCTGCACGTGACTCGTGCAACTGCTTTCACTCATAATGGAAAACTAAATGGTTTATGTTAACGTTAACTAGCAAAAAGTGTAACCATTGTTACATAATTTCTGTGAAGTAAGATTCCTTAATGTTAATTCCTTCCTTTGTCGTCATAACTTCAGTTCCATGTGGGACATATGAACTAACAAAATGAAATGCTTTTATTACTATGACCAAACAAAATATTTTTAACATTTAGTACACAGTTCAAATCAGCAAAAAGTGCAACCATATAATTAAGGTAAATGATGAAAATTAGGCATGTAACAAGTACTGAAATTTCCTAGATTGCCAAGTGCAACTGCAATCACTGTATTCTGTACTTTGTAGTGCTAGAAAGATAATTCTATATGATTATTTGCATTATCTCTCCCCCCCCCTCCAACACAGGAAAATATAATAGAAAGACCTCCTAGCAAAATAAAGACAAAATTCAGAGAATTAGGTTTCACCTGACTCAGGCTCCCTTATTCTAGAATGGTTCTAAAGTAAAAAGAATGCTTATGATCAATTGGAACATTGTGTTCATTCTAGGAAGTATTAAAACAAGAACTGACAGAGTAACAATTTTATTGCCCTTATGTTGCCGAGTATCCACAAACATTACTGTTTGAAACATAGGGCCACTGCATACTCCATTAGATCAAATTCAAGTTAACATGGTTATTGAGGGAAATATTTTCTCACACTGAAAGCCATCTGTCAAATAAGTCTCAGAACTTTTTTTCCCATTAATTTCACACAAATCACCTGTTTTTAATGCAAGTGCATATTTTGTAACACCAAACATCTTAAAATAAGCTTATATAATAAACAATTACAATTTTGTTACAATATCTACACAGGATGTAAAGAGTTAATTTTACTTCAATGTGATTCGTCCTTTGAAGTTCATCATTCCACAACAACAAATCTATGGACAAAGTTTTAAAAAAGCTGTCAAAATATCACACCCATCTGCATGGAATGTTCCATTACATAATCTTTTCCAATTTGCGCACTATACATGATTAAACAATATGAGTTTATTTAACTTCTGCCTTATACTTGATTTGTTGTTTAAAATTTTCTCAGCAGACATTTTTTCCCATATGTTTTTAAGCGTATGCAGGAGTACAGGGATGCAATCTTACAAACAAGTTGAGTCTGATGTAAGTCCTCAATCCCAATTTCATAACGGTAATCATGACCAAGAGCAGGAAATGTGTAATCTACAAAATTATTTTTAACAGAATGCAAAATCTTGGCCTGTATATATTTCCGTCGCATATCCCCAGCAATCACAAACATCTGAAACAGTTTATCTGAGTATTCTACAACAGAGTATACGCAGCCATTTGTTTTAACCAGTTCTCCCCGGTTAACAAAATTTACAAATGCATTTTTACTGGCCATATTGGGAAAAGCATAGAGAGCATCACATTCTAATGCAGATTTAACTACTGGTGGCTTCAGTATGTGAAGACAGTCTTTGCATGTGATCTGCCTTGACAAGCGCAATGACACATATCCTGCAATATAATAGACTATGTTTTGCTTGTAAAATGAGAACTTAATCTTATCATCAAGAAGTGCACACCACTTCTCTATTTCATTTTCTGCAACACTTTCATCACTTTCTACTACATGCTTTCTTGCATGAAAATCATAAACAGGTGGCAAACAACACACATTAAAATTTGATCAATTCTCATTCATTACAGTGACACTGTTACCCAAGAGAAACTTTCTCATGGCACATTTGAACTGGTATGCATTTGGATTGTTGTTCCAACTACCTCTGGGCCGAAAGCAGGAAAAAAAAGCCCTATGTGATCTTGTGACAGTTTATATGTCAGCAAATACTTCAGAGGAGATTCGACACGAAGCATACTTGACAGAGCTATGTGCCTGACTGATTGCATATCGAAAATTATCCCAAAAGCAAAAGTACTTCTTGCATGGAGCAGCAACGGAACACCAATAATTTTTAAGCTTCTGATATAATTTTTAGTGTCTGAAAATACCAAGCCAATAAGATTTGTTGTCAAGTGTCAGGGGGCTCTTATACCCTTTACCTAATGGATTTCTGGAGTTCAGAATATCAAAAATCCTATCAATATAATACAAAAATTCTACTGTTGTTTCACTTCCTTTAAAATTTGGTTCACCAACCCTCCTCAAAAACTCTATACTATCTGCCACACTAGAATTCAAAGTCTGTGTAGATAACGAAACATTCATTTTTCTATTTACATAACTTATATGTTGCTATGATAGTTTGTTGGCAAATGTCATACCTTCTTCTTGTTGTACCTTCTTCAATTGCTCAATGAAATGCCATCTAATAATGCCAGTTGGAGACTCGATAGATACTTCTGCTACAGCATTTATGGCTAACTTAATCATATGACACATGTCAAAGATACAATAAACATTGTATTTTTCCACAGGATGAGGAAAGTGGCTTTTAAAATCACCCTTGGAAAAATTTAAAGTACAGCCAAGTGCTTATATTTACCTTGCAGCCATCACATGTAACACACCAAACCCTAATGCCAGAACTATGCAGCCTCTCAAAGCAGATTTTATCAGTGTGGCCTGATTATTTGCCTGTACACCGTTGATAAAGAAATATGCAATCGGGCATTTAAATTTGCCTTTAATAGAGCCAAGCATGAAAGTCAGAGCCTTAGATGCCTCTATTACTTCTTTTGACTGAGAAACTTCCCCACCAAAGTCTAAAAAAAAACTGTGTATTGCTTAGTTCCTCGGTCCCAAACTACTTGCTTCCTAATTGCCATACTGTCTACAATTAGACATGAATCGCTGAACTGGTCCCTTACAATTTGGTTCAAATCAATGTACTTAAAAAAATCTTTTAAGAAGCCAGGTTCACAGTCTACACTAGCCACCCATTTGGAAATCAATGATTTATGGGGCAGAGGCATTAATTTTTGCAGGTAATCACATGCTGCTGGTGAATAAAAGTACACAGTCATCACAAACATTTTCACATTTGTTGTGTATCTATTACCCTTTGACGAGAGAGAGTTGTTCACTAAATTGCACACTAATTCCACTTGTGTTCCTTTCTGATGATTGAGGAAATTATGTAACTTCTTAGGAAGATGCCCATTCTCCTTCAATGAACTTATGATGTCATCCATGGAACATACTTTCTTCTCTCTTCTTCGAAGTTTTTCACAGACGCACTTCAGTTTACGTTTTAATTCGTGCACAATGTATGAGAAAAAATTGCAAGTTTCGGTCGCCTTGTCTTCCATTTCTACTTTCGACTGTATACCACAATCAATTGCTGAAGAACCAACTGCACTCTGAAACAAAGAAATAATTTCGTTATATATGATTGAAATATCTCAAGGCTTGATGAAAAAATATTATAAGAAAACTTTGGGCGTGTGAAAACACCCTTATACTAACGTTTTTGACACCATTCGCAGCTTCTGCATTGGATAATTGGGACATGCTTTCCACGGAAGAATTCTCATTGACAACATTCTCCACGCAATCAGTAGGTTCTGCAGCTGGCAAATCGAGCACAGATTCTATGACAGAACGCTAAAAACAAAAATATGGACCTGTATTACAACATTGCTTAGACCTATGTAGCTCATTTGTGTTCGTACGAAATAAATTCACAAAAGTAAAAAGCACACACATAGCAAGGAAATTAATTAGCTACCTCAAATGGAGAAGCATTCGTTGTCACTCAAAATCCTAACAACATGTCATCGTCGCTGTTTATTTGGTGGCATCAAATGAGTCGGAAAGTCAAAAACTGATGGCACTGCTTCGGGTTTGAGACGTTTCTTCCACGTTCTAGGGCTCACTGCGTAATCATCTTGTCGCAAATGGTTTCCGCAAAGAGAACTGCAAGACGTAGGATTAAAACCTTTCCGCTTCACGGAAGTAATACACTTCTTTAGCAGCTCTGGGTGCTTTAGGAGAAACCTGTTCAAAAACATCGCATTAGCAAACGCACTAAGTCTTTTTTTTTTAATCGTATTGTATCGGTAGTCCTATTACCTGTGAAATGGTAAGTCACTTTCCTTACTCCATCGCTTCGTACAATTGAAAGCGGAACAAGAAATCACCATTTCGATAATACTTAATTCCTTATACACCGTACAGACCGAGACAAACTTCTTGCCAAATTCGAATATGGCGGTCAATACAGACGACAGTAATCAGCTGGTAGAGCCATCTATCGCTAAGTCCGGTAGTTGAGCATCCCTCATTTCGCTAGCTTTAGACGCCTGTTGTGAAGACGGCCAGCGATGGAAGCAGCGGGCCACCCAGAGAAGTGCGGCCAGCGATGTATTTGACGGCCGCGTACTGGAGCGCGTTGTTCGGTGTTTGTTAGAAGTGGTGTATACCACGCTACCATTTAAAGTGGTTTGTCTGGCGAGCTATAGTGCTTTCCCGTTCTGCGCCTCCTTACCGCGTCTTTCTCGTTCTTAAGTTGGCGACACATCCATAAACGTCGCGCCGGCCGAAGTGGCCGTGCGGTTAAAGGCGCTGCAGTCTGGAACCGCAAGACCGCTACAGTCGCAGGTTCGAATCCTGCCTCGGGCATGGATGTTTGTGATGTCCTTAGGTTAGTTAGGTTCAACTAGTTCTAAGTTCTAGGGGACTAATGACCTCAGCAGTTGAGTCCCATAGTGCTCAGAGCCATTTGAACCATAAACGTCGCTCTGTTCTTTGGTCACCGTCTGCACATGTCCAGACAGTACTGCTGGTTGGGAGTCTCAACAGATGGGTGTGGGACATAATAGTTTTGACGTCAGATGCAGCTGAAGCGGCTGTAGAAGACCACAGGAAGTGCTATTAGACTTGTCAGCGTCCGATGCGGGCTACTTGGAGATACCACATTGGATTTCGTGTCCTAAATTACGTATTATGAAAGAAGCTATTTCAGGGGAACTGCACATCGAAGATTTGTAAAAAGACATAATTTTCGTTCAGATTTGTAATAATTAAACGTCATATAAGAATGTATCGGCTGTTAAACCTTTCATTACGTTTAATTTATTGTGCGAAGGTTAAGCTTGCAGCAGTGCATTGTGATGTAGCGGTTATAAGCGTTGAGTTAAACGGAGCAGAGGGTAGCTACGGAGGTGTGAGTCGCGTCCTGCCACATCAAAAAAAATTTTCTCGTATTTACGTTTGTAAAAAGATTATGTGAATTTCTTATTAAGCTAGTATAAGTGTGTTCTGTAATATTCTATGTTGCGTACATATACTAGTTTTCTCTCTCTCTCTCTCTCTCTCTCTCTCTCTCTCACACACACACACACACACACACACACACACACTGTCAGGTGTGAGTTTCCATTGTCAATAATTTACAAATTAAGCGTGAAACTTGCAAATGCATATAAATATTCACACGCTGATCATCTCGCAAAGCAAATTACCATTCAAAATAAAAAGCATAGAAATCACTGCCGGCCGAAATGGCCGTGCGGTTAAAGGCGCTGCAGTCTGGAACCGCAAGACCGCTACGGTCGCAGGTTCGAATCCTGCCTAGGGCATGGATGTTTGTGATGTCCTTAGGTTAGTTAGGTTTAACTAGTTCTAAGTTCTAGGGGACTAATGACCTCAGCAGTTGAGTCCCATAGTGCTCAGAGCCATTTGAAGCCATAGAAATCACTGACACATTTGCAACACAATTAAAAGGTAACTTAGTCTCGGCCATACGTAAAATGTAGCCATATATGAAGTGCATAAAAGACAATTTACGAGCTAGTTCTTTTAGGCCACTTGTTTCCCAAACAAACGTCTCCAATTAAAGCACATCTTTAACCACCAATATTACGCTTTTCGTCATTTTATTACAACAAATTTTACCAAGAGCACGCGTTTTCGAGACATCTCATCGTGTTGGTGTTTTGAAAAAGCATTTACTAATTGGACACAATGTAAACGAGCACCGCTTTACCTCGCCTGTTAGAATGGCGGAGGTTCGAGTCCTCCCTCGGGCATGGGTGTGTGTGTTTGTCCTTAGGATAGTTTAGTTTAAGTAGTGTGTAAGCTTAGGGACTGATGGCCTTAGCAGTTGAGTCCCATAGGATTTCACACATATTTGAACTTTTTTTTGTTAGAATGGCTGCCCGCCCTTTCTGACTAAAGACCGACCCCTGACACTAATTGTCAGGATTTTTGAAAATTAAGTTTATTTTGTTGAGACACTTCACTATCTTTTACTGAGTTTGTGTTTTTATACAAAGCATTATCAGAAAATTAACAGTTAAATAGGTCCCTTAAGTTGTTCACACCGCACGTCCATCATTGCGTTAAATCACTACTTTCGAATCCCACAGCTTTTGTTTCCCTCAAGAACTTTGTGCTGTTGGCTGCTGAGCTAGTGATCAACTGCAGACCTAATCTCATCTGTTGAACCGACGTCTGAGCCACGAAAGTCAGGAATTAATTTGTGGCAAATTCTCAATCCAGCGAATTCTTTGGAATTATCCTACAGATAGCCTAGTCGATGAATATTGCAGTAGTCCATCCCATCGTTAAAAAGTGCGTCAGTTTCATAACAAAAATTATTTATTCCGCAGTTTGATAACTGAATGGCGTCTGAAAAACCATTTTCCTTTGATTTCATCAACGGCGTTCGGTCTGGAACAAGTGACGTTATTTTTTATCCTCGAAACCCGTAGACATTTCCAAACCCTTTCATCTTGCTGACCGCCAAACTGAAGTGAATGCAGGAATTCTTGTTCCGGCTTCCTCTACCTGGATAAGCCAGTCAGTCAACATCGTGAGAGACGTAACCAGGACTTAACGTTACCACTCGAACACGTTACGAGACTTTTGGAATGGAGCAGAGGAACAAAAAAGATTTGTAAGTTTGTTATTACTAATCGCGACTGTATTTTTAAAAATTAACGAAACCATTGACTCTCAGATAAGTGTTACTGCATTGTTATTTTTCTTCGCCCTCGAGCTTTGTCGACATTCGGAATACCGAATCGTTCATTTTTACCTTCTACCCAAAAATTGTTCCTAACTGCTTCCACGGCATGCGTATTAATTTGTATTGGCGTTTAAGACCCTTTACTAAATTCCGAAAATATGTTGTCGAAGGGAAGTGGCAAGAATTCGGGCTTCAAACGAAGTCCACTTCGAAACTTCCTGGCAGATTAAAACTGTGTGCCGGAGCGAGACTCGAACTCGGGACCTTTGCCTTTTGCGGGCAAGTGCTCTACCACTGAGCTACCCAAACACGACTCACGCTTCGTCCTCACAGCTTTACTTCTGCCAGTACCTCGTCTCCTACCTTCGAAACTTTACAGAAGCTCTCCTGCGAACCTTGTAGAGCTAGCACTCCTGAAAGAAAGGATATTGCGGAGACACGGCTTAGCCACAGCCTGGGGAATGTTTCCAGAATGATATTTTCACTCTGCAGCGGAGTGTGC
Organism: Schistocerca nitens; assembly: GCF_023898315.1. Lineage (NCBI taxonomy): Eukaryota > Metazoa > Arthropoda > Insecta > Orthoptera > Acrididae > Schistocerca > Schistocerca nitens. The sequence continues at coordinate 598,791,475 of NC_064620.1, read as the reverse complement.
GCTGATATGAAACTTCCTGGCAGATTAAAACTGTGTGCCAGACCGAGACTCGAACTCGGGACCTTTGCCTTTCGCGAGCAAGTGCTCTACTGGTTCGCAGGAAAGTTTCTAGAGCACTTGCCCGCGAAAGTCAAAGGTCTCGAGTTCGAGTCTCGGTATGGTACAAAGTTTTAATCTGCCGGGAAGTTTCATATCAGCGCACACTCCGCTGCAGAGTGAAAATCTCATTCTGGAAAGTCCACATCCTTTGGGCGACCTATTTTGTTAAAAGTATGCTGTCCAGAGGAAATTAGTTATCAAAGTGCATTTCCACATATCGCTGTTAGAATTTTACGTAGTGTCTACTATGATTTTCCGTTTCTTGCCGCTTTCTCAATATTCAGAGATCTGACGGGGCTTTCTTATGATTACCATTTGTGATGCGTTTCTGCAGTGGATTGCTTTCGGCATTGGCTCTTCTAAGGGCATTTTGTAATCGCACAACTTCTGGTTTCTATATTTCAGGCAATGCGCAAACAGAGATGCGCACAGCACGTGTGAGGTGACACGACATTTTAAAAATATCTGCAGTCCGATAGGCGCTGCGCTGACAGAATCGAAGCGCGCATCCTATTGTTTTTCTCAATCGATTTTAAAGAAACTATTCGATAAAAGTAGTTGAGTTTTGTGTTAATTGTAACGTTATATGACAGCTCCGTGGTGAAGAGTCCATCATCTCGCCAATGGTCATACTTACTGTGATACATACATTTAAGTAAGACACTGCCGGAAATTCGAAAACGTTTGCATACAAAAATGGGGGGCGCTATGATTTTACGTTTAGTGTGTATTACATCACATGTTGCTGTATATGAAATTTAGCTAACATGTTGAATTTTTCTTTAGATTGGCAGTAGGTGTCTGTCTCCGATCTCGAGAAAATGGATACTATGTAGTGCGTTCACCCCCGATCGCACGCCAGCGAGAATCAACTATTCACAGCATCCCTCATATCTCCCAAGCCGCTCCAGACATCGGAACGAGGTTTTGGCAAACGATAGCACACATGGAGGAGAGTATTTTGTCAATCCGTCAACACACGGAACTATATCTATTGCGATACATCAGAAGCTGTGCTTTCTAGTGACAGTAATTTTTTAAGAATAATTGACATCTAGAGAAACGAGAATTTCCTAGTATGAAAATAAACATGAAATTTCTTCTTATGTTACTGCAAACCAACACAGTGAGGTTTTCCGTAAGCTCTTGATCCCTCTGGTCGTCAATTGCGTGTTTAATGAGACACAATGTTTCAGAATTCTGTCGAAATAGCTGCTGCAAGATGCATTTGTGCAAATTATACTGTATTTTGGCAAAAGAAGTTCTATTAAACCTGCGAATAAGACAAACGTGGGCGTTACTCGTAAATGATGCTTCTTCGAACGAGAAAAAGTTCACAACGCGCCCAAAAATAAATCACTAGTTACGCTGCAATTTTGGTTGAATCCCCGTAACCCATCGTAATTTTAAGACTGGACGAGTGGAAAGGAAACTTACCAAAAGGTTTTATTCCTCTTCTTTGTCTGAGCAATATTAAAGTAATGCTGAGGGTACCCTTGATGCGAAGTGACACGCGCATGCAAGATCGTGGTTACTCACCTAAGGCTTGCCAAACTGACAATGTGTGATTCGCGAATAAAAAAGTTGTTACTGAAAAATGCAAACCATTGATGCGTCGCACAACATTAATGGTCCGCGTATTGTCAGCAGCTGAGAATGATGCGGGCGACAGGAACGCGGTATTAGTCAGGTGTGCCTTGTGAGGCGAAGAGTTGAAGTCGTTCTGAAAACGTTGTCATGAAACTATGTTTGCCTTCATCAGCAACACTTTTCAACAAATTAAATATATCAAACTACCACACTCTTTCAGGATACTCTTACTGACGGAATAATACCGACCACTTCTTTATTAGTGTAGTCTGTTGTATAACTTGTTTATTGGTGCTGATACTATTTATTCAACCACTGAAATGCTTTTTCTCGTCACGACGAGCCAATTTAAACAGTGTAATCCGCAGTGGTTTCTCGACTGTTTCTAGCTTTCAGTGGAAGTGTGATGTCCACATGCATATAGTTCGTCTCGTATTATATCGATATCCAAGCTATCCAGTGAAACTTAAATACTTCAGTTCTTGGACGCTTTTTACTAGGAGCACAAATGGGTCACAGCTGTTGAAATTACCCCTTTTCGAGTTTTTGTAACAGATCGTACGGATATGCCGCGGGCAGCAAGTAGATAACGTTGTTTTACTATCCTACCTTGCTTCTTGATCACACGATTTTCTAATATCCCTTATTTCCTTACTCACTGCCCTGACGATGAATCGTCTACCCCTTCTTGCGATCTGGAAGCATTGTGGAGGTGGAAGATGTAAATGGTTCAAATGGCTCTGAGCACTATGCGACTTAACTTCTGAGGCATCAGTCGCCTAGAACTTAGAACTAATTAAACCTAACTAACCTAAGGACATCACACACATCCATGCCCGAGGCAGGATTCGAACCTGCGACCGTAGCGGTCGCTCGGTTCCAGACTGTAGCGCCTAGAACCGCACGGCCACTCAGGCCGGCTGGAAGATGTAATCCCAGTGGCTAATGGCTCACCGGTTATTGAAATGTGCCTTGTTCTTTACAAAAGAAAAAAACTATAAAGGTGGAAATGGCAGAAAAATATAATGCACTAACGAAAAAAGACAGAGCGCTTAAATGGCGAAACACTACTCGATGACACTAAAATTCAGTATACAGTAATGCCATATCTTCGGATGTCGAATACTACCGCTGGCCACATGCGCCGTGCCGAGCTGGGCACATTATGCAGGAGTACTCTCCCGCTCTCCGCCTCTCGGCCATCCCATAGTGGCGTGACGTTGCGGCGCGAGCAACTATGCCGCGACTGCAACGCCGCGCGATCTGGCGCAGGCGCGAGTCGCGTCCCTATCGCGTCGCGTCCCAGTCTGCGCGATCGCAAAACTTCCCGCTGACCAGCGCCGCGCCACGCCACGAGCCTGGCGTCAGTGTTGGTTCTTGATGATGAAACTGCTGCTGCGTCCGGTACCGATTCGTTCCTTACATTTTCTAGAGAAGAAGACACTTCTCGGTTTACACTTCTTGTCTGCCGCAATTCCTGTGTTGCTAACGCACCCAAGTTTATGGAAAGTAAATGCGGGACATTGTTGTCGGTGGGGATTGAGGATAAGCGATTGAGGATGTCGGCTGCGGTGAAAGTAGGCAAGAAATGTACGTTACTGTAGTAGTAATTAGTTTTAGATATCTGTATTTCGCATATCAGTGACATTTTATTACTTCTTGGTTGTGGTTCAGAATTTCACTATGTTTTTCACAGCTTCTCACATTAAGTTCTAAAGTAAGCGTTGCACACAGCGTGTCAGCTTTAAGCTGCTTATTTATTAATCGATGGGAATGATCGCCCCCTAGGTGCGACAGAGCAGACAGAGCAGACAGAGAAGGCGCTGCACGGTGAACAGGCCGTCTTCCTCTGGTGTCTTCTGTGCATCACGTTCTCCCAACACTTCTGAGCACTGTTACTCTGCAGACCACTGCCCATCGTGTCGAGCCGTCTGCTCAGGACACAGCCGTCATAGACGATGCCTGCATCTCAGTCTGCCCATTCCAAACTTTGTTTCACCTGAATCGAATTATATGTTTGGAATTGATTGTGCTGATGACCGTACTTCTGCACGCGCTGTGTGTACAAAACTACGAATAAATCTTCGTAACTATATTTTCGACGTTCACTGGTAACAGATCTGCTGATGATTGAATAGCGTTGGGTGTAGTACCTGCTGTGTAGCCCACATCGATTATTTTTGTTCCCCAGCCCCCTTGAAGTGTGAAGAAAACATTAAATTATCCTTCATGATGAACCATGCTAAGATGTGATTACCGTTACTGAACGGTCAACTCTTCACTGTTCCACACGGCATAATGGAACACACTGTGTGGGTAATCGTGTGACTGTCGAACAATGCGAGGTTACAGGGCACCCACTGACATTCTTCAAAATAAAATGAAAAATCGAAGTTCATCGCTCAGAGATCAGTTTCCTAACAGCAGTACGACCCTCTTTCAATTACACCTGAAAATATCTACGTTGAAGACTTCGCACAGCTTTTAAGTACAAAACATTGCGACCATTTAAAAACAAACTGCCTGGATCTGAGAACGTACCGTTGTAATGTCCTAATAGTGTAAACTCTAATTCATTTCTCGCTAGTAACACTCTGTATTATATAACTCCTAATTTCATAATCAGTTTGAAGTTTTAATTAACAAATAAAGAACTTTTTTATTTTTGGTTTCCAATCGGGTGAAAAAACGCGTAAGCTAAAATTTGGTACAAAAAAGTGCAAATTGTCAAATTTTAAATGAAATAATTCTTAATTCCTCGGTATTGAATAGTACTGTTGATATATACTATAGTTTCATTTGACAAGAAATTTTGCAGTTTAGTACAAAATTTTAACTCACTATGAATATTCGCATTTCACGCTATTATTAATAAAAATAAAATGTTATTTTTATTAAAATGATTCGTAACTTGTTAATTATGGTTTGTTTGATTATATACACTAAGTGATCAAAAGTATCCGGACACCCCCAGAAACATACGTTTTTCATATTAGATGCATTGTGCTGCCATCTACTGCCAGGTACTCCACATCAGCGACCTCAGTAGTCATTAGATATCGTGAGAGAGCAGAATGGGGTGGTACGCTGACTTCGAACGAGGTCAGGTGATTGGCTGTCACTTGTGTCATTCGTCTGTACACGAGATTTCCACACTCCTAAACATACCTAGGTCCACTGTTTCCGATGCGATAGTGAAGTGTAAACGTGAAGGGACACGTTGAAACATCCCCATAGAAAAATTAATGAATTACTGTGCTGGTAAACCCCTTACGTTATTTGATTTTCAAACAGCTGAGCAAAACTGAACATACTCAGACATTTCTCTCTTTACTTATTCTGATCATCACTAAACTGAAACACAATATTTTCAGCGCAACGCAATCTGACTTTCAATTATCCCTACAAAAGAATGGCCCTGACTAACAATAACCTATACCTTTCATGAATCACTTACCTCACAAAAATCTTCGTTTCTCGAAATACTGCAATACAGCGAGCGCCAATAGTGCCAGCTAAATAAAAGATCCTAATTATATACACTCCTGGAAATTGAAATAAGAACACCGTGAATTCATTGTCCCAGGAAGGGGAAACTTTATTGACACATTCCTGGGGTCAGATACATCACATGATCACACTGACAGAACCACAGGCACATAGACACAGGCAACAGAGCATGCACAATGTCGGCACTAGTACAGTGTATATCCACCTTTCGCAGCAATGCAGGCTGCTATTCTCCCATGGAGACGATCGTAGAGATGCTGGATGTAGTCCTGTGGAACGGCTTGCCATGCCATTTCCACCTGGCGCCTCAGTAGGACCAGCGTTCGTGCTGGACGTGCAGACCGCGTGAGACGACGCTTCATCCAGTCCCAAACATGCTCAATGGGGGACAGATCCGGAGATCTTGCTGGCCAGGGTACTTGACTTACACCTTCTAGAGCACGTTGGGTGGCACGGGATACATGCGGACGTGCATTGTAATGTTGGAACAGCAAGTTCCCTTGCCGATCTAGGAATGGTAGAACGATGGGTTCGATGACGGTTTGGATGTACCGTGCACTATTCAGTGTCCCCTCGACGATCACCAGTGGTGTACGGCCAGTGTAGGAGATCGCTCCCCACACCATGATGCCGGGTGTTGGCCCTGTGTGCCTCGGTCGTATGCAGTCCTGATTGTGGCGCTCACCTGCACGGCGCCAAACACGCATACGACCATCATTGGCACCAAGGCAGAAGCGACTCTCATCGCTGAAGACGACACGTCTCCATTCGTCCCTCCATTCACGCCTGTCGCGACACCACTGGAGGCGGGCTGCACGATGTTGGGGCGTGAGCGGAAGACGGCCTAACGGTGTGCGGGACCGTAGCCCAGCTTCATGGAGACGGTTGCGAATGGTCCTCGCCGATACCCCAGGAGCAACAGTGTCCCTAATTTGCTGGGAAGTGGCGGTGCGGTCCCCTACGGCACTGCGTAGGATCCTACGGTCTTGGCGTGCATCCGTGCGCCGCTGCGGTCCGGTCCCAGGTCGACGGGCACGTGCACCTTCCGCCGACCACTGGCGACAACATCGATGTACTGTGGAGACCTCACGCCCCACGTGTTGAGCAATTCGGCGGTACGTCCACCCGGCCTCCCGCATGCCCACTATACGCCCTCGCTCAAAGTCCGTCAACTGCACATACGGTTCACGTCCACGCTGTCGCGGCATGCTACCAGTGTTAAAGACTGCGATGGAGCTCCGTATGCTACGGCAAACTGGCTGACACTGACGGCGGCGGTGCACAAATGCTGCGCAGCTAGCGCCATTCGACGGCCAACACCGCGGTTCCTGGTGTGTTCGCTGTGCCGTGCGTGTGATCATTGCTTGTACAGCCCTCTCGCAGTGTCCGGAGGAAGTATGGTGGGTCTGACACACCGGTGTCAATGTGTTCTTTTTTTCATTTCCAGGACTGTATATATAACGGCTCACCTCCAACTGCGCAACGCTACGGGCTGTTCACATCCAACTGCCCAACACTACAATGGCGAATATTCCAACAATGCCAACCAGCCACAGACTGCACACAGCACAGCCAGTGATTTTCATACAGAGCGCTAAGTGACGTTACCGACATAAAAACCTGAGCAGCCTACTTACAACGTACAGCACAAAAGCGTACAGGCACGGCCGCCTGTATTAGAGGCCGGAGGACTGACATTTGGCAACGTTACGTTAAGGCCTACCGCTCGTCTGTGGCTATAAGGTAGCGAACGGGAGCAGTTGTTTACGTACTTTCGCGGTGTCTGTTTTATCCGACTTTACAGTGTAATTATGCTATATTGGACTCTGCAAAAATTATAGCAAGTAGTCGTGACTACAGTCGAAGACATAACACAACGTAAGTATACAATTCTGTGAAGTTTGTAGAGTTTTTACATGTACATGTGCAGGTATGCTAGGTGAACGACTTTCGTCTACGCAATTGCAACAAGAGTTCTGCTATATTCCAGATACAATTTGAAAATAAAGTTTTGAGTTCATAAGTCTAGTATCAGAATCTTCTCCTAAGTGATTTTGTGTTAATATTGTGAATATTTCTACACATTTGATTCTATTTGTAGATTTGTGTTTCGTGATGTCTAAGCAGTAGAAAAAACCGGTCCACTCAAATTCTCATTTGCTATTTTTACAAAATAGTATTTTGATTTAAGATGTTAGCAATTAATGCATCATTCTATTTGCAGATGCCAGAAAAATGTTGTGTTCCTGGTTGCAATAGTAACTACAAATCCAGCAAGGAAGAGGGTTACATCTCGGTGTTCAGATTCCCTACTGAAGAGGAAAACAGAAAACGATGGACAAGAAATATCCCCAGAAAGGACTGGACTCCATCAAATAGAAGTGTTGTTTGCATTAAACATTTTGAAGAACGTGATGTATCAAGAGTGGAGATTTATAAGGACTCAGACGGGAACTGTCACGAGTTTCCTCGTCAAAGGCCATTGCTTTTATCAGAAGCTGTGCCAAAAATATTCCCTGGGTTACCATCGTATTTAAGTAAGGTGCAGCCTCCAAGAAGGTGTGACCCATAAATAAGATGGAAGCGTGCACGCCATGAAGAGAAGGAGAAGAATGAAGCCATGCTAAATGAGGACATTATTGCAAATTTTCAGTGTTTGTGTGCTGAGTACCAGGATCGAATAAACAGTGTAGGAAAGTGGAGTGTTAGTGTTAAAGAGAATAACATATTCTTTTATACTATAGATTTTTCTGAAGACATTCCTCAGGTCAAAGTGAGTATGGAAATTAATGACAAACTCATTTCAAGTGTTTGTCTGAATGGTTTCATTCTGTCACATGAGCAGCTCAGTTGGATTTTACCTTCCTCACTTAGAGTAACCAGATGGTCACAAATAGAAAATATTTTGAGTAGAGATATCAACTGTAATAGCTACACATCCGCTTTTAGCTCTCTTTTAAGTGAATTAAAGAATATTGTAAAGAAACTTACTCTGCATTCAAAAGCTAATCCAAATTGCAGTGCCACACTCTTGTTTCTGTAGGAAGAGATAGATTTGTTGGCCATGAATAAGCGGACATATTCGGTTGATATGATGATGCATGCATTTATCATCTACAACCAATCTTCAGCATGCTATACAGCACTCCGGTCAAGTGGATTACTTACCTTACCACATGTGAAACACATCCAGCAGCTTTCATCTTCACTGAAGATTTGTGCAACCAATAAATCACAAAATGCCCATTTTCTTAAAATTGTTGTGGATAAATTAGATGAGAGAGAAAAATTTGTAATTCTGCAAGTGGATGAAATTTATGTTAAGCCATGTATTCAGTTTAAGGGGGAGGGGGGAAGGGGGGGGGAACTCCATGGATATGCAGAAAATTATGCCCCATCTGAGGCAAGAACTGTGATTGCCTTTCTCACATCATCTTTATATGGCAGTTTCAAAGAAGTTGTTCATTTGATTCCTGTTAAACAGTTGTCAGGCTCAGATCTCCATAAATTAACACTTAATGTGTTGCAGTTTCTTTCCTCATGTGGTCTGACTGTTGTTGTTATTATATCTGATAACAACAGAAGTAATAGGAATATGTTTTCACTATTGGTAAAAAATTCCAGCAGTCCATATACCTTTCTGTCATGTGGTTCCTCTGTATTTGTAATGTTTGACACTGTTCATTTGTTAAAAAGTATTAGGAACAACTGGTTGAACCAAAGGGACAGTGACAGAACATTTAAATTTCCCCATTTTGACTCAACATCCAATGATCTGCTAATGGCAAAATTTTCAGATATTGAGAACCTACACAAAAAGGAACTCAACCAGCTTTTGAAATTAGCTCCTCGGTTGATTCACAAATCAGTGTATCCCAGTAGCTTAGAAAGACAAAATGTCAATCTCGTCTGCAATATTTTTAAGGAGACACCACTTGCAGGCTTAAAAGCTGAATATGGTGAAAATTCAGGAACTGTACACTTTGTTGAAATCATTCTCCGTTGGTGGAATATTGTTAATGTTAAGAACTGTACAAAGGGAATTCACAAACAAAATGAATTTTGTCTGCTTTTCACTAGTGCTTCTGATGACAGGCTTGAATTTCTTGACAAATTTTTGGCTTGGTTAGAGAGATGGAGGGCTTTGGACACTACCAGTTGTCTGACCACAGACACACATCAGGCATTGTATCAGAGTACTTCTGTTATTTCAGAAGCTGTTGAATATTCTTTCAGTGGTGTAGGTGTGCAGTATCTTCTGACGGGAAAACTACAAACTGATAATTTGGAATTACGGTTTAGTAGGAATCGTCAATTATTGGGTGGAAACTACAATGTTTCTGTAACCCAGGTATTTGAATCTGAAAAGAAGTTGCGTATAATGAATGTTTTGGGAATAAAGTCTGCAAAATATGGCCCAGTAAAATTTTCTCCAGAAATAATGAATGACGTAAGCATCTCAGATGTAATGTCTACAGATGTTGACGTGAATCTGTTTGTAAGTGTTTTGAACAACATAGGCAATGAAAATTTTGATGTACACCAATCTGTGCTTCTGTATGTTTGTGGTTATGCAGCACACAAAACAACACAATTGCTCAGTTGTACAACATGCACTGATTTTGTTTTAGGCACTCACACCACAGATAAATATTTTTATAACCTTGTTCGAAGTGGTTTGACTGTGCCATCAGATATTGTTGTGGAACTTGGCACTTTTGTATATACAGTAATGCAGCTTTTAATATCTGCAGAATATGAAACAAAATTCCTCACTTGTCAAAATCAAAGGCAGTTACTACTCAATCTGGTTGGCCAAGGAGTTGAATCCCATGTTTCTCTCCAAATATTTGTAACAGATTCATGTCTCCGTGGAAGGCCACTTGCTGATATGTACAAAACGCTGGTTTCCATTATGTGTAACATATTGTTAAATAATTATACAGAAAATTAAAAACATTACATAACTTTTGACACAACATTATGAAACTTCTTTCTTACCCATAACCTCAGTTCTTAAATGCTCTGATTAGTACTAGCAAGGAGGAGGTGGCCACGATGAAATAAACTTTAATGCACTGATAAATTTCAGTCATGCTTCTTATGCAAATCCTACAGCAAGGTCCCCAGTTCATTCTGACTCAGATGTGTGAAAGTATTTAAATAGATTGTGTATGACCTGTGATTTAAAAGAAATCTAACATACTAATGAACAATACACAAAAAACGTCCGTTAAAAATTATTATTATTATGCCACCCTCATATATAAAGGTGTGAAAGATATGTTGCAGCTGTCTGAAACTTTAATATTAGTTTGTCATTTATATATGAAGGAACATGATAATACATTTCAAATAACAGACTGAAATAATTGCAAGTCTGCAAATAATGTTAGTAGGCACCTCACAAAATTGTTTGCTGAACTTGTATCTCCAAATCTCGGGTAAGAAACGTCATAATATACTGCTATGAAGCACATGTGAGTTATTGAAAAGTTCATCGTTGCAAGGAAACGAGAATAAAATGCGCAATTCCGACATAAAGTCGGCGTAATACTGCGAGAAATTAGCTCTTCTAGGTTACTGTGTTATTTATAGGGACCAAATCTACAAAAAAAGAAAGTGATTGCGTATTTATATCTGACACGTCGTCTGCATTCGACGAAATCTAAACTTCAGTCTCGGCCTAGCTGGTCACGCTAGCCGGCCTACTGACGTCACGGGCTACGACTTTGTCAGCTTGACGACTCCGACCTCTAATATAGGCGGCCGTGGTACAGGACGACCTCGTCTGTTGACTGACAGAGACCGCAGACAGTTGAAGAGGGTCCTAATGTGTAATAGGCAGACATCTATCCAGGCAATCTCACAATAATTCTATACAGCATCAGGATCCACTGCAAGTAGTATGACAGGCGAGAGCTGAGAAAACTTGAATTTTATGGTCGAGCGGCTGCTCATAAGCCACACATTACGCAGGTAATTGCGAAACGACGCCTCGCTTGGTGTAAGGAGCGTAAACATTGGACGCTTGATCAGTGGAAAAACGTTGTCTGGAGTGACGAATCATGCTACACAATGTGACGATCCGATGGTAGGGTGTGGCTATGGCGAATGCCCAGTGAACGTCATCGGCCAGTGCGTGTAGCGCCAACAGTGAAATTCGGAGGCGGCGGTGTTATGGTGTGGTCGTGTTTTTCATGGAGGGCTCTTGCACCCCTTGTTGATTTGCGTGGCACTATCACAGCACACGCCGACACTGGTGTGTTAAGCACCTTCTTGCTTCCCACTGTTGAAGAGAAATTTGGGGATGGCGATTGCATCTTTCAACATGATCGAGCACCTGTTCCACGGCCTATGGTGTAGTGGTTACACGACAATAACAATGCAGTAATGGACTGGCCTGCATAGAGTCCTGACGTGAATCCTATAGAACTTTGGGATGTTTTGGAACGCCGACTTCGTGCCAGGCCTCACCGACCGGCATCGATACCTCTCCTGAGTGCAGCACTCCGTGAAAATGGGCTGCAATTCCCCAAGAAACCTTCCAGCACCTGATTGCACGTAAGCCTGCGAGTGCGAGAGTGGAAGCTGTCATCAAGGCCAACACCATACTAAATTCCAGCATGTCCGACCACGGACTTGTAAGTCATTTTCAGCTAGGTGTCCAGATACTTTTTGTGGTATCGATAGCTACGATGCCACGGCGTAGGGGCAAGTTCTGAAGTTGGCACTACGACAGACACCTTCGACAGATGCCTCTAGCCGGCGCTGTGGAACTCTACGAGCTCCGCTCCGGATTCAGCCCATTTGATGCCGAGGAGAAGACCTAGCAACATTGTTTCTACTTCATAGCGGCCATTACTGACTTTGTTACTTCAATGATAGTTTGTAGTCCTTACCGTTGATACCTTTACCAGTTGCACCTACGGGCTCTTCAGTGTAATGTTATGTACACTCCTGGAAATTGAAATAAGAACACCGTGAATTCATTGTCCCAGGAAGGGGAAACTTTATTGACACATTCCTGGGGTCAGATACATCACATGATCACACTGACAGAACCACAGGCACATAGACACAGGCAACAGAGCATGCACAATGTCGGCACTAGTACAGTGTATATCCACCTTTCGCAGCAATGCAGGCTGCTATTCTCCCATGGAGACGATCGTAGAGATGCTGGATGTAGTCCTGTGGAACGGCTTGCCATGCCATTTCCACCTGGCGCCTCAGTTGGACCAGCGTTCGTGCTGGACGTGCAGACCGCGTGAGACGACGCTTCATCCAGTCCCAAACATGCTCAATGGGGGACAGATCCGGAGATCTTGCTGGCCAGGGTAGTTGACTTACACCTTCTAGAGCACGTTGGGTGGCACGGGATACATGCGGACGTGCATTGTCCTGTTGGAACAGCAAGTTCCCTTGCCGGTCTAGGAATGGTAGAACGATGGGTTCGATGACGGTTTGGATGTACCGTGCACTATTCAGTGTCCCCTCGACGATCACCAGTGGTGTACGGCCAGTGTAGGAGATCGCTCCCCACACCATGATGCCGGGTGTTGGCCCTGTGTGCCTCGGTCGTATGCAGTCCTGATTGTGGCGCTCACCTGCACGGCGCCAAACACGCATACGACCATCATTGGCACCAAGGCAGAAGCGACTCTCATCGCTGAAGACGACACGTCTCCATTCGTCCCTCCATTCTCGCCTGTCGCGACACCACTGGAGGCGGGCTGCACGATGTTGGGGCGTGAGCGGAAGACGGCCTAACGGTGTGCGGGACCATAGCCCAGCTTCATGGAGACGGTTGCGAATGGTCCTCGCCGATACCCCAGGAGCAACAGTGTCCCTAATTTGCTGGGAAGTGGCGGTGCGGTCCCCTACGGCACTGCGTAGGATCCTACGGTCTTGGCGTGCATCCGTGCGTCGCTGCGGTCCGGTCCCAGGTCGACGGGCACGTGCACCTTCCGCCGACCACTGGCGACAACATCGATGTACTGTGGAGACCTCACGCCCCACGTGTTGAGCAATTCGGCGGTACGTCCACCCGGCCTCCCGCATGCCCACTATACGCCCTCGCTCAAAGTCCGTCAACTGCACATACGGTTCACGTCCACGCTGTCGCGGCATGCTACCAGTGTTAAAGACTGCGATGGAGCTCCGTATGCCACGGCAAACTGGCTGACACTGACGGCGGCGGTGCACAAATGCTGCGCAGCTAGCGCCATTCGACGGCCAACACCGCGGTTCCTGGTGTGTCCGCTGTGCCGTGCGTGTGATCATTGCTTGTACAGCCCTCTCGCAGTGTCCGGGGCAAGTATGGTGGGTCTGACACACTGGTGTCAATGTGTTCTTTTTTGCATTTCCAGGAGTGTATGTCCTTGACTAATAATTAAATGTACTTGCACGTAAAAAGCTGTACCGAGAATCTTACCTCACTTGCTCCTACTCGCTTCCTTCATTCGGCCAACCTTTCAGTTTTCAGGAGCAGACTCACGCGCCGCCTTCCAGGCGGGATACAAAACTTTTGATCACATAGTGTCGGACTGAAATGGGAGTAAAAAGAAAAAGTTGCTGGTAGTGATAGTGGGTGCAGCGACGTCGCGAGTTCTACGCTATAACGTCGTAAATGTTCCACAGTTTTATGCTTAATGGCACCTGGGAAACTTCAAAGTCTCTAGTTTGCAGTGATGTTGAAAACTGGATCGTACTTCATTAGGAAACTTATTTCCGAAGACTGATTTTGAAACCCTGTAACAATGTAGAAAGCAGAGAGGGCAAAGCAGCTGGTTAGGCAGCCTTGTGAGACTCGGTGGGATCCTGGAGCTGTCTGTGTCGCGAAGCGCACCCGGATAGCTCAACCGAATCAAAGTTGTCGAGGAAGGCGAGAGTTCAGTTTGAAGCTTGGCTTGGGCTAAGAAGTCTCGTCGCTCAGAGAGACAAAATGTGGCTGTCGTTTTTTTGTAGTAAGTAACGTCATTGTTGAGTCTTCTGAGAGGTAACTCTGTGGGAAATTTGTTGGCATGAGAGAACGGCGATTTTGTCAGCGGGAGGCAGCGGTAGAGGCAGTTACGAATCGCCAACAGAGGCCGCGACACGTGGCTACTGCCCAGGAGGGAAAGAAGGAGTTCGACATCTAGAACACAATTACAGTCACCGGTATTATCGGATTATGGCATACTCATCAATCAAATGAACATATTCCTAGAAACACACAAAAACATTTCATTGCGTATTTCAATCCAAAAATTTACGGCATCTTAACCAATGCTAAGTACAGCAAATTATAACAAACCTGTCTTCAATACTCATGAGGGACACTGTCACCCAGAATCTTTCAGCTCGATTCTTGGCTAGGTACATCACCCGGATAATTTCTTCTCATATGTTTTTAGTTATTCTTATTCCTCCGAGGCCATCATCATCGGATTCGAATCTGATCGTTTGTCCTCAAAAAAAGAGTTATTTTTGTAATGTGTTACATAAAAAATATTCATATCAGACGACGTTATTCCAGCCTTCTGGCTTCCGGGTTGGAGTAAGGTTTGTAGAAGAACATTTGACTTTACCGCACTCGGAACTCACCAGTGAAATCAGCAGTTAAGCACCAGGCGCACTGCAGGTTTACCAGGCCCGCGCCACAGTCTCAATCGGTCAGTCTGTCACGCGTCCCCCCAGGTCCAGCAAAGCCGTCCCCTCTGATCCCAGTAAAAAATTCATTATTTTCGAGCTCTGTAAGTGAAAACCTTCCCCATGCTTGGAATTGACAAGAATCTTACGTTCCGGGAGCAACTCAGATCGAACAAGAAACCTCAGGGAGCTTAGCTCCGACTCATCACAGGATTATGACATTTAAGGTCATCACACCCCCACATAAGCTTATAATCGCACGGTATGTACTCATTAAGTCGGTCTCCATTATTACATCGACATTCATCAGCGGAACAAGTAAAAAATTACGTTCAATCTCACTTCCATGACACAAGAAAGTAGTCTACCATTTGACGTCCATACTCCTCCCATAAACTGCTCCCTTCACCTTATTCCACACAATGACAAGGTTGGCCAAGCCCCCGGGCCCGCGCGTTTCTGAAATGCAGGATGATAGAAAAAGGGCTACCAGTGTTGATAGTGCCACCTGCCTAATAGAGATAGTAACAACGGGGCTAACAGCTAAAATTTTGGTATCGTTGGTTCCTGCAGCAGTGCCTCTCTTGCATCGTCCTGGTCGATGTAGTGCATCCTAGCTGTCTCTGGCAGTGTTCGTCGTCTAACAGCGCCTTCCTCAACAGGTACCTGTCATAACTGATGTTGCTCTCTGTTCGCAGGTGGGTAATGTCAGTGGTCGGTCGACCAAAATTCCACATCCGCTGGAACAACTAACCCGCTAATATTGTAATCCCGCTCTTCGCCATTCCGCTCGCTATTTCCGTTACCATTTCTTTGCCACTTTGGCCTGTTTCCATCTATTCTTCTATCGTCGCTGTCATTCTCATGTCTCGTGTACTTTCGCGCAGCCGGTTTTCACTACTGTTCCGCGGTCGCGCCACGTAATGACCTTGTACTGGCTGCGCATTATTCAGCGGGAACTGCCCATTGTCGTGTTCCAGCTCCTGCAGTAGTCACTTATACACGTCATCCTTGCACCGTCCAGCCAGAATGATATATGGCGAAAGTGTGTTGGCAGTTTCGTTATACAAATCCGAATCAAGTCGCCCAAGCTCTAGGGATTATACAAAAACTGGTTACTGTGAATCATCGTGTTCAAAGAGACGGGCTGGGCTCGCAAATGCGGACTGGTTTACATTTGGCAACATCACTATTCCGTGTCTCGAGCGGCAGCGGACCAATACGCCGACAAGAACGCGAGGTGGAAATCGAGCACCGTGGTGCAAGCTCGGGCCAGCGATCTCATTCGTACTGCTTCTGGTTCGGTCTCGAGGTGTCTGCGTAGAGATTCAATTTTATATTTTCTCGGCCAAGTAGGAGGGAGACTGTTCAAGCCAAACACAAGGATGAATGGCATTTGACGAGTTCCGAAACATTTCGAATTTTCGTAAAGAAGGGAAATGCTTGCAGTAAAAACCTCGCACTTCCTCACTGGGCGATCCATCGCGAAGGTTTCTCCATCTCTCTCGCCTACTTCCACCATTTTTCAAATTCGTGATTGAATTCATAGTCACCTTCATGACCCGAACCTCTCTGGTCGCGATTTTCGCTCATACCCTTCCGCGCGTGCGCGCTGCTCACAAAAACACGCCAGAGAAGATTCTCCACGTGACACGCGCTCGTGCAACTCCTTAATGGCACTTAGTTGCCTCCTGTTAATTTCACGTTACCCTCGCTGGAATTTCGCGCAACTCTAGTTGCCTCCTATTAATTTCACATTGCCTTTGCTGGAATTTCAGTAAGAACCTGACTTCTTCGCTTTCCGCAACATTTACCGTTGTCGTCCTGTTACTACTCTCTGATGTAGTCGAAACTTCCACCCTCTCTGTAAGCTTCTTCATCTCTGCTGTGAATTTTAAATTTTCCCCATTACCATTTCCGTTAACACCTTGAATTTTTCTTGTAGCTCGAGAACGGCAACACTGTTCTCTTCTACTTTTTCGTTGATTGATTTGAACTTTCTATTCGATTAAATCTCTCATTTAATATCCGGAGTTCCTCTTCTAGTCCTCTACCTCGCAGCACCCTGACTTCATCGCTCGCCTTTTCTGTTCTACTTCGGTCGTACTTAATCGATTCCCTACCTCTTCAAATTTCGCGTTAGCCTCGGCAGTGATATCCTCCTCAATTTCGAATGCTAAATTTTTCAACTTCTCTTCCACGCCATCAATTTATGACCTGAATAACTCTACCGTATTCTTTAAGGTACCATATTCGGCAACTAAATCTTCTTTAGCTCCGCCTGTGACGCCAGTAAGTCCTTCTTTAACTCTTCATTTTTCTCTGTGCTTATTCTTTTTATCATCTCGGCCAAATCGGCCAACCATATACCGCTCAGCGCTACACCCATTGGTGCCCTCTGTTCACTGATTGTTTCAGTCTCGTCCGCGCTCATACTTCGCAAATTGTGCACTTGAACTGAATCATTCCTAGCTGTGAGTGGAACAGACCGTGCATATCCTAAATTTAAACATCTCCGCAGCGGCACTAAAGTGCGGCTCACTCATTTGTCTCACTTTGGAAGGACCTATTGTCTCATTCTCCGCATTTTTGTGGCTAAAATTGGCGAGATTCTTGTCTCTACACTTCTCTCTACCTCCAAACTCTCTTCTCCGGGCATTTTATTTACTGACTCCTCACCATCTAATTCTTTTCTCCTCGTACCGCTTTAGGTGCGAATATGCGTATCCATCTTGGAATAACGTAAATGAAAATCTAGAACAGAAAAAACTCCCTATCTGAAATAGGTTCTCTTAAATAACAAACTAAATTTTTACTAACTTTATTACGCGGGTTAAAGAAGGGTTTTCATCACACGCAACGTAATACAATGAAAATGACCTTCCCACGCAATTCCCACTGCAAAACCATCGTTACATGCGCATTTATTACATTAAAAACTCCCCAATCAAAAGGGTTACAAGTTAAAATCCCCCGAAGTAACATAAATACACTTCACAAAAAATATAAAACTGACGTCAAAGACGACACTCTCTCATAACGCAGGTAACAACGCTGCCGAAGCACAATGCAGAAATTGTGCAAGGTCTCTAGAAAATAAAATTTATATATTAGTACACCCTAACAATCTCATAGCATCAGCCTAAGATTCCTAGGCTAATCGAAATCGTACGCAAAAGGGTCGCCATTATGAATATAACCTGTTCTTTTCAAAACTCAGATTTCATGGCAAAGTCGGTACTCTGAATGAAACCTGTGCCGGAGCTTACTTTCGCTGCGTTGCACAAGTACAAAAAACAACAATTTAGATTGTGGCTCAAATCCATGTAAATACTGGTTAAATAGACTGGCAAAAAAACCGCCACCTGTCAGATTATTGTATGAGCTAAGGAATTAAATACCCTCGTACTGGGTACACAAGACAACATATTAAAATTTTATTGATCGATATTAAGAGACTATGAGAACTGAGTTATTTTGAGGAGCCTGACCAGGAAGCACGGTTGTGCTATGAAATGTACCAGTTGTAAGCAAAGCTTCTGAGGAGAAAGACCCGTTTGAAGAAATCAGTATAAATTCACTATTTTGACAGTACAATTATCAAATAGGAGCACATCTACTCCGTGGTGTCACTGAGGATTCAAGCCGATCACGAGATGTGATTACGTCGGATCGCAGCCTAATACGTACAAAAAAACGCGCATGTTGCAGCACAATGCATGTTACTTAACACGTGAAAATAAAATACGAAACGGATGATAAATCAAATAAAATTTAGTGCAAGCACACAGAAAAGCACAGAACACATTCATTCAGGACATATAAAACTGCGTTTTTACATCACATGGGGACACCGCTCGCCACTGCCAAGCTGCAGTTGAACGAAACATCACATTAGGTAAACTGAATATTAATCAAAATAAAACCGTTCCCTAACTGAAATGATTTTAATAGGAAGACTACCGATGCCTACACTGAGGGACTACTAGAAACTCAAATAAACCTAAGCCTTACACATTCCAACTTGTGCTGCTAGAGACGACCACTCAGACCATACTTCCTCACCGCCGACAAAGGGAGAAGTAATGCTTACACGCTGCCGTAACTGGAGTCCTCGCAGAAGCCAGAAAGGCAGTGGCTACCTGTGCCAGCCTTACAATAGCTGTTGATTAGTGGCCACTAATTTTTCTTCGACTCAGCGAAGCTCTATTGAAACTTTACACAAAGGTTAGCTAATCTGCTCGTAACAGCCACAGAATCCTTCCTGCAACCAAATAATTCTGAAGGACCACACACAGACAACTCACATATTCACTCTAGCAGAGGCAAGTAGGAGCAGGAAAGATACGGCATCGATACACGATATTTCGGTTATATGGACGCATACAGAACACGAAACATTAATCACGAGTTGAGAAACCACCCTCTCTTGGTGTTGAAATCCCACTGAGGCTATTAAGTCACGCACTCTCCCCTTCATCTTCCTCCCCAGCTTCAAGCACAGACGCACCGAACAGCGGACGTGCGAAGAGATATTGTAACAGTGAAGTTTGCTTTGGAAATTCAATTGAACAGCTTATATGGACAGGTTTCACCCTCTCTGAACGATATCATTGCTACCGTGTGGGGAGCGAGCAATCCGTTCTTTCCAAGTGCGTTATCCCACAGTTACGAGGTGGTGGGTTGGGTAAACCTCAGCTCCGCACTGCACTTGGGCCTTTATGCCGCTGGTAAAGAACCTCAAATAACGAGGACTCGGCAGTTTTATTACGGTGTCCTTTCTGATCTTTATGGCAGTGCTCGAGGCTCACTCAAGTTCACTGCATGAAGGCGAAACTCCTCGAACTAAGAAGACTACAATCAGATGGTTTTCGGTTGCCATCCCAGCCACGTTGGATTCTCCATGATGAGTTGGTATCTCTGTATCATCTACTTCGGCTTCGAAAGCGATCTCAAAGGACGCGTCACACTGCCATTTTTTCTATAGATGGACGTGAGTGATCGTCCCGACGTGACAGAATACGTAAACCTTTCCGGTATTTTTGCGATCTTAACACTGGAGTGGCAGCAGACGGTATACCGCCTAATGACTTTACTTCCCTCCTTTGTTACGCCAGGTCTCCATGAGGAGATTTTGGCAGCTTTTCACCGTGATGAGGTATCTGACATTCTCGTTCGCCCTCCTTCCCGCAAATCGCCGGGTTTCCATGGACTTCCCAAAGAATTTTATGTTCGGTTTTCACCTGTAATAGGAGATACAACAACATCTATGGTGAATGGAGTTGGCGCAAGCGGTGCACATCCCTCCCTCCTTTAAGGTCTAAAAAGTTTTAATTCCCAAAAAGATGGGACGTCTTGTTCGTGGATCAGTTCCGACAGATAACGCTACTCAATTTTGGTTATAAAATGGTAGGGCGGGCGATCAATAACCGCTTGTCGGTTTTGCTTGCTGACATCGTCACGCGCTGTCGAAGTTGTCTTCCGGCTCGTACTCTCCTGACTCCCGTTGCTGAATGTCGTGATCTTATCGTGATTGCTTCCACTGTTCCTGTGTCGGAAGCCTTACTTTTTATTGATTTTCATCATGCGTTTTTCCGAGTTAGTCATGATTTTCTGTTGCGAGTGTTGACGACTGTTGGTTGGTTTTAATGATGCTGCACGACGGATGTTCAGCTCTCTAATTACTGGTATTCAGACGTCTTTTAAACTGAGAGGTCGTCTTACTCCCCCCCCCCCCCCCCCATCGAAGTGTGTAGAGATGTCCTGCTGGGGAGTCCCCTTTCTTTGTCGTTATTCCTGCTATTTCTCGCGAACTTTCACTTTTGTCCATAGCTGCTCGGATGGGTCACTGGTCGTTATTGTGAGAATGGTTCATCGTTCGCGCATATGCCGATGACGTTATGGTACTTCGTCGTACTCATGACGACATACCGGTCCTCAACGACTTTTTTGGATGCATTTTTTCGTCTTACGGGAGCACAGACTAACGACCGGAAGCTGTCGGTTACTCAATTTGCAGGGATTTGACGCGGTTGGGGTTCCGTAGGTTGTGGCGGTCGCCACTGTCGGTCGTTGGATGTTGTAATTCATCGTTGTCCGATCTAGACGGCTACGTTAAATTAGAAGTGCGTCACTGAGAGGATTCAAGGAGCGATCCTTGAACAGGAGCGGAGCTCCCTCTCATTACTTCACAAGGTTCTAACCTTTGAAACACGTATGTTGAGCGAAGCCTGTTCTGTTGCCCAAATTCTTCCTATTCCAGCGATGATGTCCCGAAAGCTGCAACGATTATCCAGCAAGTTTATCTGGCAAAGCTCTATTTTTCGGGTGTTCTATGACGTTATGGTGAGACATTGGCTGATGGAAGGTGTGGGCCTCTCTGACTTTCAGGTCAACGCTCCTGCTTTATTTCTCCGACGCACTGTTTCAACATGTCTTTGTGTCCCCCAGTCATTTAAAGCTCGCCTTTTTGCCTGTCACCTACCTGCGAGTAAAACAGTGTGTGTGGAATCTTATGGGACTCAACTGCCAAGGTCATCAGTCCCTAAGCTTGCATACTACTTAACCTAAATTATCCTAAGGACAAACACACACACCCATGCCAGAGGGAGGACTCGAACCTCCGCCGGGATCAGCCGTACAGTCCATGACTGCAGAGCCTGAGACCGCTCGGCTAATCCCGCACGACACCTGCGAGTATAATCCATGCAATGCATATTGGTAGGATAAATAATAAATTAAGGTACACATTCGTGAATTTCTTCTCGATGCCAATTATTTGGGGGTTGATATTCTTTCCGAGTAGCATTTCTCTGTGAAAATGTTGTTGTGCCGCTGGACGTTTGCAAATCGCGCTACCTCTGTGGAGTCCGTATCGCCAGAGACGCATCGGAAGGTTGTTTGGTCCGATGTCAGCCTACGTATTTTTCTGATGGAAGCAGCGTCCTCATGGTACCAAGTTGTTCACAACCTTCTAACCAACGTTCAACTTTTTCGCATTCGCCTTAGTGAGACAGACCTATGCAGTCATTAACATGAAACGGATCCATTACGTCGTCGGATGGTCGCCTGCGGATGCACACATTTGAGTCGGATCCGCCAACACTAGTTAACAGATTTGAACTTTTTCTGCATTTGGTTTGTAAATGGGTGGATTTACCTAATTTTGGGGTGCAGAATTCACTGGTAAAATCAGTTTTTCTCTATGACGTCAAATTTCCCAGACACACAGAAGAATAGAAAATGGTAAAAGCGAAAATTGACACAATTAACTCAAACAAAAATAACACATTAAGAACGTTTGAAATCAATACTATTTTGTATGTATATATGGGAATGTTGCCAATAAAAGGTCCAAATTAGTTCAGAAGATATTTTCTCCTTTAATCGTCTTTGGTTATTGAAAAATGCGAAGACGAAGCTCTTCTTTTGTTTGCCGTTTCATCACTCTCCCTGACAAGATGCCAGCAGTAGCCATCCATCATCGAAGGGTTCCAATGGCCATGGTAACGGTGTTCCATAGTAAGAATGTCTTGGTGAAAGCGTTCACCATGCTCTTCGCTTACACTTCCCAAATTTTTCGGGAAGAAATCAAGGTGAAAATGCAAAAAGTGAATTTTAAGCGACATCCTACACACCATTTTCTTATACTTGTCCAACAGCTCATTCACAATGGTAAAATAGTTTTAGTCTTTTCCGTTACCCAAAAAGCCCTTCACAACCGCTTTTAAAGAAGACCAAGCAGCTAACTGAATATCTCTGAGTTTGGTATCAGAGGTTGGATCTCTCACAAATTTTCTGATTTATGGTCTAACAAATATACCCTCTTTCAGCTTTCCCTCACTTAATTTGGCAAACTTTTCTTTTAAGTGATTGAAGGCCTCACCTTCTTTATCCAGAGCCTTTACAAAGTTCTTGATAAGGCCCAACTTGATATTAAGAGGAGGCAAAATGATTTTATCGGGCTCAACCAATGGGGTATGTTCACATTTACGTTTGCAGGAACATATGACTTTCTTATAGGCCATTCCTTGACTGTTTACTCGTTCTTGTTGTCACCGCTGTCCCTAAGTCACAAAATGCAGCAGTATTTTGTGAATCCAGCCTGTAAACCTGTAAGGAGTGAACAAATTTTAAATCACAGCAAAGCTGCCATTCATGATCCTTATATTTGATTGCGTCAGGCAGCAAAGCCATGGTTTCATAAGTTTCTTTCGTGTCTACTGCGTAAGACAAAGGTACCGACGGAAATGCGTTGCTATTATGCACTAGCACTGCTTTCAAGCTGGTTTTACTGTAGTCAATAAATAGTCGCCACTCCTGTGGATAATATTGTACACTTAGCTGCATCATCAGACCATTGACATCTCTACATACCCACACTGAATTCTGCATATCGCAATATTGAGCGAAGGAAGCACCTCTTGATCCGACACAGGAAATTTTTTGTCCCTGGAGCTAGACGGTTCCGTTGTTGCTGTCTCGACCACAAGACTTCAGTTTGCTGTTTCGAAAGTCTTAGATCGCGAACCAAATCGTTCAATTCCTTTTGATTAAAGAACTGAGGTGAAGTGTCATGATATTGAGGGCAGTACTCTTCTGTATGTTCAATACTTTCTGATTCACTTGACATGGTGTCTGGTTCCGTGGCTTTCAAATTGCAGACAGGAACAGGCAATCCCTCATCGTGGGGCACAGGCAAATGCACTGAAGATACATTTGGATAATTTACTTTATGTCTAGTTTTGCTTCAATGTCCCAAATCATTTGTAAGACAGAAGTAACAGTCTGAATAATGGTCATTAGACTCACACCACACCATCGGAACAGCGAATGGCGTGGCTCGGCGTTTTCCTTTCAACCACTCCGTTAAGGTTGTAGCACAGGTCATGCAGGCAATGTGAGGTGAAAAATTTTTATCTTGATCACCAAAAGGACAATCAAAATACAATTTATATGCCTTCTTAACCAAATCAGTGTTTGGTTTTCTTTGGGCTTTTGGACTGAATTTCCAACACACATAAGAAAAGTTGTCGGGGTGGTTTAGACAGCAACGAGATTTACTGGTTGCGATTTTTCTTAGTATAAGTTTTAAACACAAAACGTTTGAACTATCTTTCACAGGAAACACTCACTGAGGATCTCTTTCACACCGCTGAATTACCACACCAACCATTTACTGACGATTTGTAGATCTTCTAGCTCTCCTCTGCAAATCAAAAACAATTAAACATCAAAAAAGAAGAAAAGCGAAATACTGAATACGAAAAATAAAAAACCTTTAAAAACTCAAAAATGGTACGTGCTAGAACATTCTGAAAGGTATCTTCGGATTCTACACACCAAAATACATACTAGTTGATGTATAACATCCCAGATGCAAAATGGCTGTTGACGAGTGCAATTGGCCCGTCTTGCCAGGCGCTGGAGCGGCCATCTGCAGTGAGATTCTCCTGCGTCCCGATTCAAAACTTTCTTCCCCAGAATGAAAATCAATACGGTTATGTGGCTTGTCGGGCATTGTTTTTATTACGTGGTGGGGAGTGGGTATGACCCGGACCCTTGTACCTTTTACCAGTATTTGGTTATGGCCCGTTGGACATGTCGTGAGCTTTTTGCGAATATGCTGTACCTTGGCTCAAATGGCTCTGAGTACTATGGGACTTCACATCTGAGGTCATCAGTCCCCTAGAACTTAGAACTACTTAAACCTAATTAACCTAAGGACATCACACACACCCATGCCCGAGGTAGGATTCGAACCTGCGACCATAGCGGTCGCGCGGTTCCAGACTGAAGCGCCAAGAGCCTCTCGGCCACATCGGCCGGCTGCTGCACCCTGTATTATTCGTCATACAGTTGGATAAAGAGTAGAATTCCTTTCCTGTTGGAATGTTTCATTCTTGCAACATTGGTTTTGGTAAACTTAAAAAAAATAATCAAAGAAAGTGTAAACCGGTCCTCCTGTTGTGTTCGTCATGGTCCCTTTTCAAGTGTGTAGTTTGTTTATATAATTTTTGAGGCCCTGTTTGCCTTTTTTAATAAATAAAAACTAAAAATAGTTGCAGGCCACGACTTCCAATGATTTTTTCTCTCTTTAGGTGGCAGAAACCATGTAGAATTATAACCGATTTGGTTTCTTTTCATTTTGTTAGGTTTCAATAAAAATTAAAATAAAGACCAGTACCACGTGTAGGATCAGCACAGCGGTGAGAGGCGGCGTGGGGGTGGGAGAGGGTGGGGGAAGGCATCGGGCCCAGGCCACGGGATTCGATCCCTTCTCACTGTTATCGTGGTAAAGTTATAGAAGAGCAATGTGGTACATTCCATGGATTAAATGTTCAAGTCTGACTGACTATATTTGTTTTTTTTTCGTTTAATTTGGAATATCTACATCTTTCAAATGTAAAATTCATTATATATATATATATATATATATATATATATATATATATATATATATATATATGTCTGCTTGTGTCTGTATATGTGTAGATGGATATGTGTGTGTGTGCGAGTGTATACCCGTCCTTTTTTCCCCCTAAGGTAAGTCTTTCCGCTCCCGGGATTGGAAAGACTCCTTACCCTCTCCCTTAAAACCCACATCCTTTCGCCTTTTCCTCTCCTTCCCTCTTCCTGATGAGGCAACAGTTTGTTGCGAAAGCTTGAATTTTGTGTGTATGTTTGTGTTTGTTTGTGTGTCTATCGACCTGCCAGCGCTTTCGTTTGGTAAGTCACATCATCGTTGTTTTTATATATATATATATATATATATATATATATATATATATATATATTCATTTTTTTACGAAAAATACAGGCCTTCCTGCTTTCGGAGGATGTAAATCTATAATTATCGCTATTTTATTAAAAAAACAATTGAAGTAAAGGTTGTTCAAATTAAGAAAACGTGACAAATTATAGTTTAGGGCAAAAACGAAAAATCAAATACTCCTTATGTGGTGTCACCGCCAGACACCACACTTGCTAGGTGGTAGCCTTTAAATCGGCCGCGGTCCGGTAGTATACGTCGGACCCGCGTGTCGCCACTATCAGTGATTGCAGACCGAGCGCCGCCACACGGCAGGTCTAGAGAGACTTCCTAGCACTCGCCCCAGTTGTACAGCCGACTTTGCTAGCGATGGTTCACTGACAAATACGCTCTCATTTGCCGAGACGATAGTTAGCATAGCCTTCAGCTACGTCATTTGCTACGACCTAGCAAGGCGCCATTACCAGTGACTATTGATTGTAATACATGTACCTTCAAGAGCGATGTTCACCAATTATGGATTAAAGTTAAGTATTCCAGAAGCTACGTACTTATTTTACTAGTCTCAACTCCTTTAACTGTTCCAGACCTCACGCCAGCCTACGTGAGTTTAAACGCGTGCATTTCGGCCTCCTCTAGCAACACGGTGTTGGCTCTTCTGCCAACACTACACCTTATATGGATCATGTCCTTTGTCTAATACCACAGATGTTGTGTCCCACGAGCCAGAGTAATGAGAGTTATAGAAACTTGGAAAACAATAATTTTCACAGCATCGAGAACACCATACGAATGCTGCAGTTATATAGTTGCCACCGAACTAGTCTGGAGGAAAGCTAAGGCCTTTGTCCAGAAAAACACCAACATATTTATGCTGCCAGACGTACTGAAACTAATGCATGAAGGTTTGTCACGCATCACTGCCCAACAACGGCGGGATACAGAACGGCACGTCATAAAAGGAGAAAATGTGGCGTCCGTGTAGCATCGTGGATTCTGTTGTTAATAGAGTCGTCATCAACGAAGCAGATGACAGTACTGAAATGTATTTCTCGGATTCGGTTATGGAAGATATTGAGAGAACAACAGGCGACTGACTGTAAGTAATACCTTCGGTGTCTTCAGTATTTAAAGTTACGGTGAAATGCTTGCAATAGGCTTTTAGCTCATACATGACATGCGTATCAATTTCCCCGTTTTTAAGTTAGGAATTTCTATCACTCTTGTCTTTAACGCGGTACTACGTCAGCTAAGAACGAGCTGCTCCCTTAAGCAGCGTGCGGTATTGCTGGAGTATTGCCGAATATTATTCCATTCGCTTTAACAGTTTAATGACATTCAAAGCTATATTGTTCTCCTCTCGTCTCTTTTTACGTCTTTACTGCAACTGTTCACATCACTGCAGGTTAACTGGATCACTTGCCAGGCCACTGCTGTCCAAGTTAAATGCGGGGCTAAAACTGTTATCCCGTATTATCGCTCAGACGTACGCCCTCGGTAGCTGAGTGGTCAGCGCGACAGAATGTCAATCCTAAGGGATAGCCGGCACGGTAGCTCGGCGTGCTCGGTCAGAGAGGGTTAACTGCCCTCTGTAGTAAAAAATCTGAGTTAATGGATAAACGACGAACTGAAACGAGTGTCTTGCGACGTCCGTCCCGAGCAAATGCAAACGAACTAAAACGAACATAATGAGATTTTTTTTAAGAAAAAAAGGGGGGGGGCGGGTTCGATTTCCGGCTGGGTCGAAGATTTTCTCCGTCCAGGTACTGGGTGTTGTGTTGTCCTAATCATCATCATTTCATCCCCATCGACGCGCAAGTCGCCGCAGTGGCGTTAAATCGAAAGACCTGCACCCGGCGAACGGTCTACCCGACGGGAGGCCCTAGTCACACGACGTCGCGTAGTCGACGTGCAGTAGAGTCAGCTTGGCTACCACTCCACGTGTAACTAAATCCAATGAGATGCCAGCAAACGCGAAATAATACATGGTGTAATGTTTACATCAGGTTTATTCTTCTGATGAATGTGGTATACCGGCCAACTACTGTACTTAAAACTGAAACTTCGCGAGTTTCTGATGATGCGCTTGGTCAATTAAAGAGCGAAACTGGGCAACAAAAAAGACTCAGTGCGACCTCTGGCTATACTGTGATAAACTTGCACACCCGTTCAAGAGACACAACAAATCGCTATTGGACCAAGGAACATTCGACCAGGAGTGCACACCAGCAGTGAGGTCGCAACGCCAACCAACCGCCGACGCTTTGACGTCATCGCCAGCAGACCGAAGGGCAACCAAGGCCAACCGCTTCGTCGTCTCCGATTCACAGTCTCCACATATTAACCAATTCTCCAGCAACGAAACAGCTGCCGTCGTTCATTGGCCAAGGCTAGGGTGACCAGATTTTCCAAGTGAGAAAACTGAACATCTGCGAAAAATTAGGATAAAAAACGGGACACTACACAAAAAGAAAATATTCCGCTTATCGCACTGCATCCGGGGTTGCCACAGGTTCTGGATATCAGGGAATTTAAAACACGTCAGGGAATATCAGGGAAATTAAAAAAAACAAAATCACTGCAAAAATCTAGTTTTTTGTCTCAGTAGATGAAATGGTTTGTTTAATGAGGTGTCACGCACCGTAGCTGGCTAGGTGCAGCTGAGTACGTGCGCCGTTTCCCTTCTCCCTCATTCCTACTGCTTGACCCCTTTCTGCCACTCCCCTCAGTTTGTAGCCAGTGCTGTCGCCTAGCAGCTGCCGATGAGAAACAGGGAGGAAGGAGGAATGAGTGATTTGCTTGGATCTGATTCTCAGAGACTGTAGATGCAGCGGCCGGGGACGTGTGTGTGCTCCCGTTTTCTGACAAGACCTATGGCTGAATATTCAGTTGTGAGTGTGTGATTGTCTTTTCTACACTCCTGCCTGCGGCTCAGCAATCATCTTTACGGTGAGTTGATACCTATCCTCATTATTATTGATTCTCAGAGTATTTGAACACGTTACCTGTTGCATGGATTGATCACTGTGGTCGCATTCCATCAACACGCTGTCTGTGACTCGTGAACAGCTGGCCACGCGAGTGGATTTCCACGACGGGCCAAAACCGCAGGCCATTTCTGCGGCCATCTGTAATGGATCGGGCATGCCGATGTGAAGCCATTCGGTTCCCACTACTGCGCGCAGGCCGGATCTGTTTGTGTGTGGCGTAATGCAGCGGATTTTCACGGTTTATCCCTGGACCCAGGACTGCGGTGTTCCTCAGCAGGCCAGAGACCATGGGCGATGGATTTCCGGAATTGCGACTGTCTCACCGCCAGTAGGTTGTACAGTATGGCATTTTATAGAGTTTTTGTTTTAGAACATTTTGGCACTTCAAAAAGTAGTTTATCTGTTATAAAGTATGGGCGATAAAAAATGGTTCAAATGGCTCTGAGCACTATGGGACTTAACATCTAAGGTCATCAGTCCCCTGAAACTTAGAACTACTTAAACCTAACTAACCTAAGGATATCACACACTCAGGATTCGAACCTGCGACCGTAGCGGTCGCGCAGTTCCAGACTGAAGCGCCTAGAACCGCTCGGCCACACCGGCTGGCTATGGGCGATAGGAAGAAGAAAATTGTGTGGGTTGCTGGCGGTTTGTACGCTATGTACTCATATATTTCTCAAAAGAAAAATCACACAATACCTGTGTTGTGTATGAGGCATAGTGCTTCAGTGCTGTTGCAGATATAGCTCACAGCGGAATGCTTCCGCTGGTCTGCGTTGGCCGCTTTTATACTGAGCGCATGACCTTCATTACGTAAGAGCGCTGATAACGGACTTAGCCGCTGCGAGGGCCGGCGCGAGAGTGCTATCCCGTACGCGTGCTGCAGCCGCTTTAGCAGCACGCGTACCCGCGTGCTAGCCAGCCCAAGCGGGTTGCATCATGCAGCTTCGCAGGCGCTCAGCAGCCAACGCGGCACTAGATTTTCGATTTTTTTCCAATTGTGCATTGAAGAACTAAGCACTGGGCCTCATGGAAAAAGGGCGACCCGGCTGAGTCACGCAATTTGACTCTTAGTCTGATTACGAGGTGTGGCCATTAATTGCACGCGTTTATCACGTAGGCAGACGTGAGGATCAATGAACATCGTAGGTGATTAGAAAGTTAGTAGACAGGAATACAATTAAATACTTACCTTTAACTTAGCATCAACGGTGAACGTCGATCTTGACTTTGTACAATAATATTTACAAGTGCAGTTATAGACTGAACTGCGAATACTTCTTTACAATTCTGATTGCTTCACACATATAGATCAATTGTCAATGCATAAACTGTATGTGGCGCCTGGCTAGATCGTAGCTACTGACTTAGCTGAAGGCTATGCTAACTAGCGTCTCTGCAAATGAGATCTCTGAAGCTATAACGAGTGAACCATTCCTGTTAAAGTCGGCTGTAGAACTGGGCAGTCTCTTAAGACCAGCCGAGTGGCGGCGCTCGGTCTGCTCGCGTCGACAGTGGCGACTCGCGGGTCCGATGTGTACTGACGAACCGCGGCCGATTTGATGCCTACGACCTGGCCAGTGTGGTGCCTTGCGGTGACACCACAACATGTATAATAATAGATACAACACAGTGGGTAAGAACCGACAATAACGAACATAGTAGAACCAACATTTTATTGGTGGTCACCTACAGTACTGGTTTACACAATTCTTCCCCGCCTTATACACTTCTTTCAAGAGGCCTACTTTTTTCAGAGGTTATTTCTCAAATCAGTGAAGGTATTTGCGACTCCAAGGAAATGCGTATTTTTGTCGCCAAATATGTCTCGTTTTATAGGAATTAAATAACTTCAGTGGTCTTAATGAAACACATATGCCATTTGACTTGCTTTCTCCATCTAAAAACAGTTCATTACAAAAGATGTTGATGTTACTACTTAAGATTTTTGCTCAAATCAGGAATCGCCATCTGCTTGCAAGTTTATTTTAGATACTTTTTTGTTTGCACTCACTACTGTTTCTTGTACCGTAACTGCAAAGACATATTGCCAACTTTGTAACCTCCCCACACAAAAATATATATATATATATATATAAGAATGAATGAAAATGGACCATGAACCATGAACCAAGCGTAAACTCCCCACAAAATTAATAATTAAATGAATTTTTCCAATATTGTAACCTCAGAACAAAATTGGCTCCCATTTTATAATGTGTGTGCAGAAATGCATTCACATTCAACGCTCCCACAAAATTTTTCCGGCCGCAGCCACCCTAGCTCGGAGTATGAAGCACTAACATGATCATATCGGCGAATGTTGCAGGTGTAACGCACACAGGCATTCATGGTTAGCTCTAGCCGTCTTTTGTTTTCACTACTCATGCCTTGTTGAATCACATCACAATAGTGGAGGTTCGGTAGAACGAGTGCTTGCACGAGCCGGCGTTTCAAGTCCTGTGGAAATATATTCCGAAACTTTTTGAGAGCATAGAGATAAGCAGACATCTTTCGGCACACTGCGACTGTATTCTCCGCCCAGTTGAGATGCTCATCCAAAGTTACACCCAAGTTCTTCACTGTTTTCTGATATGGTATTGGAGTACCGTCGAGCAGAATAGGAGGTAGCCGTTCGCGGAAATCTGAACTTATTAATTTCTGATGGGCTATTAAGATTACTTGCGTATTTTTTGCATTTAGTCTAAGCCCCAGGTTTTTCGCCCATGTCACTACTGAAGACAGATCATCATTCATCTGAGCGATTGCAGTGTTTACATCTTCAGGTCTGACGCTTAGGTAGAGCTGGAGGTCGTCGGCATAGAAATGATATCTACAGGAGGACAGAACCAACGAAATATCGTTGACATATAAAGAAAACAAAAGTGGTCCTAAGACTGATCCTTGTGGCACTCCCGAGGAAACATGTTTCCAGGAAGATTTTTCATTTACGCAGACAACACATTGCTGTCTGACTTTTAAGTAGCTTTCAAACCATCTCATTGCACTATCAGAGGAATTAAGCTGTTGCATTTTTCTGAGCAATATGTCAAAGTCAATAGCGTCAAAAGCTTTGCTGAAGTCCAGTAGCGTCAATATTGTTGCCTTTCGATTGTTGATGGCATATTTCAGGTCATCAGTTACTTTAATTAGAGCAGTGTTTGTGCTGTGATGTTTACGGAAACCGGATTGAAATTTGTCATATAGGCTGAATTCATGCAAGTGTTCAGTGATTTGGTCATGAACAATATATTCAAGTGCTTTGGAAACAGCAGGCAGTATGCTAATTGGTCGGTAATCACTAGGCAGTTGCGGGTTTTCGATCTTAGGGATGGGTCGAATTATGCTTCTTTTCCATGCAGTGGGGTATATTCCGTTCACGAGGGAAAAATTAAATATGTCAGTTAAAGACAGGTACTAAGATATCGGCAACATTCTTAATCATGGTTATACCGATACTGTCGTTGCCTATTGCATCAGAAGAGATTCTCATTATTGCTTTTCTTGCCGGATTTGTCGTTACATGTTTTAGATGGAAGGTATCGTTCAAATGGTTCAAATGGCTCTGAGCACTATGGGACTCAACATCTTAGGTCATAAGTCCCCTAGAACTTAGAACTACTTAAACCTAACTAACCTAAGGACATCACACACACCCATGCCCGAGGCAGGATTCGAACCTGCGACCGTAGCAGTCCCGCGGTTCCGGACTGCAGTGCCTGAACCGCTAGACCACCGCGGCCGGCGAAGGTATCGTTGTTAGTTATCCTGTTTGGGGATTCTTGTGGACGGTAATCATCAGCCATGCTGGTATTCAGAGGTGCAGAGAAGAATTCATTTAATTCGTTAGCTGACACATGAAGAGTAGTTTCCGATTTTGCCTTTCCGACCCCCAAGCCAAGCCGACTCGTGGGCGTCAGATCGCTGCATACAAGGGAGCGACCGTGCCTGATTTTAGAATTGCGAATGTATTGTTTCACTCTGTTCCGTAGCTTTCTATATTCTTCGAAACGCTCGGGTTTCGGATCTGCCTTGAAACGCCTGTGGGCAGCATCCCTGTTAGTCATCATTTGACGTAATTCAGCTGTCAGCCATGGAGCAGGAGATTTTCTTACACGGATTGTGCGCACAGGTGCATGTTTGTCATAGAGGGCAGTGAGTTTATCACCAAGTTCATTAATTTTGCCGTCGATTGTAGGTTTTCTGATTATTTGATGCCATGAGATTTCTGAGCAATCGGCTGTTAGAGCGTCAAGGTCAATACGTTTCATGTTCCTACAAGTTATGTAACGCGATTTGATCCTTGGGAGCTGCACAGAGTAGGCCAGGAATATTACATCATGTGCTGAGAGGCCAGGGGCCGATGTTTGACCAACATCTCTTACTTTGTCAGTCTGTTTCGTTGCGATTACGTCTATAAGAGTATGACTGTGCGCCGTATGGTGTGTAGGTTGTAATGGAAGAATGTTCATGCTATTGCAACTAAACAGTCTTCTTAGGTTTATTGCGGAGTGTCTCTTAGCAGGTCTATGTTCAAGTCACCCATTACGATGACATGTTCGTATTGACACTGAAGTGAATGTAATTCCGACTGGAAGGAACTCATTGAGCTTATTTTTGGCGGCTTGTACACGACGTCAGTCAAGAATTTCCGACTTTGTATATTTATTTTAATGAACATGAATTCAGCCTCTTTTTCTTCAGCAGGATTTGACGTACATAAGGCTTTCGCTTTGAGATCTGTTCGTATATACGCGCCGACCCCGCCACCTCGCTTTTTTGATCTGTCTGCCCTAAGAAATGTGTACCCTGGGAGATGAAAAGATGCAGAGGATATGTGTGGTTTCAACCACGTTTCGGATAAGAGGATTACGTGGTAGTTTAGTTGGTTCAATAGGAGGCTAAGTTCTTCGTAATGTGCAGGTAAAGAGTGGATGTTGCAGTGAGCTGCTAAAAGCTCTGATGCGTTCCGCTGAGCAGCCTGGAGTATGGTGGCAGACTGGTTTGTCTCTTTGTTACGCACTACCTGCCGCGAGGGGCACTGGCCGCTGCTTCCGCCAAGTGACATAACACAGGGGTGTCCGAGATTTTGCACGCCCTATTTGTGACACCGCGAGTGCCGAAAGAAAGGCGACTGCAAGAGATTTCCTGAGGTTGCGGGAGTATAGAAAATGGATTAGTGGTATTCGGTGCAAGGAGAATATGACCAAAATAGTGACGGCTGTGTGTCACTGTGTATCCTCTGTCGTAAGAGGAGAAATGTAATTAGCGTATTTGAAACAGCTTAGGTGGAAATAAGGGAAAAGGGAGTGATTTATGAGGCCGATGCTGCCAGCAGAGGGAAGTAAGCTTAATAATTAATAGATTATCGTAGGAAGCTAGAATTAAATTGAAATTTACAAAAGTGATACTGGTAGTGATTATCGTAGGAAGCTACAATTAGATTGAAATTTGCTAAAGTGATACTGATAGTGATTTTTGTTATGAACAATTTAAACCGAAGAGATGGGTGATTAATGAACTAAAGGAGAGACTAATAATTGCAATAGAACTATTTCAGAACGGAATAGAATAAACTGAGAAAATGAAATAAGTATTATCAGTAACTAAAATTAAGTAATGGTTTGAGCTACAGACACAAAAAAAATGGTGAAAAGTTAATACAGTTACAAAAACAATTAGTTGAAGGTACAAATATGGGTATAATTAAAAAATTAATACAATTACAAGACTATATCTGAGTATAGGGCTGTTACAATTTGCAAATGGTGTTAAGTGTGCGCTTTTGGCTCGAGTAGCTTCACTTAATACTATTCAGTTCTGTCATGTTTGTGACTGTCTTCTTTCCAGCTGCTGTCTTAATGATTACTCTGCCATCCTAAGTCCACACATTCTGAAGACCGAAATGGGATATGGCACTGTTTAAAATCTTTAGCCGTTCGTGTGTCAGATCTTCCCTTATTGTAAGCCCTGTCCTTGCTAACTTCTTCTTCTGGGTAAAGATCTCTGCCCTTTTTCGGTACGAGACAAATTTAATTATTATTGGACGAGGTTTGGTGGCACCTGGTAGTTTTCGTCCCACCCGATGGCTCCTGTCAATGTCTGCCTTGGTCACTTCAACGCCTAATTTTTCACGCGCAACCTGTATAAGCAGGTTGTCTGTGTCTTCTTCCTTATTTTCTACTACTCCAAACAGTCGTAGACTATTTTGCATTTGGTACTGTTCTAGCTCGTCAGTTGCGGCAGATAGTTTCACTTCCAACTCTCGTGCCTTTTTCTCGTATTCAGACACAGACTTTTTTAGTGCTGTAATTTCGGCAGTATTGGCCTCAACAGTTTCACGCATTTTGGCCAATACTGCTGCCGTTACAGTATCTGATATAGTGCCTGCTATCAGATCGAGATTGTTTTTATCGCGAAGCGCAGCGTTTACCTCAGAGCGAACCAGCTCCGCTATACCGGGAGCCGCGGCCGCACCTTCCGCCAAGAGCGGGCCCGCCGCACCTGCTGCTTCCCCGCTGCTGGACGCACTGCTGTTGACTCTTCTGTTTACCATTTTCTCGAAGATATTGGCGGAGCGCAGAAAAAAATAGCACTACTGCGCAGAACACTGTTGTTTTCACGATTTCCACTTGTACTAGACAACACCACCTGCGAGAACACCTTCGAATTCAACTAAATTTCGCGAGCCGAACTTAACACGTGTTACACTGCAGCCGCCATAAATGTTACTCTTCGTCACGAGGTACTGCATCTTCTTTCATTCATTCCGAAGGTGACATTCCCATTTATGTTTAATTTATTTCTTTTACACGTTATTGCTTTCTGAAAATGATGAACAAAGATTAATGTCTAGCATTTAAATCATACACCCACTAAATAAAAACTGGTTTATAGTAACATAATTGAGCATACAGCATAGCATGACAGAAAACGTAATATGTCAAAAAAATAGACAGTGTGCAGGTGCAAAAATATGTACACAGAGTATCACAATGTAGCAGCAAAAAAAAAAGTAAAATAGTCACAATGTTGAGATATCATAAGGCAAAAATGTCAAAGTCAACTGGTGTTTGTTATATCTTAAATATTTCATAGTGCATACAAACAAAACAGGAAAACAATCATACATACATGAAAAATGGAAAATATGCACGGTCTGATATATGATGACAAGAAATGTGACCTTCTTTGTGTTCAGCTTGTATGTTGTGTAGTTAATAGAGGCGAGAATTGAAGACTTTAATGGAGAGAGAATTTAATAAAATTAATATGTCACTAGATAGAATTGCACAATTATTCATAAGATATGTAAGTTTATCTGGAAAAATGTGCACGGTCTGATGTGTAACGACAAGAAAAGCGACCTGCTAACCTTACCTTGCCGGGCACTTGCCAAGAAAAAATACGACAATCATCAGTAAGTAGTCACATAAATATAATCGCATAAGTGGTCAAAAAATGTGTAAGTTCATCTGGAAAAATATGCACGGTCTGATGTGTAACGACAAGAAGAGCGACCTGCTAACCTTACCTTGCCGGGCACTTGCCAAGAAAAAATACGATAATCATCAGTAAGTGTTCATGTGAATATAATTGCATAAGAGGTCATAAAAAATTAGGAAATGGCATTACAGTGTGATAAATCATAAAGTATGTTCATTCAATAAAAGGTTTGATGTTGGAGATGTGGCGGTTCCCTTTGGTTTTTCTGGTTCTCAAAGTTTCGACGTGTACTACATTGGGGTGAGGAATGCTGCGAATTCGATATGGACCTGCGTATAGAAGCTCAAATTTACTGCATCTACTCTTTCCTCTGTTGGATAAATAGTGTGTACGTACTAATATCTTCTGTCCAATTTGAAAGTCACGGCGTGTACAAACCTGTTTTTGCTGTCTTCTCCGGCGCTCTGCGGCACGTTTGATGTTGTTCAGCGCAATGTCAATTATTTCATGGTGTCGTAGTCGACGAGATGTGGGAAAGGTTACTAATTCTTTAATTTTGTTAGGTGGTTCAACATTTTTCAGTATAACAGACGGAGATAGCATAGTAGATTCATTTGGTATGGAATTAATTTCATCCTGGAATGAGAGTATGTATGTGTCCCAATCAATATGTTTTTTATGGCAATATATTCTACACAGTTTACCAATTTCTTTCATTAATCGTTCACAAGGGTTCGAAGAAGCATGGTACCTGGATATATAGATCGGAGAAATGTTTCTAGCTCGTAACATACGTGTCCATATAGCAGATCGAAACTGTGATCCATTGTCGGAAATTACTTTCAACACATGCCCTACATGAAATAGAAAATGTTTTACAAATGCTTTAGAAACAGTTTTAGCAGTAGCTTTGCGTAACGGAGTGAAGGTAACAAATTTTGAAGTGAGTTCAACAGCGACAAAGATGTAGCAAAAACCTCTATTAGTTCTGGGAATCGGACCAAAAATGTCTACAGCGGCCATATGTCTCAATTTAACAGGTACAATGGGATGTAATGGAGGAACATGTGAAGTCGTGTCTGATTTAGCTTTCTGGCAGATTTTACATGACGCTAAAACTCGTCGTATACGTTTCTCCATGTTGGTAAAATAACAGTTCTGTCTCAGTATAAGAAAACATTTTCTGGCTCCGTAATGTGCGTAACTTAAATGAGTATACCAGATTAATTTGTTAACAAGTTCGTCAGGAATGCATAATAACCAATTGTTGCTGTCAGGATGAGAGCGGCTAAACAGAATATTATTGCATACAGTGTAATGGTTTCTAATGGTAACATTATTCCTATCTTGCCAAAGGTGTTTAATTTCTTTCCACACGTTGTCTTTACTCTGCTCTTGTGCTATGTCTTGTAATGACAACGAAATGAAATTTTCAAATGCAACTTGTTGAATGTACATGACGCTGAAATTTGCTTTGCAGAAGTTGGTTGCGATGTCTGGCTGATTGTTGTTAAGAGAACGGGATAGTGCGTCTGCTACAATATTTTGTATGCCGGGAATGTGAACAATTGTAAAATTAAATTCCTGTAAATAAAGTTTCCATCTACTTAATCTGTCGTGTGTAAATTTAGCCGAAAGTAAAACTTGTATCGCTCTATGATCTGTGTAAACGGTAGTGTGTCTTCCATAAAGAAAATGCCTAAATGTGGTAAAAGCCCATACAACACATAATGTTTCAAGTTCTGTAACAGAATAATTTCGTTCAGCAGGTGACAGAATGCGACTTGCAAAAGCGATGTTTTTAA
This sequence comes from Schistocerca nitens, assembly GCF_023898315.1. Taxonomy (NCBI): domain Eukaryota; kingdom Metazoa; phylum Arthropoda; class Insecta; order Orthoptera; family Acrididae; genus Schistocerca; species Schistocerca nitens. Next base: position 598,753,628 of record NC_064620.1, on the reverse strand, counting down.
TTACTGTACAACCATCTTCTTCAATTTCCTGAAAAATGTGTACGCCTAAAGCGGTGTTAAAACTGTCGGTGGCAATGGAAAAATTTCTAGTAAGATCTGGGTGTGATAAAAGTGGTGCATTCAACAAAGCATGTTTCAAATAACATTTTCGTAAACAAGATTCTGTGTATCTGAAGTATTGCTTACGTTGCTGGAAGATGCAACCTGTACTGTATCTAGTCAAATTCTATCTGACGTGCTATTATTTTCGGGAGTATGCTGTGGCATTTCCACTATTTGTACAATTCTGTTATTTCGTCCTGACGTATTACGTTCGGGATGATATCCACTGTCTGGTTCATTCATGATAATATGTTGTTGCGGTTGATTTTGCTGTTGGTAAGACCGACTGTTATTAAATGTACGCTGAAAATTGTGCTCATTACTTATACGGTGCATTGCCATAGGAATTGAAATAGTGTGTTTTCTGTACGTACTGATTCCCTTGTTGCTGTGCGTTACTATTTGTTGGGGCCGACGCTATACGCGTAAGCGGCGAAACATTAAAGCTTGGTTGACCTTGTGCATTACATTGTTGGTTAGGTATGCTAACCGGCTGGCTTTCATGCTGTTGCGGCGAAAAACGTCTATTGTTACCAAAATGCGTTCGCTGTTGTTGATAATTTTGACGATTGCTGAAAATGCTGTACATACTGATGATTACAATTTTATCTGTTGTTAAAATTACGGCGATAGTTGTCATTTCTGGAGCGTCTAATGAAAAATTGTCACTTTCGGTAAAACTTGTCTTATCGGGTTTTCTTTACTCATTCTTAATCCTAGATAGAGCTATAGTTGAAGAGCTGTTTTGATAGATATAAAGGATAGTAGAAGAGAAGGCAGCAGTGCAGAAAACTAAAGATGAAATAGCACTACTACGGCTCGGGGCCCTGTGCACGCTACGGCACATATTCATTAAAGCGTAATGAATCCCCTGAGGTCTATTACGCGCTACAAATAAATTTTAGCTTCTGCGTTACAGGCAATGCCGGTGAAAATTCAAAAGCAAATTGCTGTATCCTTGCTAATTCTAGTTTCTGCATTACAGGTAATGGCGGTGAAAGTACAAAAATAAATCGACGTATCCAGTTCAAAGCGTGTACCTGTGCTCTGTCATTTTCAAATACCTTAGATTTTCTTACGGATAAAAATTGCTCGTAATCAACGTTATCGTCTCTGAATGTGTGAACAGGTTCAGGATTGCATGAAAATCTGTTTGTCTGTGTCTTTTCGGATTTTAAGTCACGTAGTCTCTGTAAATTACCTAAGTTACACTGGCTGTGTGAATGTGACAAATGTTCGGAATGTGCCGTATGCTGTGACGTGTTAGTGACTGAAACATTTTTCATTTCTGTCACTTTAATACGTTCGTCAATTTGGTCGTTCTGTTGTTCACATTTCTTATCGACTTCCGTATCCAGAGTGTATGAAAGTTCTGGTGACTTGAAATTAAACTCGTCGCGTATCTGTATTGCGTTTTCTGAACATTGGTCAGTGACTGCATTAATTTCATCTCTAAGTGATTCTGTTATGTCTGCATGTCTATTACCTAATTCTTGTGCAACAGATCTAATTTCTTCACTACTGTTACTAGCACAAGCCTTAATTTCGTCACGTAATTGTTCTTTAGCTTCGTTACATCGTTCGGCAACGGCTGTAATCTGTTCAGTAGTCTGTTCAATAGAGGTGTCAAGTTTTTCATCAATTTGTTTTAAGTTCTCCTTAGTTTGTTTGATCGACCAGTCATATTTTTCATTGAGTTGTTTCTACGATTCATTAAGTCGTTTGAAATTGTCGTCTTGTTCTTTCTTCGACTGTTTGAGATTTTCGTTAAGTTGTAGCAATAATGTCATAACTTGATCCAAGCCAAAATTAGCGACTCTATTCTCTGTGTTGTTTGATGGCATACCTGCAATTGTCACGTTTTCTGTAACCATTTGATCATTCTGTGATTCTCGAAAAGGTTTGCCAATCGGATGTGCACTGTTAGTCACTACCTTGGAATCAAATAAATCTGACGTATTCTTATTACACTGTTCATTTTCGTTAGAAAAATTTGTCTGTTCATTACGTAAATTTTGCAAACTGGGTGTGTCAAGCTGGGCAGCGTTCATTGTAACAGAACGTCCCGCGTCATCAATTGTCGTTAAATTAACAGAGGACACAATTGAATTTGTTTGCTCATCACTAGGATCAAAATCATTACTAGTGGTCGGTAGGCACTGATTGTCTGCAAATGGAGGACTATCATTATTACACAAACTGTCGCTAGTATGATCGGTCAAATTATTCGAGTCGGCTATTTCTCTCATTACACATCGCGATGTACTGTTAACAGTTTTTCGCGGCATTTTTACACAAATCAGAATTAAGCACAAATGAAGCAAGGACGCTGCAAAAATGCAACAAACAATTACAACAAAGAGCAACAAATTGCCGATGATCTGTGAAAGAAAGATTGACAAATTAGTAAATGCGCTGCGCCAGATGCAAACTACATTTAAGTAAATAAGAGCAGATATATGACTACTTCTCAGAAGATTCACAAAGAAATACGATCCTGGCCGGATGTCGCCAAGTGTAACCTCCCCACAAAAAAAAATATATATATATATAAGAATGAAAATGGACCGTGAACCATGAACCAAGCGTAAACTCCCCACAAAATTAATAATTAAATGAATTTTTCTAATATTGTAACCTCTGAACAAAATTGGCTCCCATTTATAGTCTGTGTGCAGAAATGCATTCACATTTAATGTTCCCACAAAATTTTTTTCTCATTTAAATGTTAAGTTCGAAACAGAAAAATTCCAAAACACCAAAATAATAAAAAAGTTTAGTAACCTGATAAATTTTATGAGGACAGCAGCGCTGCCCTTCGGCCCTGTATTCTGAATAAAAAAACGAAAATTCTTACCTCAATAAAAACTGCAAATATATCTGCTCTTAAGTAGAAATTTTTCGACACAGCTTCGTGCAATGCTGGCATATATTTTTTCTTTTTTTTTTTTTTTTTTGATTCTTGGAAGGAATGATCATGCATTGGAAATAGTCTTTAAATTGAAATGAATGCTTTTCTTTAAAAAAGTTACTTTATATTATAAAAATTATTATTGGGGCATTTTTTTGGAACAAATTAAATGACAATTAACATACATAATTAGATATGCGCAAGGCTGCTTCTTTACCTTCTACAACAATACTCATCCTCCAGAGTCCTGACCAGAGTCCCGAGCAGAGCACACAGCCGACACATGCCGACTCCCGCCGACTCACGCAGACTAGCGCAGACTACTGTCGACTCGCGCAGACAAGCGCAGACTAGCGACAAGCAACAACCAACGACAAACTACTCTCTGGTCAGAGACTCTGTCATGCCTCGCCCATCCCCGGCAAAGCATACGTCTTACAACTTACGTCTTAATTTTCCATTGAGATCTCAAAATTTGTCAGGGAAAAATGCTAAAACTTTCTGGAAATCAGGGAAATATCAGGGAATTTCTGGCAACCCTGTGCGTCGCTTACCTAAAATAAATAAAAACTAAAGTTTATACACATAATAAGATATACATTTTAACAAGACATTTTAAAATATCCTTGTAGTATTTGCGCTGCATCATATGATAATTCTTTGTTTTTCCAAGAACTGATTACAGTTCAAAATATTGAGAAATTGGTAGGATGATTCCTAACAAGTGAACATTAATGCTGACATCAAAAGTCTATAGACCGTTTAGCTACTGTATCAGGAACACTTCTACTACCTTTGTACTTATCAGAAGACCTAATGTCTTTCAAAAGCTTTGCCTTAATTAACAGCAGATTGTAGATCTCCTTCCAGGTAAGATCTTGATGATGAGTCTTAACGATTACAACTGCTTCAATAGTTTCATTGGTAAAACGGGTTTTCTCATGAATTCAGAGAGGCCTCACTAATGAAAATACCTTTTCCTCAACAGTATTTGTGCCTGGTACAACAGAGTAAAAATCACAAGAATTTCTATATTTTTACATGAAGTGACTGTACTTTTAAGTGTATGGAATATATCACACCATCTTTTATCTGTTTCGAAATTAGCTTTCTCCTATTCTTAAGTTTCTTGGATACTATGTTGTTCTCGCATCCTGTCTCATCAGACAATACATCTTAATCTGCCAGAAATGTTACACATGAATCTTCTGTCTTAAGAATTTTCAGACAATTGTTCAGTGTTATATAATAAAATGATTTCAAGATTGAAATGGAGAAGTCCACTTTTACAGACGTCACAAAAGTGTCATAAATTGATAACCATCCCGTACTTTGACTGAGTAAAAATACCTTCCCCTTGTAAGTTAATGAAAACTGAAAAAAATAACATGTTTGAAATTTACTAAATTTCCTGTTACTGATTTCTTTTTCTTTAAGCAGCTCTGACTCTTCAGCCGATTCTCTAGCTGAAATCGTGGATCTATTCACCTTTTGGATTGAATTTGGAAATATTTTCAATTGGCTTTGTGTGAAACGAAGCCAAACAAGTGACTCTGGGTTCCAAAATAATGTGTCAGCAATGTAGGACACCTATCCTGTGACAGAAAATAAGATTTCAAAGTTTCATACATATCAATAACTCTTGTAACTCCTGGCAACAATGACAACCATATAGTTTTAATACTACGCAGAACTTGCTTGTTTTCAGTATCAACGAAATCACAGAATGATTTTGGTTCCTCTACACGCAGAGTATAAATGTGAAAATATTGAAAACCTTTAGTCGCTATTGTTTCTATGTCAATAGGAAGAATGTATGCATTTGAACTCCATTGTGTACCACATAGACTGCACAATCGATGCACTGAATGTTCATCTTGAGAACACTGTTCAGTTTCGAATAAACATTGTCTGTTCCTGTCCTCTTGTGCCCACCAAAGTTGGTATTACAGTTATCTGCACAAAATGCCACGATCTTGTCAACTACATTTTTCTTTTTTAAAATATCCAGAATATAGCTAACTAATAATTCTGCCGTTTCTCCACCATTGTTCTGAAGACAGATTACTTTGCACTGGACACCCTTCGCTGGAATGAAATATCTGGGTAGAATCGGCACCAGCTTTAAGCTTTTGTGATTCGATGAATCAACCATCACAGACGTACTTAGCACCTTTAAATTGTGACTGAAGTTCATGCATTGCGCACGGCGACAAAGCGTTCACATAAATCTACTCGCATTTTGTACTGGAACATTTGAATGTCATGTGAATTTCTTCTCAAATAGGTCTCTGATGAGAAGAGCCGTGAAGTCCATTGAACGGAAAGAACGATTGTGTTTTACGGTATGGAATCCAAACGGCACTTCTTCCACAGCGATTCATTTCTCTCTTTTGTAGTTTATTCCTGCTTACAATGAAAGTTATGCTGTTAGAAGTCGTTGCAGGAACTGCAAACATGTGCTTCTTTTTCTTTACGTGCTACGTTATATCGGCACGTCCCCATGTTCAATGAAAAAAAGAAAAAAAATGAACGGCACAACGTACATTCTACCTTCCTACTCCTGGTTTCCCTGAAGAAAGGGAACTCTTCTTTCATGGTTTTCGAGAAAGAACACTTTCCTTTCCCCATATTAACGAGTTCGATTTAGTTTCACACACGGCAAACAACAACAATGCAGTGGCCTAAGGCAAGCTTGCCGGACTCAGTGTTGCAACTGCCGCCTGCTTCTCAGCATTGTCTGTAACAGTCCGACGACATCGTGTAGGTTGCATCTACTGCAAATTTATGTCTTCTGATAGTGAACAGCTAATTCGTAACTACAACTGAACACTGATAGCCCTGTAACGTTCTGCACGAAAACTTGTTACATCCGTCTGTAATTTCTGCAGTAGTAAATAATCTGTACGAATCGCGAAGCTCACGCGTAAGTTATTGACACCGAGCATGATGACGGCAAATCTTCTGTTCACACCTCTCCTCATCCCGTGAGCAAAATAAAACTTCTTTATTGCAACTTTGTGTTCAAGACAAAGCAATACTTCAGAAAACGTTAAAAAACCATGTCCATGACGCTAAATTGACGTAAAAATACACTCCTGGAAATTGAAATAAGAACACCGTGAATTCATTGTCCCAGGAAGGGGAAACTTTATTGACACATTCCTGGGGTCAGATACATCACATGATCACACTGACAGAACCACAGGCACATAGACACAGGCAACAGAGCATGCACAATGTCGGCACTAGTACAGTGTATATCCACCTTTCGCAGCAATGCAGGCTGCTATTCTCCCATGGAGACGATCGTAGAGATGCTGGATGTAGTCCTGTGGAACGGCTTGCCATGCCATTTCCACCTGGCGCCTCAGTTGGACCAGCGTTCGTGCTGGACGTGCAGACCGCGTGAGACGACGCTTCATCCAGTCCCAAACATGCTCAATGGGGGACAGATCCGGAGATCTTGCTGGTCAGGGTAGTTGACTTACACCTTCTAGAGCACGTTGGGTGGCACGGGATACATGCGGACGTGCATTGTCCTGTTGGAACAGCAAGTTCCCTTGCCGGTCTAGGAATGGTAGAACGATGGGTTCGATGACGGTTTGGACGTACCGTGCACTATTCAGTGTCCCCTCGACGATCACTAGTGGTGTACGGCCAGTGTAGGAGATCGCTCCCCACACCATGATGCCGGGTGTTGGCCCTGTGTGCCTCGGTCGTATGCAATCCTGATTGTGGCGCTCACCTGCACGGCGCCAAACACGTATACGACCATCATTGGCACCAAGGCAGAAGCGACTCTCATCGCTGAAGACGAAACGTCTCCATTCGTCCCTCCATTCACGCCTGTCGCGACACCACTGGAGGCGGGCTGCACGATGTTGGGGCGTGAGCGGAAGACGGCCTCACGGTGTGCGGGACCGTAGCCCAGCTTCATGGAGACGGTTGTGAATGGTCCTCGCCGATACCCCAGGAGCAACAGTGCCCCTAATTTGCTGGGAAGTGACGGTGCGGTCCCCTACGGCACTGCGTAGGATCCTACGGTCTTGGCGTGCATCCGTGCGTCGCTGCGGTCCGGTCCCCGGTCGACGGGCACGTGCACCTTCCGCCGACCACTAGCGACAACATCGATGTACTGTGGAGACCTCACGCCCCACGTGTTGAGCAATTCGGCGGTACGTCCACCCGGCCTCCCGCATGCCCACTATACGCCCTCGCTCAAAGTCCGTCAACTGCACATACGGTTCACGTCCACGCTGTCGCGGCATGCTACCAGTGTTAAAGACTGCGATGGAGCTGCGTATGCCACGGCAAACTGGCTGACACTGACGGCGGCGGTGCACAAATGCTGCGCAGCTAGCGCCATTCGACGGCCAACACCGCGGTTCCTGGTGTGTCCGCTGTGCCGTGCGTGTGATCATTGCTTGCACAGCCCTCTCGCAGTGTCCGGAGCAAGTATGGTGGGTCTGACAGACCGGTGTCAATGTGTTCTTTTTTCCATTTCCAGGAGTGTAAATAAGAACACAAAATGAAGGGAAAAAATGATAAGGCTGCTACTGATTACGAAAAAACGGGTCATTTAGCATCCCGTTGAATATTCTGCGGGACAACGGGACAAAGAACCGCTAAAAACGGTATGCTGGTCACCCTAGCCTACGCCCTAGTGTGTACGCGCCTTAAAATGGCTCCTGTCACTACGTTCACTTCCGACACATCTTCCGAAAGACGAAAACCGAATTTCGAAACCTGTTTTTCGCTGTCGTGTTTACATGTTAACATCTGAAGTGGATTTGCTAGCCCATTTAAATATGGCGCGTGGAAGACACCTGTTACAGTTTCTGATTTAGTCAGCACAGTCGCTATTTCCCTTCAATTAGACGAAGTGTAAATAGCATCAGTATAATATTTCTACTTATCCTTCAGTGCACGAAAAGGCACTCCATCCATATTAGCCGAAATTTTTTAAAAACAATACTAAACCTGACAAACTACGCACTCGTCAAAACCGGCTGCGTTTACATGGAAGCGAAAATCGATTGCGGAATTGGAAAAGCGCAACTAGAAGCGGATTTCCAGAATCGATGTTAAAGTGTTTACATGACCACCCAGAAGCGGTATTGGTAAATCGGTTTAAAGAAATCCGGTTTTGGGAGCCCTATGTAAACGGGGTGTGTAGTTGCAGCGGTAGAGCGCGGTACGAGACAAACGGACTGAGGCGTGGTAGGGAGCAGGTGGTACGACAGTGCGGACACCGACGTAGACGCCTCGTGCGGTAGCTGCATCTGCTTGACGTGAGCCGAGTTGTCAACGCCGCTCCGTGACGTCAGCGCTGGGTGGGGGGCAGCCTGGAGTGTACTATGTTGCCTTTCCCGCCAGAAAACAAACACACTGTCGCCTGCTTTGTGTCTGTAAGCAAAACCAGCAAAGTGCACTACAGCCAGATTGCACAGATTCTTTTCAGGTTTTTACTACGAGTTGTTTAAAAATGTACAGCCCAAAAAGAGCCTAGAAGATTAAGTGACCTAACAAAAGTTTGCACTCTTTTTCCGTTTCGTTTCACAAAATAAATATTTTTCTTATTAACTTTCGTGTGTAGCGAACATGAGTTTCTACTGTGATGTTTTTATTGCTTAAAATAAAATGTCTGTGACAAAATTGCCGATGGAGTCGGCTTTAATTTCGTGTACGGCAATTAAAAAGGCTTAAGTTCGTGAAATTTCCACTTTAACGTGCTGTAACGAGTTGGCTATTTCTTTGTACATAAACTTTTAGCAGATGCAAACAGTTCATTGTTCGTTTCTTTATTAAAGTTGCTGTCTACTGGTGTTCTTGTGACATTTTATTTCGCGTACTTCAAGCATTATGTTCATAATATATCCGTGTCTTAGGCTGATATAACATTTAATGCATAGTTCGGCAATACATGGGATATGACTTCTCAGGGTTTTACAGTCGGCTGAAGAATGAATTTCCAACATTTTGTCCATTTGCTGCTCAAATAGGATACAATAATTATTGAACTGTCAATATTTTCCATACAGTCGTCCTCAGCAAACTGCTGAATGGTTTTAAAGCTTTGTACAATAACCACATATATTTGCTGCCATGACAAACTATGTTGCCATTATTATGAATTACCTTATGTATCTATAGCATATCCAAAATGTGGTTTCACCGCCAGGTGGTAGCTTAAATCGGCCGCGGTCCATTAGTACATGTCGGACCCGCGTGTCGCCACTGGCAGTGATCGCAGACCGAGCGCCACCACACGGCAGGTCTCGAGAGACGTACTAGCACTCGCCCCAGTTGTACGACGACTTTGCTAGCGACTACACTGACGAAGCCTTTCTCTCATTTGCCGAGAGACAGTTAGAATAGCCTTCAGCTAAGTCCACGGCTACGACCTAGCAAGGCGCCATAAGTTACTTCATGAATCTAAAGAGTCTCACTTGTATCATCAAGAATGCTGTATACCAAAGGACGATATAAAAGTTAAGTGTTCTAGTAGCTACGTTCTTTTCTTTATCACATTCATTACGAATCCTATTCCAGACTTCGCGCCCGTCGGCGTGTGTGTACGTGTGCCCTTTCGGCTACCCGTCTCTGTGGACTGGCTGCCTTGTCAGTCCACTACACAAAATATGTGTGTGTTATTAGTTTCGGAAACTTGTTCTTTTGAATAACATTGCACAGAAGGTATGTTTCTAGTACACACTTATGTTTATCTAAAGACATTTAAAATGCCTTGTAAGCAACATGTTCAAAAATTGTAGACTTTGACAATTTTGATTTCTGTTATTAAAGCCCAGGTGAAATCATGAAGAAGACAAATAACATCTGTTTGCAGTAGGTCTAAGACTAAGCGCTGGCAGTCACGCCCCACCTGTCCGTGTGGAGGTGGAATCACGTGACCGGCCTGTGGCCGTTGTGGAGGGGAGGCTGCAAATTCCGTGTGTAACTTGAGTCTTGCCCTCGCGCTCAGGATGTTTGTGCGGCTTACAAGGGGACGCCGCCAATTGTGAAATTCAGATTCGATTCATACTGCGCATAATAAAAACTCATGGCCAGAGATGTAATGTGGCAAAGCACCAAGATGCACTTCTCAGCCGTTGTACAGAAAATCGACAGTTAAAAGAAACCGGTGCGGTGAAATACTCTCTACGATTATAAATTTTCGGCAGCGTCGTGGCGCAGCGGTAAGCGCTCGGGTTCGTATGTACCAAAGCTCTCACGTCCGCACTGATTTTCGACGATGTTATAAGTTGCGCTAGGGGCCGCATCTACCTTCTTTCGAAGTTAGCAGGCAACTACACTGTTATAAGGCGGCTCGTTTCGGCCCATTCAGCATCTGTCCTTCAAGTGTAACGAGCGAGTAACGGAGTTTATATTTCATACCTGCCACAGCAAATTGGGTTCGTGGGGTCTCTATTCTAATTCGAACGTTTGACTTACGTTATACTTATTCGTTTCGGAATATCGTTTCTACGTCTTCCGTTAACTATACATGGTTAACATTATGAAGACAGTTAATAACATTTGTGAAATACAACTCTGTTTGCGGAAAACATAATGATGTTCGAAGTCGCCAGTTTTTCCAAGACAAACAACTTTCAACAACTTATTATATGCATAATTGCTGCAACTGATTGCCGGGAATTTAATATATATATATATATATATATATATATATATATATATATATTTGAATTACAAAAAGCAAATTCTAAAAAAAAATAATTGCATGGCGCGAGATTCGATCCCGTGACGTTCGCATTACGAACCCAAGCGCTTACCGCTGCGCCACGACGCTGTAGAAAACTGCTCATCGTAGAGAGTATTTCACCGCAACGGTTTCTTGTAACTGTCGATTTTCTCGACAACGGCTGAGAAGTGCATCTTGGTGCTTTGCCACATTACACCTCTGGCCATGAGCTTTTGTTATGCGCAGTATGAATCGAATCTGAATTTCACAATTGGCGGCCTCCCCTTGTCAGTTCTGGCCGAGGAGCTAGGCGGTGAATACTGTGTGACGTTGCACACTCTTCTCGGAGGTTGTCTATATCCCTTCTCCTCGGGAATACGTGAGAAAGGTGAGGCAGCCAGCTGGTCTCTTCTGCAATTTCTGGAAGCTGTGGATGCTATTCTGCAAGCTTTTGTGTGGTTTGTCGCGTAATGTACGACAGGGCAACGTTAAGGAACAACTCCTGCTAAGTACATTCTTACTTAATAACGATGGCGATTAGTGTTTTAAATTACCGTGTCGACTGTTTCGTCATTAAATGCTTGTTATTTATCGCCTTCCTACGTCTATTTAATCGTTAAAAACCCGACCGAGAATAAGTGGAACGAACGGAAAATAGCGCCATATTCCGTCGGGCAGGGTTTCGATGTGCCAGTGCAGAATTCCTGCAGACTTCACATACCACAGATATTTCAAACGAAAACCATGCGTTCTTGTCACTGTCTTGTCGTAGGACACAAGTGTGCGAAAACCATCAAATTCAGGAATTCGAACTAGGTGAGTTTTATTGCGACATGGCGTCTTCTGCCTCAGATTCCACCAGCCGTGGTTATCTGTATTACTCAACCGCCGGCCCGCAAAGACCGATTGCAGGTTTGCTTATCTAACGGCTTGCAGGGCTAACAAAAATTTAATTTTCAATATTTCGCGTAATTCGACCGAATTTGAACATTTAAAACGCAGTAATCAGCTACTTCTTGTGAGGTATAATATTACATTAAGGGTTTCACACAGTAAGACAAGTACACTCCTGGAAATGGAAAAAAGAACACATTGACACCGGTGTGTCAGACCCACCATACTTGCTCCGGAGACTGCGAGAGGGCTGTACAAGCAATGATCACACGCACGGCACAGCGGACACACCAGGACCCGCGGTGTTGGCCGTCGGATGGCGCTAGCTGCGCAGCATTAGTGCACCACCGCCGTCAGTGTCAGCCAGTTTGCCGTGGCATACGGAGCTCCATCGCAGTCTTTAACACTGGTAGCATGCCGCGACAGCGTGGACGTGAACCGTATGTGCAGTTGACGGACTTTGAGCGAGGGCGTATAGTGGGCATGCGGGAGGCCGGGTGGACGTACCGCCGAATTGCTCAACACGTGGGGCGTGAGGTCTCCACAGTACATCGATGTTGTCGCCAGTGGTCGGCGGAAGGTGCACGTGCCCGTCGACCTGGGACCGGACCGCAGCGACGCACGGATGCACGCCAAGACCGTAGGATCCTACGCAGTGCCGTAGGGGACCGCACCGCCACTTCCCAGCAAATTAGGGACACTGTTGCTCCTGGGGTACCGGCGAGGACCATTCGCAACCGTCTCCATGAAGCTGGGCTACGGTCCCGCACACCATTAGGCCGTCTTCCGCTCACGCCCCAACATCGTGCAACCCGCCTCCAGTGGTGTCGCGACAGGCGTGAATGGAGGGACGAATGGAGACGTGTCGTCTTCAGCGATGAGAGTCGCTTCTACCTTGGTGCCAATGATGGTCGTATGCGTGTTTGGCGCCGTGCAGGTGAGCGCCACAATCAGGACTGCATACGACCGAGGCACACAGGGCCAACACCCGGCATCATGGTGTGGGGAGCGATCTCCTACACTGGCCGTACACCACTGGTGATCGTCGAGGGGACACTGAATAGTGCACGGTACATCCAAACCGTCATCGATCCCATCGTTCTACCATTCCTAGACCGGCAAGGGAACTTGCTGTTCCAACAGGACAATGCACGTCCGCATGTATCCCGTGCCACCCAACGTGCTCTAGAGGGTGTAAGTCAACTACCCTGGCCAGCAAGATCTCCGGATCTGTCCCCCATTGAGCATGTTTGGGACTGGATGAAGCGTCGTCTCACGCGGTCTGCACGTCCAGCACGAACGCTGGTCCAACTGAGGCGCCAGGTGGAAATGGCATGGCAAGCCGTTCCACAGGACTACATCCAGCATCTCTACGATCGTCTCCATGGGAGAACAGCAGCCTGCATTGCTGCGAAAGGTGGATATACACTGTACTAGTGCCGACATTGTGCATGCTCTGTTGCCTGTGTCTATGTGCCTGTGGTTCTGTCAGTGTGATCATGTGATGTATCTGACCCCAGGAATGTGTCAATAAAGTTTCCCCTTCCTGGGACAATGAATTCACGGTGTTCTTATTTCAATTTCCAGGAGTGTATAAATGTTGGAAACTTTGTGTGTCTCGAGGGAACATAACTCACTGCGGTGAAATACCCGGGCATTATTCTTACAGTATTTGAAAATGAGAGCAGTTAGCGACTTACAATACACTAGATACTTTTCTCTCTAACCCCCCCCCCCCACCCACCGACACACACACACACACACACACACACACATACGCGCGTTCCAAAAAAATTTCTCTGTTCATGCAGTGAACTTATTGGAAGTACCGCCGAAATTATATCAATGTACGGCACAAATGTCAGGAGATCTGACGTGACAAACATTTAGACGCGCGAAAGCTTGCTTTTGCTTAAAGCGGAGCGCAAATTAACCGAGATAATATTCATCCAGTGTTTCATAATGAGAGCAGTTGGCAACTCTGAAAATAAATTAAGAATAATTTCACACCGTTTCTCGCTTACATGCTTAACGTTAAATATTACACAGTTTAACTCATATGTAAAGTAATCAGGTGTCGGAAGATGTTTTGTGCATGGGCGTTCCGTATCTTGTAATCCACCCACGAAGCAACATGCCGACATTCTTCTGGCGATGAAACAGAGCAATTGAGTTTTATTTCAATATTTTTACAATTTTCTGGAATTAAGGTTGTGGTAAAAGAGCGAACTGTTGTGTTCCTCAATATCTTGGTTAGACCGAGGTGAAGATTCGGTTAAGTAGTGGGTGAATTCATAAAGTTATCGTAATGTTCGTCCTTTATGAAATACGACCATTTTTATCGTTCTGTGTCGTCACTTCGCCTTTTGAGATTTGCTGATGAAAGGGAAGCGGTCAGACACCACACTTGTTTTAGTACTTTGCGACGCTGAAGCGGTTTCTCGCGTTAAAATTTGCGTGAGAAGAGAGCATGGTGTGTTGATACAGCAGCGCTTAAAAGATCTGAGACACTTAAGAGTTCCGTGCGGCTTGGGCAGAAAAGTTCTTGCAATCGTGGTTGCACACGATAGAGGGAATGTAACCAATTAAAATGATAGAATTAATGTGCAGTATAAATTTATGTGTAGCCTGTAACGATGGTGGAATTTAGATTTAAATTGTCGTTCTCATTGTAATAACTGCGAGAATCGCAGTACATTTGTTATTAGTTTCCATCAAAGGACTGAATCACGTCAGAATTTAAATATTTGTGGAGGTGTTTCCTAATTATGTTTCACACAAACCTATAGCAAATTTTGTTTCGTTTAGCCCCGCACTGTTACATGACTTAACCCTTATTGATGGTAGGTTACTGTTTTGGAAACATGGGCAGTCACTGACATCACATTTACCGATACTTTCGCATGACAAAGAGCACTGAAACTGATCCGTTCGGAAGGAATTAGAAATCTCGTGTATCAGTTAAACTGCACATCGTCGTAATACGCAAGTGAGAGTGCAAACTGTAAAATTCGGAATTTTAACTTCACAGACAGGTAAACACATGAGGGACAGGATGATTTGATAAAATTTAGACGAATTTTGTGAATGATGGTTAAGCCAAAACTGGTGCTCTACAAGTCTTTCACTTTCATGACATTGAACAGTGTGGGGTGGTTTTCGTATTTATACTCGCCCGTCACAAAATATGCAACGCAGTTGATCCACCGCTTTAAAGAGCTCTCCAAAACGTCTCACGTTTAGCGAGATTATAGTTGTGCTCAAGAGTCGGCAAGTGTGACGTTGACAGATGAACAGTAGCTGCAGCCAAAAACAGTTTCATAAAAAGGCAGCCATTTCATCACGAATGTATCGAATCCACGCTGTGAGAGACATAGATTGCCGATAACAAAGGAGTGAGATCGCTCATGTTGTAAGAGCACGACGTGTGTTCAAAAAGAAGCCGAACTTTCGAAATAGCGCGTCAACCGCCTAAGGGCGCGCAGCGGCTACTGTGTGTGTGTGTGTGTGTGTGTGTGTGTGTGTGTGTGTGTGTGTAATTCTGCTACAAACTTGGCAAAACTTACTTAGCCAAGCATACGGGGAGGACTGAGAGTCGCACGCAGTGCTACGAATGGTTTACACGTTTTCAACAGGGCAGAATGTCGGTCTGTGACGGTTCCAAGTCTGGACGTCCTTCCACTTCAACAAATGATGGCCATATGGATAGCGTTCATGCTGTGATTCGCAGAAACTGTCGTTTAACTGTTCGGGAGGATACGAAGGAGGTGGACATCAGCGTAGGATCATGCCATGAAATTTTGAGTGAGAAACTTGAGATGCGTCGTGTCAGTGCAAAATTTGTACAGCGTTTGTTGACAGATCGGAAACACCCTTGCAGAAATGTGCGAGGAACTGCTTGCCTTCACGATGAGACTTGGGTGTACAGCTATGATTCTGAAATGAAGATGCAGTCGTCGCAGTGGGTGAGCAAAGGGTCACCTCGTCCAGAAAAGGCACGCATGAGTTGGTCAAAGATCAAGGTGGTGATGGTCGTATTTTTTGCGTTCAGAGGCATTGTCCATCATGAATTTGTGCCACATGGTCGGATGGTAAACAAGGAAGTGTACCAGGGAATCTTAGTGCGCATGAGGGATGGTGGGCAAAGGAAAATGCCTGAATTGTAGGAAAACCAGAGTTCGATGTTGCATCATGATAATCCAGTAGCTCACGGGTCACTCCTTCTCTGCAGCTATCGAGCAAAACACAACATACCCCTTGTTCCCCATCTACTGGATTCTCCGGACCTAGCCGCAGCAGACTTTTCCTGTTTTGCAAACTGAAAAACAAGTTGAAAGGACGTGGTTTCCAAACCATAGGGGACATACACGACAATGCGATGAGAAACTTGCGCGCCATCCCACAACATGTGTTCCAGGAGGTGTTCCAAAACTGGAAGAAACGATGGGGAGTTTGTATTGCCAGTAGAGGCAACTATTCTGAAGGGGGCGTGCATAAAACTTTGTACAATAAGCACTGAAGCAAATACAGCAAAAGTTCGGTTTCTTTTGAAACACATCTTGTATATAAAATGATTCCGGGTGGTTTTAATTCTGAAGTTGCCTGTTCACCAGAAAAATTTGTGATATTTGCATAAAATTTCTCTGTGTGGTGTCTCCGATACTTGGTCTAGCAGTAAATGTGACTCACGTGGAAACGGTGGCAAGGTATTGCCCCGACGCGTGGTTGAGGGTATCCTGTATGGAAGAGTAACGTAATACACTGCTGGGTGCGTATAATTCAAGTTCAGCTACTCGCAGAGGCTCAGTGTGGGCTGTAATTGTCGTATGGCAGCGAAACGTGCTAGACATACTAATGCCTCATGGAGGAACCGATTTACACTGGAGAAAAATTATTTCCACTTTTGGTCACGAAGTGCAAATTTGGCACAGTGATTTCAAGAAAGATGTATAGAAATGTTTTGATATGTAATGTATTGGGAACGGAATGTGGACAGGACGCGTCAAACAAGTGAGCGGCAAAATGTTTTCATCATCAACCGTCACTTGCCCAATTTTTTTTCAATACGAGCACCGGAGGCATCGCAGAGATGCTGGACAGTGACAGATTCGCACCTAGTAACCAAATTGGAGCTAATTTTTTTTTTCCAGTGTAAATCGGTTTCGCTTTAATACATTAGCATATCTACCAAGTTTCGCTGTGATACAATAATTACAGTCCACACTGGTCCTCTGAGAGGCTGCATTTTAATGGCAACCACCCGGTGCGTTCATGCCTCTGTTGAGGAAAAGAAAAGCGATTTGCAAAACTTTCGCAGTCGCGTTTGTAGCCCATTTGGTAATAAATCAATTACAAATTGGTCAGTTAAAAAAATGTGTTGTCAGATTGCCGGTGCGTATTTTACTTTCCTTAAAGCATCACCATTCTTTAGGTTTTGCAAATAACCATATTTCCATTGCAGGCAGCTATCCAAACTGGAGTAGATCGAACCTACCAATATCGGGTGTCGACATTGACCTGTGGCCTAATCATGTGCTGTGTGACAACATATACGTGCACATGGATACAGCAGCACAAAGCGATGTTTACGTGGCTATTATATTATTTTTTTATAAAATAGGTTGTATCAGAGTGATCTGTTCCATAGTGCGAGGTCTGGTTTAAGTTGACTGGTGCCAGTATGGATGTTAGCAGAGCCAAAGAAATAAGTCAGGACAACAATAATTCCTGCTATGGTACATATTTTACACATGTAGGATTTCGAAGGTTCACTATTTTTCAGTATGGGCAAATGTATGTCCATAGTGGAAGGGTACATTCACTTGTGCGTAATTTTCCGTGTGCACAAGGCGCATGCAGCCTTTGCACAAATAGGTATCGGTGCAGTCAGTCACACATGCCTTTGATACGTGAGCACGGGCCACTGCGTTCTGGCGCAGGACTCTCCACATCCCAGACAATCAGACCGTGCCGTTCTGTCCACGTTTTTGCCCCGTTGGCTTTGTTTTACTACATCCAGTGACGGATACAGAAAAACTTAAGGGAGGGGCCACCCCTGCGGGTCTGGGGGTTACAATAAGCCTGAGGTATTCCTGGCTGTTGTAAGAGGCAACTGAAAGAAGTCTTGCACGTTTCGGACTTTATGTGGTGGTTCCCTGTAGGGTTTGACCTCCATTCTACAAAATTTTTCCAAAGAGCAAGTCAACTGGGGAAGGGCTTCTTAAATGGTGCATCGTGTCCACCATGCGCTGGGACCTATTGCATCCTTCATCGACGTGGCTCTGCACTTCTGCTCATTCTCCAACTGTTGGCAGAGGTCACCCTCCTTGGTGCGTATTTTTCCATCAACTGTGCAGTATCATTTTCTACACTGACAATGTTAATGGACTTGTTGCACCTGATATCCAGCACGGTAGCCAGTCCGTTGTGGTGGGCCACCATGTACCCTGTTGGTCAAACACCAGCAGTTTCTAAGCGTTCACGGACTCAATCAACGCACAGAAGTGCGACCACCCCAAATCGTTCCCCTCCCTGGCCACATCATAGGAGGAACGTCGGGCTACGGATGGCAGCGGCTGTTGCTCGCCCCCCTACCTTGTATGTTCAAGAGCTGATGGGAATCTTTCATGACGATGAAGCCTGTCTTTTGTTAAGCATTTAGTGGCTGAAGAGCCCAAAACCAGCTGGTCGTAGGGCTTCACGTTCATCTTCAGTCCTGGAAGCTGAGTTAGTGAAGTCCTCCCAGCCAGGGAAACCCAAGGAGCAGTGAGAGAAATCCAAAAACATCCCGTAGACCAAGTGAATTGCGGTGGCACCCACACCACTGCTACCTATAAGCTCTGCATCTGCAGATGTGGAGATTCTGGTGTCTGCTGATGATCTAGATCTCGCTAGACCCTCAGACACTAAGGATATAGACTGTTCAGGCAATAAATCGGTGGCAGCAGGTGACCCTGAGGTGTAAACTGCCTCATTGAATGTTCCATGCCTTCCCAGTCTCACAATGTCATCCTCTAGTGGAATTGTGGCGGTTTTTCCCACCGTCTGGCTGAGCTATGTCAACTGTTAAGCTTTAAACCTGCTTTTTGCATTGCCCTCCAGGAATCCTGGTTGCCGGCAATGCCGACCCCTGCCCTCCATGACTATAAGGGATACTATAGGAACCGTAGCGACTACAATCAAGTGTCAGGTGGAGTTCGTGTTACGTCCTAAACATGGTCTGTAGTGAAACTGTGCACTTTCAAACCCCTCTTGAAGCTGTAACTGTCAGAATAAGGATGGTGCAGGAAATAACTGTCTGCAATGTGTATCTTCCACCAGATGGTGCAGTATCCCTGAATGTATTAACTGCACTGATTGATAAAGTCCCTACACCTTTACCATAACCACTTGTGGGGTGGCACCGTGCTTACAGGCAGAGGAAGATGCCGTAACTTTACTGTCTCAGTTCGACCTCTGCCTCTTAAATACTGGGACTGCCACACATTTCAGTGTGGCTTGAGGTAGTTAGTCGGCCATTGATGTATCAATTTTCAGCCCAGGACTTCTCCCATCTATCCACTGGAGACACATGACATGTGTGGTAGTGACCACTTCCCCATCTTCCTGTCACTGCCCTGGCGTCAGGCCCATGGACGCCTGAGCTTTAAACAAGGCTGACCAGGAAATTTTCAACTGCTGTCACCGTTGAATGTTCCACACACGGGAACCTTGATGTGATGGTTGAGCAGATGACTACAACAATCGTATCTGTGGTAGAAAACACTATCCCTTGCTCTTTAGGGGGCTCCCAGAGAAAGGCAATCCTTTTGTGGTCTCCAGACGTCACTGAAGCAATTAAGGAGCGTTGGCGAGCTCTACAGCAGCATAAGCAGCACCCTTCCCTGGAGCACCTCATAGCCTTTAACCAGCTCCATGCCCGCATTCGCCAACTTATCAAATGATGGAAGGAGTGGTGGGAGGCATAAATCTCAACCATTGTGTGCCATATGTCACCTTCCCAAGACTGGGCAAAGATGAAACGTGTTTTTGGGTACCAGGCCCCAACAGGTGTTCCTGGTGTTATCATAGATGGCGTGTTATCTACCAACGCAAATGTGATTGCCGAGCACTTTGCTGAGTGCTATGCTCAAGCCTCTGCATCAGAGAATTACCCCCCCCCCCCACCCTTTTGCACTCTCAAATGGTGGCTGGAAGGGAACGTGCTCTTGTTCACTACACAACACAGTGAATCCTATAGCATCCCATTTACAGATTGGGAGCTCCTCAGTGCCCTTGCACATTGCCCCAAAATGGCTCCTGGGCCAGACTGGATCCACAGTCAGATGATTAAACCTCTCTCGTCTGACTACAAGCGACATCTTCTCGTCATCTTCAACCGGATCTGGTGCGATGGAGTCTTTTAATCGCAATGGCGGGATAGCACCATCATTCTGATGCTCAAACCCCGTAAAAATCTGCTTGATGTGGATAGCTACCGGCCCATTAGCCTTACCAACATTCTTTGTAAGCTGATGGAACATATGGTATGTCGGCGGTTGAGTCCTTGAGTCACGTAGCCTACTGGCTCCATGTCAGGGTGGCTTCCACCAGGGTCACTCTACCACTGATAATCTTGTCTCTCGAGTCTTCCATCCAAACAGCCTTTTCCAGACCCCAACACCCAATTGCCGTCCCCCCAGGGGGTCCACAACTCTTTTGTGGATATGTGCGTGGCGAGCACGGGGCCCCAAGCCATTGCAGCCTTCTTTCTCTCCAGGGCTGCATTTCCTTTCCCTTCCACTCCTTTCCCCTCCTTGCTCCTTTCCCCTCGCCCTCTCTTCTCCCTCTCTTGGTGTCCTTGCTTATGTTGGCCCCACTATCCTCCTGGTTCTGTTGGTTTTCCAATTCGGCTTTCTTGCATAATCATCTCCTCCTTTTGGCATTCCTTGGTCCCCCTCTGGGGTTTGACCTCCATTACAAAATTTCTCCTCCATAGTGTGAGCCATTTGGGGAAGAGCACCTTACCTAGTGTCTCCGACGTGCGCCCTCCTAGTACATTCCACCTTTTCTTTCACGGCGTTGTCTGATACTAGGGTGCATAGCCAGCACGGTAGCCAGCTCGTGTGGTGGGGTCGCTATGTACCCTTTTGGTTGAGCCCCCTGAACACACAGGGATCACACTTCTGATACCTGAGCTGTGACCTCCTCCTGCATGCCTTGGAGTGGTTGCTCGTCATCCTGGAGCATCGGAACTCCCGGCAATGGCCGCCGTGCCAGACGGCCCTTGCTGTGGGTGGGTGGCGCCCATGAGGAGAGCCCCTGATGGGAGTGGGTGGTATCAGGGCGGACGCTATGCAAATGAAACGCATACGGGTCCAAAACTCTGGCCGTTCTTCTGCGGCCGTCTCTCTGCGTGGAACTGATTCTTCAAGTGCTGCTACTCTTGCCCCTTCGGCCTTCCCTTCCATGGCTACCCCGTGGGAAGAGGGTCAGGCCCGTTGTCTAGGGGCCAAACCTTTCCCCCGTTATCTAGTTTGCACCAGGACTGATGGAGATACTTTCACCAGTGTCAAACCTTTATTCTTTGTGGAACACATTGAAGACAAGTTTGGCGAAGTGGACTCCCTGAGCAAGATGCGGTCGGGTTCATTGCTGATAAAAACTGCTTCAGCTGCCCAATCTGCGGCCCTTCGTGCCTGTAACCATCTTGGCACAATTCCTGTGTCCATTACCCCTCACCAGTCTCTAAATATGGTACAAGGTGTGATTTTTCACAGGGACCTCATCCTTCAAACTGATGAGGAACTTCGGGACAATCTCGGACGGCGGGGTGTTCACTTTGTTCGGCATGTTCAGAAGGGTCCTAAAGACAATCGTATTGATACTGGTGCCTTTATCCTGGCCTTTGAAGGGGATACCCTCCCTGAGAAAGTTAAGATTATGGTCTATCGCTGTGATGTGAAGCCGTACATCCCACCTCCTATGAGGTGTTTTAAGTGCTTGCGTTTTGGCCACATGTCTTCCCGCTGTTCCCAGGCCTCTCTCTGTGGTGACTGTGGACGTCCACTCCATGAGGGGAGTCCCTGTGTTCCCTCTCCTGTATGTGTAAATTGTCATGGTAGTCATTCTCCACGTTCACCAGATTGCCCAGTATATAAGAAAGAAAAAAAGATACAGGAGTATAAGTCCCTCGATCGTTTAACCTACACAGAGGCCCGTAAGAAATATGCACGACTGCACCCAGTGTCCATGACATCTAGTTACGTCTTGGTTACATCTTCACCCCTTCCTCCCCCTTCCTTACCCCCATCCCGGGCCCCTCTCCTCCCCCCCCTCCCCTGCGGCTCCCACACCTTCTCCTATGGGCGCTGCTCCCCCTCCCCAGCCGGAGAAGTGTCCCACTCCTTCGGCGTTTGCCGGTCAAGGGCGCCTCTCCCGGGATGCCCCTTCCCGGCACCTTCCAGGCCAAAGGTCTGCTGCCGCGCGACGACCGCGAGAGCCGCGGTCTGTCGGCCCCCAGGTCGCCCGGTCTCTTTCTGTTCCTGATCTTACTGTAGCTGGCTCCTTTATGCCACACAGCCCTCCTCGATCTCAGCCTGAAAAGAAGAAGAAACATAAGTCCCGGGACAAAGAGCCTCTGGTGTCACCGGAGGTCCCTTCCCCAACTTCACAACCGGATTCTGACCTGTCGTTCATGGATGTCGCCCCCTCCTTGTCGGTGACGGGTGGGGACCCGGCGGTATGACTGGATTTAGCGTGTTCAGCCCCCATTTAAACCATCGTTCTGTGGTTCTCCAATGGAATTGTAATGGATACTATCGTCACCTTCCGGAATTGAAATTCCTTCTTTCGTCCTACTCTGCAGTTTGTGTGGTTCTCCAGGAATCTCATTTTACTGATGCTCACTCACTGACCCTCCGTGGGTTCCGTGTTTTCTGTCGAAATCAGGTCGGACCCTTGTGGGCTTCTGGTGGCGTTTGTACGTTGGTCCTCTTCAAACTACATTGGAAGCGGTTACTGTTAGGGTCCACTTAGACTCTGCAGTCACAGTTTGCAATCTTTATCTCCCTCCTGACAAGACTCTTACACCTGCTGCCTTAACCGCCCTTCTTCAGCAACTTCCTCCTCCATTCCTCCTCCTTGGGGATTTTAATGCTCATCATCCTTTGTGGGGCAGTGCCTTTCCATCTAGACGAGGTCTTCTTATAGACCAATTTATTGCAGACCACGACCTGTGCCTTCTTAATGATGGCTCCCCTACTCATTTCAGTGCCGGTCATGGTACCTTTTCTGCCATTGATCTTTCTCTTTCTTCTCCCTCTCTCCTCCCTTCATTACACTGGTCGCCACACGACGACCTTTGTGATAGTGACCATTTCCCGTTGATTATCACGCTCCCTTCCCACTCCCCGATGGACAGGTTACCTCGTTGGTCTTTCCAACGCGCCGATTGGCCTCTATACACTGCACAGGTCGAGTTTTCTCCCTCTTCGTCGGGTTGTATTGATGACGTCCTACGTGACGTGTCTGACGCGATTGTTCGCGCTGCTAGCCTTGCTGTCCCGCACTCATCTGGACCATTTCGTCGCCGGCAAGTCCCGTGGTGGAGTACGGCCATTGCCATTGCCATCCGTGATCGCCATCGAGCTTTGCAACACTTTAAGAGGCACCCATCTGTAGCCAGCCTTATTACCTTTAAATGCCTTCGTGCTAAAGCCCGTTATTTAATCAAACAGAGTAAGCGGATATGTTGGGAACGATTCGTTTCTTCCCTTGGTTCTACTGTCCCTCTGTCACGGGTATGGCCTACACTTCGTTCTCTCCAAGGTTGCCATCGGCAGTCCACCCTCCCAGGCCTTCACCTCCCAGATGGCATTTGTACGGACCCATTAGTTCTTGCAGAACATCTTGCGACCCATTTTGCAGTAGCGTCAGCGTCAGCCTCCTATCCAGCTGCTTTCCTTCATCAAAAACAGCTGGCTGAAGGTTCCACCTTATGTTTCACCCCTTGTGAGTCAGAATCTTACAACGAACCTTTTACTGAATGGGAATTTCTTTCTGCTCTATCTTCTTCTCATGATACGGCCCCTGGCCCAGATTCCATTCATAACCAACTGCTTCAACATCTCAGTGCTCCACAACGGCAACATCTTCTTCAGGTGTTTAACCGTATCTGGCTCCAGGGTGACTTCCCTTCTCAGTGGAGGGATAGTATTGTGGTTCCTGTCCTTAAGCCTGGTAAGAACCCCCTATCTGTTGACAGCGATCAGCCAATTAGTTTGACCAATGTTGTTTGTAAGTTACTTGAACGGATGGTAGCCCGTCGGCTCAATTGGGTCCTCGAATCTCGGGATCTATTGTCGCCTTACCAGTGTGGTTTTCGAGAGGGACGGTCTTCAATCGATCATTTACTTCGCTTGGAATCCGCAGTTCGACAGGCTTTTTCCCAGCGCCGCCATTTGGTTGCAGTGTTTTTTTGACCTTCGCAAGGCCTATGACACGGCCTGGCGCCATCACATCTTACTTACCCTTCATCAGTGGGGTCTTCGGGGCCCACTCCCGATTTTTATCCGCCAGTTCCTGATCCATCGGTCATTCAGAGTTCGAATTGGCACTGCTTTTAGTTCTCCACGGACCCAGGAGACGGGCATCCCACAGGGTTCTGTCTTGAGTGTCCTTCTTACCCTCATTGCTATCGATGGACTTGTGGCCTCTGTCGGTCCCTTGGTCGCCCCTGCCCTGTATGTGGATTATTTCTGCATTTGGGTTAGTTCCTCCTCGATGGCATCTGCAGAGCGGCAGCTCCAGGTAGCTATACGGCGTGCCTCTGCATGGACCCTCTCACACGGGTTTCAATTCTCTCCTTTAAAATCGCGAGTGGTCGACTTCTGTCGCCGTACTATGATCCACCCTGATCCAGAGCTCTATCTCGCTGCACAACGATTGCCTGTGGTCCCACAGTTTCGTTTCCTGGGTCTTCTTTTCGACAACAAGCTCACTTGGCTGCCTCATATCAGACTCCTGAAGGTAGGATGTTTCCGTAAACTCAATGTCCTTCGCTTCCTTGCCCACTCCTCTTGGGGTGCGGACCGTTCCCTCCTCCTC
Source organism: Schistocerca nitens (assembly GCF_023898315.1). Classification (NCBI taxonomy): domain Eukaryota; kingdom Metazoa; phylum Arthropoda; class Insecta; order Orthoptera; family Acrididae; genus Schistocerca; species Schistocerca nitens. The sequence continues at coordinate 598,728,930 of NC_064620.1, read as the reverse complement.
TGTCTTTATTGTGCTCTAGTTCTGTCTCGCTTGGACTATGGTTGTCAAGTTTATGGTTCAGCTGCTCCTTCCACACTGCACGTGCTGGATCCAGTCCACCATCGTGGTATCCGTTTGGCTACCGGTGCCTTCCCTACTAGCCCTGTTGATAGTCTCCTGGTTGAAGTTGGGTTCCCCCCCCCCCCTTTCTGTTCGGCGGTCCCAGCTTCTGGTGTCTTATGCACTCACTATCCGTTCCTCTCCCACTCATCCTTCCTATTCTATCCTGTTCCCAGACCATGGACGTCGCCCACCCGACTCCCGCCCTCGGGCGGGTTTACCGGTTGGGCTGCGCCTTGCGTCTCTTTGCCGTGATTTTCAGCTTCCTTCTTTCTCCTGTCTTCCTCGCTCCCTCCCCTCCACCCCTCCTTGGTTAGTTCCTCGGCCTCGACTTCGGATGGATCTCCGCTGCGGTCCAAAAGATTCCATTCCCCCGGTGGTGTTCTGTTCCTTTTTCCGCCAAATTTTATGGGAGTTTCGGGATGCTGTTCTTTTTAACACTGATGGCTCTAAATCTGCTGATCGTGTTGGGTATGCCTTCACGTCCTCTGTTGGAACGGAAAGTCATCTGCTGCCACCTACATGTGGGGTGTTTACTGCGGAATTGATGGCAATTTCCCAGACCCTTACCTTTATTAAACAGTCCCAACACAACCGCGTTTTGTTATGCATGGACTCGATGAGTGGCCTTCTTGCTATTGACCGGTGTTTTTCGCGCCATCCCTTGGCCTCTGCCATCCATGACCATCTCGCTGATATTCACCGTGCTGCTTGTTCCATTGACTTCCTTTGGGTCCCTGGCCATGTGGGTATCCCAGGTAATGAGCTCGCTGATCGTTTGGCTGGGGGAGCAGTTACTTACCCCCCGTTTTCTGTAGCCCCTCCTGCAGCGGATTTACGGCTTCACATCAAATCCCACTTCGCACAGTCATGGGCCAATTCTTGGGAGGCTACTCCCCTGTCTAATAAACTTCGTGCAATTAAGGTGACACCAGGCCCGTGGCATTCTTCCTTTCGCATCTTCCGAAAGGACTCAACCACACTGTGTCGTCTCCGCATTGGTCATACTCGGCTGACCCATGGTTTTCTTTTGCGTGATGAGCCACCCCCACTATGTGGTTGTGGAGCCTTCCAGTCAGTAGCCCACATTTTGGTTGAATGCCCCCTTCTTTTGGCTCTGCGTGCTAAGTACAGACTCCCCCACACTTGACCTTTGATGTTGGCTGACGATTCCCGGATGGTCTCTCTGGTTCTCGGTTTCCTCCGGGAAAGTGGTTTTTATTCTCAGTTTTAAGGGTTTTAATCTCTCTCTGGTGTTGGGGCAGGGCGGTGAGTGTTTGGGTGTCTCCCACTGTAAGCAGTGTTCGGAGATTCCTAATTCACCTCCCTGACCGAAATCCTCTTTTCTTCCCCTTTTACTCTGTTTTTACCCTTTTTTTAAGGCTTGGTTAGTCTTTCTATTCCCATACGTACTTTCTACATTATAGCAGTTGTACCTTTTAAGTCACAGGTGGTCTTGCCTATGCTGCTTCAGCATAGTGTTGGGTTCGTTCTCATGCCGGCTTCCCTCATTTTGTTTTTTACCAATGACAACATGACTGCCCTTTTACGTTTTTCCCTTTTTCCGTTTTATTGTTCTGACTTTACTGAGTTGTCCCATTAGCGGAATGGAGCATATTTGAAACAAGGGACTGATGACCTTGCTGTTTGGTCCCTTAAACCTCAAACAACCAACCAACCCAACTGCCGTCTTTTTTGATTTATGAAAAGCATATGACACGACCTGGCGACATCATATCATTGCCACATTATACGAGTGGGGTCTCTCATGCCCACACCCAATTTTTATCCAAAGTTTCCTGTCGCTTCGTACTTTCAGTGTCAAAGTTGGTGCCTCCCATAGATCCCCGCGTATCCAGGAGAATGGGGTCCCACAGGGCTCTGTATTGAGTTTATATCTATTTTTAGTCTATTAACAGTCTAGTAGCAGCTGTAGGGCTGTCTGTTTTGCCTTCTCTGTAAGCAGACGACTTCTGCATTTCGTGCTGCTCCACCATTACTGTTGTTGCTGAGCAGCACCTACTGGGAACCATCCACAAGGCGCAGTCATGGGCTCTAGCCCACAGTTTCCAGTTTTCGGCCACAAAGTCGTGTGTTATGCACTTCTGTCAGCATCGTACCGTTCCTTCAGAACTAGAACTTCACCTTAATGACGATTGACTCACTGTAGTGGAGACATATCGATTCTTAGAACTGGTTTTCAGCACTCGATTGACTTGGCAACCTCACCTTCATCAGCTTAAGCAGAAGTGATGGCAGCACCTCAATGCCCTCAGCTGCCTGAGCAACACCAACTGGGGTGCAGATTGCTGTAATCTGCTGCAGCTCTACAGAGCCCATGTTTAATCCCACCTTTACTATGGGAGTCTGGTTTATGGCTCAGCGGTGCCCTCAGCATTTGGTTTACTCGACCCAGTGCACCACTGTGGCATTCGCCTAGGGACAGCAGCTTTTAGGAAGACTTCAATGACCACGTCCTTGTGGAGGTGGGAGTCTCTCCATTGCAGGTTAGGCGTGCACAACTGCTGGACAATATGTTACACACGTTCGTATATCTCCTGCACATCTGAATCGCCGTCTCATTTTCTCGCCCATGGTGGTTCATCTCCCATATCTGTGACCCAGGTCAGGGCTTACAATTGCAGTTCATGTCCGATCCCTTCTTTCCGAACTGGAGTCCTTGCATTTACCATCTATACTTGAGGTCCATTCACGTACACCCTCATGGTGTACACCTAGGCAGCAGCATCGTGTGGATCTTTCACATGGCCCAAAGGACTCAGTTAACCCCGTGGCTCTCCACTGACATTTCCTCTCGATTCTGGACACAAACTGATGCCATGAAGTGGTTTACACCGATGGCTCGATGGCTGATGATAATGTCAACTTCGCATATGTCCATGGAGGACATATTCCTTTCCCGATGGCGGCAGTGTTTTCACTGCCGAGCTGGTGGCTATATCTCGTGCTCTTGGGCACATCCGTTCATGCCCTGGGGAGTCATTTCTTGAGTGTACTGACTCCTTGAGTAGCCTACAAGCTATCGACCAGTGCTGCCCTCGCCATCCTTTGATAGCAAATGTCCAGGACTCCATCTATGCCCTGTAACGGTCCAGTGGTTCAGTGGTGTTTGTCTGGACCCCAGGTCATGTCAAAATCTCAGGCATTAAACTTGCCAACAGGCTGGCCAAACAGGCTACGCAGAAACCGCTTATGGAGATAGGCTTCTCTGCAACTGACCTGCATTCAGTACTATGCCGCAAAGTTTTGCGGCTTTGGGAGATGAAATGGCATATTCTCAGTACACAAACAAACGGCTTGCCATTAAGGAGACTACGAATGTGTGGCAGTCCTCCTTGCGGGCCTCTCACAGGGACCTTGTGGTTCTCTGCCGGCTCCACATTGGCCATGATTGGGTGTCACATGGCTACCTCCTGCGCCATGATGACCTACCTCAGTGTCAGTGTGGCGCCCGGCTGAAAGTGACCCGTATGTTGGTGAGCTGTCCTTTCGCTGCCCTGCGATGGACTCTTCAGTTATTGGACTCGTTGCCATTAATTTTAGCTGATGCTGCCTCATCGGCTAATTTAGTTTTACGTTTTATACATGATGGTGGGTTTTATCATCCTGTATAAGTTTTAGCGCATGTTCTTCGTCTCTTGTGTTCTCCACTCTAATGCTTTTAGGGTTGATATTTTAATGTGTCGCAGAGTGGCTGGCATTTCCTTTTTATTCTCTTGGTCGGCCAGCCACGGTCATCTGCTCTCTTGTTTTTACCGTTTCTACCTGTTTCTTCTTCCTCTCGGGTTTTCTTTTCCTGTTTTGTACATAGTAGTGTTGGTTGTCATTCTTCTGGTTCTTCCTTTCCCCTGTCATTGTGCTGTACATCTCCTTTCTTTTCTTCTTTCCCTTGTGTAATTATTTTACTGGGAACAAGGGACCATTGATCTCGCAGTTTGGTACCCCCCCCACCTCTTTTAAACCAACCAACCATTTTATTATATCACCTGTACTTTAGCCATCATTTGTTTTACAGCCCAAATAGTAAATATCATCTGCTTTATGTGTCCAGTTTCATAATGTAATTCCCTCAGTACCAGATGATTTAATTAGACTACATTCCATTATTATTGTTTTGCTTCTGTTGATGTTAATATTATATCCTCCTCCCAATAGACTCTCAATAAACTCCTTTGAATTAAAATGGCCTTAGGGTTTTGGCAGAGTTTTTATTTCTTCGCTCTGGACTTGAATTCTTACTCCAAATTTTTCTTTTGGTTCATTACTACTCGCTCAGTGTAAAGATTGAATGCCAGGGATAGGCTACAGCCCTGCCTCACTCCCTTCTAAACCACTGGTTCCCTTTCGTGCATCTCAGTTCTTAGGACTATTGTCTGCTATCTGTTCATATTGTATATAAGAGTATTCCAGTCAGGATCGTCAGAAGCATTTCTCTACATTTACAAATGCTTCAAAACATAGGCTTACTGTTCCTTAACCTATCCCCTGTAAGAAGTCGGAGTTAGTACTTGTATTACCTTGCGTTACCTTAAATTTCTCTGGCATCCTAACTGATCTTTCCTGAGATTGGCTTCTATCAGCTTTTCCAATCTTCTGTAAAGAATTTTGTGTTAGTACTTTGCAACCGTGACTTATTAAACTGATAGTTCAGAAATATTCACACCTGTCAGCCCGTGTTTTCTTTTGAATTGAATTTATTATATTCTTTTTGAAGTCTGGGGGCATTTTGCTTATCTCATACATATTGCACACCAAATGGAAGAGTTTTGTCATGGATGACTCTCCCAAGGCTATCAACAGTTTGACAGAATGTCATCAACTCCTGGGGTCTTGTTTAGACTTATCTTTCAGTGCTCTGTCAAATTCATCTCTCAGTACCCTATCTCCCATCTCTTTTTCATCTATGCCCTCTTCCATTTCTATTCTATTGCCCAAGTACATCTCCCTCATAAAGACCCTCTGTATATCCCTTCCATCTTTCAGCTTTCCCATCTTTGCTTAGGACTGGTTTTCATCTGAGCTCTTGATATTCATACAGGTGCTTCTCTTTCCTCAAAAGGCCCCTCCTGTAAGAAGTTTCTGTCCTCTGTCATAGCTGCTTAGCTATTTTGCACTTGATGTCCATCTCATTTTTAGACATTTGTTTTCCCTTTCACCTGTTTAATTTACTTCCTAAATTTTTATTTACATTTTAAATTTTCTCCTTTCATCAGTGAAATTCAGTGTCTCCTGTGATTTCAAAGGATTTCTACTAGGCCTTTTCTTTTTACCTATTTGATCCTGTGCTGCCTTGACTATTTCATCTCTGAAAGCAGCTACTCATTTGTCTTCTAATGCAATCCTCCCCCCTGTTGTCAGTCATTGCCTGGTACTCCATGTGAAACTCTCAACAACCTCTGGTTCAAAACCAATAAATATTGGGGTCAGAGTCCACATCTGTCTCTGGAAATGTTGTAAAATTTAAAATCTGGTTCTGAAATCTGTCTTATCATTTAAAATATGTCTGAAACCTTCCGGTGCCTCCAGATCTCTTCCATATGTACAGCCTTCTTTCGCGATTCCTAAACCAAGTTACAGCGATGACTAAATTATGCCCTATGCAAAATTTTACCAGGTGGTTTCCTCTTTTATTACTTCCCCCAGTCTGTATTCACCTACTATTTTCCTTCTCTTTTTGCTACTCTCGAATTCCAATCTCCCATCACAATTAAATTTTCATCTCCTTTAACAATCTGAATAATTTTTTACCTCACACATTTCTTCAATCTCCTTGCTCGCAGAACTAGTTGGCGTGTGAACTTGTGGTTATTCCTGATACGTGGAGCGGCGGCGATCATTAAATAACACACCAACATAGATTAATACAACCTTATTATGCGAGAATATTTACAACATCTTATACAGTCGGTAGCACAAAACAAAATGGAAAGCAATACGGTGGCGCACAATAGGTCCGCCTGGGTCAGAGAGCCTGCTATGGCAGAGATATATCACTCGTAGAGTCGATAGTCGCCACAGAGACCCCCCCCCCCTTGCAGTGCAGAGCACGGTGATGCGTCAAGTCCTGTGCCAGTCCGGTGGGGGTGGGACACTTGATGGTCACAAAAGCACTTGTCCATGGTGAAATCACACGCACAACACTTGGGAGTAGGTGTAGCAAGCTCGACTGAAGCTAGGACATAATCACTGTGCCAACGGGGTGGAACCACCGGTCGTCCGGCCCGTGATGTAGGCTGCAAAGGGGGATGAAGGGAGGGAGGGGTGGTGGGCCCATCCAAATCATGATGGGATTCCTGGGGAGGAGGGCAGGTGTCATGTATGTTGGGGTCACTTGCAAAGTGCTCCTGCAAGGTCCACACAGGTTTCACCTGGTGGAGTGAAACAGGTACTGGTTTGCCGTTGTTAAGTATCGACAATGTGGAAGGACCTTGGGACAGGGCTTTAAACAGATCGGTGTAGGGAGGCTGCAGGGTTGTCTGTACTGTGTCATCACGTAACATGATAAATTCACATTTGGCCAGTTCCTTATGCATGAACACACGAGGCCTACAGTGGGCAGAGGGCAAGGGAGGTTGGATGAGCGCGATGTGCCCTCAGACACTCTCGACAAGTGCTGGGAGCTCGGAAGAGCTTGGTAGTGGATTATCCTCGATGAATTCGGCTGGTAAAACCAGAGGCTCCCCGTAAAGGATCTCGGCGAGGGAGGCTTGCAAGTCCTCTTTGTATGCGGTGCGGAGGCCTAGCAAAACCCAGGGGAGAGCGTCAGACTACTGCCCACCATGGCACATAAGTGCGGCTTTAAGCGTGCGGTGCCAGCGCTCCACAAGGCCATTGGCCTGGGGGTGATAAGCGGTTGTATGAAACTTTGCAACACCACAGAGAGAGGTGAACAGCTGTGATTCAAACTGCCTACCTTGGTTGGTGGTCAGTGAGGTAGGGCTTCCGAATCGGGAAATCCAAGTGGCAACGAAGGCCTGAGCCACAGACTCAGCTGAAATATCTTCCAAAGGGACTGCCTCGACCCATCTAGTGACTCTATCAATAGCAGACAGGATATATCGAAAGCCCTTGGAGGGAGGGAGGGGACCTACAATATCAATATGGGCATGTCGTAGACGTCCTTTAGGTATGTCGAAAGTGCCTGGCGGAGGAAGTGCATGGCGGCCCACTTTAGCTCTCTGACACGGTATGCAGGCGCGAGCCCACATCCTACAATCATGTTTAACACCGGGCCAGATGTACCTTTCCGTGACCAATCTGGTGGAGGCTTTGATGCCTGGGTGAGCTAGGTTGTGGAGTGCATCAAAAACAGAGTGACGGAGAGCTGCGGTTACGAGAGGGAGGGGGCTACCAGTGGAAACATCGCACCAGACCGGTTCTGTGGTGCTGGGGAATGCACGTTGTTCCAGTTGGAGGGAAGAGGTTGTGTCTTATTGCAAGGCACGGATATCTGGGTCTTCGGTTTGCCGGAAGGCCATGTCGGTAAGGTTAAGTGGGGTAGTGATGATGTTGACGTGAGACAGGTAGTCAGCGACTACATTGTCAATGCCTCGGATATATTGTGCATCAGTGGAATATTGGGATACGAAATCCATATGGCAGAAGCGTTGTGGGGGGAGATTGCGTGAGGAGTTACGGATTGCATATGCCAAGGGTCTGTGATCTGTATAAATCGTGAACGGGTGACCCTCGACATCAGCTCTGAAATATTTGACCGCCTCGTACAGGGAAAGGAGTTCACGGTCGAAGACAGACCATTTGGACTGGGATTTGGTTAATTTCTTGGAGAAGAAACAGAGGGGTTGGGGGGTATCCAATACATGTTGCTGATGGACCGCGCCAATTGCAGTGTCGCTCGCATCAGCTGTAATACAAATGGGTGCGCCCAGAGCAGGGTGAGCGAGTGTGACAGCTTTAGACAGGGCGGTTTTGAGATTTTTGAATGAATCGGCCGTCTCCAGTGTCCAAAAGAGTTTGGGTTTGCCTTTAGTATCCTTACCTGCCAGAGCATTGGTCAGAGGGATCTGGATAGACACAGCATGGGGCAGGTGGCGTCTGTAGAAGTTCACCATGCCTAGAAAACAGCGAAGTTCAGCGAAGTCCTCTGGGGAAGGGAAGCTAAGTATGAGTTCAACCCGAGAGGAGGTAGGGCGGACGCCCTCGTCCGTGACTGTGTGACCTAAGAAGGTGACCTCAGGACTGCTAAGCTGAGACTTCTCGTGGTTGATCTCCACTCCATTAGCAGCGAGCAGTGCAAGCACTCTGGAAAGATGAAGAGTGTGTTCCTCAGGTGAGGGAGGGAAGATCAGTATATCGTCTAAGTAGACATAGGCGAAAGGGAGGTCAAACAACAGTGCGTCAATGAAGCGTTGCCTTGTCTGTGCAGCGTTTTTGAGACCATGTGGCATAGAACAGTACTCGAAGAGGCCAAATGGAGTGATTATGGCTGTCTTTGGGATGTCGTCGGGGAACATGGGAATCTGATGATATGCTTTGCTATAGTCGACAACGGAGAAGATCGGGGAACCATGCAACATCTGGATGAAATCTTGAATATGGGGGATAGGGTGGTTATCGATAGTAGTGTGTGCGTTAAGAGCACGGTAGTCACAACAGTGGCGGAAAGTACCGTCCTCCTTCGGCGCGAGATGGATTGGTGACGACCAGTTACTATCAGATTGACGGAGATTGTTGGAATCCAAAAGATCTTTGACAATATCTTTAGCATGGTGAAGTTTCTGCGTGTTTAGGCGGCACGCCTTATGCCGCACAGGGCATCCTTCAGTTGTGTTTATTCTGTGGCACGTGCCATTGGCAATTGCACGCAAAAACATGGGAGAAGCAGAGGGGGTAGTGGCAGGAAGGGTAGTGGCAGGAGGGGTAAAGCAGGGGGCATAGGGGCAGGGGGGGTAGGGGAAGGGTTGATAGGGGCAGAGGGGGTAGGGGCAGAGGCTGACCGAACCGTTAATGGGAGTGGGCGGTAGGCATGCGGGAGCTGTTAACAACAGGTTCGGGAGTGTAGCGGGCGCGTTTGAAACCGACATGGCAGAGACGGACGAAACCGTCGGGAAAACGTGCGGAAGACGAACAGGAGCTGGGATGGCGTGCGGCGCGGGAGGCGCGGCTGCATCATACCTGAACGATTGTAAGATGTCCGTTGAGAGTTGTGTAGTCTGCGGCTGTAGAACAGGCGTCATGTGTGGGTGCAGCAGATGAGCAGGAACGGCAGGCGCTTGCAGTGCTGGGGCGTCGATAAGCAGAATGCAGTCAGACGGTCGTGAGGCAGCCGTAGGCGCAGTAACGTGCTGCGGTGGCCAAGTGGGAACCGTTGAGGTTATCTCGGGGCCACGTAGATTAAAATCCGGTTGACAGCGGAGTTCACTTTGGCACTGAAAGTGCGGCGTGATTTCCGGTATGGGTTCATTTTCCACTTTGAAAAACTGCATCTGAGAAGTCGGATCACAGGGACTGAACAGTTGTTGAAACATTGTTTGTAGCATAATACAAATCACTGTTAATAGCACTCGCAAATTGAACTAAAACAGATCGGGGTCACCAATGTGGTTATTCCTGATACGCGGAGCGGCGGCGATCATTAAATAACACACCAACATACATTAATACAACTTTATTATGTGAGAATATTTACAACGTCTTATACAGTTGGCAGCACAAAACAGAATGGAAAGCAATATGGCGGCCCACAATAGGTCTGCATGGGTCAGAGAGCCTGCTATGGCAGAGATATATCACTCATGGAGTCGATAGTCGCCACAAACTTTTACTACCATGATGGGTGTGGGCTTCATGTCCGCTGTTTCTATCACAATGAATTCACTATTTTGTTCATAGTAGTTTAACTGAAGTCCCGTTTTCTTATTTTCTTTATTAAACCTACTCCTCCATTACTCCTGTTTGATTTTGTACTTTTAATGCTGTATTCACTGACCTGTTAAGTCCTGTTCCTCCTGTCATGGAACTTCGCAAATTCCCACTATATCTAACCGTAACCTATCCATCTCTCTTTTTAATTTTTTTAACCTAGCTGCCCGAGTAGTGGATCTAACATGCCATACTCAGATCTGTAGAATACCAGTTTTGTTTCTGCTGGTGATATGTTGATTACTCCTCTCGCAGAGATCCGAATGGAGGACTGTTTTACTGCTGGAATATTTTATCCAAGAGGATGCCATCATCATTTAACCATACAGTATGGCTGGATGCACTCCAGAAATATTAAATATTAATTAATATAGTATATGAATTAAATTTTATTTTGGCACTTTGTCAGAGGGCTGGAGTGGCTGCAGGCGTGCTTCCACATGCTTTGTGTATATGCTGCACAATATACCAGTACTTCTTACAACAGCCCCAGTGAGGATACTGAAGTAGATAGGCGTTGATAAGGACTCAATCTCAAATTACGACCAAAAAAATAGCCGCAGAAATGACAACCATAATCATATTAAAACTAATTCCTAACTGTGAAAACGTTAAAGTGAAGAAAGAAAGACAACGAAAAACGACAAACAGAAAGCCCAGCCCATAACAGATCAAGAAAATTTATCTACATGACTACCTCAAAATTACTCAGAAATTATCAGGTAATGGCTTATATAAAGAATCTTATTATCCTACAATCAGTTCCTATAACGACTGTCTCATCCCAAAGGACCATGAAAAAAATTGCAAACACGATACTCGAACTGGAGAATGACCTTCTGTTACGCTAAACCTGATGGCACAGAGCCTGATAGGCTGTTAAGGTCACTTAGTTACCTACGGGTCCTGCCCCGCAAGCTTCGCCGTTCACAACACTGCCTCACAACACCTGACTTTGCTGGAACAGCTTCCAGTGTCAGAGTGTACTGTCCATGACCCTGAGCAACTCAGCTACGCAAACAGCTGTTATCAGTCCTGCCCCATTGTTGGCGTGCCACTGCGGTCAAATCTGTAAGTTTACGAAACTGAAAGGGATCCTCACTCTGACTTTGCTGGCAAATGACAACCTCCTTCACTGTGCTACAATTGGAGATAATCAGGTGAAACGTGTACACACAGAAAACATGGCACAGCTTGATTGGGCTTTTAGACAACAGTGAATATACAGAAGTAATATAAATAGCAGTCTCTTCTGTGGATTCCCTACCCATCTACTGGTATAGCAGCTCTCGAGTTGGAGCGCGTACTCTGCTGAATCCATAACGCCTTTGTTGTCGTACATGAATGCCAACTTTTCGTGCTTCCTTTCCTTTCCTCGCAATTTCTAGTAAATTGTTGCTCGACAGTGTCATTGCAGCATTCAGCCGCTTTGTTTTCACCATTTCCGCTGCAGTCACGTTCCTCCCCTACCAGTTTAATAGCGCAGATGCTATACGATGTTGCTGGAGTAGGCTACTTTGAAATCTACTCTGTATGGTTCCTGCACTGAATATCGCGAGTTGCTGAATGACTAGGCGACAGGACACCGGCAGTAACTCCCGACTCGTCCTTAGCTGCGTTGTGTGTTGCATACTCTGTTAAAATGTCCCACTAGAACCAGAGCGTTTCCCTCTTTAATTGTTGGCATCTTGGCAGTGTGATCGTGTCATTCCTCTCTTAGCAGCTTCTGACTACAGTTTCTAAACGAGGTAGTGGTCAGTGTGACTTCTAAATCTTCGGCCGGAGGAGGCGGTAGTTTTGCTGCAGTCCTAACACACTGCTACTGGTTCTCCTGACATTGGTTTCGATGGGGAATAGCCAGTAGCATTATGGTCTGTAGTCCAATTGAAATTACTTGACAGTTGACACTTCAAGTATATGACAGTTCACATGTCATACACATTTCACGTGTTGTAGCTGGTTTCCTACAATCAGAGCACTCAGCGTCATGCCCGAACCTTTCGCCATTGCCAAACTGCCATGACGATTGGTCAGTTCACCTCCAGTTCCTTGTCTGGAGTTCTTTTGTGATGTTAGGATCCTAAATCATGGGTCTGGCAGTTCTATTTCATCTCTCTCTCTCTCTCTCTCTCTCTACACACACACACACACACACACACACACACACACACACCCGCGCACGCACACACACCCGCGCGTGCACAATGGTAGTGAAGAGGCGATTCAGCATCACATATGCGGTTGTAATAATGACAGAGCTCAGGTTACATTAAATAAGCTTCACACGACATTGTGTGAAACAGAATTTTTGAATATATGGTTCTCGGGCGAGACGTCGGATGTCATAGTGAAAACTCCACAATATTTCGTCAGTGCAACTGGTCGACATCTTCAGGTGCGACGAACACACTGCTAAGACAGGTTTTTTTTTCCTTTACTGTCATTTTCATACCTAAACAATCAGGTAGGCTGTCAGCGGCATGCTACGCCGCTCTTCAGCCATAGTGTTGGCAATAACAGAACACAGAATGGAGAGTCAGAATGAACAGAGTGACGGCCAAAAAATAGTGGTCACAGATACACAAAAAACACCGAGCCGTTCACACTCGACGATAACGACACTGAAAACAACGTTGACACGGCGCACATAACACTGATGAATCTGACGGCACAAGTGAACGTAGAAGCGTGACGGCGGACACTAAAAACACAAAACGACGTCACACACACTTGAAACTGAGGGCTATGATCTCCGGCGCGCGAAAGTCCACAGATCGTGTACGAGTCCGGGGAACTGCCAAGGGGGAGGAAAGAGGAGTGGGAGGGAGAGGGGTGAGCAAGAATGCCAATGGCGGAGGAGACAGAGGAAAAACGGAGGAAGGGCTGCAGGGGTAGCCCGGGAGAGGAGTGGGGAGAAATGGAGGAGGAGGGAAGGGGGGAGAGAAGGGAGGAAGGGTGTCCAAAGGAGCAAACACAGGAGGATCAAAGTTGGTAGGAAGGGTAGATGGAGGGGAGGAGGACATCATCAGGGAGGGGGAGCTGGCGGAAGCCACCTTGGGAGAGGGTATGGAGGGTGGAGAGATGGAGACTGGGTGGGATGTAGGAATACAGGCGCGGCAGTGGGCGGGGGTGGGAGAGGATGGGTGAGACAAGCGGGTAGGGAAGATCGAGTTTACGGGAGGTGTACAGGATCCGAATCCTTTCAAGGAAAAGGAGGAGGTGGGGGAACGGAATGAGGTCGCACAGGATCCGCGTGAGGGGAGACGGATGCGATAGGCGAGGCAGAGAGCATGGCGTTCAAGGATCTGAAGGGATTTATAAAAGGTAGGGGGGGGGCGGAGATCCAGGCTGGATGGGCATAACAAAGGATAGGGCGGATGAGGGATTGATAGGTGTGGAGTATGGTGGAGGGATCCAGACCGCACGTACGGCCGGAGAGGAGCTTGAGGAGACAGTCGGGAGCGTGCCTTGGCTTGGATTGTCTGGAGATGGGGGGGTCCAGGAGAGGCGACGGTCGAGGGTGACGCCAAGGTACTTAAGGGTGGGAGTGAGGGCGATAGGACGGCCATAGATGGTGAGATAGAAATCAAGGAGGCGGAAGGGGTGGTTTTGCCTACAATGATCGCCTGTGCTAAGAGAGGACCATAGCCCCCTATTTATGCCAGTCTTAGGCAGGAAGTGCGCATGGATGGAGGCGCCAAATTCGATGGCCAATAGCGACGATATCAACCGATAGCTGGAAGGACAGCAACGCCACCTACAGGATGAAGAACCAAAGACTTCGGCGCACGCGCGGAGGCTGCCACCACTGCTCTGCGCTGCCATCGGCCGCCCCAGCGACGTCTGTCGGAAGCCGTAAGCAAAAATGCGCGCCCGCGTAGGCGCCTTGATTATCCTCCCGTTGTCAACAGAATATTTATGTTGCTGGCGAATCGTTATCCGTCTTATGACCAGTCGTACTCCTCTCTGTTCGAAGCGTCTTTAATATGGCCAGTGCTGGATCCCAAGCTGTACTAAGCTGAAAGGCTATGTCTCTGTTTACAAGATTCGTATTTCCACTGCTTCCTTAGTAACACTGTCCCAGTACGAACTCGTCGATGCGAGAATTTTTGTATGTTGATAATTCATAGAATGGCCTGTACTGAGACAATGCTCGGCCACTGCAGACTTTTCTGGTTGCTTCAGACGAGTGTAGCGTCGGTGTTCAGTGCATCTCTCTTCTACAGTGTGACAAGTTTGTCCGATGTACGACATGCCGCAGCTACAAGGAATCATGTCAACACCGGGTCGTCTTAGGCCAAGGCTGTCCTTAGATGAGCCCAAGAGAGCTCTGAGTTTTGCCGGTGGACGAAAGACACATTTAACTGTATGCCTCTTCAATAATCTTCCTATTTTTGAAGAGATACCGCCGATGTATGGCAAGATGACCATTCCCCTTTGTTCTTCGCCTTCTTCCACTTCCTCACGTTGGGTAACCCGCTTCGGTTGTAAGGCATGGCGAATCTCCCGTTCGGAGTATCCATTTTGTTGGAAAGTGGTATGCAGATGGAGTAGCTCATTGTATAAGCTGTCTAAGTCTGATATGGCTCGTGCTCTGTGAACCAACGTCCTCAGTACGCCACTTCGTTGCGAAGGATGGTGACAGCTAGTGGCCTGTAAGTATAAGTCCGTGTGCGTTGGTTTACGGTACACTGCGTGACCTAATGTGCCATCTTCTTTTCTCCGTACCAACACGTCCGGGAATGGAAGTTCGCCGTTTTTCTCCATCTCCATAGTGAACTTGATGTTGGGATGAAGCGAGTTAAGATGCTCAAGAAAAACATTCAGCGATGCAATGCCGTGAGGCCAGATAACAAAGGTGTCGTCCACATATCACCAAAAACACGTAGGTTTCAAATCCGACGTCTGGAGTGCTCTCTCCTCGAAGTCTTCCATGAAAAGGTTAGCCACAAAGAGACTACCCATTGCGACGCCGTCAGTCTGTTCAAAGTATTGTCCATTAAATAAAAAGTATGATGAGGTGAGCACATGTTGGAATAAGTCTAAAAGTTCCCCATCCAGCTTCTCGCTAATGAGCAACAACGATTCCTGCAATGGTACTCGAGTAAAAAGTGAGACTATGTCAAAACTCAAGAGTATATCTGATGGTGCGAGTCGTAAGTTCTTGAGACGAAGAATAAAGTCTTGTTAGTTACGGATATGATGCTCACACTTTCCTACTAAAGGGCTCAGTTGCGCTGCCAGATGTTTCGCGAAATTATACGTTGGTGCCCCGATGTTACTCACAATCGGCCGCAGTGGCACATTATCCTTGCGAATTTTGGGCAATCCGTATAGCCTGGGAGGTACGGGCGCCTGTGTACGTAGTCTCTTAGCAATCGCATCTGAGATCGTGCTGTTTTTGAGGAGCTCCAAAGTTTTTCTCTGAATTTTGGCTGTGGGGTCCTCATTTAGTGTGCGATATGCAGAGTCGTCCAAAAGCTGGTGCATCTTGCTCAGATACATTGACGTGGAGAGGATAACAGTCGCATTTTCCTTATCCGTCGGTAAAATCACAATATCAGGATCTTCTCGTAGGGATCGAACCACTGACCTGTCTGCAGCTGTTATATTGTTCTTAAGCACTTGAGCCCGTGTCAGAGCACGGCAAGTCTCCCGCCAGATCTCCTCGGCAGATTCCCTGGGAAGTTTTAGGATGCCTTGTTCGACGGAGCTAATGATGTCCAGAACAGGTGGTGTCCTCGGAGTAGGTGCTAAGTTCAATCCTCTCTCCAAGACCGATACCGCCGCGTCAGGCAAAGGTTTGTCCGCTAGATTGGTCCTGCCTTAGCAGTGTGTTCGTCGCACCTGAAGATGTCAGTCAGTTGCGCTGACGAAATAGTGTGGAGTTTTCACTATGACATCCGACGTCTCGCCCGAGAACCATATATACAACTTGTCCGTCGGGAAAGCCTCAAGCAACACATCAGAATTTTTGAAGGCTGCAGGTCATCATTGTCACTGGGTGATCACAATTAAGACTATAAGAAGTGTGGTGTCACCGCTAGACACCACACTTGCTAGGTGGTAGCTTTAAATCGGCCGCGGTCCATTAGTACATGTCGGACCCGCGTGTCGCCACTGTGTGATCGCAGACCGAGCGCCACCACACGGCAGGTCTAGAGAGACGGACTAGCACTCGCCCCAGTTGTACGGACGACATTGCTAGCGACTACACGTACGAAGCCTTTCTCTCATTTGCCGAGAGACCGTTAGAATAGCATTCAGCTAAGTCTATGACTACGACCTAGCAAGGCGCCATTAACCATCTGGAGAGAGTCTCATTTGTATTATCAAGAGAAATGTACCACAATGAATTAAAGTTAAGTATACGAGAAGCTCCGTTCTTTTCTTTATAGCTTTCATCACGTATCCTGTTTCAGACTTAACGCCAGTCGGCGTGTGTGTACGCGTGCCTTTCGGTTACCCGTCACTGTGGACTGGCTGCCTTGTCAGTCCACTACAAGAAGCATATTTATTATTGTCCTTCAGTGCAATGGTTAGCTCATTAAACAAACATGCTCAAGGTTGTAGGATCGAATCTCATCAAATATTGTAAAATTTTTTATTTCTAAATATAATCAAGAGTTCATCTTTCAAGCTGTACAGACATCTTCTCGATCCAAATGAATGAAATGAGACATAACAGTGGCACAAAGCTATCTCCGACAGGCACCTATGTTTCTTGTGGAGCACATCAACAATGTAGGAACTAATACTTTGCATACGATAATTTGTAGCAGATGTAACACGTGGATGTAGCAGATATAAGATGGTGGCTTACTTCAGTGTTAGTCAGGCAGTGAGAGGAAGACTGAATAAGGGGGAGTGGTGATCGATGATTGAAATTAGAAATGATAAAATGTTAAGTGAGTAAGGTCTGCACCGAGGCCAGCGAAGTCCCCAATGGCTCGCCGTCAGCAACCAGGAGCACGAGCAGCAGCAACACTTCTGCAGTATCCATTCTAGCAGACAAATTAAAAGATCAGTTCTTTTTAAATCTCCAACTGCTTTGCTGGTGTGAATAACTTACTCCAAACTCGCTGATGACAGACTACAGATAAGTGAATGTTGAGTGAGTCTGTGGCATGTGTGCTCTTTCTAGTACTGATATTCATTATAGTGCAGGGAGGAAGAATGGTGTCAACGTGATTTATTTGCTCCGAGACATCAGGAAGATACAGTCACATCATAATGAAACGTTAACTTCTCATTTAATTTCTATGCACAATTTATACAACATGAGCTCACTGTTTCTGCTGAAAACTGGTTACCAAGGGGCTATTCTTCCTTAAATGTGAGTTTCGAGTAAGTACACTAAGCTGAAAATGTTTAGAAATGGTCCTCTTATATCAGTTGTAGTGTATGAAGACCTTTGCTCGGCATTATGTCGTCATGTTTTGGGACTTTGTAATGCAGAATGGCACACACATTCTTTGCCAAACAAACTCAGGGCGATAAAAAATTCTAAAACTATGTGGTGGTCCTCCTTACAGGCCTCTGGTAAAGCCTCTGTCATCCTTTTCCGGCTGCACATCAGCCATACTTGGCTGACTGATGGTTAAATCCTCTGTCGTGCGGGACCCCCCCCCCCCCTCTCTCTGTCGTTGTGGATCAATGTTGACTGTGGTTCACCTCTTACTGGACTGTCCTGACTTAGCCACCCTGCAACGTACTTTTAGCTTTCCTGACTAACTACCTGTGGTGTTAGCTGACAATGCCTCAGCGGCTGATCTAGTTTTACGCTTTCTTCATGATGGGGGTTTTTATCGCTTTATTTAAGGGTGGGTCCTTCAAACTTATTGGTGGGTGGAGGTGATGGCAAGCCGTCTTGCTCCCCCCTTCGCCCTGATTGGACTGGCTTCGACTGGGCTTGGTGGTTCACCCCCCGCCCTCTGCCTTCCCACTCCTTTCTTTATGAGGTCTGTTTTATCTTGTGTCCATCTTGTCCACCTGTGCTTCTTCCTTCATGCCCCTGTCATTAGTCAATTTCTTTCCATCCTCTCTTGTTCTGCCTTCTTCCTTCCTTCTCTGTCAATAATTTGTTAATCCTGTGGACATTATAGTTCCCTCTTATAGTGTGCAGTTTTATCGGTTTGTTATTCCAAGGTTGGAGGGACTGATGACTGCGTGATTTGGTCACTTCTCCAATCCAACCAACCAACCAGTTAAACCTTCCTGATTCACCAGTACGATTTCACAATGACATGTTAGTGTCAATGAATCCTTGCCCACATCTTTAGGGATCCTCCTCAATATTGGTCTTTTTCCACAATGTTTGACTCCCAAAATAGTGTTTCACATTCCCTCCAGATGCGAATCTGTTGAGAATCACTCTGCAGGCCAATTTGGGACTCATTTGTGAAAAGAACAAAGGCCCACTGTTCAACAGCCAGGAGGCATGTTGACAACTCAACTTGAGATGATCCACTCCATGAAGATGCATCAGAAGTAAACATACAGGAGGTCTCCCACAGTAAAGGTCACTCTGTTGAAGCTTCGTGTACCATTTGCCTTGATACATCATGCCCAGTGGGTGCTGCGAGGTCAGATACCAGTTGTCGTGCAGTATTACTGTATTGTTCTGACAGTTGATAATCCCTCTGTCTACTTTAGATTCTGCTAAGACTGTAGGTGAAATCTCTGTAATTTGCAAAGGAACACACTGCAGGGCCATAATACAGGTCACGGCTGCCACCATCCCGCTGTGTGCGACAAGTTCACAGTTATTGTGTCAAAGTTTTGCTACAGTTTTATTTCTCTGTGTCCCTAACTGACAGAAGTCTAGGGCAGACATCAGGCAGCAATGAGTGATTAATATACAGAGTTTGTTCATTTGGAATGTAATTTTACTTCTTAATTATAAGGTATTTGTTCACTTGAGTAACACATTCATTTCCACTCTTGTCCTCCAGGGGGGTAAGTGCAGACAAAGTTGCCAAATTCCTTCACGTGGTTACACAGAGGTCAAATAACTTGGTCATATTATTTATTGTTTTCTGCAGATTGTTCAAACATGATTGCAGAGCAACTTGTACAACAGAATTGCGAAAAAAGTAGCATCTAATTGGTAAAGAGAATTCTGTATTTGAGTTTATGCCGAAACTGACCTAAAAGTGCATCGAATGTAGAACCAGTATGTATTTGTGTAGCTATCATCCTGAATGCAAACTTTATGCATAAGACTGTCGAAAGAAAATATAAAGTGAAGCATCTTCTCAGGGCTGCAACTTTACCCCCTTCCAAGAAATTTGATTGGCCTCAAAGTTCTAACCTAGTATAACAGCAGCTTTGCACAGGTTCAAAGTACATCCTACTGTGTGAAATGTTTCTGTGACTGAATTGCTTGGAAATCTGTACAGTACTGCATTAAATATATTCCCACCTCAGGCCATACACTTTCATGAAGTTCAGACAGGTGGCAGCGGTATTTGTAGCCTTCAAAATGGTGTCTCTAAAATAGATGCATTCAAAGCAGAGAGCTGTTATTGAGTTTCTTTTGGCAGGAAAAAAGAGCATCGCAGATATTAGTAGGCACTTGCAGAATGTCTACAGAGACCTGGCAGTGACAAAAGCATGGTGAGCCATTGGATGAGACGTCTTTCATCATTGCAGTATGGTTGTGCAAATCTGTCTAATCTCCCTCAAGCTAGCCAGTCTCGCACAGCTGTGACTCCTGCAGTATGTTTGATGCCACAAAAATTCAAATGAACTTCTCCTTCTCAATGAAAACTTAAGGTCTCACACAAGTCTGCCCACTTGAAGAGGTTCTGACAGAACTTTATTGGACCATTCTTTCTCACTTACCCTTCAGTGCAGATCTTACACCTTCTAACTTCTATCTGTTTGGCCTTTGGTTTGAAGTTGACCAGCATACTGCTATTGTGTGGGCATAGATGATGATGATGATGATGATGAGTGGTTTGTGGGGCACTCAACTGTGCGGTTATCAGCACCCATACAAATTCCCAAACTTTTCTCAGTCCAATCTCACCACTTTCATGATGATGAAACGATGAGGACAACACGAGCACCGTCATCTTGAGGCAGGTGAAAATCCCTGACCCCGTCGGGAGTGGGCGTAGGCCCCCCACCTGTCTCACCTGTAAGGTGGCTTAATGTTGCCACATTGAATGGAGATTATGTTAAAAAATAGGGTTATGTAGTGAAAATAACAGGGTATAATATGGCTATACCAGAGAAGGAAAGTTGCTACTCACCATATAGCAGAGATGCTGAGTCTCGATAGGCACAACAAAAAGATTCACACAGTTATAGCTTTCGGCCATTAAGGCCATGTATTTGGTGTATTTGAATACTGAATAAAACCACTGGTCACTGTGGCCAAGCAGTTCTAGGTGCTTCAGTCTGGAACTGCGCGACCGCTATGGTCGCAGGTTCGAATCCTGCCCCGGGCATGGATGTGTGTGATGTCCTTAGGTTAGTTAGGTTTAAGTTGTTCTAAGTTATATGGGACTGATGACCTCAGTGCTCAGAGCAATTTGAACCATTTTGAACCGAATAAAACCAACTTGGTTTAAAAAAAGTGCTTGATTACTTACTGAACGCTTCTCATAGAAGGAAGTTTCTTTTTGCCTTAACATAAATGAACCATCTTCTGATGGAAGAATGATAAAATTTTTGGTGGAATCAATGCATAACAGTAGCAGTCTGGAAGTAATTATTAGTCATGCATGAAGTGTCTCAGGTCCTTGTCATTTTAAAGGGACTCCAGAAATGTGTGTGTTTGTTTGTTTTCTTGATTGATAACATTACTTGTTTTATAGATGGGAAGGGAACTTTGTAGAGTTAATTGTGGTTTTTCACTTCGATGTTTCATAAAAGTATGAAATGCATTTTCTAGTGACATGACAACCTGTGTTAAGTGGACAGACATGGGGATAATTCTGGTAATATTGATAATCAGTGGCAGTTTATAAAATTTGTTATAATAGCAGAAATCAATATAAAACATAAAATTTCTTTTACAGACTTTGAGCAGGTACAGTGGTCTATTTTTGTCTTAAAGTTCAGGATAGCTGTTTGCAATGGGTGAGTATGCACTAGTTCACAGCAGTCACTGCACACAACTCAGAACAGTCAGCAGTGAATAATGCAAGGGGTCTGACGCCTGCAGTGAGTGTCTGCAGGGAGCCGTTGTATTGGCTGTGAAAAGTTATAATTGCGTATGTGCAGAAAACAGTTGCCTGCTCGCATAGCGTAACATGCAGTGCGATAGCTTTTCAGGCAGGGAGGTGAGCAGCAATTCTGTGAGCAGACTACCAGTGATGGCTAGCACACCAGTATGACTGAGTCAGGATGTCAGGCAGTTTACTATGTTTGTTTTGGCTAATGCTGGGCTGGTTCATGATTTCCACAGCAGAAACCATGATATGCAAACAGTGAAAACGCATGCAGAACAAAGTTTACACAGTTCACTAAGGTGGCAAAGACAACTTCCCTCTGTTAGGTAAGTGACGGCCGGGGTGACAGGAAGGTCATCAGACTGCAAAGTTAAATACAGTAAAATTGGAAGATCTTTAGGACAGTGGACCCTGTACTAGATGGGGTTAACTCTAGGATGAATAAAATGTGGAGAAATTGTAACTGCTGGTCACGACACAGTAACACAGAAGAAATTACGGCGAAAATCTGTGTGGCTTGCAATACAGAACAGAGAGGCTGTTAGAAATGCCCAGATCATCAGTATTAATGTTACATGGGTTAGCTAGAGTGAAATGATATGATATACATGAAGCTAGTAAAGGGAATAGTGAATATAAAATGGGGCAACATTTGTTAATTGGTTTCCTTTTCCAGATTATGTGTGAATAGCACAACTGTGTCAAAAGAGAGTGAGAGGAAAGAAAGAACTTGGATTGTTCAAACAAGGCAGTTGCAATAAGATGGGGGGTTATTTGCCCTGTGGTTTAAATGACTATCCTGACCGTATAAAGTACAGTTTATGAGCACTGAGTGTTAACAGGAACTGACAATTTTCTTTGCCAGAATTAGAGATGTTTCCCTAGGGAAGTGCTTCTCAGTAAGGCAGCCCAGACCTCAGAAGCAGATGGTCAGAGTGCTGTGTCAGCCAGCTCCTGCAATACACCTGCATAATTAGCTGTTAAGAGCAGGCTAATACATGTTCCATGTGAAACTTCCTGGCAGATTAAAACTGTGTGCTGGACTGAGACTTAAACGCGGGTCCTTTGCCTTTCGTGGGCAAGTGCTCTACCACTGAGCTACCCAAACACGACTCGCGCCCCATGCTCACAGCTTTACTTCTGCCAGTACCTCGTCTTCTACCTTCCAGCACTGGTAGAGCAATTGCCCGCAAAAGACAAAGGACCTGAGTTCGAGTATCGGTCCAGCACACAGTTTTAATCTGCCAGGAAGTTTCATATCAGTGCACACTCCACAGCAGAGTGAAAATCTCATTCTGGGCATATTCCATGTGTAAAACTTTGTGGCTTTCCAAAATATCAAGAAAGAGGGTGAATATATCAATTTTGAAATACTTCATCATCATGCAACAGTGCTCTGCAGAAAGAAATTGAGAAAATGAGATCTCCACCTATTCTGAGGATGTATTTTGTGAAGTAAGAGTGCATCAAGACTATAGGAAATCTGGAAAATTGTTCGAAGATTTTTAGCTATTCACCTGTGACAGATTTTACACAGATATCAGTATTATTCTGTTTGTTCACACAGGTCTGCATGTGCATCAACCATGAACTTGAGGTGCTGTCTGAGAGTAAAGATATGCACAGTTCAGAATCTTCCACCATATCAGCAGTCAATGAGGTCCAACACACTGCAGTTGTGGACCTGTGTGCCCTACTAGACATGGGTGATGGCACCATGGCGACACTAGTGATGGGGAAGATGTGGAGATGTGGCTGGCGGTGCATGGAGATGTCCTGGAAAAGAGGAGCCCTGTGTTCACCACCATGTTCCAGCATGATATGCTGGAGGCCACCTGCGGCCAGCTAAGCATGACGGATGTGGAGGGCTCCGTGATGAGACAGCAACTGTTCTACAAGTATACTCTCTAGGCCCCCCAGCTGCCTGGCATGCCCCCCCCTCCCCCTCCCCCCCGCATGTGTGTTCGCACAAGAAGGTCAATGGCCGGGAAGCCATATTTTAACTATATATATGACGGTAGTATCTGTTCCCGAAAGAACAGCTACCGTAGATGACCATGCAGCTTTGCTATGCCCGAACTCGTACGGGACTTGGTAGATTAATCTGCCACGAGTAATGAGTATGATGGGCAAACATCTATTAGGTGCACTACGAATGTAGTGGTGTGGACATGTTGGGAATGTGGATCTCACGGGGAGCGTGCAAGGGATAAGTCCCTGCAGACGCACTATCCTCTGTGCCCACAGTGGCTCAGATGGATAGAGCATCTGCCATGTAAGCAGGAGATCCCGGGTTCGAGTCCCGGTCGGGGCACACATTTCCAACATGTCCCCAATGAAGTACACCAACACCTGTTTGCAGCTAGGGTGTCCATTTAATTATCATTTCATTTCTAGCAAAGCTGCATGGTCATCTACGGTAACTGTTCTTTTGGGAACAGATACTACCGTCATATATAAATGTTACAATTTAGTACCAGTGGTGGACACTCCAACTAGAGTAACTGCCAGCTCTAGCACTTTAATAGATAATGTATTTGTAGATAAGGATATTTGCAATAATTTAACCATGAAAAATATTATAAATGGTCTCTCTGATCATGAAGGGCAATTCATCACTCTAAACCAAATGAATGTACAAGGAAAAGAAAATTTCATTTGGAAAACATTTAGAATTATAAACAGACACACCACTGAAACCTTTAATCAGCTATTACGGCTTGTGGACTGGTCTCCTGTATATGCTACAGTTGATGTTAATCCAAAATTTAATATATTTATCAATGAAGTTACAAGCCTTTTTGAAGAAGCATTTCCTAAAAAATCAGTGAGAAAACCTGTTCAAATCTGGAAACAAGCCTCGGATTAAAAACAAGAAGAGAACTATATGCTGCAGCCAGGAGTTCAAATGATAACAGTAGGATTACACACTATAAAATCTACAATAAAGTTCTGAATAAGACAATTCAGGCAGCAAAGAACATGTGCTTGAAGGCAGAAATTGACAACTTGAGCAATAAAGTAAAAACTATCTGGAAATTTGTAAAGAAGGAAACTGAGAAAAATGCAGTTTGTAGTGAAAATATCCAAATTAAAAGTGAGGGTAATCTTGTTAGCGATCCAAAAACAGTTGCAGACACATTCAACAACAATTTTTTAACAGTAACAGAAAAAATAGGTTCACAAGGGTCCATGAAGCAAGCCATCAATCTTTTCAAAGCTAGAGTACCTGGTTCAGTACAACACATGAAGGTAAAAACAGTCACTGTTCAAGAAATTGAGAGTTATTAAGTCCCTGAAAAGTAAAAACTCTGCTGGAATTGACAACATTTCTAGCAAATTATTAAAATACTGCTCCAACCATGTAAGTAAAGTCCTTTGCCACATTTTTCATGCGTCACTTAAGCAAGGAATAGTTCATGAGAGTCTTAAGTATGCAGTTGTAAAACTGCTGTATAAGAAAGTGGATAAGACGGATACTGCTAACTATAGGCCAATATCACTACTGACAAGCTTTTCAAAGGTTTTAGAGAAACTAATGCATGCCAGGATAGTTAAGCATCTCAGTGAACACAATAGCTTCAGCAAAAGTCAGTTTGGATTTCAGAAAGGTTTGTCAACAGAAGATGCAATATTTGCATTTACTGGCAAACTCTTGGAATGTATCAACAAAAAACTGAAAGTGATTGGCATATTTTGTGACCTAACAAACGCGTTTGACTGTGTAAATCACCAAATTCTTTTACAAAAAGCTGCACATCTCAGTATAAGTGGTGCAGCAGGGAAATGGCTCGACTCATATCTGTCAAACAGGAAACAAAAAGTTGTAGTAGATAGTCAATATGGTGTCCCAGTATCTTCAGAATGGGGTAACATCACATGTGGAGTGCCGCAGGGCTCAGTTCTGGGCCCCCTACTTTTTATTATATTTATAAATGATCTTCCTCTCTCTACGGAATATTGTAGATTCACTATTTTCGCGGATGACACTACAATACTTATTGATAATTCAGTAGATAAGCTTGCGGTAACAGCAAATAAGGTTTTAAATGAAACGGTGAACTGATTCAACATTAATGGTCTTATTTTAAATTACTGCAAAACAAACTACATTCAGTTCCACAAAACATCC
Source organism: Schistocerca nitens (assembly GCF_023898315.1). NCBI lineage: Eukaryota > Metazoa > Arthropoda > Insecta > Orthoptera > Acrididae > Schistocerca > Schistocerca nitens. The sequence goes on along the minus strand of NC_064620.1, from coordinate 598,703,613 downwards.
AAGATGAGGAAATATTTGTAAAGGTAGGTGAGCAGACAATAACCAGGGTAGATTCCTCAAAATACGTAGGCTTGCATATTGATAGCAAACTGAATTGGTCAAACCACATCGTGGATCTGTGTAAAAGACTAAGTTCAGCAACATATGCATTGCGCATTGTTTCTTCTTATAGAAATATGGAAACCACGAAGTCAGTGTATTATGGTTACTTTCGTGCAGTTATGGCATTTCTGAATTATATTTTGGGGAAATCAGCCACTGGCTAAAAAAGTACTGTGTGTACAAAAAAGAACCATAAGGATCATGTGTGGAGTCCATCCTAGAGCCACATGCAGGAATCTTTTTAAGAAGCTTGAAATACTTACATCCACTGCGCAATATACACTCCTGGAAATGGAAAAAAGAACACATTGACACCGGTGTGTCAGACCCACCATACTTGCTCCGGACACTGCGAGAGGGCTGTACAAGCAATGATCACACGCACGGCACAGCGGACACACCAGGAACCGCGGTGTTGGCCGTCGAATGGCGCTAGCTGTGCAGCATTTGTGCACTGCCGCCGTCAGTGTCAGCCAGTTTGCCGTGGCATACGGAGCTCCATCGCAGTCTTTAACACTGGTAGCATGCCGCGACAGCGTGGACGTGAACCGTATGTGCAGTTGACGGACTTTGAGCGAGGGCGTATAGTGGCCATGCGGGAGGCCGGGTGGACGTACCGCCGAATTGCTCAACACGTGGGGCGTGAGGTCTCCACAGTACATCGATGTTGTCGCCAGTGGTTGGCGCAAGGTGCACGTGCACGTCGACCTGGGACCGGACCGCAGCGACGCACGGATGCACGCCAAGACCGTAGGATCCTACGCAGTGCTGTAGGGGACCGCACCACCACTTCCCAGCAAATTAGGGACGCTGTTGCTCCTGGGGTATCGGCGAGGACCATTCGCAACTGTCTCCATGAAGCTGGGCTACGGTCCCGCACACCGTTAGGCCGTCTTCCGCTCACGCCCCAACATCGTGCAGCCCGCCTCCAGTGGTGTCACGACAGGCGTGAATGGAGGGACGAATGGAGACGTGTCGTCTTCAGCGATGAGAGTCGCTTCTGCCTTGGTGCCAATGATGGTCGTATGCGTGTTTGGCGCCGTGCAGGTGAGCGCCACAATCAGGACTGCGTACGACCGAGGCACACAGGGCCAACACCCGGCATCATGGTGTGGGGAGCGATCTCCTACACTGGCCGTACACCACTGGTGATCATCGAGGGGACACTGAATGGTGCACGGTACATCCAAACCGTCATCGAACCCATCGTTCTACCATTCCTAGACCGGCAAGGGAACTTGCTGTTCCAACAGGACAATGCACGTCCACATGTATCCCGTGCCACCCAACGTGCTCTAGAAGGTGTAAGTGAACTACCCTGGCCAGCAAGATCTCCGGATCTGTCCCCCATTGAGCATGTTTGGGACTGGATGAAGCGTCGTCTCACGCGGCCTGCACGTCCAGCACGAACGCTGGTCCAACTGAGGCGCCAGGTGGAAATGGCATGGCAAGCCGTTCCACAGGACTACATCCAGCATCTCTACGATCGTCTCCATGGGAGAATAGCAGCCTGCATTGCTGCGAAAGGTGGATATACACTGTACTAGTGCCGACATTGTGCATGCTCTGTTGCCTGTGTCTATGTGCCTGTGGTTCTGTCAGTGTGATCATGTGATGTATCTGACCCCAGGAATGTGTCAATAAAGTTTCCCCTTCCTGGGACAATGAATTCACGGTGTTCTTATTTCAATTTCCAGGAGTGTATATTCTCGTTGATGTGCTTCATAAGGAAAGAAAAATCCATCTTTAAGCTGAATAGTGCATATCATAGTCACAATACTAGAAGGAAACATGATATCCACTATGAACAGCCAATCTAAGTATGGTGCAGAAAGGAGTCCATTTCAGTGGCTGTAAGATTTTTAATGCCCTCCCTTCAAGAATTAAGTGTTTGGTAGATGATGATCTCTTGTTTAAAAAAACCTTAAGGCAGTTGCTATTGCAAGGATCATTTTATACATTAGAAGAGTTCCTGAACTACAGTGTTTAACATCTCTTGTATTGTAAATTGCAAATGTATGCCCAAATTTATATTTGTAATACCAAATATTTTTATTGTAAACATATATTTTGCAATATTTATTTCTCTGTAACACTTATTATTTTGTAATCTTTATCTCTCTAAAATGTATTTTTGTAGTGGGACCTAAGTTACTGTTTACTGTTTTTGTTTTGTTTTATGTATTACCATAAATTCTGGCCAAAAGCTTGTAAAATTGACACGTTCCATATCCTGTGATAGTGTCACAACATGGATCATCGGAACAAGAGATAAATAAATAAATAAATTGTGATCACTGTACTCCTCATGTACGTTGTCTGCTCAGTCAAGCGTATAAAGATGGCGGCGTATATGAATGTAGTGGCAAATCGCTCCGTGAATATCGGTAAATTACCATCAGTGAATTGTATGCTATGTGCAAAAAAAGTGATAAAAGGTGTTAAAATATGTGTAGTGGCGCATAAATGGTATCATTCTTGTTGTTTCGTGGAAGCAAATCTCGGTCAACATAGGCCTACATGTGACTGTGGAACTGAGTGCAACGGTCTTGAAACTGCATTTGAAATGTGCAACGCTGGACTCGAAATAAGTGTGAGGGAAGAACTGCAAAGTGACTTAAGTAAAGCTAGACAATATGCAGAAATGCTGAAAAGTTTGATCGACTATATGGACCTTCCCACAAATAAGCAAACAGGCAAACGAGAGTGTGTATATACTAGGCCTAAGAAAATCTCTCGACCTGTCTTAAATACCAATGTTTTTCGTGTTCCACTAATGAATAAATACGATGTTCTAAGTGCAGGCAGCTCAGAATCACGGACAAAAAATCTCAGTGTAACAGGTAACTGCTCGGAAAGATCTGTTGAACAAAAAAGTGCCAGCAGAAACACGTTACCATCAAATACTATTAAACGAAAAAATCGTGTGAGAGCAACTTGTAATAAAACTGAACACGAGACAAAAAAGGAAACAGAGAAGAAGAAGGAAGAAATATACATATTATCGACGAGTCATGGCAAGGGACTGGCTACAATCATGTCTGATATGCAGTCCGAATATAAAGTGATTGGAATTTCGAAACCTGAAAAACTGTGGAAGTTCCGTGAAAAGCGACGTCAACTGTGTCATAATCGGAGGGGGAAACGATGTCTATAAAAATGAAAGCAGCCTTGCTGTAAGAACACTGAAAGAATCGCTAGGAAAAATTTCACAGGCGAAGGTATTTGTTGTAAACATTCCCTACAGACACGACTTAACGGAAGACTCGTGTGTAAACAAAGAAATTACCGCGACAAATCGGAAATTCAGGAAGATTTGTAGCGGTTTTGTGCACACAACTTTCATTGAAGCAACGAGTTCAGTAAGAGAGCATTTTACTAGACATGGACTGCACAGAAACAACCTAGGCAAGAAAGTGCTGGCCAAAGAAATTCTCCAGGTGATAAAGACAGCAGGAGTGGGTGCCTATGTAAAAATAGCACTACCTGCAACAGGTTTTCTGCCAATGACAACAGAAAAGAAAAGTGCACCAACAGCATATGAGGAAGAAACATCTGCAGATACACCCTATGATGAAAAAATTACAACTGTGCAAACATGTAAAGCGTCACAGTCACCAGTGGCATTATCAGTAGCAGCAGTGGAAAAGGAAGTAACAGTAGCATCAACAGCAGAAGTTTCACCAGCAACAGTAACTATAGTGCCTCTAAAAGGAGAAATGAGAATTGCAGCAGGAGAAGCAGCATCAAGTGTTACGTGTAGACGGAAAACAGCACCTCCTGTCCGTCTAAATGATTTTTTAGTGGAAGGCAGCAAGATGAAGCAGCCCAGGAGATTAGTGTAACAAATTTCACAACACCTCACCAAAACGTTCAATCTAAAATAAACAACAATTATGATCTTAAAATTTTCTATCTGAATGTTCAAGGACTAATAGATAAAGAATTTATTGTAAACAGTTTTGGACTAGATAACAAATTTGATATTTTCTGTCTGAGTGAACATTGGGTTACTGAGAGTGTACTTACAGTTGTCAAACTTGATAACTATAATGTAGCAAATAGTTACTGTAGAAAACTGCATATAAGAGGTGGAGTGGCAACATATATTAATCAGTCATTCAGCTGCTCCATTGTTAAGTTGGACCTAGATTATTTATGTGAGGAACAGAACTTTGAAGCCACTGGTATAGTTATGGACAGTCTTAAGTTAGTAATAGTATCCCTTTACAGGTCACCTAAGGGTATCATCAATGTATTTCTAGAAAAATTGGACATGCTGTTAGATGTACTAAGAGGGACCAGATGGTTGCATTATGACATAGTAATTGGTGGAGATCTGAATGCAGATTTTGATATAACAACACATAAACGTACTGTGACTGAGTTGAAAAACCTTTTAAGACAGTGCAATTTGCACTCAATCAATAACAGGCCCACAAGAGATAAAGCATGTCTTGACAATATTTTTGTCAACTTTAAAACTACAGAAGAATCATGTGCTGTTACAGCGTTTCCATTTTCAGATCATGACTCTGTATCTTTAAACTATACAAGTAGGTTCTGTATTGATAATAGTAATATTCCTAAGCCTGTCCCAAAAGTTATAATCACCAGGCCTGTCACAGATGACAAAATTGTTCAGCTCTGTAAGTCCCTTGCTGAGAGAGACTGGTTCAACTAATGTCATGGTGACACAAGTTATAGTCTTAGTGCTGATTTGTCAGGGAAACTATTATTTGAGAGATTTTTGAAAACATTTCTGACACAATTTAATGACAATATCCCCATAAAGAAATGCAAATTAACTGACAAAGGCTTTACAAACAGGGCTACAAACAGACAAAATTCATGGTTCACTAAACAATTATCAAGTATGAAAAACCAAGTTACGGTGTTGCACAATATATGTAGCAATCAGAAAACAGAACATGCCAGATTAGCCTATATAAAATGCAGGAATGAGTATAAAAAAGCCATCGTGGAAGCCAAAAAAGCACATAATTTCAATACCATTGATAATTCCACAAATAAGTGCAAAGCTGCATGGAAATTAATAAATGGTGTTGCTAAAGATGTAAGAAGCAAAAAAATTAATATAAGTCCCCAAAAATTCAATGATTTCTTTATTAAATCTGTTGAAAATGTAGGAAATACTATAATCAAACCTGATATCAATTCATCAGAGTTACTTTCTAAAAATGTTTGCAGAACACCAACAGACACAGGTACGTTTATGTTCTCCGAGGTCTCACCTAGTCATGTCCTATAAGCATTGTAAAACGGATGAAATCTTCAGACAGTGTAGATATATACGACATATCCTGTAATTTACTAAAGAAAGTAATAGACTATATTGTGTACCCCTTAACATTCTGTATAAATAAATGCATATCTGAAGGATATTTTCCCGAAGAACTCAAAGTGGCTAGGGTAATTCCAATATATAAAAAGGGAGATATGGACTCACCTTGCAGTTACAGACCAATCTCCATAGTCCCAGCTTTTTCTAAAATACTGGAATGTGTAATTTACCAACAGCTATCTGTCTATTTTGAAAAATTAGGAATAATTAGTGAATCTCAGTATGGTTTTAGGAAAAAGTTGTCTACTGTGGATGCTATAGACTTTAGTCAAATACTTACATCAAGTGTTTGAGGATAAGGGCTATGCTCAACTCACATTTTGTGATCTAAGCAAAGCTTTTGACTGTGTAAAGCATAAGCCACTCCTAGAAAAACTGGAATTCTATGGCATTAGACATAACAGCCTTAAATTAATAAAATCATATCTTCAGAATCGTAAGCAAGTTGTTTGTGTAGGGAGAGAAATGTCGAGTATAGAGCAAGTCAAGGTAGGTGTTCCGCAGGGATCTGTGCTGGGCCCCTTTTTGTTCCTGATAATCTGCCGTCATTAATGAAGTCCACCACTGTGTTGTATGCAGATGATACAACATTTCTTCATGCTAGTGAAGATTTCAATAGCCTTAAAACTTGTGCAGCAAAGACAATTGACCAAGCATCCTATTGGTTCAAGGCAAATGGATTCCTGCTGAATGAAAACAAAACACAGCAGATGGTCTGTAGTCTTAGAGACAAGCTTCTGTCAGATGATCCAAGTTATGTCAAATTTTTGGGGGTATACATTGATGATAAATTATCTTGGGGTCAACATGTACAATATATTAGTGGTAAATTGTCTAGAGTTATTTACCTGTTAAGGCGACTTATGGATTGTGTTCCTGAAAAATATGTTAGAACATCCTATTTTTCATTCTTTCAGAGTATAATAACATATGGAATTATTTTGTGGGGGAACTCTAGCTGTGTACATGACATATTAATACTGCAAAAAAAAGCTATTAGGATAATTACTGGTTCTGCATATAAGGCACACTGTAAACCATTGTTCTGTGAACAGAAAATCATGACTGTTATAAACTTGTACATATACTATGTTCTAATTTATACGAAGAAGAAATTACCAGAAACAAAAACCAGAGAAAATGTACACAGCCACAATACAAGAAGGAATAGGTGCCTCTATATTCCTTACCACAGGTTGTCAAAGTCACTCAACAGCTACGAAATCATGGGGTACAAATTATTTAATAAACTTCCTCAATCTGTTCAAGAATTACCTGAACAATTATTCAAACAAACAATTCATGACTGGCTAGTCCTCCACGCATTCTATGACATAAGAGAATTTATCAACTGTAATGTAATACTATAATGTTAACAAGAAACCTGTTGTTTCTTTCAAACTATTAATTGTATTTTAGTATGTATATGACGTTGTCTATTGCTGTAATGGCCGAATGACAATAAAATTATTATTATTATTATTATTATACGACACCACACGTTCTACTGACTTGTCTTGGCGAAACATTATTATTTCATTTGCCACTTCTTTCTCAATCTGTGAATTCCTTGGGCCCCTTTCTGATTAAATGTCAACTTTGGCAACTGTTATTATAGATATAATGCAATGTCTGCTTTGTTTGTCATTGCCACTGCTCTGCTTCATATGAACACCACTAGCACTAGAGCACTGTTGTGAGTTACTTGTTGACTAAGCTGTTAAACTACACTCCATAGCCTCATGCTGTGCTCACCATTGGATACCTACAAACCTGTCCCCCTGGTGCTATTAGTAGCCAATATTGTAGATGTGTGTCAGACTGTGGGCCGTTGAATGCCATAAACACCATTGGCCTTCTGCAACCTTGTGATCTCACACTCGAGGGGTTTGTCAGAAAAATTGGAGAGAAAGCAGAATTAGGACAGGAAAAAACTGAATATTAACACTGGAAGTGTGGATATGGCTTGTTTTGTGGGTGTGTTTAAGTATCATTTAAATTTCCTTCAAATGTTTTTTCCCCCACAAAGGATGTGTATGAGAACCTTTGGAAGTGGTGGTTACAAATTTTTGGTGAAAACATCATCCACAATTAAAGTTGTAGTCAGGTCTGAAGGTGTGTTCAGGTTGCTTAATGGTTACTGTGCTTGCTCACGAAAAGCAGAATATCTGCTCAGTTCTGTTGTGGGTGTGGTTGATTAGAGACTCATGTGGCGCTGCATACTTTGCCAGTTGTAAACAACCTCTGCAGCTGATGGAATTTGGTATGCGTCAAGAGTACAGTTTCTTCATTCATCATAGGGCAGTTTTTGCTTAATTCCAGCCTAAAGTTCACTTTGCTTTTTAGAAATCAGTGACCAATGGTAACAGAAATAGATAGTTGGCTTTATGAAAAATATTTCAACCATGACTTTATTGACATTTGACAAGTCAAAGATGGTGCTTTGTGTATCAGAATAACACTTGGATAGACCTAGGACTAAAAACAGTGTGACTATTAGACATTCCTCATGAAATGAGTGAGAGCAGAATGCAACAAACAATTACTCAATAGAGGAGTCACATAACTGTTCAAGGAGAAACAAGAGAGAAAAACAAATATTTTGTCAATGGGACATGGACTGTATGAATTTATTCTAGAAAACTTACCCCCCTCATATAGAGATTCAAAGTTTTCGTGGTTTAGTTACCTTGGATTGTCAACCACAAACATATGCAATGTGAGGATCTACTTGTGACTGGTCCCATGGCTTCCTATCATTACCTTCTGACTTCGTTATTCTGTTAGTGAAGCAGGGATTCCATTGCTATGTCCACTCATAGCTTCTATTGGATTTCACACTATCAGTATTGAGAATAAGATTAATGAGAATGATAAGCCCCATCAGAAATTGAATCATCCTGGTGACAGGACATAGCCAGGATTAAAGGCAATGTTAATAGCCACTAACTTTTCCCAGGCTTCTGGATGCCGCTCTCAGTACAGCGATGTCAGGTTGTGTCCTGCTCACTCCTGTCTTGTGCTGCAAGCAAACTTCCACGAGAAAGTACTCGAGTTCAGTTGAGTAAAAGTTGGCAAATGTAGTAAACATTTCTGAGCACTATATTCCCCAATAATTGAGAAAAAATTCTGAACCAATGTGTCACACTGCTGCTGACATCTATTAGTTGACATTCCAGTAAGTATCTGTAGTTTAACCCCGCAAGCATGCTGCTGCCCTCCACCTGACAGCACCTGCAGCGTGACATCTGTTGGGCACATCTGCGAGCGCTGCGTTCCTCCCATACTGCAAATGCTAAATCTAATACAGTACTGGAAATAAAATTCTGAAAAAATAAGGTGAACACTTAAAACTATAAGGATTAAACTGATGAAATCACTTTAGGCACAAAAAGTTTAATCATGTTATAAAAATTGTTTACAAGGTTTTTTGAAAGGGATAAAGTTCAAAGCACGGCACACGGTATTATCCTGGGTTTGCAGGGCAGGTTTTGCATCTATATGATGTCTCTCTTCTTTGCTGTTTTGTTGCACACAGCAGACATCTCCTTAGGCCCACTCTTCTGTTTTTTGTTGCTGGATTTTCTTCTGGGAAGTGTCTACCAGTAAGTTGGTGATGGTCACTGACAACATCAGAAGGTCTTCCCTGCTTCTGTTCAATGGCACTGTGGTGGTAATTAGTTATGAGCTCATCTAAGAGCTTCACTCTAAACTTTAAATGATCCTTCTTATTTCCATTCTGACAATAAAATATATAAGCATTTAAAACAGCCACATTCAACAAATTCTTAAAGTTTTTTGTACCAAACCTTGCTTTGCTTTCTTTCCACAATGAACGATTTCTGTAACTGGTCTTTAAAGTTCACTCCCCCCATTTTCTGGTTGTAGTCATAGACAATGGGTCACTTGCCCTCTCCCCCTTTTACTCTTCTTTGCACATCTAATGTTGATGTACCATGCTTTGTTGTTAGCATTGTAGCTTCTGTTTTATCCGTCCATTTCAGAGCCACCATGATTTCCTCTATTGTGCACTGATGATCTGTCCTTCCTGTAACTTCCTATTTACAATATGTGGCATTTTTTTCGTAGAAGTTTTAACTGTTCTTGCAGCATCAGTATTCCTGTCCACAAGTCTTTGGAACAAGTCAGGACTTGAATAGTAAGTGTCCATGTACACACACACCTACCTACATCTAACAAATTTTCACAAAAATTTAACACCACCTTTGTTGACTGTAGATCATCATCTTTTGTTATTTGATGATTAAGATCAGTATCTCTTCTAGTGTACAAAGTAAAGTTCCATAAATACGCATTCTTGTCACACAATTCGAAAAATTTCATCTCAAAGTGTGCTGCTTTCAAAGGTATGTACTGCTTCCAAGAGTGTTTCCCTTTCCACAGCAACAAGGATTTGTCAACACTTACGTTACGTCCTGGCTCATAATCTCTCTGAAATCTTGCTTTCAAATGCTTTATCACTGGCATAATTTTATAAATGGTTTTACTGCCACATGCATTTTGGTGCTCTGTGTTCTCAGCAAAATGTAGAAATCTTGTCAGGAGATGAAATCTTTCTTCACTCATAACATTAGGGAAGAAGGTCATTTCTTGCATGTTCCTTCTCGTAAAATACACTTTAGCTGATTTTTTACACACAATCCCCATCAGTAAAAATAGAGCTAAAAGAACTCTGACTTCATCAGCATCAGTTGGAAACCACTTTACAAATCATGATTTCTTCAAAGTATTTTTTCACTTTCCTTCTGTAAAAAGATTTCTTCATATTTGTTTGTTTCTTTGACAATTATTTCTATAATTTCATTGCCAAAGAACAATTCAAAATAAGCTAATGGCCCTACATTACCAGGAATTAGGAGTTTCAGCTTACCCTCAGCAATACTCGATGTAAATGCAGTAGGTGCAGAAATAGTGTCACATTCCTTCCAGTCGGGCGAGACTACATCCTGCACAGTAGGTTCATCATCTGAAGAATCATCAGAAGACAATAAAAACTCATCTTCCACAATATCACTCTCAATTAAAAGTTGCAGAACTTCATCTTCTGTCAGCCCAGCCATTGCGCACGACCTATAGAGAATCGTCACTCACACATAGACAGAAACATCTGTAACACTTGTGAATCACAAATGCTAACTCCCGAACTCCATCAACATGAAGCTAAGGAACGTACGGCACTGCCATCTAGTGGCCATCATTCAAACTGCATCGGCCGAGAGGATAAATAAATGCAAAAAGTGCGGACGGCATATGACGTCGCACACACTGGACGAGCAGTCAGCAGTGGACGGCATATGCCGTCGCACACGCTTGAGGGGTTAAGTGGTGTTTCCCAGTGACAGAAAGTTATGGTGAAGCTGATGCCTCACAACTTCGTACATGGGACTCTTCCCTGGAGAGCCTGTATGCCATGAGCTGATTTGTCAGTTTTCTGGCTGGAGCCTCCCAACCTGAGCTGACGTTTTGTGATGTTGGTAGATGATGATGACTGATGACAGTGGGTTGGATCGCCATAGCTGCATTGTGTATTTGCAGTTTTATTTTAATCTCTGCACACACCCCTCTTTGTCGATATTGATTTTCTCGCTACAAGTGCTTCATAATTACTTCATAATTGTGCTTTTTCTCCCTCACTATCTTTGCATCAATGACAGGCTTCTTGTTAGGGCCCGTTTGCCCCCCTTCCCTCCCTGCCCTGGTACACAACTAAGACTACAGCATTTAAGGTATGCCTTTTTGGTCCCTTGAAACCTTATTCCACACACCACTAAAATTTTCAGAAAAAGTCTTTTGACCATGACACATAACCGTTACACACTGTACATTTAAGTCTCGTGCATCACAGATAACACACAATCAAGGATTATACGGAACACTTAAACTGAAATTATAGCAGGAACAGGAGCACAACTCAAATTTGACACATACAACTAATATTAGTCACTTGATGCAGCAAGAGGTACATGTCAACAGCCAGTGAGATGCAAGTATCAGCGAACAAATTAGATGCAGAACATAGTGATAATCAGTTTGTAAAATAACCTAGCAACCTCCGAATGTGAGACGACACAACAACATGCATACCCTCAATTGCCCCCCCACCCCCCCGCCCGCAAAAAAAAAGAAAATCATCAGTAGTGTTAAGCAGTACGTACACAGTGTCCATATTCAGAATTCTAATTAAGTTGTGCACACTAATGTGGAAACTGGCAAACCCTCCATTGAGAACAGCATGGGAGACAAAGCAGAATTAGGTATAATTTTTGTGCAAAAAGTACGAAGCAGTAAAGTGAATTAAATCCTTTGTTATGCCACAGTACACAATGTAGGCAATGTGGATGTATTGGCAGTGTTTCTTAGTAATGGCGTAATCTAAAAAACATCCATAGTTGTAAAATATCCAAGAGACATAGTGGAGTGGATAGCAGATAGTAAATAGGAACAATTTGTTTAGGGAATATATAGCTAATTTATTTATGCCAGAACATTTTAACTGTGTAACTTGAAAAGAGGACCAGAAGCCAAACATTAATTATAGCAAAGAGTTAAAATCTACATCTACATGGATACTCTGCAAATCAAATTTAAGTGCCTGGCAGAGGATTCATCGAACCACCTTCACAATTCTGTTATTCCAATCTTGTATAGTGCGCGGAAAGAAGGAACGCCTATATCTTTCCGTACAAGCTCTGATTTCCCTTATTTTATTGTGGTGATCATTACTCCCTATGTAGGTTGGTGTCAACAAAATATTTTTGCATTCAGAGGAGAAAGTTGGTGATAGGAATTTCGTGAGAAGATTCCGTCGCAATGAAAAACGCCTTTCTTTTAATGATGTCTAGCCTAAATCCTGTATCATTGCTATGACACACTCTCCCATATTTTGCGATAATACAAAACATGTTGCCCTTCTTTGAACTTTTTTGATGTACTCTGTCAGTCCTATCTGGTAAGGATCCCACACCGTGCAGCAGTATTTTAAAAGAGGACGGACAAGCATAGCGTAGGCAGTATCCTTTGATCCGTTACAATTTCTAAATGTCCTGCCAATAAAACACAGTCTTTGGTTAGCCTTCCCCACATCATTTTCTGTGTGTTCCTTCCAATTTAAGTTGTCCATAATTGTAACACATAGGTATAGAGTTGAATTTATGGCTTTTAGATTTCCTTTTAGCACTCAGGTGGATGACCTCTCACTTTTCATTATTTAGGGTCAACTGCCAATTTTTTGCACCATTCACTATCTTTTCTAAATCGTTTTGCAATTTCTGTTGATCTTCTGATGACTTCATTAGTCAATAAATGATGGCATCATCTGCAAACAACCTAAGATGGCTGCTCAGACTGTCTCCCAAATTGTTTGTATAGATAAGGAACAGCAAAGGGCCTATAACACTATCTTGTGGAACGCGAGAAATCACTTCTGTTTTACTCGATGACTTTCCGTCAATTACTACAAACTGTGACCTCTCTGACAGGAACTCACAAATCTAGTCACATAACTGTGACGATATTCCACAAGCACGCAATTTCACTACAAGCCGCTTGTGTGATACAGTGTCAAAAGCCTTCCGGAAATCAAAAAATACAGAATCGATCTGAAATCCCTTGTCAATAGCACTCAACACTTCATTTGAATAAAGAGCTAGTTGTGTTTCACAAGAACAATGTTTTCTAAACCCAAGTTGACTGTGTGTCAATAGACTGTTTTCTTCAAGGTAATTTATAATGTTCGAACACAGTATATGTTCCAAAATCCTGCTGCATATCGACGTTAATGATATTGACCTGTAATTAAGTGGATTACTCCTACCATCTTTCTTGAATATTGGTGTGACCTGTGCAACTTCCCAGTCTTTGGGTACAGATCGTTCATGGAGAGAATGGTTGTATATGATTAAGTATGGAGCTAATGCAGCAGCATACTCTGAAAGGAACCTAATTGGTATACAGTCTGGACCAGAAGACTTGCCCCCTGTGGGTCTGGAGGTTAGAATATGGCCGAGGTATTCCTGCCTGTTGTACGAGGTGATTAAAAGTAGTTTCAAATGTTTCGGCCTTTATGTGATGGTCCCCTGTAGGGTTTACCTCCATTCTTCAAAATTTTCCTGAAGAGTGAGCCAATTGGGGAAGGGTGCCTTAGAAGGTGCATTGTGTCCATCGTGCATTGAGATCTTTAGCCCACTTTCTCGTCATCGCATTGCAGTCCTGCCCATTCTCCATATCTTGGGCGAGGACACCTTCCATGCACTATGCAGTGTCGATTTCTGCGTCGATGATGATCATGGACTTCTTTGCATCTGATATCCAGCACGGTAGCCAGTCTGTTGTGGTGGGGCCACCATTAACCCTGTTGTTTGTAGCCCCCTGATCACACAGGGATCGTTCTGCTGATGTCTGCACTGTTAACACCCCACGTATGCCAAGGGGTAGATGCCCATCCCCCTGGGGCAATGGGACTTCTGGCAATGGCCATCCTGCCATGTGGTCTTTGCTGTGGCTGGGTGGCACTCATGGGGAGGGTCCTTGGGCCCCAGTCGGAATGAGTGTCATCAGGGTGGTTGACACGCGATGAAGTGTAGTCCATCATCCCTTGCTGGTGGTGAAACACCAGCAGTCTCTAAGCAATCACGAGGTCAATTCAACGCACAGAAGTACGACCCTAACTCGTTCCCCTCCCTGGCCACACCATGGGAGGAACATCAGGCTAAGGATGGCAGCAGATCTTATTCGCCCCGGTACCTTGTATGTTTGAGAGCTTATGGGGAATCTTTCATGACAATGAAGCCTCAGTTTTCTGTTGAGCATTTAGAGGACAAGTTTTGGGAGGTGGAGGGCTTGTCCAAAGTGAGATCTGGGTCAATCTTGATCAAAACAGTGTCCTCTGCCCAGTCACAGGAGTTACTCGCTTCTGACAAGCTGGGGGATATTTCAGAAACCATCATGCCACGTAAGAGCTTAAATATGGTCCAGGGTATCATATTTAACAGGGAGCTTCTTCTGAAGTCCGATTATGAGCTGCACGCCAGTTTAGAGTGGCAAGGTGTACATTTCGTTTGCCGTGTCCACCGGGGTCCGAGGGATAATTAGGTTGCCATCAGTGCCTTCATCTTGGCCTTTGAGGGTGATACATTGCCCCACAAGGTCAAGATGATGGTCTACCAGTGTGATGTAATGCCCTATATCCCACCCCTGATGCGGTGCTTTAAGTGCTGGAAGTTCGGCAATATATGTTCCCGCTGTACTTCCAGTGTCACATGCCAAGATTGCGGATGCCCATCACATCCCGATACTCCAACAGATCTGTGTCAACTGTGGAGAGCACCTTTTGCCTTGCTTGCCTGACTGCAGGATTCTCCAGAAAGAAAGGAAAACCATGGAGTACAAGACCCTGGATCAACTAACCTACACTGAGGCTAAGAGAAAATTTGAACGCCTGCATCCTGTGAGTATGACATCATCTTAAGCCACCACTAGAACAGTTCTGGCACCATCAGCTCCACCAACCCAGGTCACCTGTCAGAGCTGGAAGACTACACCTGCCCCATTAATGATGGGGGGAGGGGGGGGGGGCATTTCCCTCCCTGTTGCTTCTGCACCACCTACTTCAGGAGCAACACCCCCTCCTCCCCAACCATCAGGGACATACGTCCCCACTTTTAAGCCAGAGAAGCATAAGTGTCCTTCAGCTTCTCTCGCTAGGAAGGGGACCCTTGGGTCACTCCCTTCCCAGGTTTCTTCTAGTGGGAAAGACAACACCCGCCAGTGGCTGAAGATAAAAAACAGCTGGTCGTAGGGCTTCACGCTCATCCTCAATCCTGGAGACTGAGCCAGTGAAGTCCTCCCAGTCAGGGAAACCCAAGGAGCAGCGACAGAAATCCAAAAACAAAACCCCTAAGACCAAGGAAATTGCGGTGGCACCCACACCACCGCCATCTACAAGCTCAGAGGCTGAGGATGGGATGGAGATTTTGGCGTCCACTGAGGACCTAGATCTCGCCAGACCTTCAGACACAATGGATATAGACTGCTCAGGCAATAAATCGGTGGCAGCAGGTGACTCAGAGGCATAAACTGCCTCATTGAATGTTCCATGCCTTCCCAGTCTCACAATGTCATCCTCCAGTGGAATTGCGGCGATTTTTTTGCACCACCTGGCTGAGCTACAGCAACTGTTGAGCTTTACACCTGCTATCTGCATTGCTCTCCAGGAAACCTGGTTCCCAACAATGTGGACCCCAGCCCTCCACTGCTATAAGGGAGATGACAGTACCCGTAGTGACTATAACTGAGTGTCAGGTGGAGCTTGCGTTTATGTCCTAAACTTTTTCTGTAGTGAACATGTGCCCCTTCAAACTCCCCTTGAAGCTGTGGCTGTCAGAACAAGGACGACACAGGAAATAACTGTCTGCAATGTATATCTTCCTCCAGATGGTGCAGTACCCAGGAATGTATTAGCTGCACTGATTGATCAACTCTCTAAACCTTTCCTACTTCTGGGAGATTTTAATGCCCATAACCCCTTGTGGGGTGCTACCATGCTTACTGGCCGAGGTAGAGATGTCGAAAGTTTACTGTCGCAATTCGACCTCTGCCTCTTAAATACTGGGCCCGCCACACATCAGTGTGGCTCATGGTAGTAATTCAGCCATTGATTTATCAATTTGCAGCCCAGGACCTCTCCCATCTATCCACTGGAGAGCACATGACTACCTGTGTGGTAGTGACCACTTCCCCATCTTCCTGTCACTGCTCTGGTGTCAGGCCCATGGACGCCTGCCCAGGTGGGCCATGAACAAGGCGGACTGGGTAGCTTTCACCCCTGCTGAATCTCCCCCACACGGTAACATCGATGTGATGGTTGAGCAGATGACTAGCACAATTGTTTCTGCAGCAGAAAACGTGATCCCTCACCATTTAGGGTGCCCAAGGCGTAAGGCAGTCCCTTGGTGGTCGCTGGAAGTCACTGAAGCAATTAAGGAGCGTCAGCGAGCTCTACAGCAGCATAAATGGCATCTTTCCCTGGAGCACCTCATAGCCTTTAAACGGCTCCATGCCCGTGTTTGCAACCTTATCAAACAATGGAAGAAGGATTGTTGTTGTTGTCTTCAGTCCTGAAACTGGTTTGATGCAGCTCTCCATGCTACTCTATCCTGTGCAAGCTTCATCATCTCCCAGTACTTACTGCAACCTACATCCTTCTGAATCTGCTTAGTGTATTCATCTCTTGGTCTCCCTCTACGATTTTTACCCTCCACACTGCCCTCCAATGCTAAATTTGTGATCCCTTGATGCCTCAGAACATGCCCTACCAACCAGTCCCTTCTTCTCGTCAAGTTGTGCCACAAACTCCTCTTCTCCCCAATTCTATTCAATACCTCCTCATTAGTTATGTGATCTACCCATCTAATGGCAGCAAGTAATGTTGTTCAATCATGTGAAGCGTGCAAAAAAGTTATTAAAACGACAGATATAGTGTTAGTTTGTGGAATATGGTGTAATAAATCCATTCACAACGAGTGTGTAGGCGTTAGTAACAGTGAAGCTCGTACAGTAGCGTGTTCTAAAGACCGAATTAAGTTTCACTGTGTGCCCTGCGAAAAGAGGTTAAGTAGCGAAAATTTACATGAACCTGAAGTGCAGAAACACAAAAATGATATTGAAGTCAATGGTGATGAAAAATTATTAGAATACTTGCAAAATATAATCAAGTTAACAAATAAAATATCTGAAGATAACCTATTAATGAATAAAAAGCTGGATACAATTATCAGTGCTGATTCTAAGATTGAAGAATTGCAGTCTCCAAAATATAACGTAAACGTACGTGAAAAACCACTTGCAAACGGTGCTGACTCCTTGGAAAGTGGTTACAGCAAAGTAAGTGAATTTGTGCAGGAAAATATTGGTACTGCAAACGGTAAACAAACGGATTAGGCGGCAGATAAACATAAACACCATGTTGTGGTTAATGTGCTGTGCAACCCGACTCACACATCCAAAACAACTGTCGGTGATCGAGAAAACGGCGCTGATGAATGCTGTAATAATGTAAGTAGTGACAGAAACTGTTCAAATCCCTTTCTACAACAAGGAAAACAGATCATTCCAGACGAAAAAACTCCAACCGTAAATTGTAATCAAACTGATATCATGGAATCAAACTAGTGTTTTGATGTAAACAATGTTGTTGTTGTTGTGGTCTTCAGTCCTGAGACTGGTTTGATGCAGCTCTCCATGCTAATCTATCCTGTGCAAGCTCCTTCATCTCCCAGTACCTACTGCAGCCTACATCCTTCTGAATCTGCTTATTGTATTCATCTCTTGGTCTCCCTCTGCCATTTTTACCCTCCACGCTGCCCTCCAATGCTAAATTTGTGATCCCTTGATGCCTCAGGACATGTCCTACCAACCGATCCCTTCTTCTAGTCAAGTTGTGCCTCAAACTTCTCTTCTCCCCAATCCTATTCAATACCTCCTCATCAGTTACGTGATCTACCCACCTAATCTTCAACATTCTTCTGTAGCACCACATTTTGAAAGCTTCTATTCTCTTCTTGTCCAAACTATTTATTGTCCATGTTTCACTTCCATACATGGCTACACTCCATACAAATACTTTCAGAAACGACTTCCTGACACTTAAATCTATACTCGATGTTAACAGATTTATCTTCTTTAGAAACTCTTTCCTTGCCACTGCCAGTCTACATTTGATATCCTCTCTACTTCGACCATCATCACTTACTTTGCTCCCCAAATAGCAAAACTCATTTACTACTTTAAGTGTCTCATGTCCTAATCTAATTCCCTCAGCATCACCCGACTCAATTAAACTACATTCCATTATCCTCATTTTGCTTTTGTTGATGTTCATCTTATATCCTCCTTTCAAGACACTGTCCAGTCTGTTCAACTGCTCTTCCAAGTCCTTCACTGTCTCTCACAGAATTACAATGTCATCGGCGAACCTCAAAGTTTTTGTTTCTTCTCCATGGATTTTAATACCTACTCCGAACTTTTCTTTTGTTTCCTTTATTGCTTGCTGAATATACAGATTGAATAACATCGGGGATAGGTTATAACCCTGTCACACTCCCTTCCCAACCACTGCTTCCCTTTCATGCCCCTCGACTCTTATAACTGCCATCTGCTTTCTGTACAAATTGTAAATAGCCTTTCGCTCTTTGTATTTTACCCCTGCCACCTTCAGAATTTGAAAGAGAGTATTCCAATCACATTGTCCAAAGCTTTCTCTATGTCTACAAATGCTAGAAATCTAGGTTTGCCTTTCCTTAATCTTTCTTCAGATAAGTCATAAGGTCAGTATTGCCTCACATGTTTCAATATTTCTACGGAATCCAAACTGATCTTCCCCAAGGTCAGCTTCTACTAGTTTTTCCATTCGCCTGTATAGAATTCACGTTAGTATTTTGTAGCTGTGGATTATTAAACTAATTGTTCAGTAATTTTCACATCTGTCAACACCTGCTTTCTTTGGGATTGGAATTATTATATTCTTCTTGAAGTCTGAGGATCTTGCTCACCAGATGGTAGAGTTTTGTCAGGATGGGCTCTCCCAAGGCTGTCAGTAGTTCTAATGGAATGTTGTCTAATCCCAGGGCCTTGTTTCGACTCAGTGCTCTGTCAAACTCTTCACGCAGTATCATATCTCCCATTTCGTTTTCATCTACTTCCTCTTCCATTTCCAGAATATTGTCCACAAGTATGTCGCCCTTGTATAGACCCTCTATATACTCCTTCCACATTTCTGCTTTCCCTTCTTTGGTTAGAACTGGTTTTCCATCTGAGCTCTTGATATTCATACAAGTGGTTCTCTTATCTCCAAAGGTCTCTTTAATTTTCCTGTGGGCAGTATTTATCTTAATCCTAGTGAGATAAGCCTGTACATCCTTACATTTGTCATCTAGCCAACACTGCTTAGCCATTTTGCACTTCTTGTCGATCTCATTTTTGACACGTTTTATATTCCTTTTTTTCCTGCTTCATTTACTGCATTTTTTATATTTTCTCCTTCCATCAATTAAATTCAATATTTCCTCCGTTACCCAAGGATTTCTACTAGCCCTCGTCTTTTTACCTACTTGATCCTCTGCTGCCTTCACTACTTCATCCTTCAGAGCTACCCATTCTTCTTCTACTGTATTTCTTTCCCACATTTGTGACAGTTGTTCCCTTATGCTCTCACTGAACCTTTGTACAACCCCTTGTTTAATCAATTTTTCCAGGTCCCATCTCCTTAAATTCCCACCTTTTTGCAGTTTCTTCAGTTTTAATCTACAGTTCATAAGCAATAGATTGTGGTCAGAGTCCACATCTGCCCCTGGAAAGGTCTTACAATTTAATACCTGGTTCCCAAATCTCTGTCTTACCATTATATAATCTATCTGATACCTTTTAGTATCACCAGGATTCTTCCAGGTAAACAACCTTCTTTTATGATTCTTGAACAAGTGTTAGCTGTGATTAAGTTATGCTCTGTGTAAAATTCTACCAGACGGCTTCCTCTTTCGTTTCTTTCCCCCAATCCATATTCACCTACTATGTTTCCTTCTCTCCCTTTTCCTACTCTGAAATTCCAGTCACCCATGACTATTAAATTTTCGTCTCCCTTCACTACCTGAATAATTTCTTTTATCTCATCATACATTCCATCAATTTCTTCATCTGCAGAGCTAGTTGGCATATAAACTTGTACTACTGTAGTAGGCGTGGTTTCGTGTCTATCTTGGCCACAATGCGTTCACTATGCTGTTTGTAGTAGCTTACCCGCACTCCTATTTTTTTATTCATTATTAAACCTACTCCTTCATTACCCCTATTTGAATTTGTATTTTTAACCCTGTATTCACCCGACCAAAAGTCTTGTTCCTCCTGCCACCCAACTTCACTAATTCCCACTATATCTAACTTTAACCTATCCATTTCCCTTTTTAAGTTTTCTAACCTACCTGCCCGATTAAGGGATCTTACATTCCACGCTCTGATCCACAGAATGCCAGTTTTCTTTCTCCTGATAACGACGTCCTCCTGAGTAGTCTCCGCTGGAGATCCAAATGGGGGACTATTTTACCTCCGGAATATATTACCCAAGAGGACGCCATCATCATTTAACCATACAGTAAAGCTGCATGCCCTCGGGAAAAATTACGGCTGCAGTTTCCCCTTGCTTTCAGCCATTCGCAGTACCAGCACAGCAAGGCCATTTTGGTTAGTGATACAAGACCAGATCAGTCAGTCATCCAGACTGTTGCCCCTGCAACTACTGAACAGGTTGCTGCCCCTCTTCAGGAATCACACGTTTGTCTGGCCTCTCAACAGATACCCCTCCATTGTGGTTGCACCTTCGGTACGGCTATCTGTATCGCTGAGGCACACAAGCCTCCCCACCAACAGCAAGGTCCATGGTTCATAGGAGGAAAGAAGGAGTGTTGGGAGAGATAAGTCTCCACCATTGGATGCCACATGTCACCTTCCCAAATCTGGGCAGAGATCAAACATCTTTTCGGGTACCAGGCCATAACAGCTGTCCTGGTGTTACCATAAATTGTGAGTTATGTACAGACACAAATGCGATTGCCGAGCACTTTGCTCGAGCTTCTGAGTCCGAGAATTACCCCCAGCCTTTCACACACTCAAGCGGTGGCTGGAAGGGAATGTCCTCTCATTTTCTACACGCTGCAGTGAATCCTGTAACGCGCCATTTACAGAGTGGGAGCTCTTCAGTGCCCTTGCACATTGCCCCGACACAGCTCCTGGGCCTCATCGCAGCCACAGCCATATGATTAAACATCTCCCATCTGACTACAAGCGACATCTTCTCGTCATCTTCAACCAGCTCTGGTGTGATGGCATCTTTCCATCGCAATGGTGGGAGAGCACTATCATTCTGGTGCTCAAATCCGGTAAAAACCCGTTTGATGTGGATAGCTATCAGCTCATCAGCCTCACCAATGTTCTTTGTAAGCTGCTGGAATGTATGGTATGTTGGCGGTTGGGTTGGGTTCTCGAGTCATGTGGCTTGCTGGCTGCATGTCAGGGCACCTTTCGCCAGGGTCACTCTACCACTGATAATCTTGTGTCCATCGAGTGTGCCATCCGAACAGCCTTTTCCAGACGGCAACACCTGATTTGCCGTCTTTTTTGACTTACGTAAAGCATACGACACGACTTGGTGACATCATATCTTGGCATATTATATGGGTGGGGTCTCTGGGGACAACTACCGATTTTTATCCGAAACTTCCTGTCACTCCGTACTTTCCATGTCCAAGTTGGCGACTCCCATAGTTCCATCCATATCCAGGAGAATGGAGTCCCGCAGGGCTCTGTATCGTGTGTCTATCTATTTTTAGTGTCTAGCAGCAGCTGTCAGGCCCTCTGTCTCACCTTCTCTGTGTGCAGAAACTTCTGCATTTTGTACTGCTGCTCCAGTACTGTTGTTGCTGAGCAGTGTCTCCAGGGAGCCATCCACAAGGTGCAATCATGGGCTCTAGCCTACAGCTTCCAGTTTTCAGCTGCAAAGCCGTGTGTCATGCACTTCTGTCGGCGTTGTACCGTTCATCTTGAACCCACACTTTACTTTAACGACAATCCACTCACTGTAGTGGAGACATAACAATTCCTAGGACTGGTTTTTGACGTGGCTCCCTCATCTTAGTCAGCTTAAGCAGAAGTGCTGGCAGCACTTCAATGCCCTCCATTGCCTGAGCAACACCAATTGGGGTGCAGATCGCTATACGCTGCTGCAGCTCTAAGAGCCCTTTTCCAATCCCGAATTGACTATGCGAGTGTGGTTTATGGTTCAGCAGCGCCTTCAGTATTGCATTTACTTGACCCTGCGCACCACTGTGGGGTTTGATTAGTGACAGGAGCTTTTAGGACGAGTCCGGTGACAAACGTACTGGTGGAGGCTGGTGTCCCTCCACTGCAGATCACACGTGCGCAACTGCTCGCCGGTTACGAAGCACACATTCATAGTTCCCCTGAGCATCCAAATTACCATCTCCTTTTCCCACCCGTGGCAGTCCATCTCCCGCATTGGCGGGCTCAGATCAGGGCTAATGATTGCTCAGATCAGGGCTAATGATTGTGTTTAAAGGGTGGGCCCTTCTCTACGAACCGGAGTCCTTCCTGTTACCACCTCTACTTGCAGTCCGTTCACGTACACCTTTGCCGCAGCTTCGTCTGGACCTTTTACATGGCCCTAAGGACTCTGTTAACCCCGCCGCTCTCCGCTGTCACTTCCTCTCAATTCTTGAAGTTTTCTGGGGCTCTGAAGTGGTGTACACTGATGGCTCAGTAACTGATGGTTACGTAGGCTTCGCATATGTACGTGGAGGACATGTTGAGCAGCACTCCTTGCCAGTTGGCTGCAAGATTTTCAGTGCAGAGCTGGCGGCCATATCTAGTGCTCTTGAGTACATCCGCTCATGCCCTGGCGAGTGATTTCTCCAGTGTACTGACTCATTGAGCACCCTGCAAGCTATCGACCAGTGCTAACTTTGCCACCTCTGGTAGGGTCCATTCAGGAGTCCATCTATGCCCTGGAACAGTTCCGCCATTCTGTGGTGTTTGTGTGGACCACAGGACACATTGGAATCCCCGGCAACAAACTTGCCGACAGGCTGGCCAAACAGGCGATGCGGAAACCGCATCTGGAGACAGGCATCTCTGAAGCTGACCTGCGTTCTGTCTTACACCACAGGGGTTTCTGGCTTTGGGGGACGGAATGGCATAACAGTACACAACAAACTGCATGTCATTAAGGAGACTATGAACGTGTGGAAGTCTTCCATGCAGGCCTCTCGCAGGGAATTAGTTGTCCTCTGTCGGCTCCTCATTGGCCATACGTGGCTAATGCACGTTTACCTTCTCCGTCGTGAGGACCCACCTGAGTGTCGTTGTGGCTCCCAAATGATAGTCGTCCACCTCTTGCTGGACTGCCCACTTTTAGCTGCTCTGCAGCAGACTTTTAACTTTCCCAGCATCCTGCCTTTGGTGTTGGGCGACAATGCCTCCACAGCAGTTTTAGTTTTACGTTTTATCCATGAGAGTGGGTTTTATACTTCCATGTAGGTTTTAGTGCATGTCCATTGTCCCTCTGTGTCCTCCACCCAAGTGCTTTTAGGGTGGAGGTTTTAATGTGTTGCAGAGTGGCTGGCTTTCCCTTTTTATTCTTGTGATTGGCCAGCCACTGTAATCTGCTTTCTTGTTTTACTCCCATTTGCTTCTAGCGTCTGTTGTTTTCTTGTTCTCTTTTGTTCCTTTTTATGTTCATTGCCTTCCCTTCATTCTTGTGGCTTTTCCTTTCTTTCCATTTTGTGTTATATATTTCGTCTGTTTTATTCTCACACTTGTGGCATTGTTTTATTAGGAACAAGGGGCCGATGACCTCTTAGTTTGGTCCCTTCTCCCGCCTTTAAACCAACCAGAAGACTTGCTTTTATTAATTGATTTAAGTTGGTACACTTAATGTCTTGAACACTCTCTTTACATTTGATTAAGATCCCCTAGCACAGACATACTGGATAAGATATGCAGTCTGAGTTGTGTAAGACAGTGCTATTAAGGTAAAACCTTATTTCCTATATGACATACAGGGTCAGCTATGAATTTTTTGTACGGGTAACAGTGGCCTATTCTAGTGCTGGTGTATCAAATGGGTCCTATGAAAATAGTGAGTATTTAAAATGTGTGTATTTTCCAGGGTTTTTGTGAAACAACTATAGTTTTATCAGGTAGCTTTCCATTTAAACCCTCCCTGTTGATGCTTGTCAAAGTCGAAACGGAAATGGCTGCTCATACTTCATAATGATTCACCGGAAAACGGTAAACTATCATATTACCATACTCAGTTGGAAAATAATAATAATAATAATAATAGTAAATGTGGTGTCACCGCCAGACACCACACTAGCTAGGTGGTAGCTTTAAATCGGCCGCGGTCCATTAGTACATGTCGGACCCGCGTGTCGCCACTGTCAGTGATCAGACCGAGCGCCACCACACGGCAGGTCTAGAGAGACGTACTAGCACTCGCCCCAGTTATACGATGACTTTGCTAGCGACTACACTGACGAAGCCTTTCTCTCCTTTGCCGAGAGACAGTTAGAATAGCCTTCAGCTAAGTCCATGGCTACGACCTAGCAAGGCGCCATTAACCATTTCAAGATAGAGTCTCACTTGTATCATCAAGAATGCTGTATACAAATGATGGAATAAAGTTAAGTATTTTAGCAGCTACGTACTTTTCTTTATAGCATTCATTATGTATCCTGTTTCAGACCTAAACTAGCCTGCGTGAGCTGACGCGTGCCCTTTCGGCTTCCTCGCCTTGTGTCTCGACTGTCTTGTCTAGACACAGCAATAACAGCAACAGAAAGATTCACATTAAGCAGAAAGGAAGGAGGAAGGGGATTTATCGATATTAAAAATGTACATTTTGGACAGGTAGACAATTTAAGAAAATTCTTTCTAGAACGAGCAGAAACTAGCAAAATACACAAAGCAATCACTCATATAAATACATCGGCTACACCACTGCAATTTCATAACCACTTCTACAACCCTTTAGATCACATAACATCAACAGATACGAAGAAAGTAAATTGGAAAAAGAAAACACTACATGGCAACCACCTGTATCATCTAACACAGCCACACATCGATCAAGACGCATCCAACACATGGCTAAGAAAAGGCAATATATACAGTGAGACGGAAGGATTCATGATTGCAATACAGGATCAAACAATAAACACCAGATATTACAGCAAGCATATTATTAAAGATCCCAAAACCACAACAGATAAATGCAGACTTTGCAAACAACAAATAGAAACAGCAGATCACATCACAAGCGGATGTACAATACTAGCAAATACAGAATACCCCAGAAGACATGACCATGTAACATAAATAATACATCAACAGCTTGCCTTACAACATAAACTTATAAAACAACATGTTCCCACATACAAGTATGCACCACAAAATGTACTGGAGAATGATGAATACAAATTATACTGGAACAGAACCATTATAACAGATAAAACAACGCCACATAACAAACCTGACATCATAGTCACCAATAAAAAGAAGAAATTAACACAACTAATCGAAATATCCATACCCAATACAACAAATATACAAAAGAAAACAGGTGAAAACATTGAAAAATACATCCAACTGGCTGAGGAAGTCAAGGACATGTGGCATCAGGATAAAGTTGACATTATACCAATTATACTATCAACTACAGGAATCATACTACACAATATCCACCAGTACATCAATGCAATACAGCTACATCCAAACTTATATATACAACTACAGAAATCCCTAATTATTGATACATGTTCAATTACCCGAAAGTTCCTAAATGCAATATAACATATACCGTACAGTTAAAAGGAAGTCACACTTGATCAAGGTCCGCGTCACTTTCCATTTTTGACCAGACATAACGTCTGAGAAAAGAAAGAAATAATAATAAAACCTGTGGAGGCCTGGGAAAAGAATAGGCCTCCGGTATGTTCTGCCAGTCATAAAAGGCGACGAAAAGAACAAACCACTAATAGGGCTATCCCCATCTTAGTGTGATTAGTTGGTTCAGGACAGAACTAATGAAGCCTCGGACAAGTGCTGTCATGGTCGGGGACGACGCTTGAACGCTATGCCCGTCCACATTGGTAACGACACTGCTAGCCACACGGAAAATGATTTAAATCCAAATAGAGGTGTTTTGCAGGATATGCTCCCTGCAACCACTCTATAAGGAAAACAAAGACAGAGGATGAGATGGTCAGATGAAGTTAACTGACACCTCATGTTCTGTTATTACCAAGCAACAAACTTAGGATCCAACACAACTGGATACAGATCACAAGTATACACAACATTTATTACCAGATACCCAGAATTAAAATTTTTAACAGAACAAAGACTGGCTAAACAGATCTGTGTAATAATAAAAAATAACAGGATACCCCAGTCAGAATTAGAAAACATCAAACAACAAGTACAACAAATACTGGAACAAAATAGTGTGCAATCAGAAAAAGAAGAAAATACAGTAATGGACTCAAACATCCCAGAGCAAACAAACAAAGTACAACACACATCAATTAAACAATCAAGGAAAACGAAATCTTAAGACAGCCACCAGAACAAGCACAAATAGAACATGAAGTGACACGCATGTTAGATATAGAAGAAAAGTTTCAGCTGACATGTGTAGAATACAAAGACACAAATACAGACATTAGACTATTCTTGCATAAACTACCAAATAACCCACAAGTTGAAACAACAATAACAACTATCAACACAATCATACACAACAAAATAAATGAAAATACAACTATGGAAGAGTTATAACTACTGGTTTATATAGGAGCACTCACTACACTAAATATAAACACTAGGCAGAGATCAGAACCAACCAACACACAAAAGAAACCACAAAACCAGCATGGCAACACAGGCTACAGATCAGAATAGAAAAACTGAGAAAAGACATCGGACAGCTAACACAATTTATAAGAAATGAAATATCAGACAAAAACGAAAAAGGTTAGGTAAAATCTCACAACAAGAAGTGATAGAGAAATTAGATGAAAAGAAGCAGAAATTACAAGCATTGGCCAAACGACTTAGAAGATACAAAAAAAGTGAAAATAGAAGGAAACAAACCAGACATTCAACACAAACCAAAAGAAATTTTATCAGACAATAGATAACACACACATTAAAATAGACAATCCACCCAACATAACAGACATGGAACACTTCTGGAGCAACATATGGTCAAACCCGGTACAACATAACAGACATGCACGGTGGATACAAGCAGAAACAGACACATACAAGATGATACCACAAATGCCTGAAGTGATAATTGTGCAACATGAAGTAACCAAGCAATTAATTCTACTCACAATTGGAAAGCCCCTGGAAAAGATAAAATAGCAAATTTCTGGCTAAAGAAGTTCACCTCAACACATTCACATTGAACTAAATTATTTAACATTAATGATATTAATATAATAGAGGGAAACATTCCACGTTGGAAAAATATATCTAAAAACAAAGATGATGTAACTTACCAAACGAAAGTGTTGGTATGTTGATGGACACACAAACAAACACAAACACACACACACAAAATTCAAGCTTTTGCAACCCACGGTTGCTTCATCAGGAAAGAGGGAAGGAAAGGGAAAGACGAAAGGATGTGGGTTTTAAGGGAGAGGGTAAGGAGTCATTCCAATCCCGGGAGTGGAAAGACCCACCTTGGGGGGAAAAAGGGACAGGTACACACGCGGGCGCGCGCGCGCGCGCACACACACACACACACACACACACACACACACACACACACACACACACACACACATCCATCAACAGGCACAAGCAGCTATGTCTGCTTGTGTCTGCCATGTGCGGATGGACACATGTGCGCACGCGAGCGCACACCTGTCCCTTTCTCCCCCCAAGGCAAGTCCTTAAAACCCACATCCTTTCGTCTTTCCCTCTCCTTCCCTCTTTCCTGATGAAGCAACCGTGGGTTGTGAAAGCTTGAATTTTGTGTGTGTGTTTGTTTGTGTGTCTATCAACATACCAACCCTTTCGTTTGGTAAGTTACATCATCTTTTTTTTTTAGATATAAATTATTTAACAGCTACATTGCAGACCCATACACATTCCCTGATACACTTACACATGGAATAACTTATCTGAAACCTAAAGATCAAGCAGACACAGCAAACCCAGCTAAATATCGCCCCATAACATGCCTACCAACAATATACAAAATATTTACTTCAGTCATTACACAGAAATTAATGACACACACAACACAGAACAAAATTATAAATGAAGAACAAAACGGCTGTGGCAAAGGAGCACGAGGATGTAAAGAGCAACTGATAATAGATGCAGAGGTTACATATCAAGCTAAAACTAAACAAAGGTCGCTACACTACACATAAATTGATTATCAAAAAGCTTTTGATAGTGTACCCCACTCATGATTACTACAAATATTGGAAATATACAAAGTAGATCCTAAATTGATACAGTTCCTAAACATAGTAATGAAAAATTGGAAAACCACACTTAATATCCAAACAAATTCAAATAATATCACATCACAGCCAATACAGATTAAGCGTGGAATATACCAAGGAGACTCATTAAGTCCTTTCTGGTTCTGCCTTGCTCTGAACCCACTATCCAACATGCTAAATAATACAAATTATGGATACAATATTACTGGAACATACCAACACAAAATCACACATTTGCTATACATGGATGATCTGAAGCTACTGGCAGCAACAAATCAATAACTCAACCAATTACTAAAGATAACAGAAGTATTCAGCAATGATATAAATATGGCTTTTGGAACAGATAAATGTAAGTAAAATAGCATAGTCGAGGGAAAACACGCTAAACAAGAAGATTACGTATTGGATAACCACAGCGACTGCATAGAAGTGATGGAAAAAACAGATGCCTGTAAATATCTAGGATACAGACAAAAAATAGGAATAGATAATACAAATATTAAAGAAGAACTGAAAGAAAAATATAGAGAAAGACTAACAAAAATACTGAAAACAGAATTGACAGCAAGAAACAAGACAAAAGCTATAAATACTTATGCTATACCAATATTGACCTACTCATTTGGAGTAGTGAAATGGAGTAACACAGACCTAGAAGCACTCAATACACTTACACAATCACAATGTCACAAATATAGAATACATCACATACATTCAGCAACAGAAAGATTCACATTAAGCAGAAAGGAAGGAGGAAGGGGATTTATAAACATAAAAAAAACCTACATTATGGACAGGTAGACAATTTAAGAAAATTCTTTCTAGAACGAGCAGAAACTAGCAAAATACACAAAGCAATCACTCATATAAATACATCGACTACACCACTGCAATTTCATAACCGCTTCTACAACCCTATAGATCACATAACATCAACAGATACAAAGAAAGTAAATTGGAAAAAGAAAACACTACATGGCAAGCACCCTTATCATCTAACACAGCCACACATCGATCAAGACGCATCCAACACATGGCTAAGAAAAGGCAATATATACAGTGAGACGGAAGGATTCATGATTGCAATACAGGATCAAACAATAAACACCAGATATTACAGCAAGCATATTATTAAAGATCACAATACCACAACAGATAAATGCAGACTTTGCAAACAACAAATAGAAACAGCAGATCACATCACAAGCAGATGTACAATACTAGCAAATACAGAACACCCCAGAAGACATGATAATGTAACAAAAATAATACATCAACAACTTGCCATACAACATAAACTAATAAAACAACACGTTCCCACATACAAGTATGCACCACAAAATGTACTGGAGAATGATGAATACAAATTACGAGGTGCATTCAAGTTCTAAGGCCTCCGATTTTTTTTCTCTCGACTGGAAAGAGATGGAAACATGTGCATTGTTTTAAAATGAGGCCGCGTTCATTGTCAATACGTCCCAGAGATGGCAGCACCGCACGGCAGATGGAATTTTACCGCCAGCGGCGAGAATGAGAACTGTTTTAAATACTTAAAATGGCGACGTTTTCCTTACTTGAACAGCGTGCAATCATTTGTTTTCTGAATTTGCGTGGTGTGAAACCAATTGAAATTCATCGACAGTTGGAGACGTGTGGTGATGGAGTTATGGATGTGTCAATGCCAAACAATGTTGACGCGCAACGACAGCATGAATGGGACTTTCTTTTTGTCGGTTGTGACAATGGATGAGACATGGATGCCATTTTTCAATCCAGAAACAAAGCGCCAGTCAGCTCAATGGAAGCACAAAGATTCACCGCCACCAAAAAAATTTCGGGTAACCGCCAGTGCTGAAAAAATGATGGTGTCCATGTTCTGGGACAGCACAGGCGTAATCCTTACCCATTGCGTTCCAAAGGGCACTACAGTAACAGGTGCATCCTACGAAAATGTTTTGAAGAACAAATTCCTTCCTGCACTGCAACAAAAACGTCCAGGAAGGGCTGCACATGTGCTGTTTCACCAAGACAACGCACCCGCACATCGAGCTAACGTTACGCAACAGTTTCTTCGTGATAACAACTTTTAAGTGATTCCTCATGCTCCCTACTCACCTGACGTGGCTCCTAGTGACTTTTGGCTTTTTCCAACAATGAAAGACACTCTCCGTGGCCGCACATTCACCAGCCGTGCTGCTATTGCCTCAGCGATTTTCCAGTGGTCAAAACAGACTCCTAAGAAGCCTTCGCCGCTGCCATGGAAACATGGCGCCAGTGTTGTGAAAAATGTTTACGTCTGCAGGGCGATTATGTCGAGAAGTAACGCCAGTTTCATCGATTTCGGGTGAGTAAATTGCGCGTCATTTATGTTGGCGACCGAGTTTAGGTTTGTTCTGCGCATCTGCGTCACAAAACACAGTCAGCCAATGAACAGAGAACGACGTTGCCAGATCTCGACTGCAGAGAAGAGCACGGACGAGTGTCTTCAGTTTCAGAAACGTTCAGTCATAAATAAAGTAATAGAACAAAAGCGATGTCTTGATAGCAGACTTTCTTTTATAGAAAGTTTGGAAAAAGCATTCTTTATACCAATTGCGTCATATTCTATTAATTAATTAAACCAAACAAACAATAAGACTCCTAATTCAGGCGATAGCAAGGAAAGGTGACTGTATCAATCTCACGAACCACTTTTTCGCAATAAAGAACAGCGGTAATTGTTTATTTCCTATTGTACTTCGACGAAGTGTGAGTAATTCGTAGCCATACCAACAGTGTTTGTCAGTATTTTGCGTGACGTGTTAGACTCCTCATTGACCTACGTTATTGGACGAGCTGCGGTAGCGTAACAGTTAAGGCATTGAATTAGTAAGAAAGAGGTGAAGAGTTCAAACCTTGTGCGGTGCTTAATATTTTCTTTATTTAAAAACAATATCGAAGTGTATTATCTTACCTCACGAATTTTATTCGTTTGAATGCAATTTTTTTGAAATTCATAGTGCTTTGTCTCTTCATTAACCCTTTTGCTGCTGCAGACACGTGCTTCCCGCATTCCGCGCTGTGCGCGACTTTGTCATCACTGCACTGCTCACCTGTGCAGACACATGGTGTTCCCACTGCTTTGACACACGTATCATTCGATTTCACAAAAACTATCTGGTCCAAAAATTAGATTTTTACACATCTTCTTGACTGATACCTTCCCCCCATAAATACTTAATTTTGTTTCAATGTTCGACCCAGTTATCGTGCAGCATTAAATGTAGTAAACCATTGCACGAAATTTTGAAGAGTTTGCAGAGGTAAAAGTCCATAGCGTATACTTTCCGTATGGTCGATTTCAGTTGCCACAATGTTGAGAATGAAATGTGGTTAACATACCTAAATTTCATATAAAATGTACTGTATAACAATATCTCATTTAATTTAAGTACCACATAGGTGTCGTATGTAATATTGAGAAATATTCCGTCTTTCGCGACTGTAATAAAAGTTTTATTTACACCGGGCGCGTTTGGCTTTATTTTAAAGCACTTCAATCAATCAAATTTTATATGAAATTTAGGTTGGGGTTGGGTTGTTTGGGGAAGGAGACCAGACAGTGAGGTCATCGATCTCATCGGATTAGGGAAGGAAGTCGGCCGTGCCCTTTCAAAGGACCCATTCTGGCATTTGCCTGGAGCAATTTAGGGAAATCACATAAAACCTAAATCAGGATGGCCGGACGCGGGATTGAACCGTCGCCCTCCTGAATGCGAGTCCAGTGTGCTATCCACTGCGCCACCTCGCTCGGTATGAAATTTAGGTATCTTGTCCTCATTCCATTCTCAACATTGTGGCAACTAAAATCGACCATATGGAAAGTATACTCTATGGACTTTTACCTCTCCAAACTCTTCAAAATTTCGTGCTATGGTTTACTATATTTAATGCTGCATAATAACTGCGTTGAACATCGAAACAAAATTAAGTCATTTATGGGGGGAAGGTATCAGTCAAGAAAATGTGTAAAAATCTAATTTTTGGGCCAAATAGTTTTTGTGGAATCCAATGATACAATGTGTCAGCACAGGTGAGCAGTGCAGTGACAAAATCGCGCACAGCGCGGAATGCGGGGAGCACGTCTCTGTAGCAGCGAAAGGGTTAATGCGGCCGTGGTGGCTTTACTTCATGAACTGCGCTCTCCCCCCCTAAATGTTAAGTTTGCGAATTGTACTATATTATGGTGCTGCTTCTCTTGGCGCGTGCGTCGTGTGCAACTGGCAACGCAGCAATCTCCCACGTCTGGGCGGGCATGCGCGAGCCGCCAAGATAAAAGAATTGAACTATAGTTAATTATAAAAAAAATCAGAGGCCTTAGAACTTGAATGCACCTCGTATACTGGAACAGAACCATTATAACAGATAAAACAGCACCACATAACAAACCTGACATCATACTCACCAATAAAAAGAAGAAATTAACACAACTAATCAAAATATCCATACCCAATACAACAAATATACAGAAGAAAACAGGTGAAAAAATTGAAAAATACATCCAACTGGCTGAGGAAGTCAAGGACATGTGGCATCAGGATAAAGTTGACATTATACCAATTATACTATCAACTACAGGAGTCATACCACACAATATCCACCAGTACATCAATGCAATACAGCTACATCCAAACTTATATATACAACTACAGAAAGTTCCTAAACGCAATGTAACATATACCGTACAGTTAAAAGGAAGTCACGCTTGATCAAGGTCCGCGTCACTTTCCATTTTTAACCAGACATAACGTCTGAGAAAGGAAAGAATAATAATAATAATAATAATAATACCTGACCTGGCTTTGCCTGGAGGTGCCTGAATGCTTCTGAAAAGAACAACACCTGATGTCAGATCAAAATTAAATACTATTACACATAATACTCTTCAAGTAAAATAAAATTTTTATTTGAGATAACTGACAACTTGTTGCTCATGAAATAAGTAGTCTTCTTAATGAAATGATGTTTGTACTTCAGTTAAGCACGTGCTCAAATTGTTTACCATCAACTGCAAGACAAATCTGCAATTGCTGTTACAGATGAACAGAAGATTGCCTTTGGATGCTGTGGCAGTATCATCTGGAGTAGTTGGGACTTCGGCAGACTCTGTCTTCCAATGTTCCCCATAGAAAGAACTCAAGAGGAGTCACATTGGGGCACCTGGCTGGCCATGTACTGTAGGATTCCATCCTGTCTGATGGCCGGGAGAGTTTTCAGCTACAATGTAGGAAGAGTGCCTGATGTAGTGACGGACGGTAATGGTTCAAATGGCTCTGAGCACTATGGGACTCAACTGCTGAGGTCATTAGTCCCCTAGAACTTAGAACTAGTTAAACCTAACTAACCTAAGGACATCACAAACATCCATGCCCGAGGCAGGATTCGAACCTGCGACCGTAGCGGTCCTGCGGTTCCAGACTGCAGCGCCTTTAACCGCACGGCCACTTCGGCCGGCGGACAGTAATGGTGGCGTTTGTCAGTGCAAGATGCGAATGGCACTCATCTAGCTGATCCCACATTTGTTCGCAATACGTCTTGTGGTGTCACATGGACAGGTAAGTGCCATAACCAGAACAGCTTAGTGATCTGTCAGTTGCAGTCTTTGTCCTGGTCCTTTGTGTGACATTGGAGCCTCCTGTCCATGCTAGTGACATAATAATTTGTGCAAGTGCATGGCATGACAGACAGCAATGGGAAGAATAGATATCCCTGTACTCCCACACATTTTTAGAGAGAATTCCCTGGACATTTGCCATGTAAAAGTAGCAGGCCTAAGTTCTCCTCATTGGTGTACATGTCTGCATGTGAGTAATTTTGAAGTGGAAGTGACTTGCCGATATGCAGCATAGTCGCTGCAGTGCAGACAGGCAAATAGTCAAAAGGTGTGATACAGTGGCCTAGCCTTGCCTGGGCATGTTCACAACTCAATAGCCAGTTCTGGTTGATCTGTTTTGTCAGTTTTAGGATATTGCTTGCTTTCCTTTGCAAAGAGCATCAGACTGAGAATTACCTAGCATTGTATCACTGTACTCGTCTTTTCAAGCACTTTGTGCCATTAAGGAAGTATATCGTTCTGGTTGAGAAATTGTATTAGTCGACCTCATTATTATTAAATATGGGTGTGAGGGTGCTTCAGTCAGCCTATCGTGGGGCAGAGAGGGGGCACCATGGTGGTATGTAATGTAATTGTCAGTGTGTGAGAAATAGTGTGCTGGAATAGTGTTTGTCCACACACAGAGCACCCTCTCCTTCAGAATGGGAATGCCAGACCACACATGAGCACTTCAGCATGTGCGATGCCTGGGATGGCTGTCACCAATGGCCCTTCGTACAGTCTCAACTTGGCCGCAACCGATTTTTGTCTGTTTCCAAAATGCAAAAACATCTTCAATGACTCGACTTTGCCAGTGACGAAGCTGTGCAGGCAGAGGTGAGGTTGTTGCCCCATCAAGTCAAATGTTCTAGAGTGATGATATCAGCAAACTGATCTCTCGTAGGGAAAAATGTATTCATTGCCAGGGAGATTATTCTGAGAAATAAATAAGTAGGCATGAAGAATAATGTTTGTTTTATATGAAAAGCTTTGAGTTTTCACACAAAAGATTCATAGGTATTACTGTTCAGCATGCTGTCGTACATGTGAGAAATTATTATAGTGAAGACCAGGTGTCAGCTGTTCACAGTAAAGTGAAAGGCTGAAGCTGGTCCCAGTTGAACAGTTAACGGGCACCCATCAGATGCAGGAAGCAATTACAAATGATAAGGAAGTAGTTGTATGCATTAAGCTATGCTTGAATTGGTTTAACAAAACTGTGAGACAGGTTGAACTAATTCGTTCAATGGTACTTAAGGCAATGCTTGCAACAATAATGTACCATGACATGAGAATGTTTGATAAGCTCAAAACTGAATTCATATGACACTAATAAAATAATTATTTAGCAGAAGCCTTACCACTGCCCACCACAATTGCTAACAGAACAGAGGCAGCAGGATGCTGATCAGCATGACGTGGCAATGTCTTCAAAATCACCTTTAGTGCTACCATGCTACAGCACACAGAAGTACCGCTGAGAGGCACAGATGATGAAGCTCAAGCAATGGCGCTGAACATTGCGAAAGACAAAAAGTACCACAATTCTATATGGAAACTTCTCTTCATGGCACTAGAGTCTTTAGCAAAGGTTACATAATCACAAGCTAAATTCCACTGGACAGTGTTGCAGGGATATCATTTAATAACAAGGGATAGTGTAAGTAATCCTATGATGACCATGTAAGTCAAAGGCAGCTTGTAGGATATAATAAACTAAATGATCACTGTGACAAATTGTACAGGATACTATTAAGTCCATGCTGGAATGCTCATGATCACAGTTATCACTTATGATGCCAGAGTTACCACAGGTTCTGGAAATGGGGAATTCCAAATGCGTCAAGGAAATTAGGGGAATATCAGGGAAATTTGAAGAAAAAAAGCACTGGAAAATCTCATTTTTGTCTCAGTAGATGAAATGGTTTCTTTACTGAGGTGTCTTACCTTGTCGCTGGCTGGATGCAGCTGAGTACGTGTGCCACTTTGCTATTCACTCATTATTACTGCTTCTCCCCTTCCTACCACTCCCTTCGGCTTGTAGTAAGTGCTGCCATTACTTCTTGCTGCTAGCTTAGCAACTGCCAATAAGAGGCAGGAAGGGATGAGGAATCGTTTGCTTGGACCTGATTCTCAGAGCCTGTAGACGCAGTGTCCGGGGATGATGGTCATATATCACGCAATCACTCAGACACAGTTCACGAAATATGTGTGCGCTCTCATTTTCTGAAAAAGGCTATAACTGAAAATTTAGCT
This sequence comes from Schistocerca nitens, assembly GCF_023898315.1. Classification (NCBI taxonomy): domain Eukaryota; kingdom Metazoa; phylum Arthropoda; class Insecta; order Orthoptera; family Acrididae; genus Schistocerca; species Schistocerca nitens. The sequence continues at coordinate 598,667,141 of NC_064620.1, read as the reverse complement.
GTGAGAGTGTAACTGTCTTTTCTATGTGCCTGTCTGTGGCTCATCAATCATCTTTACGGTGAGCTGCTGTCTGTCCTCGTTACTATTGATTCTCAGAGTATTTGAACAAGTTACCTATTGCGGGGGCAGCAGCCTTTTCAGTAGTTGCAGGGGCAACAGTCTGGATGACTGACTGATCTGGCCCTGTAACAATAACCAAAATAACCTTGCTGTGCTGGTACTGCGAACGGCTGAAAGCAAGGGGAAACTATAGCCGTAATTTTTCCCGAGGGCACGCAGCTTTACTGTATGGTTAAATGATGATGGCGTCCTCTTGGGTAAAATGTTCTGGAGGTAAAATAGTCCTCCATTCGGATCTCCGAGCGGGGACTACTCAAGAGGAAGTTGTTATCAGGAGAGAGAAAACTGGTGTTCTACGGATCGGAGCGTGGAATGTCAGATCCGTTAATCGAGCAGGCAGGTTAGAAAATTTAAAAAGGGAAATGGATAGGTTAAAGTTAAATATAGTGGGAATTAGTGAAGTTCGGTGGCAGGAGGAACAAGACTTTTGGTCAGGTGATTACAGGGTTATAAACACAAAATCAAATAGGGGTAATGCAGGAGTAGGTTTAATAATGAATAAAAAACTAGGAGTGCGGGTTAGCTACTACAAACAGCATAGTGAACGCATTATTGTGGCCAAGATAGACACAAAGCCCATGCCTACTACAGTAGTACAAGTTTATATGCCAACTAGCTCTGCAGATGATGAAGAAATAGATGAAATGTATGACGAGATAAAAGAAATTATTCAGGTAGTGAAGGGAGACGAAAATTTAATAGTCATGGGTGACTGGAATTCGAGAGTAGGAAAAGAGAGAGAAGGAAACATAGTGGGTGAATATAGATTGGGGGAGAGAAATGAAAGAGGAAGCCGTCTGGTAGAATTTTGCACAGAGCATAACTTAATCATAGCTAACACTTGGTTCAAGAATCATGAAAGAAGGTTGTATACATGGAAGAACCCTGGAGATACTAAAAGGTATCAGATAGATTATATAATAGTAAGACAGAGATTTAGGAACCAGGTATTAAATTTTAAGACATTTCCAGGGGCAGATGTGGACTCTGACCACAATCTATTGGTTATGAACCATAGATTAAAACTGAAGAAATTGCAAAAAGGTGGGAATTTAAGGAGATGGGACCTGGATACACTGACTAAACCAGAGGTTGTACAGAGTTTCAGGGAGAGCATAAGGGAACAATTGACAGCAATGGGGGAAAGAAATACAGTAGAAGAAGAATGGGTAGCTGTGAGGGATGAAGTAGTGAAGGCAGCAGAGGCTCAAGTAGGTAAAAAGACAAGGGCTAATAGAAATCCTTAGGTAACAGAAGATATATTAAATTTAATTGATGAAAGGAGAAAATATAAAATGCAGTAAATGAAGCAGGCAAAAAGGAATACAAACGTATCAAAAATTAGATCGACAGGAAGTGCAAAATGGCTAAGCAGGGATGGATAGAGTACAAATGTAAGGATGTAGAGGCTTGTCTCACTAGTGGTAAGATAAATACTGCCTATAGGAAAATTAAAGAGACCTTTGGAGAAAAGAGAACCACTTGTGTGAATATCAAGAGCTCAGATAGAAAGCCAGTTCTAACCAAAAAGGGAAAGCAGAAAGTGGAAGGAGTATATAGAGGGTCTATACAAGGGCGATGTACTTGAGTACAGTATTATGGAAATGGAAGAGAATGTAGATGGAGATGAAACGGGAGATACGATACTGCGTGAAGAGTTTGACAGAGCACTGAAAGACCTGAGCCGAAACAAGGCCACGGGAGTAGACAACATTCCATTAGCACTTGGGAGAGCCAGTCCTGACAAAACTCTACCATCTGGTGAGCAAGATGTATAAGACAGGCGAAATACCCTCAGACTTCAAGAAGAATATAATAATTCCAATCCCCAAGAAAGCAGGTGTTGACAGATGTGAAAATTACCGAACTATCAGTTTAATAAGTCACAGCTGCAAAATACTAACTCGAATTTTTTACGGATGAATGGAAAAACTGGTAGAAGCCGACCTCGGGGAAGATCAGTTTGGATTCCGTAGAAATATTGCAATCCGTGAGGCAATACTGACCTTACGACTTATCTTAAAAGAAAGATTAAGGAAAGGCAAGCCTACGTTTTATAGCATTTGTAGATTTAGAGAAGGCTTTTGACAATGTTGACTGGAATACTCTCTTTCAAATTCTAAAGGTGGCAGGGGTAAAATACAGGGAGTGAAAGGCTATTTACAATTTGTACAGAAACCAGATGGCAGTTATAAGAGTCGAGGGGCACGAAAGGGAAGCAGTGGTTGGGAAGGGAGTGAGACAGGGTAGTAGCCTATCCCCAATGTTATTCAATCTATAGATTGAGCAAGCTGTAAAGGAAACAAAAGAAAAATTTGGAGTAGGTATAAAAATCCATGGAGAAGAAATAAAAACTTTGAGGTTCACTGACGACATTGTAATTCTGTCAGAGACAGCAAAGGACTTGGAAGAGCAGTTGAACGGAATGGACACTATCTTGAAAGGAGGATATAAGATGAACATCAACAAAAGCAAAATGAGGATAATGGAATGTAGTCAAATTGAGTCGGCTGATGCTGAGGGAATTAGATTAGGACATGAGACACTTAAAGTAGTAAATGAGTTTTGCTATTTGGGGAGCAAAATAACTGATGATGGTCGATGTAGAGAAGGTATAAAATGTAGACTGGCAACGGCAAGGAAAGCGTTTCTGAAGAAGAGAAATTTGTTAACATCGAGTATAGATTTAAGTGTCAGGAAGTCGTTTCTGAAAGTATTTGTATGGAGTGTTGCAATGTATGGAAGTGAAACATGGACGATAAATAGTTTGAACAGGAAGAGAATAGAAGCTTTCGAAATGTGGTGCTACAGAAGAATGCTGTAGAATAGATGGGTAGATCACATAACTAATGAGGAGGTACTGAATAGAATTGGGGAGAAGTGGAGTTTGTGGCACAACTTGACAAGAAGAAGGGACCGGTTGGTAGGACATGTTCTGAGGCATCAAGGGATCACAAATTTAGCATTGTAGGGCAGAGTGGAGGGTAAAAATCGTAGAGGGAGACCAAGAGATGAATACACTAAGCAGATTCAGAAGGATGTAGGTTGCAGAAGGTACTGGGAGATGAAGAAACTTGCACAGGATAGGGCAGCATGGAGAGCTGCATCAAACCAGTCTCCGGACTGAAGACCACAACAACAACAACCTGTTGCATGGATTGGTCACTGTGGTCACGTTCCATCAACAAGCTGTCCATGGCTCATGAGCAGCTGGCCACCTGAGTGGATTTTCTCAATGGGCCAAAACTGCAGGCCGTTCCTGCAGGTATGTGTAATGGATCGGGCCTGCTGATCTGAAGCCATTCGGTTCCCCCTAGTGTGCAGGCCCTGCCCATCAGATCTAGTCTCATCAATCTGCCCGCAGGCTTGGTCTGTTTGTGTGTGGTGCATCATGGTTTATCCGAGGATGCAGGATTGTGGTGCTCCTCAGCAGGCAGAGGCCATTAGCGATGGACTGCAAGAATTGTGACTGTCTCACCGCCAGTACATTGTACAGTTGGATGTTTTATAGACATTTTGTTTTAGTATGTTTTGGCACTTAAATAGTAGTTTATATGTTAGAAAGTATGAACGATAAGAAGAATAAAATTCAGTCGCTGGTGGTTTGTACGCTATGTACTCAAATATTTCTCGAAAGAAAAATCACACAATACCTGTATTATAATAATAGATACAACACAGTGGGTAATAACCGACAATAAAGAGCGTAGTGGAACCAACATTTTATTGGTGGTTACGTACATTGTTGGTTTACACAGTTATTTCCTGCCTTATACACTTCTTTCAAGAGATATTTCTGAAATCAGTGAAGGTATTATAAATCTGTCGTGGCACTCCAAGGGAATGCTTATGTTTGTCACCAAATGTATTTCGTTTTATTGAAATAAAATAGCACCAGTGACCTTAATGAAACACATACAGCAGTTGGCTTGCTTTCTCCGTCTAAAAACAGTTAATTACAGAAGCTGTTGATGTTAGTACTTAATACTTTAGCTCACACCAGGAAACGTCATCTGCTTGCAAGTTTTTTAGATATTCCCTCATTTGCACCATTGTTTCTTGTACAGTAGCTGCAAAGACAGATTGTCAACTTACGTCTTAACTTACCCTTCAGATCTCGAAATTTGTCAGGGAAAAATGCTGAAACTTGTCTCAAAATCAGGGAAATATCAGGGAATTTCACTTGTGTAAACTTGTGGTAAACCTGAATGCTGTGTGGAACTGGATGAGGGAAAATAATAGCTTTGTTCACCAGAGAATTTGACATGCATGTCAAACTAAGCCACATTCTTCAACTGAATTGGACCAGTCTCCATTAAAGTAAATGACGATATTAAGAAAAATAAATGCTGAAGACACTGATGATTCAGTAATGAAGAATTTATTAATAACCTCTCAAAGTGAAGGGTTAAAGGAAAACCGTGAAGGTAAATGCTCATGCTAAACAGGGAATTGTGATTCTTAGCGCTGGTCTGGCACAGACTCAGATCCTGCGAAGATTGGATGAAGGGCAACAGGCGGATGGCATATTCCTTGATCTCCATTAAGCATTTGACCTGGTGCCACACTGCTGACTATTAATAGAGATAAAGATACATACAGAATAGGTTCCCTTGTATGTGAGTGGTTCAAAAACCTCTTAAGTAACAGAACCGGGTATGTTGTCCTCAATGGAAAATGTTCATCAGAGACAAGGGCTTCATCAGGAGTGCCCCAGGGGCATGTGATGGGGCGGCTGTTATTCTCTATATACATAAATTTTCTGGTGGACAGTGTTAACAGCAGCTGTTTGCTGATGATGCTCTAGTGTATGGGAGTGACGGTAGGAGGATGCAACGTGAGTTAGACAAAATTTCTAGTTGGTGTGATGAATGGCAACTAGCAACTAGCTCTAAATGTGGAAAAATGTAAGTTAATGAGAGTAGGAAAAAAAACCTGTAATGTTCAGTAGTGGTGTTCTGCTTGACACAGTCAAGTCATTTCAATATCTGAGCATAATGTTGGAAAAAGTATGAAATGGAACAAGCATGTGAGGTCTATGGTAGGGAAGGCAAATGGTTGACCTCAATTTGTTGGGAGAATGATGTTCTAGACCTTGTAAGAAATGGTAATATTTTGAGTGAACAGAATTCCGAGCTATGTTGTCGGAGGTGAGGATGAGACAGATAAGGCTTCTGTAAAAATGAAGGAAGAGAAAAGATGTGGGACTGATGTCCTGTCTGTGATGAAGCCATCCAAGACAGAGTTCAAGGGAATTGGGAGACCATGGGAAGCACTTCAGCTGTGCCCCTCTAAAGGAACTGTTCTAGCACTCGCTTTCAGCTCTTTAGGGATAATGGAAGAACTAAATCTCGATGGTCAGATCGGCAGGTTTTTCCATAATTCCCAACATAAGTCTGTTCTTAAGGCATCAAAAGAACTGTGAAATGCCCATGCAGCAGGGCAACGATATTCCAAAAGTTTCTTCATCACAAGTAGAGCACAGGAAGAACTTGATTAAAGAACCAGAATGAAACTATTTGACTTGGTGCATCACCAAAAATTTACTTTTTCCCTAAAATTTAATTACAAGTCTATGTTACATTGAATTTGTAGCATACCTATTGAGACACTGTCTATTTAAATTTGATGGAGAGTGGACACCACATTTGGTACAAGCAGATACTAATGATGAATCTCTCCATCTTAACGACTACTGTGGAGCTGTTTTAATTCGTGGTCAGAATGTGTAAGATATCGCAGTGCTACTTCGCGGAGGAAGAAGCAACAACAACATAAATATTTGAGGCAACAGAGATTATGCAGTTAGATTGTACAGGCAGAAAACAAGCAATGGAAATTTCTACGTTTAATGCTTGTAACCCACTGTGTTTGAAGCAATCACTTAGATGGATGCTATTTATATGTTTTAAGTGTACTAAGAAACTGTGTAACCAGTCGTAATAGAATTTTCAGCCAAGAGCAGTTTTTGAGGCCCTTTATAGATTACTCTTTATGATGTAGAGCAAGACAGCTAACACTGATGCTAATGTGAACCCATGGGTAGAAAACTGGGGCACTGAGGATTCAGAAGCCACTCAGTTGGTAGACCAGGCAGGTTTTATTCTGGTGAAAAACAGCTTTGCAATAGGAGAGTCATGTGTCTCTCCATCTCCTGTGTCACATGTTGTTTCAAGATCTGAGGTGCATCAGTTCTTTTACTTTTAAAACTTATTCCTTAAGGACTTTTCATTGTTAGAGATATGTAGGTGAGGAATACATGCTATAGTTTGTAGAAATTTTTGGCTGAAAAGTGCGGCAGTGTCCACAGAAACTGTAGCCAGAGACTGACGTGGAAGTATCTTAATGTACCATAAGATTGTAGGGTGGTACTGATATCTTATGAGGTAACTAGGTAAAATCCAAATTTTGTTTATGGACTTGAAAGTATCTATGTTTTGGAATATTTTTGAGTAAAGCAATTATTGTACTCGAACAGAACCCTATAGGGATCCAGAGTAGCATGCTATTCGGACATATGTTGACCACAATTACCTGCAAGATTTTGTGTAAACAGGCAGCTCTCTGAAGAGTTGGACAGACTGCCAATACCCTGACATTGTTTACTTCCTTCTCAAGTTTAACAAGTCAATAACAGCTTGAAAGAAAGATAAATATTATGACCGGTGATGTGGGTTGGAAAGAATACTAACTACTGAAATGCCATAATTTCCCACAAGTCACATGCAGCGACCAAGCAGCAATCGAGATTGTAATTGTAAACTGTCAAAGCTGTGTTAGTAAAGTACTGGATCTTCAAGTGCTGATAGAAAGCACCAAAGCTGAAATCGTTATATGTACGGAAAGATGGCTGAAGCCAGAGATAAATTCTGCTGAAATTTTTACAGAGGCACAGATGGTGTTCAGAAAGGATAGACTGCATACAACCAGTGGTGGCGTGTTTGTCGCTCTTAGCAGTAGTTTATCCTGTAGTGAAATAGAAGTGGATGGTTCATGTGAATTATTATGGGTGGAGGTTATACTCAACGACCGAGCTAGGTTAATAATTGGCTCCTTTTACCGACCTCCCGACTCAGCAGCATTAGTGGCAGAACAACTGAGAGAAAATCTGGAATACGTTTCACATAAATTTCCTCAGCATGTTATAGTCTTAGGTGGAGATTTCAATTTACCAGATATAGACTGGGACAATCAGATGTTCAGGACAGGTGGTAGGGACAGAGCATTGAGTGACATTGTACTGAGTGCACTATCCGAAAATTACCTCGAGAAATTAAACAGAGAACTGACTCGTGGAAATAACATCTTGGACCTACTGATAACAAACAGAACCAAACTTTTCGACTCTGTAAGTGCGGAACAGGGAATCTGTGATCATAAGGCTGTTGCAGCATCCCTGAATATAAAGTAAATAGGAATATAAAAAAATGGAGGAAGGTTTATCTGTTTAGCAAGGACTACCTAACAGATCAAAACGAAAATTCCTGTTCCGACAATGACAATGTTGAGTGTTTATGGAAAAAGTTCAAGGCAATCGTAAAATGCGTTTCAGACAGGTACTTGCCAAGTAAAACTGTGAGGATGGGAAAAACCCCCCGTGGTTCAACAACGAAGTTAGGAACCTGGAGTAATACACTTCTGTCATTAAAACCAATCCCTGGAACAAGTCAATTTATGAACTGGTAGAACATTGAGAACATCACAAAACACCTCTACAACTCTGAGAACATGTACTTGTATGCTCTATGAACAGGAGTAAATGAAACTATTCTGGTTCTCCAATGATAGATCCTGTTAAATAAAAATTCAAAGTGACAAAGTAGTATTAAACCAGCTGCCCAAGTCAATGCAAGGTCTTGCTATTGCCAGATAATAAAGCAAAAATTCACTCAAGGTAAGTATGAAGTTATAAACTTCTGACCAGAAACTGCCTTCAAGGAGACAAAATCAGAACTGCACTTAGCCATATATACAAACACATACTATACAAGTGAAGGTTTCTACTGGACAACAATTTGTGTGTTTAGCCACATCTATGCTTACAAGCAGGCAAAGCGAACTGCATTGTGGAAAGCTCTTTATACTGTGACTGCTTAATCCTCACAGACCCACAGCTGATACATACTCCTGATCTGAGGCAACAGGTACACTCAGTGGTGGTTTGGTCCCCATGCTTCTCAACAACACAGCCACTGTCTTTGTGTTCATGCTCATTGATTCACTGTTGTGAGCTCAGCATTGCTCCAGTACACATTGATATCACATGGATCTGCAAATGTCACTTGTTAGTCAGAAGAAAGTGCCATTTACTTCCAACACCACAATGCAACAGTCAACCCTACTCACTGTATGACAAGCTCATAACCTTTCCATTTTCTTTCTCAAGGAGTGGTCTAATTACATTAGCAGACATCACTGTTGAGAACAAGTTCTTCTCTTCACCCTGACTAATTATCAGCATGTCTAGAAGCAGTAATGTTAAGGTCAAATTTTGTGCGTTCACTTTCATTATTTTTGTTATAGGTTAACAGGAAAGGTTCAGATATTTCTAGCAAAACAGAACGTACTCACTCAATTTCAGCATCTGCTTTGTTGAAATTAGGTAGGGTCCACACATTAGGTTAATGTAATGAGCTACTTGTCACAAAATAGACCCGATAGTCAACAGAGCTGACAGGGCACACTAACAACGAGCATGTATACTTCACTTTCAAAACGAACTTTTTAAGATGTTATTAGGCTATATCTGGGGATTCCTTGTACAATTTTAAGAACTACCATAAGACACAAGGAAGAACACCTCTGAATCTAAAACCTAGTCATTATCAACCACACCTACTAATCACATCTAAGGGTTGAAAACTAGCAGCATGAATCATGACTGACCATGCAAGATATTAAGGCTTCTTTCACACTGATTTGTGCAACAGTATATTAAACCTTCTTACCACAGACAAAATGTTAGTAGGGAAATGTTGATCTTTGTGTCAAAGAGAGAGACTAGTGATGTCTGAAGTGTTGCATTCATTCCATATTAATATCTTATGAAAATGATTGCTTTTACAATATACAGGAGTGAATAGGAAACTTGAAATTAGTGAACTACTTCAGAATGTGTCTTTCATGGCAAGGTTATTTTCACATACCTCCTCCCAATCATGTTTTGTAGTGTTATTGCATTAATCCTTATTTCCTGAAGGTTGTTAACCAGACATCTTGGAACAGCGTCTTCAGGGATCTTTAGATTCTTACACTTAAATGCCAATATGTACCCCCTAATGGTATATGGCTAGCAAGGGACTTAGGGATGGACTTACCAATTCACAACTACAGTATTATAGAATCAAGAATTTTATTCACCATAGATCAATTTACAGTGATATTGGCTTCGTCATACAGGATGTAGTAGTAGTAGTAGTAGTAGTAGTACATACATGCATAATAAAATAAACTAGTGTCAGTACATTATAGAATACATTTTAAGCATGGCAGTGTACCAAATTACACCAGGATAGTTCTAAGAGCTAATGCAATAACGTATACTATAATCTATTATAATATTGTATTATGTATTGTATACACTATGTAATTACACACAATAATATGTTTAACTACAGTCAACTTTTAAATACTAGTATCCTCCTCAGGCATCTCAAAGAATTCTTTAATGTCATAGAATGGATGATCTGACAGCCAGCTGTACCACTTAATTTAAAAAAATATATATCCATAGACTGAACATGAATTGGCAGTTTATTGAATATTTTGAGTGGGTTTACTTTGTGGAAATTTCCTGTTCTTGCTAATCTGTGGTGCAGTATGTCTAAATTACCCTTAGCCCTGGTGTTGTGTTCATGTATTTCCTGTCTGGCAGTAAATTCTGAAATATTATTTTTAATATAGAGTACAGACACATAGATGTATAAATTTACAATTGTGAGTATTCTGAGTTTGGAAAAAAGAGGACAAAGTGCTCCCTATGAACCCACTTGGATATTATGCATAAGACTTTTTTTTTTGTAATTTCAAGATGTTCTTGATGTGAGGGGAGTGCCCCCATATAATCAGACCATATGAAATATGTGACTGGAATAGCTCAAAGTATGTCACCCTAAGGTACTCCAGCCCACTACATCCCTTACTTTCAAGATAAGGTATGCCACCTGAGATATTTTTTCACATATGTGATTGACATGTTCCTCCCAATAGAGTTTTGAGTCAATGTGAATACCTAAGAGTTTTACTGACTTCTTACCTACTTCATTTGATATTCCCATTAAAAGTTGTTGGGTTTTATCAGGATTGCACAGGAGCTTATTGGCTGCAAACCAGTCCACGGTCTTATCAAGTGTTCCTTTTGTTAGGCTATTCAGATCTGAAATGTTCTGATGTGTGGTAAGTAGTGTTGTATCGGCAGAATACCATATGACAGGGTGGGCTATGTTTTTAGATAAATCATTAATAGCCACAATGAAGAAGAAGGGTCCAAGGATAGATCCTTGTGGTACAACAGTGCTGATTTCCATTATGGAAGGATTTACATTTCTGACTGAAACAAATTGTTTTCAATTACATAAATAAGAATTTATCACAGCTGAAGTGCTCCCTCTCACCCCATAAATCTCTAGTTTCCCCCATAGTACGTCAACAGAAATGTAATCGAAAGCTTTGCTTAGGTCACATAATACCAGTGATACCATGTTATTGTTTTCAAAAGCTGTTAAGGTTTGGTCAATGATTTCCAAGATGGGCCCTGCTGTGTTTTTCCCCTTGCAAAAACTAAACTGATTGCTACATAGGGTATTGTGTTTTTCAAAGAAGCTGCTTATTTGTGTGTGTATCATTGCCTCAAATATCTTTGAGAATATTGGAACAATGGAGACTGGTCTGTAGCTTTGGGGAAGATGTTTGCCCCATTTTTTTAAAAACTGGGACAACTTTTGATACCTTAAGTACATCTGGAAAACCTCCAAATTCTACAGTTTTATTAAAAATAAAAGCTAATGGTTTGGTGATTGAATGTATTGTCTTTTTAATTATGTTAGTCGATGACCAACTTTTATAACCTGAAAATTTTGATACAGCTTTTATAACATCAGCAGGTGTGACAGCCCTCCATTGAAATAACAGGTTAACAGGCAGTGGTGTTCCAACTAGGTCCATTGCAGATGAATTTGTTGCTTTAATATTGTCTCTCATTTCTTTAACTGAGTTTAAAAAGTACTGATTTAATTCCTCAGGTTCAAGCAGAGCTGTGTCTTTGCAGTTTGGTGTATTCTCTTGTTTTATTATTTGTCATGCTGCCTTGCATATATTGGGAGCCCTTTCTATATAGTTTTCCACTGCTTGCTTTTTTGCCAGAAGAAGTTCAGATTTGTTGAATTTTTTGCATTTCAGATATGGCCTGCGATTGTTCACACTGTGTTCTGCCCCTTGGTTAGTGGCTTGCTTATGCATCTGATACAGCATATGCATATTTCCTCTAATTTCTGCTAGCTCTTCTGTAAACCAGATCAGACTTTTCTTTTTCATTTCACTTGGATGTCTAATTCTTTTTACTGGGGAGCAAGAATACCATAAATCTGTGTACTTTTTAAAGAAGTTATCAAATGTAATTTCAGCTTCCCTTTTCCCAGATTGACAATTATATATAAAGTCTCAATCTGCACTTCCTAATCTATCAACAAACATACTTATGTACTGATGATTTTCATGGGTTTGCAGCCGGGTTCCATCGTCCTGACGACAACACGATATTTCGGTGGACAATCTGGCCGCCATCTTCAGGTGAGATTGAGTGCACAATCACGCCGGAACTGAAGAGACCTCAGTTTCAGCGGCACCTTTATACCGCGGGTACTGGTGATTGTGCATGCGCGAGCAACAGAAGAGCTGCCCTCTGTGAGGCGAAGAATTGCAGCAGCGCCAGCGGTAAAAACTGTCAAAAGCGAGGAATCGCAAAATTAAAATGCAGCCAGTCGGAAACCAGACCGTAGTTGTTTTATCTGTGATAAAATAGGATTCCACGTCTTGCTTAAAGGAAAGCCTTTATCTCGGTTAATAATATCATCAGACAGACGTATTTCAATTGATTCTTTCAATACATAATCCCAGTAACGGGAAACCGAGGCAATAATTTGCGTCTCTTTGAAGGACATATTGTGCCCTTCATTAAGACAGTGTTCAGCAACGGCTGATTTTTCTGGCTGGAGCAGACATGTATGCCGTTGATGTTCCACACATCGATCTTGAACTGTACGAATAGTCTGTCCAATGTAGGCCTTGCCGCAGTGACAGGGAATCTTGTATACCCCAGGCTTCCTCAGTCCCAGATCATCTTTAACCGATTCAAGAAGGGATCTAGTTTTGGCCAAAGGCATAAAGACGCTTTTAATATATTTCCTAAGGATTCTTGAAATTTTCGAAGAAATACTTCCCACAAAGGGTAAAAAAGCAACTGATTTGGAAGTGTCCACCGTTGGTTCTCGTGGGGGTCCAAATTGAAAAGCACGGGTAATTTGGTGATCAGAATACCCATTCTGCCTGAAAACAACCTTAAGGTGATCCAACTCCTGTTTCAAGTTATCGGAATCTGAAACAGCATAAGCCCTCTTGACCAGTGTGCGTAAAACTTACAAGCGTTGATGTTGTGGATGACAACTTGTGGCATGGAGGTAGCGGTCCGTATGCGTAGGTTTACGGTATACACTGTGTCCCAAAGTCCCATTTTCTTTCTTATGTACTGAGACATCCAAAAAAGGTAGTTTGCCATCTTTCTCAATTTCCATCGTAAATTTGATTCGTGGATGAAGGCAGTTAAAATGATCTAAAAATCGATGAAGAGATTCCATTCCATGTGGCCAAACGATAAAAATATCATCCACGTGTCTCAAAAAACATGTTGGTTTAAGAGAAGATGTCCTAAGTGCCAAATCCATAAAGAGATTGGCGACAATAGGGGAAAGAGGACTCCCCATAGTCACACCATCAGTTTGTTCAAAAATTGCTTCATTAAATAAAAAGTATGTCGATGTCAATACATGGCTACACAGCTCACTAGTTTTGTCATCCAAGAGCTGACCAATTAGCAATAAAGACTCCTCCAAAGGTACCTGAGTAAAAGTGAAACAACATCAAAGCTCACTAGAAGGTCAGATGTTCCAGGGCATAGAGATGTCAGACATTTAATAAAATCGGACGAGTTGGATATGTGGTGTTCACACTTCCCAACGTGTGGGCTCAGAACAGAAGCCAGATATTTGACCAAATTATAAGTAGGGGCACCCAGATTACTAACGATCGGACAGAGAGGTGCCCCAGGTTTATGTACCTTAGGTAGGCCATACAACATGGGTGGTACTGCCGCCCCTGCATGAAGTTTTTTAATGATATCCTCATGCAATGAGCTCTTCTTAATAAGAGAGATGGTCTTCCGCTTTATCCGATCGGTAGGATCGCTCTGTAGCTTACGGTATGAAGAATCCTCCAACAAACAAGCCATTTTTGCCAGATAATCTTCACGCCGGGAAAATCTACGTTATCACATACTTATGTACTCTTCCTTTTGGCCTCATATCATTACTACTTTAGGTTCTTCAATTTTAACTGGTTGCCTCTTACAGAGTGTAAGGAGTAGTGGTTCATGATCTTCAAGTCCACTTCCTGCAAGTCTGACTGTAAAATCTTCCCTATGGAAATTCACAACAGTATTGTCTATGCAGGCATTCTTGTGTGTGGCACGGTTATTTGTACACCAGAGGTCCAATGATCTTAACATATTCACGAATGTCCTAATAACTAGCCTCTGTGTGTTTGCCATTTCTATGTTGAAATCACCACAGATAGCAATTCTTGTCTTAGTCTTCAATATCTTTTCAACTATTAATCCACATTTTTCAATAAACAAATGTACATCACCATCTGACGACCTATATAGACTAACTACCACTATATTTTCATTCATTAGTTTTACACAACTAAACTCCCCATCTAGTTCTGAGGAGTACATAGATACATCAATTCTGGAAAACTTTATTCCTTCTTTGACAAAAATTCCAGCCCCACCATTCTTTCTCTGTTTTCTACATATCATGTCTCCCACAACATACCCTTGGGGAACAAATATATTTACTTGTTCTTGGGTTAACCAGTGCTCAGATACACATATAACATCTACATGCTCAGTGTTACATAAACGTTCTAATTCTAAAATCTTATTTCTAATACAACAAATGTTAACTTGTAGAAAAGTAAGTAGTTCATCTCTTCTGTATTCCTCTGAGAGCTATTTGACTCTATATTTGAAGTTGTAAGTTCACTTAATGTCTTTAATCTTGGTGCACTGTGATCATCTGTGTTATGATAGTCACATACCTGTTCATCCACTTGATAACTCACTTTGTTAACTGCTTCCTTCTGTGAAACCACTGCTGATCCCACCAAAAATCCTGGTCACTTCGTTGTGGTTTCTTTCTTTGGGTTGACTGCCATATTCCATCTGTTGGTATTCTCACTCCTTGAGCTTGAGTTGCTATTCTTCGTTTTGCAAGTAGGTCTCTCTTCTTATACGGTGGATTCTTTCCTGCCATATCATTTGCTGCTTCTTCTAACTTTTGCACTGATCCCTTGGATATGTTTATTTCTTGAGTCATTGTCCTCGCCACACATACAGAATTCACTTTTAAGGATTCTGTTGTTATTCGTGCTGGAGTTGTGTCAGTAACAATTCTCACTGATTTTTTATCTGAGGCTGCAGCATCCTTTCATTTAAGTTCTATTGCTGTTTTGTACACTTCCCTGTTTATTTCCACTGATTTATAAATCCTTGTGGCAATTAGTTCTTTATCAGTTGCATTTAGGTGCTGTCCATGTGCTGTATATAGCTCCTTGTTACTAGGAGTATTAATAGAACAAGTGTTATGGTGTAAGGGTACAGAATTATAATTCTGGAATGTACCAATGACATTTTAAATAACTGAGTAATTATACTCAGTGACACATAGGATTTGTTAGAATCAATTAGTTATGTATTTAATGCTATTCTTTATTTGGTTTGTGCTCTTTTATGACAACATGCTTCAGGGACATTATGCAGCACCACAAGATGGCTACCTGAAGTGCTTACACCATCACAAGTGTCTTCAAGTGTATGTTGCCTTGGAGTTCCTCCTGTGTGAAGTTCCATGTTATTGGGCTTCCCATGAACAAAGAGTTTCTGAGATGCTGGACACTGAAGCAGCAAGAGATGTTTCATCCTATTACATGCTTGCTATTCAAATTGAAAAGGCTATGTTAACTCTTGCTACCCAATTAATAAATTAGTAGTGAGAACTGTATTCCTGCACATTTTTTCCAGTATTAACTTCCAAGAGGTTTCAGTCACATGGTCAAGGCAGTTAATGGAAACGTTCTTAAGAGGCAGCAGTAACTCCCATTTAACCTCTGCACTCCAAACTAGAATAGGCAGTGGAGTTTTCTAACCCAGTGCATAAGAGAAGAATGTTCCCAGAAGATATCAGGCAAAATTCTCAGATATCCATAAGAATTGGAAACAATACTTTATTAGTTATTACTCCTCAAAGTAATCAAAATTTGCACTAGAGAACAGTGTTCTGTCCAAAGCTAATTTCCATTGATAAATACCACTTACACAAGGCAGCTGCTGAGATGACAGGCAGCAGGGTTTTCTGTGTTCAGTGTAGCTGCTTTTCTCTTTATATGATCTGGAAAAAAATCTTCATAATTACCCATGAAGACATCAACAATATGCCTAATTGGTTGTTAATATGTTTCATGGACTTGGCCTATGGTGGCCACTTCTGATTTAAAGTATGTGTTTGTTCTATAAATCCCACTGTCAAGCACTATCTCCAAGAAGGTGGAGTAATTTGAATGGAAATTTGAGTTCATCTGGGGTTTCAATATCAGGATCTCATGTGACCATAAAAAGTGACCGTACCTGCTCTCAATTTGTCAACTAAAATGGTAGTCTATAAACCAGAATCTTTATCCTTGGCACTAGATCATCCACTGTTCATTCAAGTCAGAAAACTGGAATTCAGTGCTATTATATACTTCAATTAAGAGTAACTCTTTAGGTTTAATTCATTACTAGCATTATTAGAAAAATTAGCTATCTGCAGAAATTTTTTGAGTTAGAAAATTTTTGAACCATGTTTACTTTAATACACTCTGCAATTTTGAAATGTGAGTTGAACTGAATGAATGGTCTCTTGGAAACAAGTTATGAGATGGACATCAAATATACTGACTAACTGACATAATTAGATGATTCTGAAGGAATTTATAAAAGGGATACTGCATAGGGGATGAGATCTTTTTCTATTTGGGGAGCAAAATGACTGCCTGTAGTAGAGGATATTAATGAAGGCTCACAGAAAGAGATGTGAATTTCTGAAATGGTAATCCAAACAAATTTAAGTGTCATGAAATATTTTCTGAAAGTATTTGCAGTGTAGCCCTATATAGTACATAACCAAAAAATTATAGGAGGAGAATGGAAGCTTTTGAAATGTGCTGTAGAGGTCTAACAAGGGGAGGCTACGGTGTTCAGATCACAGATTTACATCATATTATACACATTTACTGGGACAGTGTTCAGGTAGAAAGGTGTAGGGCCTACTGAGGTGCTTTCAATGTAATTGCAAGAGAAGCTTTTCACGTGAGTGATGTACCAGTGCATTGCCACTGAACACAAGCTCCATAATCTGATTCATTGGACAATCCTACCATGCTTTTTATTTATGTTTTTTCAACACTAGTCATTTCATACGAGGGGGGACCCAAAAGAAACTAGACTGTTGTCATAAAAAATTTATTGATGAACCTTTTTACAAAATTACTTCAGTTACCTTCAAAATACTCCATTACATGTGATGCACTTGTCAAGTCTCTTTTCCCACTGTTGGAAGCATGTTTGGAACTCTTCAAGTTTGATATTGTCCAGTGCCAATTGCGAAGCTGTTTTTACCACCTCCACATCGTCATAACGCTCCCCTTTTAGAGTTTTTTTTCATTCGTGGAAATAGGAAAAAGTCGCACGGGGCTAGGTCCGGCGAATATGGAGCATGGGGAACGACAGACCACCTCTGAGATGCCAAATAGTGGCTCATTCGTAAGGCCGTGTGTGCTGGAGTGTTGTCGTGATGCAGAAACCAGTCACCTGATCGCCAAAGTTTCGGGCGTTTCCTCCTCACATCCTCTCGCAGACGTCTTAAAACATCCAAGTAAAAGTGCTGGTTAACAGTCCGGCCAGGGGGTACGAATTCCCGATGCACAATTCCACGAACATCAAAAAAGACAATGATCATCGTCTTCACATTTGACCTCACTTGCCTTGCTTTTTTCGGTCTGAGAGAGTTGGTAGTCCTCCACTGGCTTGACGCTTGCTTGGTTTCTGGGTCATACCCATATCACCAACTCTCATCCCCTGTAATGACGTTGTTCAAGAAGTTTGGATCACGTGCAATCTCTGTTTTCAAGTCCTGACACACATTCATGCGGATGGTTTCTTGCTCCTGTGTGAGAAGACGTGGAACAGATTTAGCAGCAACACGTCTCATGTGCAAATCCTCACTCAAAATCCGCTGGCACGAGCTCCAACTGATTCCTGTCTCTGCTGAAATTTGGTCGATCATTTGGCAACGATCCTCATTGATCTTTTGGTGGACCTTTTCAATGTTCTCCTCATTTCACGATGTTGAAGGGCGTCCAGTACGAGCTTGGTCTTCAACACACATTTCACCACATTTAAAGCGCCCAAACCACTCGAAAACCCGTGCGGCTCATAGCGTCCTCCTGGAAAGCTTCCTGAAGCATTTGGTGTGTCTATGCTGCAGTTTTTTTTAAGCAGGAAACAAAATTTCACACACACTCTTTGTTCTTTTAAAGTTGCCATAACGACTTTGCAGAGGTAACCCACCAACAGTGCGAGAAACACAATACCACACTTGCACGTTCAGCTCTGCACTGACGCCGTCTGCACAGCTGTTTCATGAAGGTCTCTACTAACATCATCTAGCGTGAGAACCCTGCACTACGTCTACGATTGGCAGTGCCCTCGGAGTTCGGTTTCTTTTGGGTCCCCTCTCGTACATATTACATTTGAAAGGTAATATGATGAAGACATGAATGTACATGAAATTTTATTGAATTTTCACTGTTATTCAGCTGTTTACTAATTTTTATTATTACAACAAATAGTATGTGGCATTTCTACAGTAAAGTTAAGAATTCAAACTTTTTCATATTTGACTGAATGGGAAATTGCTTCGTGTGAAAATGACACTAAAAAACATTCAATCATGCATCATTAATTTTTGACACTGATTTATGAAAATACTGCATTATGCAAGTTTTTTTTTATCATTTGTCTGAAGAGCAATTTTTCAAAATATCAGCAACTCTTTTTTCCTTATAAACTTCAAAGATTCTCTTTGCATAGGGGAAAATTACATTTATTCAATTTAAAAGCTGCTGTTATGTTTTTTAAGTCTGTATGAACAAGATGTAAAAAGCACATCTGACAATTAATCTTTCATAACTGTCATATTCTGGAATATTGTAAGATTGTATTACTGAATGAAGTTATTTACGTCTTTATTTATCAGAGTTTGACTGGCTTTCCTAGCTGGTCCATCCTTGAAACCTGTGTCTGTAGACTGTGTTCAGATGGAAAGCAGTTCTTAGTACCTTACCCTGATTACAGGTGTACATTTTCAAGAACACTATGGATTTGGTTGTTTACTTGTTGACAGTTAATATTTGTTGTGATAAAAATAAGCAAATGACCAAATAAAGTTGAAAATTCTGTAGTATGTTCAAGCAAATACACATGTTGTCATATCTTTCAAAAGTAATATGCACAGGGTGTTTCAAAAATGACCGGTATATTTGAAACGGCAATAAAAACTAAACGAGCAGCGATAGAAATACACCGTTTGTTGCAATATGCTTGGGACAACAGTACATTTTCAGGCGGACAAACTTTCGAAATTACAGTAGTTACAATTTTCAACAACAGATGGCGCTGCAAGTGATGTGAAAGATATAGAAGACAACGCAGTCTGTGGGTGCGCCATTCTGTACGTCGTCTTTCTGCTGTAAGCGTGTGCTGTTCACAACGTGCACGTGTGCTGTGGACAACATGGTTTATTCCTTAGAACAGAGGATTTTTCTGGTGTTGGAATTTCACCGCTTAGAACACAGTGTTGTTGCAACAAGACGAAGTTTTCAACGGAGGTTTAATGTAACCAAAGGACCGAAAAGCGATACAGTAAAGGATCTGTTTGAAAAATTTCAACGGACTGGGAACGTGACAGATGAACGTGCTGGAAAGGTAGGGCGACCGCGTACGGCAACAACAGAGGGCAACGCGCAGCTAGTGCAGCAGGTGATCCAACAGCGGCCTCGGGTTTCCGTTCGCCGTGTTGCAGCTGCGGTCCAAATGACGCCAACGTCCACGTATCGTCTCATGCGCCAGAGTTTACACCTCTATCCATACAAAATTCAAACGCGGCAACCCCTCAGCGCCGCTACCATTGCTGCACGAGAGACATTCGCTAACGATATAGTGCACAGGATTGATGACGGCGATATGTATGTGGGCAGCATTTGGTTTACTGACGAAGCTTATTTTTACCTGGACGGCTTTGTCAATAAACAGAACTGGCGCATATGTGGAACCGAAAAGCCCCATGTTGCAGTCCCATCGTCCCTGCATCCTCAAAAAGTACTGGTCTGGGCCGCCATTTCTTCCAAAGGAATCATTGGCCCATTTTTCAGATCCGAAACGATTACTGCATCACGCTATCTGGACATTCTTCGTGAATTTGTGGCGGTATGAACTGCCTTAGACGACACTGCGAACACCTCGTGGTTTATGCAAGATGGTGCCCGGCCACATCACACGGCCGACGTCTTTAATTTCCTGAATGAATATTTCGATGATCGTGTGATTGCTTTGGGCTATCCGAAACATACAGGAGGCGGCGTGGATTGGCCTCCCTATTCGCCAGACACGAACCCCTGTGACTTCTTTCTGTGGGGACACTTGAAAGACCAGGTGTACCGCCAGAATCCAGAAACAATTGAACAGCTGAAGCAGTACATCTCATCTGCATGTGAAGCCATTCCGCCAGACACGTTGTCAAAGGTTTCGGGTAATTTCATTCCGAGACTACGCCATATTGTTGCTACGCATGGTGGATATGTGGAAAATATCGTACTATAGAGTTTCCCAGACCGCAGCGCCATCTGTTGTTGACAATTGTAACTACTGTAATTTCGAAAGTTTGTCTGCCTGAAAATGTACTGTTGTCCAAGCATATTGCAACAAACGGTGTATTTCTATCGCTGCTCGTTTAGTTTTTATTACCGTTTCAAATATACCGGTCATTTTTGAAACACCCTGTATGAAATAATATGACTAGTGTTGAAAAAATAAAAACTGTAAGAGGGACTTGATCCAACAATTGACTGATTGCAGAGCTTTAATGCTAACCACACAACCACTGCCAGCTCACACTCCTGGTCACCATGCTCTGGTACATCACTGACACATAAAACTTGTCTTGCAATTTTCTCAATAAGTATGCCTTACTACTGTGACATTATGTTGTCCTAATGGACTAATAAAAAAAGAGTACAAAATCTGAGGAAAATCTGATCTGAATGTTGTGGCCTCTCCCTGTAAAAAGGACATTTTACAGACTTGCCCTCTTATTCATACTTATAGGATTTGACATCCAGTGTGTGGACACCAGTTTCTAATTCAGTCTGACTTTAGGTTTTTTGAGTACTGTTAAGTACAAAAAATTTCATTTTAGTTAAATTTGTCAAGTATTGAAGTCCACTATACTGCTTTAGGATATTGATATTCACACATTATCTTCTAAGACCTTTAAGTATGAGCTGGCCATGGTGGCCGAGCGGTTCTAGGCGCTTCAGTCCGGAACCGCGCGACTGCTACGGTCGCAGATTTGAATCCTGCCTTGGGCATAGATGTGCGTGATGTCCTTAGGTTAGTTAGGTTTACGTAGTTCTAAGTTCTAGGGGACTGATGACCTCAGATGTTAAGTCTCATAGTGCTCAGAGCCATTTGAGCCTTTAAGTATGAAGAGAATCTAAGAAAGGAGTCCAAAAGGTGCCCTTGTAAGATTAGGTAAGAAGATTGAGATGCACCGAATCAAAGGCATGGCTGCTGAAAACTGGTTCCAGGTAGACAGGCTGTAGTAACCTTTTAGAGCAGACTTGTGTGGAGAGCAGCACCAAGTGCCGATGGACATGTGGCGACACCAGCCAGGCCCGCAACTATGAGAGAGTACTTACCAACCATGGAGCTTTAGATGACTGCATTGACATGGCGGATGCTCCTGATCAGCATGACTGACTGGGTCTGCCAGCCCAGCGGTTGGTGCTCCACCTGGATTGTGTGGTTCCTAGCCACTGCCACCACCACTCCTTCTTCAGCACAGCTGAAACATTTACCAGCTGCTGTAGGTACTGGGTAGAACACAGTGGCTTATTCATACTATAGCAATCACATCTATATTTGAAGGCAATGTCTTGACTGACTGCCCAGCCCAAGCCACTAACCAAAAGCTTTAAATTTGCAGAGGGTGTTTATCTTTTATTACCATAGGTGTCTAAGAAGGGATGTTTCAAAGTTCCACCCCTTTGGAGGTGGAATAGTGATGAAAGGTTCTTGAAAATGTGTCACTATTGGGGCATTTCTCAAGATGATCTATGAAAATTTGTAACTGGTTCCTCAGTCAGAGAAAAAAAAAAAAAAAAAGGTTGCAGCAGTTTTCTAAATTTAACACCTGTGTGAGTGCAGTAGTGGCTGAAAGTTGTTACTAATTAAAAACTATTAAAGTGTTTTTAAATCTACATCTATGGAAGCTGGCATTTTTCTGTTATGAATAAAAAATATGTGTCACTGTTTTTGGAAATTCAACATCTGAAAGAGTTAAAAAGGAGACAAAAATTTAAGAAAATATCTAACAATACGAAAAGGGTAGTTGCTACTCACCATTTAGCAGAGATGTTGAATCTATCTTTTCATAATGCTACATTCTATTCTGGCTTTTCCATCCTAAGAAAATAGTTATATTGAACAATTTTGAAATTGTTATTTCCCCCCATGAACCATGGATCTTTCTGTTGGTGGGGAGGCTTGCGTGCTCAGCGATACAGATAGCCGTACCGTAGGTGCAACCACAACGGAAGGGTATCTGTTGAGAGGCCAGACAAATGTGTGGTTCCTGACGAGGGGCAGCAGCCTTTTCAGTAGTTGCAAGGGCAACAGTTTGGATGATTGACTGATCTGGCCTTGTAACAATAACCGAAACGGTCTTGCTGTGCTGGTACTGCGAACGGCTGAAAGCAAGGGGAAACTACGGCCGTAATTTTTCCAGAGGGCATGCGGCTTTACTGTATGATTAAATGATGATGGAGTCGTCTTGGGTAAAATATTCCAGAGGTAAAATAGTCCCCCATTCGGATCTCCGGGCGGGGACTACTCAAGAGGATTTCATTATCAGGAGGAAGAAAACTGGCGTTCTACGGATCGGAGCGTGGAATGTCAGATCACTTAATCGGGCAGGTAGGTTAGAAAATTTAAAAAGGGAAATGGATAGGTTAAAGTTAGATATAGTGGGAATTAGTGAAGTTCGGTGGCATGAGGAACAAGACTTCTGGTCAGGTGACTACAGGGTTATAAACACAAAATCAAATAGGGGTAATGCAGGAGTAGGTTTAATAATGAATAGGAAAATAGGAATGCGGGTAAGCTACTACAAACAGCATAGTGAACGCATTATTGTGGCCAAGATAGAAACGAAGCCCACACCTACTACAGTAGTACAAGTTTATATGCCTACTACCTCTGCAGATGACGAAGAAATTGAAGAAATGTATGATGAAATAAAAGAAATTATTCAGATGGTGAAGAGTGACGAAAATTTAATAGTCATGGGTGACTGGAATTCGGTAGTAGGAAAAGGGAGAGAAGGAAACATAGTAGGTGAACATGGATTGGGGCTAAGAAATGAAAGAGGAAGCTGCCTGGTCAATTTTGCACAGAGCACAACTTAATCATAGCTAACACTTGGTTTAAGAATCATGAAAGAAGGTTGTATACATGGAAGAACCCTGGAGATACTAAAAGGTATCAGATAGATTATGTAATGGTAAGACAGAGATTTAGGAACCAGGTTTTAAATTGTAAGATATTTCCAGGGGCAGATGTGGACTCTGACCACAATCTATTGGTTATGACCTGTAGATTAAAACTGAAGAAACTGCAAAAAGGTGGGAACTTAAGGAGATGGGACCTGGATAAACTGAAAGAACCAGAGCGTGTACAGAGTTTCAGGGAGAGCATAAGCAAACAATTCACAGGAATGGGGGAAAGAAATACAGTAGAAGAAGAATGGGTAGCTTTGAGGGATGAAGTAGTGAGGGCAGCAGAGGATCAAGTAGGTAAAAAGACGAGGGCTAGTAGAAATCCTTGGGTAACAGAAGAAATATTGAATTTAATTGATGAAAGGAAAAAATATAAAAATGCAGTAAATGAAGCAGGCAAAAACGAATACAAACGTCTCAAAAATGAGATCGACAGGAAGTGCAAAATGGCTAAGCAGGGATGGCTAGAGGACAAATGTAAAGATGTAGAGGCTTATATCACTAGGGGTAAGATAGATACTGCCTACAGGAAAATTAAAGAGACCTTTGGAGATAAGAGAACCACTTTTATGAACATCAAGAGCTCAGATGGAACCCAGTTCTAACCAAAGAAGGGAAATCAGAAAGGTGGAAGGAGTATACAGAGGGTCTATACAATAGCAATGTTCTTCAGGACAATATTATAGAAATGGAAGAGGATGTAGATGAAGATGAAATGGGAGATACGATACTGCGTGAAGAGTTTGACAGAGCACTGAAAGACCTGAGTCGAAACAAGGACCCCGGAGTAGACAACATTCCATTGGAACTACTGACGGCCTTGGGAGAGCCAGTCCTGACAAAACTCTACCATCTGGTGAGCAAGATGTATGAAACAGACGAAATACCCTCAGACTTCAAGAAGAATATAATAATTCCAATCCCAAAGAAGGCAGGTGTTGACAGATGTGAAAATTACCGAACAATCAGTTTAATAAGCCACAGCTTCAAAATACTAACGTGAATTCTATACAGGCGAATGGAAAAACTAGTAGAAGCTGACCTTGGGGAAGATCAGTTTGGATTCCGTAGAAATATTGAAACGTGAGGCAATACTGACCTTATGACTTATCTTAGAAGAAAGATTAAGGAAAGGCAAACCTAGATTTCTAGCATTTGTAGACATAGAGAAAGCTTTGGACGATGTGATTGGAATACTCTCTTTCAAATTCTGAAGGTGGCAGGGGTAAAATACAGAGAGCGAAAGGCTATTTACAATTTGTACAGAAACCAGATGGCAGTTATGAGTCGAGGGACATGAAAGGGAAGCAGTTGTTGGGAAGGGAGTAAGACAGGGTTGTGGCCTCTTGCCAATGTTATTCAATCTGTATATTGAGCAAGCAGTAAAGGAAACAAAAGAAAAATTCAGAGTAGGTATTAAAATCCACAGAGAAGAAATAAAAACTTTGAGGTTCGCCGATGACATTGTAATTCTGTCAGAGACAGCAAAGGACTTGGAAGAGCAGTTGAATGGAATGGATAGTGTCTTGAAAGGAGGATATAAGATGAACATCAACAAAAGCGAAACAAGGATAATGGAATGTAGTCGAATTAAGTCGGGTGATGCTGAGGGAATTAGATTAATAAATGAGACACTTAAAGTACCGTATTTACTCGAATCTAAGCCGCACTTTTTTTCCGGTTTTTGTAATCCAAAAAACCGCCTGTGGCTTAGAATCGAGTGCAAAGTAAGTGGAAGTTCTGAAAAATGTTGGTAGGTGCCGCCACAACTAACTTCTGCCATCGAATATATGTAGCGCTACACAGGCATGCTTTGCAGTCACGAAGATAAATACTGGCACCAAAACCTACGCGTCAGTAAATAAATTTAAAAAAAAAAGTGGAAGACGAGCTTTTTTTCCTCCGCCCCGAGTTTCGACCACTGTATTTTCATACATTATCCATCGAAGTAAATACAAATTCCATATTGTTCATCTTCGAATGTTGCAGCATTTCAATGTACTACGAAAATCCGACTGGCAAGACTGTTATGGATGTTTGCCAATATGGCCAACTCTACGTTCTGAATTTTTTCCTACCTGTGAGAAGAGATGGTTGCTAATAGGAACTTTAATGAATTGTGAATCACATGCAATATTCTCTTCACCATAAGAATAATACGAATGTAAGCATTTTGCCATGTATTCTTTCGTGTTTGCTTCTATCTCATTTAAATTCTGTCTGCCTAATAAACTACGAAACTAGAGTGAGACAACAGCAAACGCAGAAGAATATACGTATCATGTCATGTTTATATTTGTATTATTCTTATGCGTAATAGTGATACAGTCAGAAATGAAGCACGGCAATTGACTTAGATTTTTGAATCTAAGATGACTAATTTCTGTGCAGAATGTAATGTACTAAAGAGGCGTCTGCAAAGATTTTCAAACTGAGAAAAATTTTCGCTAAACTCTCGTTCAGAACATCGTTGATCATTATCAAAGAAAGCAGTAGTGTAAGTAACAACAAATAGCAGTCTCTTGCCATTGTTTCGCTAATGAGACGATTCCACTTTTTTTTTTTAATTGTAAGCGCACAAAAGCAAGCCATGCCACGAGCGGCGACAGGCCGTAAACACTCATCATCAGAATGCGAGAAACAATGCCTGACACAGTACAGTAATGCATCTTCAGCTTAGAGTGACGTAAACGCCTATAACAAAGAGAACAGCACTTATCAGATCAAAGAAAATTAAGCAATCAATTCAAACCAGACGAAGCGCGTGGAAAAGGAAGGGTACCCGTATAAATGCGGATGGAGCAACTCGAAGCAAACTACTGTAGCTGTATCGTCATTCATTCGACCTAAATTGTGTCTCATATTACAATGGACCAACTTTGTTTCGATTTGGAGGTGCAGCCTAAAAGAATTTCGAGTCTCAAATTTCAAGTGCGGTTTAGATTCGGGGAAATTTTTTTCCTTGATTTCGAGTCTCACTTTTCAGGTGCGGCTTAGAATCGAGTGCGGCTTAGATTCGAGTAAATACGGTAGTAAAGGAGTTTTGCTATTTGGGCAGCAAAATAACTGGTGATGGTCGAAGTAGAGAGGATATCAAATGTAGGCTGGCAATGGCAAGGAAAGCGTTTCTGAAGAAGAGAAATTTGTTAACATCGAGTATAGATTTAAGTGTCAGGAAGTCATTTCTGAAAGTATTTGTATGGAGTGTAGCCATGTA
The DNA here is from genome assembly GCF_023898315.1 of Schistocerca nitens. Taxonomy (NCBI): domain Eukaryota; kingdom Metazoa; phylum Arthropoda; class Insecta; order Orthoptera; family Acrididae; genus Schistocerca; species Schistocerca nitens. The sequence goes on along the minus strand of NC_064620.1, from coordinate 598,640,599 downwards.
TGGAAGCGAAACATGGACAATAAATAGTTTGGACAAGAAGAGAACAGAAGCTTTCGAAATGTGGTGCTACAGAAGGATGCTGAAGATTAGATGGGTAGATCACATAACTAATGAGGAAGTATTGAATAGGATTGGGGAGAAGAGAAGTTTGTGGCACAGCTTGACCAGAAGAAGGGATCAGTTGGTAGGACATGTTCTGAGGCATCATGGGATCACAAATTTAGTATTGGAGGGCAGCGTGGAGGGTAAAAATCGTATAGGGAGACCAAGAGATGAATACACTAAGCAGATTCAGAAGGATGTAGGTTGCAGTAGGTACTGGGAGATGAAGAAGCTTGCACAGGATAGAGTAGCATGGAGAGCTGCATCAAACCAGTCTCAGGACTGAAGACCACAACAACAACAACATATTTCACTTCTCTGATATAAAGACATCTATGTTGGGATTGAAGTGTCTATGGAAATATCTCTACAAGAATGCAAAATGCACGATTAACAAGAACTTTTGACTCCACCTACCAGAATCTTTAGGTCAGAAGTACACTAAGAAAATACTATGCTTCTAGGGCCTTCATGCCTGTAAAAGTTAAGAAGGTGTCACAATTTGTAAACAAAAATACGTTTAAGAAAAAGTGAAGCAGCGCACACTAAGCTACTTTCAATGCAAGCTTAAAGCTGTCAGTGGTAGCACTGTAATTTAAAACTGCAAGTTGCCTTTTAACTTTTTTATATCACACCTCTGCATGAATGCTGATCAAAATCAAGTTCCTTGTCCACAGGGCAGACACATGTGTAAGAGTTGTTAGGGGCCAACATACAAATATCACTGCAGCCAGCATCTTCACAGGGATCTCCATCTGGAAACAATTAAGTTCCCAGTTACAGGTCACACTTCACGAAATGTTTGGCCAGTCCTCTGATTAGGTTACATTTGCTAAATTGCTGTAATCACCTAAGGTAATTAATCAACATTTTCAGTAAGGTAAAGGTCTCAGAATGTTGTTCATACAATGAGAAGCATGCTAAATGTGTTAGTCAAAGGTGGAGACCAACCTTTGCTTCACATTCTTTATATAAATTTAACTTGTTGCTGCAATATAATTCTATTTTTTTTTTGTTTTTTTTTTTTTTGTTTTGCTTTGCAGATATATTTCGTTTTTGCATTGAAATTGCCATCAATTCATTTTTATTTTTATGTGTCTATCTTTTAAATAAAACCCACTTGTAAAAAATTGAACATCATTCAATCACTGTAGTGTGAATATGTGTCTACTCCTGTCCTGCTTTGAAAACACTTAGGCACAATTTTCAGCTGTTTTACCTGTATGCCAAGTTTTAGAAGTTTATAACATCTAAGAAAACTGAGTCACCCATCGACTGTGGAATACCATCTGCAATATAATGGAATGATTGCTTGTCAGCTGTGGAAATTTGCCCTGGCTAACCACCTATGGTTTCTCAAGATTTGGTTTGTGATGTGAACAAATTTTAAGAGGATCAACAATTCAGAGTCAAAGTTATCAACGGAATTTCCACAGGTTGTACAACATTTCAGAGGAACTGAATCCCAGAAAATTCTGTTACTGAGGGGTTTCCAGATGTGATCATGGAGCAAACAGACTGGGCTGTCCTTCATAGCTTTTAATTTTATACCAAATCAGGGCCAAGATGAATTTTTTGGAACTCATCATTACATGAGCTGACTCAAACTGACCAATAGTCAATGAAATGGTAATTACTAGGAGAACAAATGGATAAGGTAAGAAATTTAAGTGGATGATAATTTTGAGTCCAGTGAAAAAGTTTAGCCAGGAGAATCACAGGCAAAGCAAATTTATGTCCCTGACTTAGTCCGGAAGGGTTGGGAAAGATGGTCTGATTAAATATAGGTATTTCACAGGCATTTATGTTTTTCTCTTGCACATAATTCATAACTGTATGAAGATAACTGTAAGAGGGCCTTAACCTGGCAGTATTTAAAGCGCCCGATAACAAACAAGATTAATTCTGAACTCAGAAATCTGTATTTGTCAGTAAATTTGAAAAAAAATCTGTCCTGGGTAATTTCAGTTAACTCACATAATGTAGAACTACGAATAGCTGCAATCAAGATATACATTGTAAAGGTAAAACAGCTTTAATTTCAATTACAGTCTACCTTTATAGACAATTGATGGAATAGTTTTGTTCTCATAGTTGATAATCCTGTTTGCTTTGTGACTTTGCAAGTCTTAGTTTCGGATTTGTTTTTCTTTGGTGTTTAGTATCTGAATTACATAATTTGATGTGCCCATAAAATATGGAAGCTCTGGGCTTCTGCCTTTGAGTGTGACATTCTGGGATAAGATGTCCCACTTCCCACTGGCTGACTAAAGATGTTTGCATGTTAAGGTAGGTAGTAGAAAGCAGCCCACTTTTGAGAGGTATCTTATGGTCTGTGCAGATCAGGATAAACAGGCACTTCTACCTGCTGGGTGGAGCAGTCTGCACTTTGGTGCTGTGGTTGAAGGGCAGGGAGAGTGGTCATCCCACAGTCACAGAAATACTCACCAGAGAACAAATGATGTTATATTTGTGCAAATTATTGTCTATAAGGACATGCATATGTAGTCTGTCATCTAGAGTTTTATATTATAGGCAGTGCATCAAGTTCTAACTATCTGTTATTCCAGTGGATAAAAAATCTCTTTCAGCAACTTTTGACACAAAAGGAGAAGTCCACTGAAAGGAGCTAATCCACAGTTAAAGGGGCACTGATTAATGGGACCCTTTCAGCACAAGAAATACAGTGATCAACAAATATGTTTAAAATAATTTGAAGAGTTAAACTACACATTTACTAATGAATTTTTTACCCATCATCAAAATAAGAGAGATAGGAAGAAAGATTTCAGCCTCTACCAGAGACTTACCACAGGATGGAGGGCAGGGTGGTAGACCTTTATTCCATAAATGTGACTTGAGCAACCACATGAGGACTCTGTAGTTCTTCCCCATAAACTTGTGACATGAGGCAATGTGTCAGTCTTCCCAGTCCAACCAGTACAGGGTCTTCTTGAAGACTGCAATCGAGAATGGGTGGTTTACAAGTGTTTCCAGAATTATCTGCAATGCAAAATTGTCTATTTTAAGTCAGCATAGCCCACACCTAAAACAATGCTCCTTCATGGTCTGTATCATGATGGAAACTACACAGACATGAAAGAAATCAGTATTTGTAAGTAACTTATGTCTTAATAGAAATTTTCTCCCACACTGGAAACAGATGGTCCCTTGAGTAACAGCTGTCACACATTTCTGAGTCCTGTTTGAGAAAATTTTTCTCTCTTTATACCAGTAAAACTTCACCTAATCAAATACCCATTTCAGTTTCACATTGTTCCTGTGTATACTCAGCTATGCTATTTTTTGAGGATGTGTGCACAGAATATGACCACAATACATGAAAGGCCTATAAGAATCATCACCCTAATTTTTACTACCATCGGCACCATCTGAGCATACCAAGCAGTTACATTAAGAGACATTAGTGATATTTTAGTATCATGTCTCTGGTACCAGTTGCAGCATAGCAGCAACAAGAATTTGATTTTCAATATTTTATTGAATTATTGGCCAAATTTTAAAAATCTAAATGCTATCACAATTTGCTCACTAAGGTGTATAATCGTATGTTAAAGGAACAAAGATATATTACAATTAGAAACTGTCTTGAGGCAGTTTCACTTCCAGTGCACAAATACCTGGACATCTTTCATCCAGTATTTGAGAAAGAGTACTTAATAGTTTCCTACAAATCATGCACAAAATTTCAAAATTTTTCTCATTGACATCCATTTTGCAGTCTGTAGTAGAAAAATACAAACTGTATGTCCTAAGAGAAAGCATATATTTTTAATACAAGCACATATGATGCTTATTATTTTTTATACAAATAAAGGGATAGCAACTATAAGGATTGGCAAAAGTTTTAAAATAACCTTTCCACATTTCACTTGTGTTGTGACTCGCCGATCTTTCAAAGTGCCACCGCGCAGTTACGCGCGTCCTCTATATGCGGCGCTGTCTGCCAGCCATGCAACAGCCGCGCCACCTAAGCGGCCAAGCAGCCAGCGGCTGCCAGACTTGGACTCATTGCTGGTTGGACTGTAACTGTGTACGCATGTCTTACATTGTCTACTTACTCTGTGACTTACATGTATTGTGTCGTTTTGAAATATATGTGTTCAACTTGACGTTTTAACAATTGGCGACGAGGTAGTGGATTTTTCCTTTTCGTCGTTGACCCACAGGTTTCCATGGCTACTTTAGAGCAACTATTGCAAGGTCTCAGCGAACAGCAAACGCTTCTCACATCAGTGATTCGCGATTTTGTCGCGGCATCCAATGCAAGCCATTTCTTGTCGTTGTCTATACCTCCTTTTCCTCCTTACGACGAGACAGTGGAAGACTGGTCTGATTACGAAAAACGTCTTCGACAGCACATCTTGGCATTTCATGTCACGGACGAACAAACATGTAAGTCTCTGTTCCTTTCATGGATTTCACCTCAAATGTATCGATTGTTGTCGCAATTGGCTCCTTTGAAAGATCCTGCATCTTTGTCCTTTGCTGAAATGTGCTCATTTCTGTCCGTCTATTTTCATAAGCAAACACATGTGGTAGCCTCTCGTGTTGCCTTTTATCATTGTCAAAAACAACTGAATCATACCTTTTGCACTTGGGCTGCTGAACTTCACGGCCTTAGTCGAAAGTGTCAATTTGTTACTGACGTTCACAAAGAATCCTACGCCGATTCCATGGTATAGAATGCTATTATCTGGTCGGCGCCCGACAAAGAAGTGAGGCAATGTGCCCTTCAGTTGCCAAATCTGACTCTAGATGAAGTCCTATCCATCGGGCAGTCTTTTGAAATTTCTAGCGCCGCTGGAGCGCAAATAGAGGCGTGGGGTAACGTCGGGGGAATACAAAATACTGTGCGCTGTTGACGATGCGTGCGGCGTGTCCCCGCCAGCCGACGTGACCGCAGTACGCTCCCACACACAGCCTCAGCCTAACCGTAAACAACCCTCTAAGAAACTGCAGCAAAACCCCCGGCAACTTCCTTCATGTCCGCGGTGTTTTACAAAACATTCACACGAGGATTGTCCCCAACGTTGGGCCGTGTGTCACAATTGCAAAAAGAAGGGTCATGTGTGTTTCAATTTGCAAATCCGACCACATACATGATGTTCATGACTGTGACGCTGATTCTGCTTCTGTGTTGTCTGTCAATTACACTTCTTCCCTTTCAGGGAAGTTATTCCTCACTGTCCAAATCCTTGGTCGGGATGTTCGCATGCAGGTGGATACTGGTTCTGCTGCCACTATCATTAATTCTCAGACGTATCTTCAGTTGGGTTCTCCACTCCTATCACCTGTCACTCGGCAATTATGGACGTACAATAAACAGAAGATTTCTCTCTTGGGAAAATTTAATGCTGAGGTATCTTACAAATCCGTCGTTCGCACTGTTTCCATATTTGCGGTTGTCCAGAGTAATGCAGAGAATCTTTTTGGTTTCGATGCCTTTCGCGGTTTTGCATTCTCCATAGATGACTCTGTCAATATCGTCTCTGATGCTATTCCTTACGCTCACTTGGATTCCTTGTCGACGACATTTTCATCCCCTTTTTCTCCTGGGTAAGGCTGTGCAAACAACTTTGAAGCTCATTGTTGTTGTTGTTGTGGTCTTCAGTCCTGAGACTGGTTTGATGCAGCTCTCCATGCTACTCTATCCTGTGCAAGCTTCTTCATCTCCCAGTACCTACTGAAGCTCATATCACGCTCAAACCCACTGCTTGGCCTAAGTTTTTTCAGGCTCGGCCCATTCCTGTGGCCCATCGTGATCGGGTAAAACGGGAGCTGGATCGTCTCACTACTTCAGGGGTCTTGCTTCCTGTCACTTCCAGTGAGTGGTCCTCTCCTGTCTTTGTTACTAAGCCCAATCGGGATATTCATCTCTGTGGCAATTTTAAAGCCACTGTAAATGCGCAATGCCTCATCGACACTTACCCTATGCTCCGACCTGAAGAATTGTTCGCTAAACTTGCGGGAGGCCAGTATTTTTCCAAAATTGATCTGTCAGAAGCTTATCATCAACTTCCTCTTTACGCTGCTTCCCGGCAGTTTCTGGTCCATAACATGCCTTTCGGCCTCTATCAATACAAATGATTGCCATTCGGGGTTGCCAGCACCCCTGCTCTCTTTCAGCGATTCTTGGAACAATTATTGATCCCTGTTCCTGGGTGTATCAATTACATGGACGACACTGTTGTCACTCGATCCACCACTGAAGAACATCTTCAGAATCTCCGCACACTTCTTCATGTCTTACAGACTGCCGGTCTTAAGTGTAATCTTCAGAAATCACAATTTTTTCAGGCATCTATCACATACTTGGGGTTCCAACTCTCTCGGGATGGTATTCGTCTGCTTCAGCAAACAGTTTCTGCGATCGATGTCCTTCCTTGCCCTACATCTGTTAAGGAACTGCAGGCATTCTTGGGGAAAATAGCATACTATCACAGGTTTTTACCGTCAGCGGCTTTGGTGGCTCAGCCGTTGCATCGTCTGTTGCATAAAAACGTGTCTTTTCACTGGTCCGCGTCATGTGATGGCGCTTTCCAAAAATTGAAGACTATGCTGAAACAGGTCCCATGCCTGGCTACTTATTGACCTGGCCAACATCTAGTTCTCGCCACGGATGCCTCTCAATATGGGGTTGGTGCAGTCCTTGCGCACCGTTTTTCTGACGGTTCTGAACAACCCGTTGCTTATGCCTCCAAAACGCTCACGGATGCCCGATGAAAATATTCTCAAATTGAAAAAGAAAGTTTGGTCATTATTTATGCTCTTCATAAGTTTGGTGTTTTTCTTTATGGATCCAAATTTTATCTTGTTACGGACCACAAACCACTTGTTTCCTTGTTTCATCCATCAACGTCGCTTCCCGACAAGGCTGCACACCGCCTCCAGCGTTGGGCTCTTTACTTGTCTCGTTTCAATTATGAGATTCATTTCCGGCCAACAGCTTAACATGCGAATGCTGATGCACTGTCTTGCCTTCCCATGGGTCCTGATCTGGCATTCGATAGGGACGAACTTTTGTGTTTCCACCTGGATGTTGCCGAGCAGCGGGTTGTGGACGGGTTCCCCATCACCTAGACTGGCTGGCGGCTGCTATGGGTTCTGACCCTACCCTCTCCCGGGTTTTACGCTGTATTCAGAAGGGTTGGCCAGATCATCCGTCCACTAAGAGTTCTGATGTGTTGCGGAACTACTACGCTTTGCACTACCGTCTCACGGCTAGGGATGGTTTATCCTCCTTTCCACCGGCAAAGCTTCTACATCTACATCTACATCTACATCTAAATCCATACTCTGCAAGCCACCTGATGGTGTGTGGCGGAGGGTACCTTGAGTACCTCTATCGGTTCTCCCTTCTATTCCACTCTCATATTGTTCGCGGAAAGAAGGATTGTCGGTATGCCTCTGTGTGGGCTCTAATCTCTCTGATTTTATCCTCATGGTCTCTTCGCGAGATATACGTAGGAGGGAGCAATATACTGCTTGACTCTTCGGTGAAGGTATGTTCTCGAAACTATGCTATGGGTTCCCGTATCGCTCAAAAGAGGAAAGGCCGCTGGACCCGAAGGGATAACAGTTCAATTTTACACAGAGTACGCGAAGGAACTTGCCCCCCTTCTTGGAGCGGTGTACTGTAGGTCTCTAGAAGAGTGTAGCATTCCAAAGGATTGGAAAAGGGCACAGGTCATCCCCGTTTTCAAGAAAGGACGTCGAACAGATGTGCAGAACTATAGTCCTATATCTCTAACGTCGAGCCGTACTGAGCTACTGAGTGTCTCTCCTGCAGACTCTTCCACTGGAGTTTATTTATCATTTCCGTAACACTTTCAGGATTACTAAATGATCCTGTAACGAAGTGCACTGCTCTGCATTGGATCTTCTCTATCTCTTCTATCAACCCTATCTGGTACGGATACCACACTGCTGAGCAGTATTCAAGCAGTGGGTGAACAAGCATACTGTAACCTACTTCCTTTGTTTTCGGATTGCATTTCCTTAAGATTCTTCCAATGAATCTCAGTCTGGCATCTGCTTTACCGACGATTAACTTTATATGATCATTCCATATTAAACCACTCCTAATGCGTACTCCCAGATAATTTATGGCATTAACTGCTTCCAGCTGCTGACCTACTATATTGTAGCTAAATGATAAGGGATCTTTCTTTCTATGTATTCGCAGCACATTACACTTGTCTACATTGAGATTCAATTGCCATTCCCTGCACCATGCATCAATTCGCTGCAGATCCTTCTGCATTTCAGTACAATTTTCCATTGTTACAACCTCTCAATATACCACGGCATCATCCGCAAAAAGCCTCAGTGAACTTCCGATGTCATCCACACGGTCATTTATGTATATTGTGAATAGCAACGGTCCTATGACACTCTCCTGCGGCACACCTGAAATCACTCTTACTTTGGAAGACTTCTCTCCATTGAGAATGACATGCTGCATTCTGTTATCTAGGAACTCTTCAATCCAATCACACAATTGGTCTGATAGTCCATATGCTCTTACTTTGTTCATTAAACGACTGTGGGGAACTGTATCGAACGCCTTGCGGAAGTCAAGAAACACGGCATCTACCTGTGAACCCGTGTCTTTGGCCCTCTGAGTCTCGTGGACGAATAGCGCGAGCTGGGTTTCACACAACCGTCTTTTTCGAAACCCATGCTGATTCCTACAGAGTAGTCATTATACTTGAACATAATACATGTTCCAAAATTCTACAACTGATCGACGTTATTAGAGATATAGGACTATAGTTCTGCACATCTGTTCGACGTCCTTTCTTGAAAACGGGGATGACCTGTGCCCTTTTCCAATCCTTTGGAATGCTACACTCTTCTAGAGACCTACAGTACACCGCTCCAAGAAGGGGGGCAAGTTCCTTCACGTACTCTGTGTAAAATTGAACTGGTATCCCTTCGGGTCCAGCGGCCTTTCCTCTTTTGAGCGATTTTAATTGTTTCTCTATCTCTCTGTCGTCTATTTCGATATCTACCATTTTGTCATCTGTGTGACAATCTAGAGAAGGAACTACAGTGCAGTCTTCCTCTGTGAAACAGCTTTGGAAAAAGACATTTAGTATTTCGGCCTTTAGTCTGTCATCCTCCGTTTCAGTACCATTTTGGTCACAGAGTGTCTGGACATTTTGTTTTGATCCACCTACCGCTTTGACATAAGACCAAAATTTCTTAGGATTTTCTGCCAAGTCAGTACATAGAACTTTACTTTCTAATTCATTGAACGCCTCCTTCTACTCGCCTCCAAACCAGAGGACCGCGATCTATTCTGGGAACGATACTACAAATAGTTAGCTCAGATTCCACCCCACGAGTGAGGCTTTCCGCCTTCACCAACTCTGCCAACCGCCTGTACGAACTGAGGATGACCACTGAACCCAGACGGCAGGACTAATTGGTGCCGACATGAGCAACAATTTGCAGTCGGGTGCACCGAGTGCTCTCTATCACCGCCGGCAGGGCCTCCTCCACATCTCGGATGAGACCCCCCGGCAAGCAGACAAGAGTGAACACTGGCCTTCTTCCCCGACCTTTCCGCTATTTCCCTAAGGGGCTCCATCACCCGCCTAACATTGGAGCTCCCAATAACTAATAAACCCCTCCCCCCATGTGCCTGCTCGGACCTTGCTGAAGGAGCAGCCACATCTCCACTCACAGGCAGAGCAGGCGATGCCACACGGCCAGCCTCCACATTGACCCTCCGCCTCATGCGCCGCGAACGCCGCTGAACCTGCCACTCCCCTTGGGGAGCAGGTGGCCCAACCGCACCCGGTACGCGCAAAGATGTCTCAACAGCAGGGACAATGGGTGAAGCATGTAACACCTGGGGTGTACCATGCGATGCACCAGACTCCCCACTGCCGCCACACTCCGAGGCAGCAGCCTGTAGATGGCTGACCATGGCCACCAACACGTTCAGCTGTTCGCAAACAGTGGCCAGCTCCTCCTGCGTCCGTACACAGCAGTCACACATCCTATCCATCCTAAGAAATCAATTTACTGTAGAGAGTTAATCAACTTTTAACTAGACTGCTAACTCACTAGAGGCGGCTGACAGTTGACTAAACTGTGGTTACTAGACACTCCTTGTAGAAAACAATGAAAATAGCACTACCTGTCTCAGGACTGTATTGAAAACAAACACTAGCACTACCGGCACTACAGCTGACTAAAGGGACTCTCTCTGGCTGTATTCAAAACAAACACGAAATCTATGGAACACTATTATTAGCTCTCGACAATTAAAGCTTCCTAAAAGGAAAAACACACAGAAGAAGAAGTGACAAGTAAGAAAAATACAATTGATACTTAAATTAACGTAGCTCGCTGCACAGGAGACGTGACACAGACAGCAGTTACGATCACACTGACACTACTGGCACTATGGCTGACTAAAGGGACTCTCTCTGCCTGTATTCAAAACAAAGACGAAATCTATGGAACACTATTACTAGCACTCGACAATTAAAGCTTCCTAAAAGCAAAAACACACAGAAGAAGAAGTGACAAGTAAGAAAAATACAGTTAATACTTAAATTAACGTAGCTCGCTGCACAGCAGACGTGACGCAGACGGCAGTTATCCCGCGTATTGTGGTACCTGTGTCTTTGCGTGCTTCGGTCTTGCGCCTCATTCACCAAGGGCACTGGGGTGTCTCTCACACAAAATCTCTGGCAGGCCGTCATGTGTACTGGCCTGGCATCGACTCTGAAATCGCACACATGGTCGCTGCCTGCGGCCCTTGTGCGTCACAGGCCGCCACCCCAAAGTCATCTTTGTCACCGTGGCCTTCGCCTGAGAAGCCCTGGGACCGCATTCATGCTGACTTCACGGGACCTTTTTTTAGGTACTTATTGACTACTGTTAATTGACACCTACTCTAACTTTCCTTTCATTGTCCGTTGCACGTCGCCTACCAGCGCGGCAACCACAAGTGCTCTCGCCCGCATTTTATCTTTGGAAGGCCTTCCCTCTACTCTTGTTACTGATAATGGTCCGCAATTTTTCTCTTCCGAATTCGTGGATTTTTGTGCTTGTCACGGTGTCATGCATGTCACAGTCCCTCCGTTCCATCCACAATCAAACGGTGAGGCTGAACGACTGGTCTGCACATTTAAGACTCAGATGAGGAAACTCCTGACTTCTGCTGCTGCTGATGATGCGCTTCTCCAATTTCTGGCTTCTTACCGTTTCACCCCCATGGGCGACCACAGCCCGGCTGAGCTCTTACATGGCCGACAGCCATTCACGCTACTTCATCTTCTGCGGCCTTCCACCTCACGGCCGCGGGTGCCTTCACTTGGCCGGTTCACCGCCGGCGACCTTGTATGGGTAGGGGGATATGGCAGGTGGCCAAAATGGAGTCCGGGCTGCATCTTATGACATCGTGGCCAATGCCTGTATGAAATCCAGACAGACACGGGTGTTGCAGTGCATCATTCAGACCAGCTTCGGCCTCGTGTGCCGGCAAAGCCTGTTCCGAATGCCGCTACACCACCTTTGGCTCTACCTGATGCTCAACATCTTGGCATCTATCATTACTCACAACACAGCCCTCTCACCATCATTTCGGTGCCAGCACAAGAACGGACGTCACCAGGAGACGTGCCCATGCAGGAACCGGATGATCATCATCTGTCGGAGCAACTCTACTTGCCTCCTTCTCCTACGGACGCCGGCACATCGCCCATGTCTCCTGTTATATCAACCGGACTTGTCACAATGGGCAGATTGGTGCACAGGGCCCCAGCAGATTTGACCCCTACGTCTCCTGTCATCTCGACCCGTTATCATTGGGGACACTTCCGTCCGTACGGGAAGCCTCCTCCTCGAGTCTTTACGGCCAAACAACACCTATGGACGTTAGCAATCTACAGGCCACCTCCATCAAGACCACTGCAAAAAATTCAAAAAGGGGGGAAAAGTGTTGTGGCTCGCCGATCTTTCAAAGTGCCACTGCGCAGTTACGCGCGTCCTCTATATGCGACTCTGTCTGCCAGCTATGCAGCAGCCGCGCCACCTAATTGGCCAAGCAGCCAGCGGCCGCCAGACTTGGACTCAGTGCTGATTGGACTGTTACCATGTACACATGTCTTACTTTGTCTACTTGCTCTGTGACTTACATGTATTGTGTCGTTTTGAAATATATGTGTTCAACTTGACGTTATAACAACTTGCAGCAGCCAAGACCTATGTCAAATAATGCTAACTTATCTTACTCAACTCCACAACCCTTGCAATATTGAGGGATGCTGGCTTAGAATTTGAGACTAACTGAAACACACAAAGGATGTAAAGAAGAGGTATTACTGAGGCCCTGACATCAGCTGGAAGAATGTGTTTAGGATTCAGTGAGCTTACAAGATGTGAACGAACAGTAGCATTAGTTTTGTAATTAGAATTTCACAATTCTGTACCCACATCATTGTTATGTTTTATTATTTGATCAAGCTGACATTTATTATCCTTGTAAAATTGTGTTTGGCTATATACAATCTTCAAGTATGGCTGATGAAGAGAGTAATTCATTTTGATTTGTAAATTGAGTGTTTTCATGAACAATTTTTGCAGTTACATACTTCTTAAATGACAATCTTTCAGATGTGTTATCTGAAAAACTCATTAAGTGTGGATTGCACAGCCTTACTTGCATACTTTGAATTTTGTTCTATGGGCTTTAGACTGTTCTTCAAGACATTTCCAATGCTGGCAACTTCAGAGGCTTCAATGAGAAAGCTATTACAAACTCAAACAAGCTCAGTAAGTTTAACCCCCCAAAATAAAACCCCCAAATTCTGGTTTTTATTATTTTGACAGACACTTAAAATCGGGACTATACTCGGGCAACTTAAGGACAGACCTCTGAAAAAATAAAGCCCTGCATACGTCTGTTTCAGCACTGGTAGTCAAATGTTTAGCTGCTAGAAAGCATCTGGTCTACATCTGCTAATGGCTGTCTTGTTTCAGTTGAGATAGTTGCCAGTAGATATATTTACTGTGTGCAGCTTTGGATACTTAAACATGCACTTTCAGATTCTCCTATATTGTTTAAGCAATACTTTCAGAAAAGGATGGCTATAGTGATCCTGAGTTTGACATCGAATTTACTGGTTGAGAAAGAGAAGACTAATGTTGTTTCATTTGCTACTGAAAGTGATGACAATTTGTGACTTGAGTGACAAGTGCTCACCAGTGGTACAAGATAAATACATTCACTGTGCTCCAGCCAGCTCCATGATTTATGTTCACAAGAAATTGTTGCGAAATACATGGTTGGACTTGATACCTACACAGGAACAAAAATAACTTCAGATTTGAGGATATTTTAGTGAAAGTCCAGTGCATGAGTATACAAAGTCTGTTCAAAAAATTCCAGAACTTTGTCCACAAAATTTTTCTGCACTTGCCTTTCACTTAATGTGCAGGATGTCCTATGAAATACTCCTCAACAATTGATACACTGTTCCCAACACCATTTCCACTTCCAGAAGAAGTCTTGGTATGCCTGTTGCTAGATCATCCAAAGTACGATCTGTAGATTTTTAACTTAACTATCATTCCAAATCTTCATCTTTTTGACAGAGTTTTCAATTATGGAAATAAAAGAGGTCTATAGCAGCCAGATCTGGGGACTACAGAGAATGAGGCAGAACAGTGATTTCATTTTGTGCAATAATTGTGCACCAACACAGATGAGTGTGAGAGTGCATTATTGTGATGAAAGAGCCATGAATTCTCTCCCCACATGTGAGACCATTTCCTTATCATATTTTCTCACAGGCATCGCAACATGTCCTGATAGTACTGTCTATTAACAGTTTATTCCTGTGGCATGAACTCATGATGAACTAATCATTCAAAGAAAACTATCAGCGGCTTTGATATTTGACCTGACCTGACAAGCATTTTTTGGTCTCTGAAAACCTTTCCCGACTCAGTATGAAGGGGCTGAACCTCAGTCTCAACATCATAACCATAGATCCATCTCTCATCACCAGTTATGATTTTCTTAACAAACCTTTCTCTCTCTCATTTGTGCAATCCAAAAGTTCTTTACAGATCACAAGGGGGAGGTCTTTCTGGTCTCATTAGCCATGGGCTGAACTTGGTGGCAACACAACGCATCCGAAAATGCTGTATCAGGATTTCATGACATGCCCAACTGAAATGTTACATACCTCTGCAACCTCTCAGACATTCAGTCTTTGATTGGCAGACACAATTTCTTTGATGTTCCTGACATGAGCATTGTCTGCAGACATTGGAAGGAGTCCCGAACGAGGATCATCTTTAACTTCCGTCTGGCCATTTTTAAACTGTATGAACAATTTGTAACCTAAGGCCCCCTGCATCAATGGTGTGTCTGTAAACGTTTTCTTGAGTTTCAAGCAAAATTTAATGCAGAGGCATTGCTCCTCAAACTGCCTTCTTGGAATTCGCAAACTGTGCAACACAACATTCTACTCAATACAGCACTGAACAATAACTGACAGACATACAGTAATGAAACTTCTGGCAGTTACACAGCAAACACAGGTGTGTGCAGGGATGCCAACTGCATTTTGCTCCTACACACCACTGGTGCAAAATTACGAGTGTTTCAAAATTTTTTGAACAGGTTTCGTACTTGAGATTTTATTGTTTGTTATATCCAAAATTTTCAAACTCATTTTGAACTTAAAAAGCTGTCTTTATATGTCCAAGTACAATGTCAGTCACGATTTTCATTAATGGAAAGTATTCTTTGGAACAATTTGAAAAAATTGTTAAGGGGTTATTTGTCTATGCGTCCATGCAACAGTGTTAGTAACATCGGGCCACTACTTTAGATCACAGAATCCTGTCAATGTGTGTTATGGCTCTTATAGAGGGAAAGAGTTGGTTTTTGTTTTACTCATCACTAAGGCACATCACTTGTCTAAATTTAATCCTCTACTTCTATTACCCCCCCCCCCCCCCCCCCCCAAAGAACCATGGACCTTATTCATTGGCGACTCCATGTTGTCTTGTGCACTACGACCAGATAACAGGTATACTTGAAAAAAGAGACAGCATTGGTCGTATATTTTTTACTATTGCAAAATCGATTTTCTGTCACTGAGTGACCATCTTCAGTGCTATATTGTATAACTTAAATTGGGATGCACTGTTGTCACTAAGCTTACGGCGATCACATAGACTCTATGTGATCGCCGTAAGCTTAGTGACAACAGTGCATCCCAATTTAAGTTATACAATATAGCACTGAAGATGGTCACTCAGTGACAGAAAATCGATTTTGCAATAGTAAAAAATATACGACCAATGCTGTCTCTTTTTTCAAGTATACCATGGACCTTGCCGTTGGTGGAGAGACTTGCATGCCTCAGCGATACAGATAGCCGCACCGTAGGTGCAACCACAACGGAGGGGTATCTGTTGAGAGGCCAGAAAAATGTGTGGTTCCTGAAGAGGGGCAGCAGCCTTTTCAGTAGCTGCAGGGGCAACAGTCTGGATGGGTGACTGATCTGGCCTTGTAACACTAACCGAAACGGCCTTGCTGTGCTAGTACTGCGAACGGCTGAAAGCAAGGGGAAACTATAGCCGCAATTTTTCCCGAGGGCATGCAGCTTTACTGTATGGTTAAATGATGATGGCGTCCTCTTGGGTAAAATATTCCGGAGGTAAAATAGTCCCCCATTCGGATCTCCGGGCGGGGACTACTCAGGAGAATGTCCTTATCAGGAGAAAGAAAACTGGCGTCCTATGGATCGGAGTGTGGAATGTCAGATCCCTTAATTGGGCAGGTAGGTTAGAAAATTTAAAAAGGGGAAGGGATAGGTTAAAGTTAGATATAGTGGGAATTAGTGAAGTTCGGTGGCAGGAGGAACAAGACTTTTGGGCAGGCGAATACAGGGTTATAAATAGAAAATCAAATAGGGGTAATGCAGGAGTCGGTTTAATAATGAATAAAAATATAGGAGTGTGGGTAAGCTACTACAAACAGCATAGTGAACGCATTATTGTGGCCGAGATAGACATGAAGCCCACTCCTACTACAGTAGTACAAGTTTATATGCCAACTAGCTCTGCAGATGACGAAGAAATTGAAGAACTGTATTATGAAATAAAAGAAATTATTCAGATAGTGAAGGGAGATGAAAATTTAATAGTCATGGGTGACTGGAATTTGGTAGTAGGAAAAGGGAGCGAAGGAAACGTAGTAGGTGAATATGGATTGGGGGTAAGAAATGATAAAATTTTGCACAGAGCACAACTTAATCATAGCTAACACTTGGTTCAAGTATCATAAAAGAAGGTTGTATACATTGAAGAAGCCTGGAGATACTGACAGGCTTCAGATACATTATATAATGGTAAGACAGAGATTTAGGAACCAGGTTTTAAATTGTAAGACATTTCCAGGGGCAGATGTGGACTCTGACCACAATCTATTGGTTATGAACTGTAGATTAAAACTGAAGAAACTGCAAAAAGGTGGGAATTTAAGGAGATGGGACCTGGATAAACTGAAAGAACCAGAGGTTGTACAGAGTTTCAGGGAGAGCATAAGGGAACAATTGACAGCAATGGGGGAAAGAAATACAGTAGAAGAAGAATGGGTAGCTTTGAGAGATGAAGTAGTGAAGGCAGCAAAGGATCTAGTAGGTAAAAAGACGAGGGCTAATAGAAATCCTTGGGGTAACAGAAGAAATATTGAATTTAACTGATGAAAGGAGAAAATATAAAAATGCAGTAAATGAAACAGGCAAAAAGGAATACAAACGTCTCAAAAATGAGATCGACAGGAAGTGCAAAATGGCTAAGCAGGGAGGGCTGGAGGACAAATGTAAGGATGTTGAGGCTTATCTCACTAGGGGAAAGATAGATAATGCCTACAGGAAAATTAAAGAGACCTTTGGAGAAAAGAGAACCACTTGTATGAATATCAAGAGCTCAGATGGTAACCCAGTTCTGAGCAAAGAAGGGAAGGCAGAAAGGTCGAAGGAGTATATAGAGGGTCTATACAAGGGCAATGTACTTGAGGACAATATTATGGAAATAGAAGAGGATGTAGATGAAGATGAAATGGGAGATACGATACTGCGTGAAGAGTTTGACAGGGCACTGAAAGACCTGCGCCGAAACAAGGCCCCGGGAGTAGACAACATTCCATTAGAACTTGGGAGAGCCCGTCCTGACAATACTCTACTATCTGGTGAGCAAGATGTATGAGACAGGCGAAATACCCTCAGACTTCAAGAAGAATATAATAATTCCAATCCCAAAAAAAGCAGGTGCTGACAGATGTGAAAATTACCAAACAATCAGTTTAATAAGTCACAGCTGCAAAATTCTAACGTGAATTCTTTACAGACGAATGCAAAAATTGGTTGAAGTCAACCTCGGGGAAGATCAGTTGGGATTCCATAGAAATATTGGAACATGTGAGGCAATACTGACCCTATGACTTATCTTACAAGGGAACCTCCCCATCACACCCCCCTCACATTTAGTTATAAGTTGGCACACTGGATAGGCCTTGAAAAACTGAACACAGATCACTCGAGGAAACAGGAAGAAGTTGTGTGGAACTATGAAAAAAATAAGCAAAATATACAAACTGCGTAGTCCATGCGCAAGTTAGGCAACATCAAGGATAGTGTCAGCGCAGGAGTGCCGTGGTCCCGTGGTTAGCGTGAGCAGCTGAGGAACGAGAAGTCCTTGGTTCAAGTCTTCCCTTGAGTGAAAAGTTTATCTTCTTTATTTTCGCAAAGTTAGATCTGTCCGTTCGTTCATTGATGTCTCTGTTCACTGTAATAAGTTTAGTGCCTGTGTTTTGCGACCGCACCGCAAAACCGTGCGATTAGTAGACGAAAGGATGTGCTTCTCCAATGGGAACCGAAAATATTTGATCGCAAGGTCATAGGTCAACCGATTCCTCCACAGGAAAACACGTCTGATATATTCTATACGACATTGGTGATGGCATGTGCGTCACATGACAGGAATATGTTGTCGACCCACCTAACTTGTACACTTGGCGAATGGGTAAAAAGATTCTTCTACCTTGCCCGATTTAGGTTTTCTTGTAGATGTGATAATGATGCCCAAAAAAGTGATGAAAATAAAAAATTAAACTTTTCACTCAAGGGAGTACTTAAACCAAGGACTTCTTGTTCCGCAGCTGCTCACGCTACCCACGAGACCACGGCACTCCTGAGCTCACCCTCTCCTTAATGTTGCCTATCTTGCGCATGGACTGACGAGAGGAATTTGCGCAAGCAGCAGAGGGGTGATCCTGGCTCGACATTGTCATAATCAGCGCTACGCACAATGGAACTAATGTGAAGCAGTACATAACTGAATACTGATCTTAAAAGTATTGATCTTAAATGTATTGAAGGTCTGTTGACATTAGTACCAGTTAAAGTTCACCCAGGACATGTGTACAGTTTCATAAATTACCTTTAAATTTCTTTCAATTATTCTTTCCAATGAATTTATTTTAATTATTCAAGCAGCAATTATTAATCAGTTTCCATTATTTGCCCGCCCACCTATATACCAATATTCAATGGCGACCATTTAAAGGCTGTCACCAAGTGGAATATGAACAGACCTTTCAATTGCTGAGATAAAAAATTTTTGAGATAAATGATTCATTTTTTTGTCACAAGAAACTAATGAAACTTTTGTTGTATTTGTTACATGTCCATGACATTGGGAATAAGAAAAACATTGAAGGAGCAAATTAGAATTAAATTCTGCCTACAAACAAAATGTGCCAGGAATGCTGGTTTCAGAGGTGAGGATGGGAAGCTGCTATGCTATATGCTTATATGGTCTTGCTTGGTACCGTCTCTCTGACAGTAGATAATCTCTTTTCTTTCCAATTAATATCCTTTATGTAAAGTGCATTTCTACAAAAAAGACAAAAATTTGTATAAAGTCATCATTAAAGTGCAAGATAAGTCATCAAATTCTATAAGACTATGTCAGATAATAATCAGGCTTATTAGTGAGTATGCAGATAAATCTGCTTTAGTTGAAATGTACTGATACAGACAAAATTTCATTTTTCAAATTTTTTTTTTCATGATTTTGTTAAACACGATTCACAATGGAGTCAAAGGAAATGGCCATTGTTGAAAATTCATTACAAAATGTAATATGCCAAGATGTTGGAAATCTGAGCTTGGCAACAGTTGAAGGTAATGTTCCAACTCATGAACTGGTCGATGGCTACCAAAACAATGAGGCTGACGCTGCTCTATCAAAAATTGATGATACTGGTAATATAACTAATCATGATGTCACTTTTATTATGCTTGATGAGACAATTTCTCAGTCCTCACTGGGAAACAGTTTTTCAAATAGTGAAACTGAAGCAAATGACAGTGAAACGTTCTTTGATTATTTGCTCACGATGTCGCGAATGCAAGAACAGGAAACAGTTCACAAAAGCAATGTAATTACTAGTGAGACACACAATTTGACACAACTCATGCAACTAATAACACAAAGTTTACAAAACAACAGGAATTTCAGGAAAGCGTAACACAACAACTCAAGAGTGTGACACAGCAGTTCACAAAACATCGGGAAAATATAGGACAACAGCTTACACAGAAAAATCAGGCATTTAATGATTACAAGAACAGTATTAGTCAACAGTTCAGTGAGGTGATCAAAACTATAGGCACTGAATTATCTGACAAACTACCCAGGAAGTTGGCCGAGCTAGGTAAACAACTAAAACAAGAAATAATTACCGACATGTCTCGCAATATATATGTTAACAGAAAAAGTATCATCCATAGACAATAAACGGGAACAACTTGCAGGTCAGTAACAAAACCTAAGTGGAGCATATTCTCAAATTCAGGAGACGCAAGTGGAAGAGTTGGTAAAAAAGATGACAGATGCAGTCAGCGAGCTGCAAGACTTACGCAAAAGCTTAAAAAAATAAAGTCTAAGAGTAGACCAGTTAAGTTTAGAGCAAAATTTGCCAAAAAACAGAGAGATAAGATATATGCATATGTAAAGGAAATAACTAAAAAGCTGAAGTCAGGATGCTGGATAAGGGCAGCACCCTAGCTGAAAAGGTAGTGTCAGAGTGCAAAATTTATGTAGATACCGTAAAAGAAGCTCTAAAGGAGAAAAAGTCAACTTCTAGCTAAAATAGATTCACGTGTAAAGGAAGCAGAGGTAAACATCCCAAAACAACATTTGACAGACAACAAACCCATGCTTTTAGAGAAGTCAGATACTTTCACTGGTTACCCACAATACAGGGCTAGCACATCGAAGGAAAATAGCAAAGGTTGTAGGATGCAACAACACTTGCCAGCAGCTGTACCTGCCGAGCAAGTGCAATCGCCATGCATTAAGCCACAACAGAACACAAACCATCAACAATTTCTGGTATTTACCCCTGAAGGGAAAAGAACAGATCCCGTAATCTGTATCAGAGCATTTTGAAATGTTTTACCTCGTACCTGGACCAAAGCCCAGAAAATTAGTTTGTTGTTGGAAATACACAGGGTGACATTCTGCTATGGGCTACGGACATAGTGCAACGTTGCCTCTACTGTGAACAGTTTGAGAGAGCCTTTGTGGATAAATATTGCTCTGAGGCTGTACAAGAGAAGCTCAGTATTCAACCCACCTCCATTCAATAGCAAACATGGAAGCTTAAGGGCTATTTTAAAAAATATTTGAATGAAACTAGATACTGGATGAACCCAGTATTTTAAGTGAAACTGCTGAAAATTTTAAAAAGCTGTCTTCCAGCCCACATTATGGAAAAACTCATTACCATTCCAGAACATGACACCAGATACTTTCTATCTGTACTGGACTCAATAGATTTGATATACGAATAGAGGTCAGTACAACCCAACCCTGTTAATAAGCAAATAGTGCCACAGGGGTTTATGGACCAAGAAGTAGACAATGGATTCGCAGTACAACACGAATGGCAACCTTACCCCACACAGACCTAAGGCAACAGTAACGGTAATCACAACAGCAGTGGACAAAGCTGTAAATTCAAGGGCAGATATAAAAGAAATGGGCACAAATTTAACAAAAACGACTACAATGGGCAAGTAGCGTATGGCCAGCCTGTACAATATGTACAGAACACAAGCTACCGGCAGTAACCAGCCGATTGCTTGGCAAACACAAAACAATACCAGACAGCTGAATAATCCACAGACAGCGGGATTCGGCAAAGTAACGCACATATGCTGAATAACGTGCAAAGGTAAAGAGAATTTCATACGCGAGCCTCACAGGATACCCACTGGCATAATTAAACACCAACAGTCCATAGGCCTAGAGTAGAAGTTACGCCTAACTCAGAGACCGATACCACCGTGACGCCAGAAAAGTTGAACTGGTCAAGGTAGGCCCCCCCATTCTGTACCTTGGAGGAGAGTGGGGGCACGAGCTTGATTGACACTTGCCTCATCAGAGACGATCAAGGTAGTGATGTGAAAGATGATCTGCATCAAAGTAATGAGGGTACACAGAAAGACTTGACAGAGGGTTTGGTTGTAATTTCATCCTTTAAACAATTTAAATATTTCCTTTGGGGTAAACACATAAAAGTGTACTGTGACCATCAGTCCCTATCATTTTTGTTAACTTGTAAATTACTGTACCGACGGATAGCCAGGTGGTGCATTTATCTTCATGAATTCAATTTTTAAATAGTGTACATAAAAGGAAACCAAAACATAATAGCCAATGCTCTTTCTTGATTACCACAAGTCTTAGAGGAATTCAGCAATCTTTTAGAGCAGGAAAGTGAAATAGCAGCTATGTTGATGGTGTGGTCTGAACCGTTCAGCCTTCTACCGTCCTGAACACATGATATTTTAGAAGTGAGTGTGGGATGATAGAATCCTACTTACTGCACATCACATGTTTGTGTGAGCAGGTTTGAAATTCAGTCGCGACAAGAATGCAGAAGTGGCGGCCGAGCGGCAATGGCAAGTACTTGTCAGGCGATCCATGGAAGTTTTAGTGACAGTGTACGGAAGAACCATGGAGCTTCTATGTTATTCTGTGCTAATTGTGTCAGTGACCATTGTTATAATAATGAGAACAGTTGAGAAGGTACTCTTGAGAAAAACTTTTGTCTTAGCCTTGTTGAAGGGAAGACTTGTATTAAGATTCATGTTGAGAATGGACATTGTGTTAAGCCAACTTTCTTTTATAAATAAATTAGATTGTTTCTGATGTTTGGAGACTTACGAAACAGTATATGTTTATATGAAGAGTGGGATTTGTAAAATGTCTGAACTTTAATATATGGCATTAATTGAAGGAAATGAAACTTTGTACGTCTACTTATTTTTATAAGTAGAAAGAGTCTTAAGCAATTCCTGTACCTAGCGGCATACTTTGGAGAAGAAGTAAAAGAGAGTTTGCAGCAGCAGGATAGCCAGCCGAGCGTATCAAGTAAGTCATCTTGTAAAACAAGTGGAAATTTGTGTATCTACTTCAAACTTAAATCGTCGTCCAAAGCCATTAGAATGTGGCGACCAGTGAGAAAGGACTGAAAAAACAGGAATTCTAAGACCAAGAAACAAGAAAAGCAAATCTTGTGTGTTGCCACAGCAGCTGAACCAAATATGACAAAAAATCTACTCCGAGACAACAGAACATGCTCAAGTATTTAAAGGAGCAAAATTTTGAATTGAGAAATAGAGAAGATTCCAGTGAGTTTGTTCAAAGAAGAAATACACCTAGAACACTTTGATTAAGAAGACCTGGTGAGGGGAGTGTAGAGCTCTCATACACATCGCAGGGACGCAGATGCGGAAACCAACATCCGATTGCACTGGCACCAGTTGCTGTTCACTGGTGCTGACCTGCCTCCACATCCACTCACCAACACAGCGCAAATTCTCTGCTGGGTGAGCGTAAAACAGAACTTTATTGTTTTAGTACAAAGTGGTACAAACTGTTGAGTGAACTTTATTAGTGTAGTTATCATACATAAAGTTGGTCAGATGCTTACAAGATCTAAAGCATGCAAGAATATGGATAACATACAACAAGTCGAGGAAACTCCAGAACCAGCTATGGTTATGAAAAAGGAGTAAAGAAGTGCCTAACTGGTCTGAGTTAATAAATTTAATCAAAGCACAAAGTGCAGCTTCAACTGCTCAAAATGTGACTCTAAGTGAAAAACTAGACTCAGTACATGCTCAATTAAATAATCAATTAAATATCCAGAGTGAAACTTTAAATAGTAAGGCGACAAATCTAGGTTTGTTGAGTGCCAAAGTCGACTCTCAAGATAAAAGAATTTGGTAATCTATGCGAGGGTATGAGCGCTTTGGAGACTGAATTTGACGCCTTAAATAATAAAGTAGAGAATTTAAAAACAGATTTGAAGAATGAATCGACTAGTTCCTTGACCATTCATGTAAATCAAATGTTTACTGATCTTAGTCAGAAATAGAATGATAATTTCCAGGATTTGACCAAAAGGTTAGAATTGGATATTGAAGACAAATGTAATATTGTAGAATCAGAGCTTAATAAAAGTTAGGATCCTTTGAAAATGTGCGTAATGTTGTATTTAATGCTGTAAAGGAAGGGTTGAGTACTTTGAAAGAGAGTGTCGATAAGCAGGATAATTTAATGCCAATAATTCAGTCGCAAATTACAGGTGTTAATACACGAGTAGATAATGTGGAAAGGAACTTCAAAGAGAAATTAGCTAAGTCCGATATCATAAATATAAATTGTTTGGAGGAACAGGTTGAAGAAATTATAGATCGAAGAGTTACCAAGAGAGTAACATCCGGAAACGTATCTCCCATTCTATCTTCTGAACTTAGTGATACCAAGAAAGTTATAGATGACCTGTGGAAAGAATTCAAGCTTATCCAGGATAAAGAAGGAAAAAGGGTTAACTTCACCTAATGTGATATTAATTAGTGAAGTGATGACTGATCTGCAATGGGGGGGGGGGGGGGGGGCTAATTCAAGGTTATCCAGAAAATTCCCTAAATTTCAGCCCAATGGAGATGTACATCCGACACATTTTTTGAAAAGGTTCAACCAATCTTTGTCAAAGAATTGGGAAGATTCTAAAAAGATCAAATTTGCTGTGGGGTACCTTCTAGGAGAGGCCTCAGAATGGGGAACCGTGAGTATTGAGAATTTTTTTTCCTGGGGAGACTTCCAAAAGAAGTTTAAAGACAAATACTGGTCTGCTAGTGCACAAGAAAAATTAATATCAGATCTTTGGGATCCAAAATATTACAAATACTTGGGGTACTATGAGGAAGTATTTTGATTGGAATCTAACATGGGCAAAGTATTTAGATAAGCCAATAGAAGAAGAAGGGTTGGTACGAATTTTAATTAGACGATTACTCATCTATGCAAGAAAAGACATAGTAGACAAGAGATACGAGGACGGCATAACTGAAATGAAGAGCAGGTCAGAAAGGATATCAACACACTGACATTTCAAGCAGTGAACAAAAAGTATACAATAATAAATGGACGTGCACCTACAAATGAGAAGAACAGGAAAGACAAGAAAGTTGCAGATAGTTTCTGGGAAGAGCTAGATGATACACTGAAAAACATACCATACAGACATGTAAAGATACTTGTAGGAGATTATAATGCACAGACTGGAAGTGAGAAGCAATATAAAGGAGTAGTGGGTGAGTACCCTGCACACCAGCGGACAAACAAAAATGGAGAAAGAGTAATTGAACTGTGTCGAAAACACAAAATCAGATTGATGACAACACACTTCAGGGCCAAACCGTGTAAGAAAAAGACATGGGCAAACCCATGCACCCACCTTGGGGAATTCCAAATTGACCACATAGCAATCAGCTAGACAAATGCTAGAGAGATCATGAACACAAAGGTCAGGAAGAACACAAGAATAGAATCGGATCACTATCTTACAGAAGTTAAGTGTCTTTGGATTCCCAACAGAGACAGACAAATAGAAGAACAGAAAACATAAAGGTAGACAGAGACAAATTAAGACACAATTGATACAGATATAAGGAAGGAATTGAATCATTCAATGAATGGGATGACACAAAGCAAAATATGGCGAAACAGGCTGAACTATGGGGAAAGGAAGAAAAGAAACGGAAGCACTGGTGGTGGAACAAAGAATGTGAGGAAGCGGTAGAGACTTGCAGGAAAGCCTGGAGAGACTGGAGCAGCAAGAAGGACTGGGAAAAATGGGAAGTTTTCTAAGGAGCAAGAAAGGAAGTGGCCCGAACAATAAGATGGACCAGAAGACAGAAGATGAAGCAGGAACTGGACGAGATTGAGACCAACTTCAGGAAAAACAACAGCAGACACTTTTTCGAGAAATTCAAAAAGAGTCTGATTGGATACAAGGGTAGAGAATTGTTTATAAGAGATAAGAAAGGGGAGCTGGCTGTCAGTGCAAAGGAGAACTGTCGGATTTTTGCAGAGCACTTTCACGACCTGCTGAACTGTGAACCACTTGAAGAAGAGCTGGAACTGGGGACTGACAGAAGAGAGAGAGCCATGCCCTCCAACCAGGGATGAAGTCGCACATGCCATAAGCGATCTAAAGAACAATAAGGCAACTGGAGAAGATGGTATAGCAGCCATGATAAAGTGGGGAGGCAACAAAGCAATAGACAACATGACCAACATAATTCACCAGATCTGGAGAACAAAGAAGTTCCCAGAAGGATGGAAGAATGCAATTGTAGTACCAATACATAAGAAGGGGGACAAGAGAGATGCAAACAACTACAGAGGAATATCACTACTAGAGGTCGGATACAAGGTGCTGTCAAAACTATTGCTCAAGAGAGTAGAAGAACAGGAAGAAAGTACAGTTGGTGACTACCAAGCGGGATTCAGGAAGGGAAGAGGTTGTATAGAAGAGATATTTATCCTGAAGCAACTGATAGAACATTGGGCCTTAAAAAACAAAAAGACAGTAATAACCTTCGTGGAATTCACAAAGGTATATAACTCCATCAACAGACAGACTCTTCTTAGGATCCTGAAGAACAGAGGACTTAACGGAACTACACAAGAACTCATAAAATAAATTCTGACAGACACAAAAGCAAGGGTGAGATTCAGAGGAGCATTGTCAGAAGAATTTGAGATCAAGACCTGTGTTAAACAGGGAGATGGATTGTCAAAAAATGGTTCAAATGGCTCTGAGCACTATGGGACTTAACATCTATGGTCATCAGTCCCCTAGAACTTAGAACTACTTAAACCTAACTAACCTAAGGACAGCACACAACACCCAGTCATCACGAGGCAGAGAAAATCCCTGACCCCGCCGGGAATCGAACCCGGGAACCCGGGTGTGGGAAGCGAGAACGCTACCGCACGACCACTAGCTGCGGACATGGATTGTCTCCATTGTTGTTCAATATAGCACTGGACAAAGTGATCATGAAGTGGAGAGCAATAAACGAGGAAATGGGAATACCAAAGACCCATGTGGGCGACAAAAAGGACAACAGGGCGCAAGTGGACTGCCTAGCCTTTGCAGATGACATAGCAATAGTAAGTGAGATGGAAGAAGACGAAAAGATACAATTCGACAACTTAAGTAAGGTAGCCAGAAAGGTGGGACTGACGATCGCCTATAACAAGACAAAGACATTAAATACTACTACAGACTGGTAAACACCGGAAGGCACTGTGCAAATGGTGGACAAATTTAAATACCTGGGAGAATTTCTAACAGGAAGGAAAAGGAGCATGGAGGGAATAACGCAGAGGATAAAACAAATTAGGTCAGCCTTCTGCATGACTGAGAGAGATATACAGTAAAAAGAATATATCCACAGAGGCAGAGATAAGCCACTACAAGGAATGGTGAGGGATGCAGTATTATATGCTGCTGAGACGATGACACTAGGAAGAAATGGGGCAGAACAACTAGAGAAAGAAGAGAGAAAAATACCGAGAAAAATACTAGGTCCCAAAAGAGGTGGATGCGAAGACCTAGGGAAGAATTGTACCGGAACATGAGAACAATATCTGGGGAAATCAGACTCAAAAGGGCAAGGTTTGCTGGACATGTAATTAGGATGAGTATGGACAGAATGACGAAGAGAGTTTGGGAAACAACAGGGAGGACAAGGGGAACGACAGGAACCATGTGGGTTGTTGAACTTCGGAAGGACTGGTTGGAACTGGGAATCAAGGTCAAAGGAAAGGAAAATTGGAGGAACAAATATACTCCGACCAATATGCCGGAGATCAATGACACAGAAGAATACAGGAAAAGATTAGAGTGTCACCAGTGGAGCCAACAGGAGAAACGGAAACTGAAGATCTTGCAAGAAGAGCAGGAGAGAAGAAGAGAAAGAATGAAGAGGTTCTGAGAGAAGAAGAGGAAAATGCAGTCCACAAAGGGGATACCCGTGGTCCTACAGAGGCCGTAATGCAAGAAGAAGAAGAGGAAGAAGAAAAGACATATTATGTAGTGGTTGGAAAACAGTACAAGAGTTGTTATCTTTCGTTAACACATTAGATGCCAGAAACAAGGAACATAACTATACTTTACACTAAGGGGGAAAATTTGAACTATAAAAGAACTGGCGGAAATAATTTCAAAAAGCATGGAAAAAACGTCGCAAAAGGACACCAGTACAATAAGCAAAATTGTAGTGACAATTACCTAGAGAAGCATCCACATTCAAATCTAAATCTGGTAACTTCTCAAGAATTCGTACCGAGTAACCAGAAAACACAGAATGGAAATGTAGTATCTCATTTCAGTAATCAACCCGTAATGAGTGGTAATGAGGAAAACATGGTTCGATCCGGATCCTGGGCCAGGGCCCAAGTCGTGGAGATGCACAAGGAGGCCTAGTTCGTTATAAGTATGTTAATTTCACACACAGAATACCTACAAAGGAATGGTTACTGCTTGAGGAACCAAGCCTAGTTACTAATAAGCAGCAACCTATAATAGTAGGGACCGTGGAAAATTCTGAGGCTAACATATTTATAGATAACGGGAGTGAGGTAACACTCATCTCTAATGCATTCTTTAACTAGATACAGGATAAACAGCACTTACCATTATTGCCAGTAGCTGGAGTTTACATAGTGGGGATAACAGAAACAAAAAATAAAATTGTGAAATATGAAACCCAAGTGAGCTGCAGTACTGGAAACATATTATTTCGTCAAGCACTATTAACTGTAGAGAATATTAATAGAGATGTATTATGTGGTTTAGATTGGCTATTAGAATTTACAGTTGTCTTAAACTTTGATGAAAATCTTCTTTGTTTTGATAAAGGGGATAGTACATGTTGGACACCATTTGTGACAGATAGTTACATTGGAAAACAAACAATGGAGTGTCAGTGTCTGCGATTAACAGCTACAGCACAACTGTCACCAAAGATCGATAATGTAGATCCAGGAACACATCGAACTGATATACAAGACAAAGTTAATGAATTTCTAATATTAACTGAACAACAAAGATAAGATTTATATAAAATTTTAATGGAGTATGAAGTAGTGTTTTATGATCGTCCAGGTGATATTAGCGACTACATCTGTGAGTTCAAAATCAAAGATGACACCCCATTCTTTTGCAAATCATATCCAATACCAATAAGTTCGAAAGAAGCAGTTAGGGATGAAATAAACAAAATGATTGATAACGTTATTACAGAACGAAGTTCCAGTGTAATGAACAATCCTCTGGTCATGGTGAAAAAAAGCTATTGGGGGGGGGGGGCTCGATTAGTGTTAGGCACTCGTGCACTGAATAGACATATGGAGACAGAAAGACACAGACTGACTAATATTGAGGAATTGTTATCCAAATAGGAAAAGGCAAGGTTTTTTAGCACGATGGATTTGACTGTGGGATACTGGCAAATAAAATTACATCCAGAATCCAAAAAGTATACTGCATTTTTGTTTGATGGTAAATCATATCATTTCAATGTGTTGCCATTTGGACTTAATATCTCTGTGACTGTATTTATAAGTGTGTTAGATGAGGCACTGGGGAGAGAGTTATTGAAGGATTTGATACTATATGTAGACGATATCCTAATAATATCAGCTACTTGGGAGGAACATTGTTTAACTTTGTGCAAGACTTTGAAAAAATTTAAACAGAAAGGTATTACGGTGAAGCTATCCAAATCGTACTTTGCATGCCAAGAACTTAAGTTCTTAGGTTATAATATATGAGTACAGGGAATTAGACTGGACTCGGAACGCATCAAAGCTATCGAAGAATGTCCACACCCAAGAAATGTA
This sequence comes from Schistocerca nitens, assembly GCF_023898315.1. NCBI lineage: Eukaryota > Metazoa > Arthropoda > Insecta > Orthoptera > Acrididae > Schistocerca > Schistocerca nitens. Next base: position 598,611,151 of record NC_064620.1, on the reverse strand, counting down.
ACACAGTTAAAAGGATTTATAGGTATGGCCGGATACTATTGATGGTACATACGAGGGCAAGAGCTAAATGACCTGAGAATTTTACGTTTATTAAGAAAGGGAGTACTGTGGACTTGGGATCAAGGTGCCAATGATGCTTTTGAAAAAATCAAAAGTGTGCTTGTTGAATCACCCATTTTACATCATCCAGTTATGGGCAATCCATTTAAATTGTCGACAGATGCATCTGATTACGATGTGGCTGCTGAACTTTTCCAAGGAGAATGGGATCTAAATAATGTAGAACACCGAACCATAGCTTTTGCTAGATGTAGTATAAATAAGTCTAAATAAGCATGAATTAAATTACACAGCTACAAAAAAGGAACTATTGGCGATTGCATGGAGTATTCAAAAGATTCAAACACTTGTATGGGGATCAGAAATCCATGTTTATACAGATCATCAAGCTTTATCCTTTCTAATGCGTAGTCTATTATTACACAGTAGGTTAACGCGATGGATGCTTTTCCTACAGGAATATGATATTATGATACAATATGTAAAAGGTTCCAAAAAATATTGTACCTGATGCTTTGGCTAGGCTACCCATAGGAATGGAAGAATTAAAACGTATGGAAGGACCTCGCATTATTTTTGCCATTAATTTTATGTCAGCAGAATATCCAAACATCAGAGTAAAAGAAATGGCTCAAAGAATAACAGAAAATATCCAGCATGATTCCTATTTCACTCCTTACCTCCTAACCAATTAGGAAAATGGAAATTTATAGGTCATGACTTGTTTCGGAGGGACAGTGTAACATCACAGCATTGGCGCTTATGTATTCCGAAGGTAATGGAAGAAGCACTTAGGTGGTATGTTCATACAGGATATGGACACTTCGGAATCAAAAAGTGTATAGCCAATACGAATATGTTTTATTATTTTAAGAAGCTAGGGCATAGAATAACGTCGTTATAAGAACTTGTGAAATCTGCCAGAAAGTGAAAGAGAATACTCATGTAAAGTCATTACACGATCTCACAGCGGCAGATTTTTTTGGACCAGTTCTGAAAAGAAAGGGAGGGGTATCATACATTTTGGTCATCACAGAGTGCTGGTCAAAGTATGTTAAACTATATCCTACTAAAAAAGCAAATACACAAACGGTTATCACTGTTTACAACAATACTTCCTAGAAGTAGATGAAACTAAACGGTTTCTTACAGATAATGGACCACAGTTTGTAAGTAACGACTTCAGAGAATTCCTAGCATGGGAAGGTATTTGTCAGGTGTTAATATCCAATTATAACCCATCATCAAACCCGTGTGAAAGAGTAATGAAGGAAATTGGAAAGTTATGTCCTATTTACTGCCATGAGAAACATACTTTGTGGGCAACAAAAATTAAAGACTTTGAACTCATCCTAAATGAATTACCACATTTGTCGACTGGGTTGACAGCTTTAGAAGTTGTAGGTAAACCTTTTCTAGGAGAATCTTTAATTAAATGTTTTAATCGGCCTGAACAAACGAGTACTGATTACGAAATGAATCAGGAAATAGTTTCTAAGAACTTAGTTGAAAAAGCACAACAAAGAGTAAATAAGCATAATGAAAAGGCTGTGGAACTGCAATAGCAAGTCAATGACCTGGTTCTTATAAAACAACATCTTCAAAGCTTGACGCTGAAAAAAGAGACCTATAAGTTTTTCCAAAAATATGAAGGACCATACCGGGTGCAAACGGTGATCCGTCCTAAGACTTTAATTTTAGTAGATCCTACAACTGGATCAGAGAAAGGGAAGTATAATGTAAAAGACGTAAAGTTGTATGTTTCCCCCAGGGACGTTAACATTCTTAGTTAACGGGCGGAGTGACGACCATAGGATCCCGAGTTGTTTTTGGTGTTTCTTCCAAAATAGTTTTCCTGCACCGAATTCCTTTAAAATCTTCCACTATTCTGTCATCTATTTCTAACATCTTAAACTATCCTATAATCATAGTGCTTAGAAAACTGGATACCACTACAAAATAAAGAAAACTTAGGAGGATCAGAGAATAAGAAATAAAGTGATATTGACATAAAATAAAATGATTAGAGTATTATATTTATGAATAATATAATATGAGGTGAATAATTAAACAACTGTGATACCATAGTGTATAAATTTTCTATTTTGTATAGACTATTTTATATCTTTTATGAGATGTGATGCAAATGGGAGGGTTTCTATAGGTTTTGAAACAGGTGGGTATTGTAAATAAAAACATGGTTTACAAGCGCAAATAAATCATGGCTAACACAAAACACACATCACACTTTTCAGACAAACCTTGCACACAAGTTTGCCTGATTCTTCACCATTCGCTGTTTCCATAGGGTTGCTAAGATTTCTTTCGGGGACCTCAAGGTTGAAGGCGGGAATTTACATTCTGTAGGAGATGGGCGGAGTGATGACCATCGGGTCCGGAGTTGTTTTCGGTGTTTCGTCCTCCGGCATTTCACTCAAGTACCTGAGGGGTAGAGATCCTGGGGAAGGGGGGGTGGGAAGGGTTTCCTGTCTTTGGGGCTATCTTCTTTCTCTTCTTAGATCTTAGCAACCATATCTATTTTTTCCTTTCTTACTTCTCATTTGAGGACCTATCTATTTTTTCCCTCTTTCCATATTCACAAACTTCTATGGCTGAAGTCCTTCCTTGTTTCCATGGTTTCTAATAACCGACATATTATCTTTAGATAAGGCCAAAGAATCAGACTACACGAACACACATCCGCATACACACAAAAATACATTTCAACACAAACATTGAAATTACAGACTAAAAAGCCTAGACACACACAAAGGAAGAATAGTGGCAAAGTACTTATGCACAAAAAAGGAGACAAATGCATGTGAGTTGTGGGATAACTATAAAGCAGTAATGAGCAGGAGATAGACAAGGAAGGCACGTGTGCAAAGAAAGCAGGAGTGGCATTAGTCATGCTGATCATTAGAAAATGTCAGTTTAATAAATACTCTGACGAATTGTAGGATAGTGGGGCTTGAATAGTATATGTAGACACAATGTCTACTAAGAGTATAGAAGTTTAGAAGTTGAGAAGTAGAGGAGGACTCTTGGGAGTAAATGATGCAGTAAAAAGTGAATGCAAAGTGCAGAATATATTTTTATTTTTCGCAGAGAATACTTAATTATAGTATACACAGGAATGTATACTAGGGTAATGAACCATGAGGCCTACTCAGAAAGGATAAGGGAGGTGTTGCGAAGTGTATAGGGCAGGCATACCTTTATGGAGATAGGACGACCTGTGGCCTAAATAATAGAAATGTTTTATAAAGGTTTTTATAAATGTTTTATAAAGGTGCTCTCATAAGGTCACCCCACAAGCAAGGTATAGGTACTGATCCTTGTGGCAAAAGTCACAAATTTTATAGGGATTATTCTGGAAAGTTTGAATTCTATGCACAACTAGCATTGTTACGTTTCGTGTAAATTTATGAGTGTCAAAAAGAACACTTTTATTTCGCCCAGAGTTCCTCCAAACTACAAAAAATAGTATATAGTAAGGAAAAGTAGAACAAAAAAGAGAGCAGAAAGTAGATTACTCATGTGTCATGAACACATGAAGCTTACGATTGAAAATAAGAAAAAGAGTCCAATTCCTACACACTAGGGAAGCTCACTGAAACACAAATAAATGCTCATGTCTGGATATCAAAATAAAGTAAGAACAGAATACAGAAACGCTCAGCTAGAGATTGTTCTAGAGGAAAAAAAAAATATTGCTGTTGAAGTATGTATGTATGTATATATAACATATCTAAAAACAAAGATGATGTGACTTACCGAACGAAAGCGCTGGCAGGTCGATAGATACACAAACAAGCACAAACATACACACAAAATTTAGCTTTCGCAACAAACTGTTGCCTCATCAGGGAAGAGGGAAGGAGAGGGAAAGACGAAAGGATGTGGGTTTTAAGGGAGAGGGTAAGGAGTCATTCCAATCCCGGGAGCGGAAAGACTTACCTTAGGGGGAAAAAGGACGGGTATACACTCGCACACATACACATATCCATCCACACATATACAGACACAAGCAGACATATTTAAAGACAAAGAGTTTGGGCAGAGATGTCAGTTGAGGCGGAAGTGCAGAGGCAAAGATGATGTTGAATGACAGGTGAGGTATGAGTGGCGGCAACTTGAAATTAGCGGAGATTGAGGCCTGGTGGGTAACATGAAGAGAGGATATATTGAAGAGCAAGTTCCCATCTTCGGTGTTCGGATAGGTTGGTGTTAGTGGGAAGTATCCAGATAACCCGGACGGTGTAACACTGTGCCAAGATGTGCTGGCCGTGCACCAAGGCATGTTTAGCCACAGTGTGATCCTCATTACCAACAAACACTGTCTGCCTGTGTCCATTCATGCGAATGGACAGTTTGTTGCTGGTCATTCCCACATAGAATGCATCACAGTGTAGGCAGGTCAGTTGGTAAATCACGTGGGTGCTTTCACATGTGGCTCTGCCTTTGATCGTGTACACCTTCCGGGTTACAGGACTGGAGTAGGTGGTGGTGGGAGGGTGCATGGGACAGGTTTTACACCGGGGGCGGTTACAAGGATAGGAGCCAGAGGGTAGGGAAGGTGGTTTGGGGATTTCATAGGGATGAACTAACAGGTTACGAAGGTTAGGTGGACGGCGGAAAGATACTCTTGGTGGAGTGGGGAGGATTTCATGAAGGATGGATCTCATTTCAGGGCAGGATTTGAGGAAGTCGTATCCCTGCTGGAGAGCCACATTCAGAGTCTGGTCCAGTCCAGTCCATGGAGCAATTACAGCAGGAAGACAAACGCTGGAGTAAGGTAATAGCGAAACTTATGCAAAACATTGATGAGAAGTTAAAGGGTTTTTCACTTTTCACAAAGATGTTCTGTTCCATAGGAACCATCCTGAACAAGAACAATGGCGTATGTGTTTGCCAGAGGAGAATGTGGATGATTTTATCTAGCACACACACAATACTTGGGACCATTAAGGCACTGCAAAATGCACTGACAAAATAGGTAAATATTGTTACTACCCCAACCTTGGATAAAGAGTACTACAGGTGATAAGAAAGTGTATTGTTTGCCAGAAAGCAAAACATTCCAACACCTCCAAACACATAGAACTACATCCCCATTGTGGCTAAAAAAACCTCTAGAAAAGGTATCGTTAGATTTGGCTTGACCCTATCCCAAGGGTAAGGGAAGAATAAGATATATAGTAAGTCTGTATGATATTTTCATCAAGCACGTAAAACTGTGTGCTGTACACAATAGTAACAGCCAGTTCAATTATAAGACGAATAGGAGCAGGAAAACCAGAAGTAATGTTAACAGATAATACCTCATATTTTGTTGGATGTAAATGGAACTTTGTTGGATGTAAATGGAAAGAGTTTGTAAATTCCAACCAAATCAAACACATTTTAGTATCCAAATTTCATCCCAAATCATTCCCCTTAAAGAGGGTGTTTAAAGAATTCAACAGGTTTGTGAGGACATATATTCCTCATAAGCATACCAAGTGGGCTGAATATGTCACTCCCTTCTTACAAGTTGTTAAGAACCTTCCACATGCATCAACTGGATTTACACCAAATAAGCCGATATTCAATTGCACAGAAGTAGACGAGTGAGAAAAACCTTTGCCCTAGATACTGATACCGGAATTATCACTGGATGATAAAATACAAGAAGCAGTAATCAACCTTGAAACCTGAGCTAAATATAGGAAAGGAATGTATGACAAAGCTGAAACATACAGCACAATTTTATATATGACAAACTGTGTTACTCAGAACACATCCCAAATCCACAAAAATTGGAACACTGAACCATAAATGGCAACTACTACACACTGGACCACACATAATTACTAAAATCCCCTACCTGGGTGTATACAGATTGGTACACATGAACACGGGTAAAGACAGGGTCCTTTACCCACACAAAGACCTGAGAACGTTTATATATTGAACAAGGGCTGTATATAGGTATAATAGTATTAGATTTAGGATGCTGAAAAATCAGTTTGCAGAATTTATGTTGTTAGTTGATATGGAAAATTTTTGTTTGTATTTTTCTTATATGTCAAATCTGTAAACGATGAGTCGATGTAACAAGGAAGAATTTAACTTTTACGTGTCTAGAGATGACAATACTCTAAATACAACGCTTTGTCTTGCACATGGCCCAGTTACAAGCAAATAAACGAACTTGTGATTTGCACGGTAGTGCACAATGCAGTACACAACTCACTGCAACATACATAGAATCAGAGCGACGCAGCACATGCGCATTGGGGAGCAAGCTAGTCAACAAACCGCAAGCAGTTATGTGCTAAACAGACACCGCTGGGAGTGTCTGAGCACCCAAAACAAACATGCCCTATGAGCTACAGCCTGCACTAGCATTTGTAAAGTCTATTGCATAAACAGGGATGTAGAAAATTAAGGGAGAGTCTAAACTACAACTACGACTATCTACATAATACACACATACAATGATAAGCTAAGGGATTATATACGCGGAAAGTGGCCCTAAACTATAATATATTAACATAAGTTACATTACTATATACATTATATCTATATATGTACAATATTTACAAATTTAAGTATTGAAAGTACATGTACTAATTATTTTTGATGGACCAGGAAGGTCCTGATGCAGGTAAACAAGAGAGTGCAGTAGAGGTGGCAAACTGAATAAGAGGTCACAGCCTGCCTGTAATACACTTTATCTTTCAGATTTATAAGGTATGTAGAGATGCACACATGACATTAAATAAGTTTTGTGATAGCATGCCTGCACACTACAGTGCATGAATACATGCCTGAATATTTGAAAAAAGTATTCATAGCCATCAAGCCACTATAAATTATCTCTGAACATTTAAGTTAATGCTAAGTTTTTCTTCCAGGGAACAATGCATCAACACATCCTAAAATGAAGAACGATAAATGGTTGTAGAGTGTTAGGTACCATATAAACATAAGACAGGGCTGCATCGCAAGATAAATAAAGTTATAAGTTTATGCTATGTATGAATGTGATAGTGTGAAAATATATGATGAAGAAAACAGTTGCAGTACATCACATATCATGATACTGAACTAAGGCTGAGCATTACCAAATAATCAAGGGGTCAAAACCTAACTACTGTGAGCATTATCTGCCCATGAAAGCATCAAACACGTGATTTACATTGAAATTTTTATGCACATTTGTTGCTTATGTAAACACTGTTCTACGATCATTCTACATAACAGAACGTATTGATGATACAACTCTGTATACATCAGCATATGAAATTATTATCCTCTGTACAATGAATATAACAAGTAAATATTGAGTTGCACTTTTAAACACTGAAAAGTATTCGATATGACTTGTATCATCACATTTGAATTGTGTTTACAAACAATAAATTATTTTGTTCTTGGGATCGCGTATAAGTCTAGTAACGAGACGTAACTGAGCACATAAATGACTTTCTGTGGAATTTCCTCAACCCTATAGTGTGCAGATATTTCCTGGAGAATGCTAGAAAGGAGAGGCCATGCGTAGTTATCTAAGCGGTGTGTAGTATTTATTGTTTACTTCTTTAATGCTTTTCTTGGCTCTGTGCCAAGAAATATGCTCCAACAAAAAGTCATTGCAAATTGAAATTAAATATACGTCAATTTATGCCATAAAGAAAAAGAAAATCTATTATGGTATGAATGTTATATGTAGAATGTCTAACTAAACGAGAGTAAAATGTGTACTCATGTAGTTGGAATCGAACAATGTAACGAAATTGTAATTTAACAAAATGTACTAAAACAAAGCAACAAACAATGAAAATACACACATAAAAAGGGGAGAGAATATGTTACAGACTATAAGCGATGCCCTCCCATGAACCATGGACCTTGCCGTTGGTGGGGAGGCTTGCGTGCCTCAGCGATACAGATGGCCGTACCGTAGGTGCAACCACAACGGAGGGGTATCTGTTGAGAGGCCAGCCAAACATGTGGTTTCTGAAGAGGGGCAGCAGCCTTTTCAGTAGTTGCAGGGGCAACAGTCTGGATGATTGACTGATCTGGCCTTGTAACATTAACCAAAACGGCCTTGCTGTGCTGGTACTGCGAACGGCTGAAAGCAAGGGGAAACTACAGCCGTATTTTTTCCCGAGGACATGCAGCTTTACTGTATGATTAAATGATGATGGCGTCCTCTTGGGTAAAATATTCCGAAGGTAAAATAGTCCCCCATTCGGATCTCCGGGCGGGGACTACTCAGGAGGACGTCGTTATCAGGAGAAAGAGAACTGGCGTTCTACGGATCGGAGCGTGGAATGTCAGATCCATTAATCGGGCAGGTAGGTTAGAAAATTTAAAAAGGGAAATGAATAGGTTTAAGTTAGATATAGTGGGAATTAGTGAAGTTCGGTGGCAGGAGGAACAGGACTTTTGGTCAGGTGGATACAGGGTTATAAAGACAAAATCAAATAGGGGCAATGCAGGAGTAGGTTTAATAATGAATAAAGAAATAGGAGTGCGGGTAAGCTACTATAATCAGCATAGTGAACGCATTATTGTGGCCAAGATAGACACCAAGCCCACGCCCACTACATTAGTACAAATTTATATGCCAACTAGCTCTGCAGATGATGAAGAAATAGATGAAATGTATGACGAGATAAAAGATATTATTCAGGTAGTGAAGGGGGACGAAAATTTAATAGTCATGGGTGACTGGAATTCGTCAGTAGGAAAAGGGAGAGAAGGAAACATAGTAGGTGAATATGGATTGGGGGGAAGAAATGAAAGAGGAAGCCGCCTTGTAGAATTTTGCACAGAGAATAACTTAATCATAACTAACACTTGGTTCAAGAATCATAAAAGACGGTTGTATACCTGGAAGAATCCTGGTGATACTAAAAGGTATCAGATAGATTATATAATGGTAAGACAGAGATTTAGGAACCAGGTTTTAAATTGTAAGACATTTCCAGGGGCAGATGTGGATTCTGACCACAATCTATTGGTTATGAACTGTAGATTGAAACTGAAGAAACTGCAAAAAGGTGGGAATTTAAGGAGATGGGACCTGGATAAACTGAAAGTACCAGAGGTTGTAGAGAGTTTCAGGGAGAGCATAAGGGAACAATTGACAGGAATGGGGGAAAGAAATACAGTAGAAGAAGAATGGGTAGCTATGAGGGATGAAGTAGTGAAGGCAGCAGACGATCAAGTAGGTAAAAAGACGAGGGCTAATAGAAATCCTTGGGTAACAGAAGAAATATTGAATTTAATTGATGAAAGGAGAAAATATAAAAATGCAGTAAATGAAGCAGGCAAAAAGGAATACACACGTCTCAAAAATGAGATCGACAGGAAGTGCAAAATGGCTAAGCAGGGATGGCTAGAGGACAAATGTAAGGATGTAGAGGCTTGTCTCACTAGGGGTAAGATAGATACTGCCTACAGGAAAATTAAAGAGACCTTCGGAGAGAAGAGAACCACTTGTATGAATATCAAGAGCTCAGATGGCAACCCAGTTCTGAGCAAAGAAGGGAAGGCAGAAAGGTGGAAGGAGTATATAGAGGGTTTATACAAGGGCAATGTACTTGAGGACAAAATTATGGATATGGAAGAGGATGTAGATGAAGACGAAATGGGAGATAAGATACTGCGTGAAGAGTTTGACAGAGCACTGAAAGACCTGAGTCGAAACAAGGCCCCGGGAGTAGACAACATTCCATTAGAACTACTGATGGCCTTGGGAGAGCCAGTCATGACAAAACTCTACCATCTGGTGAGCAAGATGTATGAGACAGGCGAAATACCCTCAGACTTCAAGAAGAATATAATAATTACAATCCCAAAGAAAGCAGGTGTTGACAGATGTGAAAATTACCAAACTATCAGTTTAATAAGTCACAGCTGCAAAATACTAACACGAATTCTTTGCAGACGAATGGAAAAACTGGTAGAAGCGGACCTCGGGGAAGATCAGTTTGGATTCCATAGAAATGTTGGAACACGTGAGGAATTACTAACCTTACGACTTATCTTAGAAGAAAGATTAAGGAAAGGCAAACCTACGTTTCAAGCTTTTGACAATGTTAACTGGAATACTCTCTTTCAAATTCTGAAGGTGGCAGGGGTAAAATACAGGGAGCGAAAGGCTATTTACAATTTGTAGAGAAACCAGATGGCAGTTACAAGAGTCGAGGGGCATGAAAGGGAAGCAGTGGTTGGGAAGGGAGTGAGACAGGGTTGTAGCCTCTCCCCGATGTTATTCAATCGGTATATTGAGCAAGCAGTAAAGGAAACAAAAGAAAAATTCGGAGTAGGTATTAAAATTCATGGAGATGAAGTAAAAACTTTGAGGTTCGCCGATGACATTGTAATTCTGTCAGAGACAGCAAAGGACTTGGAAGAGCTGTTGAACGGAATGGACAGTGTCTTGAAAGGAGGATATAAGATGATCATCATCAAAAGCAAAACGAGGATAATGGAATGTAGTCAAATTAAATCGGGTGACGCTAAGTGAATTAGATTAGGAAATGAGACACTTAAAGTAGTAAGGGGAGTTTTGCTATTTAGGGAGTAAAATAACTGATGATGGTCGAAGTAGAGAGGATATAAAATGTAGACTGGCAATGGCAAGGAAATCGTTTCTGAAGAAGAAAAATTTGTTAACATCGAGTATAGATTTAAGTGTCAGGAAGTCGTTTCTGAAAGTATTTGTATGGAGTGTAGCCATGTATGGAAGTGAAACATGGATGATAACTAGTTTGGACAAGAAGAGAATAGAAGCTTTCGAAATGTGGTGCTACAGAAGAATGCTGAAGATAAGGTGGGTAGATCACATAACTAATGAAGAGGTATTGAATAGGATTGGGGAGAAGAGAAGTTTGTGGCACAACTTGACTAGAAGAAGGGATCGGTTGGTAGGACATGTTTTGAGGCATCGTGGGATCACAAATTTAGCATTGGAAGGCAGCGTGGAGGGTAAAAATCGTAGAGGGAGACCAAGAGATGAATACACTAAGCAGATTCAGAAGGATGTAGGTTGCAGTAGGTACTGGGAGGTGAAGAAGCTTGCACAAGATAGAGTAGCATGGAGAGCTGCATCAAACCAGTCTCAGGACTGAAGACCTCAACAACAACATATAAGTGATGATAATGTCATGTCAGCAGACAAATAGGATAAGTGTATTTTATAACTGTATTTGTATTTTTATATGTGATGTATATAGTATATGGAAAGGACATTACAGAAACTTTACATAACGAAAAAAGAAGAAGAAGAAGAAGAAGAAGAAGAAGAAGAAGAGAGAACATTCCACGCAGGAAAAATATATCTAAAGCCTAGCCTAGGTCTTCGTGGCAAACGAATCTGCTCCAGTCCGGAATCCCTGAACCATTACACCAACAACCTGACAACAGCATCCGCATCCCGCAACTACACTCCTGACCTGGTACAGAAGCAAATAACCGGAGCCACTTCCTCATCCCCTCAAACCCAGAACCTCCCACAGAAGAACCACAAAAGTGCCCCACTTGTGACAGGATACTTTCCGGGACTGGACCAGACTCTGAATGTGGCTCTCCAGCAGGGATACGACTTCCTCAAATCCTGCCCTGAAATGAGATCCATCCTTCATGAAATCCTCTCCACTCCACCAAGAGTGTCTTTCTGCCGTCCACCTAACCTTCGTAACCTGTTAGTTCATCCCTATGAAATCCCCAAACCACCTTCCCACCCTCTGGCTCCTACCCTTGTAACCGCCCCCGGTGTAAAACCTGTCCCATGCACCCTCCCACCACCACCTACTCTAGTCCTGTAACCCGGAATGCATTCTATGTGGGAACGACCAGCAACAAACTGTTCATTCGCATGAATGGACACAGGCAGACAGTGTTTGTTGGTAATGAGGATCACCCTGTGGCTAAACATGCCTTGGTGCATGGCCAGCACATCTTGGCACAGTGTTACACCGTCCGGGTTATCTGATACTTCCCACTAACACCAACCTGTCAGAACTCTGGAGATGGGAACTTGCCCTTCAGTATATCCTCTCTTCTTGTTATCCGCCAGGCCTCAACCTCCGCTAATTTCAAGTTGCCACCGCTCATACCTCACCTGTCTTTCAACAACATCTTTGCCACTGTACTTCTGCCTCGACTGACATCTCTGCCGAATCTCTTTGCCTTTACAAATGTCTGCTTGTGTCTGTGTATGTGTGGTTGGATACGGGTGTGTGTGCGAGTGTATACCTGTCCTTGATTACCCCTAAGGGAAGTCTTTCCGCTCCCGAGATTGGAATGACTCCTTACCCTCTCCCTTAAAACCCACATCCTTTCGTCTTTCCCTCTCCTTCCCTCTTTCCTGATGAAGCAACCGTTGGTTGCGAAAGCTAGAATTTTGTGTGTATGATTGTGTTTGTTTGTGTGTCTATCGACCTGCCAGCACTTTTGTATGGTAAGTCACATCAAGATAAATATATATAAAAATAGAGGGAAACATTCCACGTGGGAAAAATATATCTAAAAACAAAGATGATGTGACTTACTGAACGAAAGTGCTGGCAGGTCGACAGACACACAAACAAACACAAACATACACACGAAATTCAAGCTTTCGCAACAAACTGTTGCGTCATCGGGAATGAGGAAAGGAGAGGGAAAGATGAAAGTATGTGGGTTTTAAGGGAGAGGGTAAGGAGTCATTCCAATCCCAGGAGCAGAAAGACTTACCTTGGGGGAAAAAAGGGAAGGTATACACTCGCACACACGCACACACACACACACATATCCATCCGCACATACACAGACACAAGCAGACACACACACGCACATCCATCCACACACACACAGACACAAGCAGACATATTCAAAGACAAAGAGTATCCCGCCTATATATACTCAATAATACGTAACCCACTTCCAAACAATAACCAAAAAAAATTTTTTCCACTTTCAACAATACCGCTGCTACAAAATCCACCGTTTCCAGTTCACAAACAGTTCCTTTCAGCTATTAAACAGCCATTTCGGCTAGTTCTAATAACTTTCATTTTTTCGCTTTTTTTCCATTTCCGTTTTTCCCACATCACTGATCTTTTTTAGCCGCTTCCCTCAGGTTTTAACGTCATTATTTCTTCGTCAGACAATTGTTAGCTTCATTTTCACAATCTGCCACGACTAAACCACTCCTTTTAATACCTTTACACGCAGTTTTTTCGCAATTTTCCCGAATTGCTCCAACCTTTAACGTGTTTTGGCGGCAACACAACCACATAACCTTTGTGCACATCGTTGTCTACCAACCCAAGTTCACCACAGGATCAACATAGCCCAGCTATAACCAACATTTTTTCGCCTTTTTTCACACCAGATCTCCAGTTCACCTTATCTGTCGCCATATATTTTTATTTTCATTTGCATTTCAGCCTGATGTTACACTTTCCACCTTCTACTACCATGTCACCCTCACAACATCCCCAAAACGACACCATTAAGTTTTATTTACATTCCCTCCGCAAACATGCCTTCGCCCTAGCCAGATTACACTCCCATATTCTATTTTCTCAGGCTTGTCTGACATTTGGCATTACCCCCAAAGGCCTCACACTTAAAGTTCCCATCTCTGGCTGTAATCATTCTTTCCATCAGTCCCTATACCAGTTCCAAACTGAACAATCCATTGCCCTCACCCACCTAATCCTTCACCTACACATCAACTCAGCCAATGAACACACCCGTCTACTCCTATCCTTAATAAAAGTCCTCAATCTTTCCTCTCCCACATCCACACCGACTGTTCAGAGCATCCTCCTACAGGCCAATCGCAAATTAGAACAGCATGCCACCCTCCACCTCAAAAAACTATCCAATCTCCTGGTTTCCCACCTCCGGAAAGGCAACTCACTCACCCTTCACAAACTTTCCAGCAAACCTCAACCTCCTCTCATTGCACAAAGACCCAGTCTCTCCCATCTACTCAATCTCCCACTTCCAGCTCCACTCCCCCCAAAACCTCAAAATTCCAATCAACACAATCTGGTACCAAAACACCCTAATTCAGTAGTTAACCTTTCCTCCAAGCCTCTCTCCCAATCCGAAACCTCTGTCCTATCCAAAGGCCTCACCTTCAGCCTCACTCCCAGATTCAACCAAACAGCCCTTGTCAAAGATTTACTGTCCTACACCCATACTCTCTGCTGGAAATATCAAATGATCTCTGCCCAAACTCTTTGTCTTTACAAATGTCTGCTTGTGTCTGTGTATGTGCAGATGGATATGTGTGTGTGTGCGAGTGTATACCTGCCCTTTTTTCCCCCAAGGTAAGTCTTTCCATTCCCGGGATTGGAATGACTCCTTACCCTCTCCCTTAAAACCCACATCCTTTCATCTTTCCCTCTCCTTTCCTCTTTCCCGATGAAGCAACAGTTTGTTGCGAAAGCTGGAATTTCGTGTGTTGTTTGTGTTTGTTTGTGTGTCTGTCGACCTGCCAGCACTTTCGTTCGGTAAGTCACATCATCTTTGTTTGTGCAGAGGCAAAGATGTTGTTGAATGACAGGTGAGGTATGAGTGGCGGCAACTTGAAATTAGCGGAGATTGAGGCCTGGTGGGTAACATGAAGAGAGGATATATTGAAGAGCAAGTTCCCATCTCTGGAGTTCGGATAGGTTGGTGTTAGTGGGAAGTATCAAGATAACCTGGACGGTGTACCACTGTGCCAAGATGTGCTGGCCGTGCACCAAGGCATGTTTAGCCACAGGGTGATCTGTGGTGTCACAGCCAGACACCACACGTCCTAGGTGGTAGCTTAAATCGGCCGCGGTCCTGTAGTACATGTCAGACCCGCGTGTCGCCACTGTGTGATCGCAAACCTAGCGCCACCACAAGGCAGGTCTCGAGAGACTGACTCGAACTCAGCCCCAGTTGTACGGACGACAGAGCTAGCGACTAGACGTACGAAGCCTTTCTCTCTCATTAGCCGAGAGACAGAATAGCCTTCAGCTAAGTTAATGGCTACGAACTAGCAAGGCGCCATTAGCCTTACAGTGATTGTAATTAGAGTCTCACTTGTGTTCACCATAGAGATGTACAAGAAGAAATTAAAGATAAGTATATGAGAAGCTCCGTTCTTTTCTTCATAGCATTAATTACGTATCCTGTTCCAGTACTTCACGCCCGTCTGCGTTAGTCTAGCGTGCTTTCTAAGCCACCTCTATTTACAAGGTGTTGGCCCAGCTGCCGACACATCACATGGCGACGAGGATGGGATTCGAACCCACGCGTGCAAAGCACATTGGATTAGCAATATTTACAAACTATTTGTGCGTCGGTCCCTACTGCTGCGAACTATCTGGACGATATTGTGATCTCCGGAAAGACAGAGGCCGAACATTTGCAAAATCTCCGAACGTTATTTCAGGTCTTGCGACAAAATGGTCTTCGCTTGAGGAAGGACAAATGTGTGTTTTTTGCTCGTGACTTACCGTACCTGGGACATGTAATAAATGCCCAGGGCATCCATCCGAGTCGGAGCACCTCCGTGCCATACAGGATTTGCCGTCACCGCAGAACTTGAAACAGCTGCAGAGTGTGCTGGGTAAAATAAATTATTATCATAAATTTCTGCGCAATGCTTCTTCCATTTCAGCTCCGCTTCATCGCTTACGCCGTAAAGGTGTTCCGTTCGTCTGGACGACGGAATGCGAACGCGCCTTTCGCCAGTTGAAATCGGCGTTACTTTCAAATACTTGCCTTACGCCATTCGATCCCCGAAAACCCCTTTTGTTGATGTTAGATGCATCGGATTTCGGGATCGGTGCTGTGCTTGCGCACAAAGATGGATCGCATGATCGCCCTATTGCCTTTGCGTCAAAATTGCTCTCCTCTGCGCAAAGAAATTATTCCCCGATAGAGAAATAAGCTTTAGCTCTCGTGTTTGGTGTTACTAAGTTTCACGATTTCTTGTATGGTCGTCACTTTACCATCATCACGGACCACAAACCTTTGACATCGCTTTTTCATCCGAACAAGCCGGTACCTCCGCGTACGGTGCAGAAATTCATTCGCTGGTCTCTTTTCCTCTCGCAGTACCGCTACGATATCTTGTATCGGTCCACTGCTAAGCACGGAAACGCTGATGCGTTGTCCCGTTTGCCTGTTGCTGAGGATAAAGCATTCGATTCTTCCGAACTTGCTTGCATGTTCATTGATTCGGAAACCGATGACGTGGTTGCATCGTTTCCGATTGATTTTCGTCGTGTCGCTACAGCCACAGCTGCTGACCCTGTCCTTGCTACTGTTTTGCGTTTTGTTGCTACGCAATGGCCCTTGTCCAAGTCATGGATCGAGGATCCGCTGGTTCGCCGATTTTTTGCTCACAAGGAGAGACTTTTTGTACGACGTGGTGTTTTGTTGTTGCGTTCTGATAATGATCAGTCCCGAGTCGTGGTCCCACGTTCGTTACAGTCCTCTGTATTACGGCTTCTTCACCACGGACATTGGGGTATAGTGCGTACTAAACAACTTGCTCGTCAGCACTGTACTTGGTTCGGAATCGATGCTGCGATTACGAATATGTGCTCCTCTTGCGTGGCGTGTGCCGAACAACAATCCGCACCGCCGCGGAAATTCTTTGCATGGCCGAAAGCCACTTCCCCTTGGCAACGCTTGCACATCGATTTTGCTGGTCCATTCTGGAATGCTCGTTGGTTGGTTGTGGTCGATGCTTTCAGTAATTTTCCTTTTGTTGTCCGGATGTCTTCCACGACGTCTTCTGCCACAATCCAAGCCTTGTCTGCTATCTTTTGCATTGAAGGTCTTCCGCAGACTATTGTTTCCGACAATGGCCCACAATTCATGTCCGCAGAATTTCAGTCCTTCTGCAAGGCCAATGGTATTCACCATCTGACGTCCGCGCCGTTTTCGCCTCAGTCAAACGGTGCCGCGGAACGATTGGTCCGGACTTTCAAGTCACAGATGTTGAAATTGAAAGTGTCGCATTCTCGGGAGGACGCATTATTGCTCTTTTTGTCCTCGTATCGCTCTCAGCCCCGCGATGGTCACTCGCCGGCTGAGTTGCTCCATGGTCGTTCTCATCGAACCTTGATGTCTTTGCTGCATCCGCCGCATCAGGTTCCTGTGCAGCGGCAGACTCCTGCTTTTGCTCCTGGCGACGTTGTCTTCTATCGCACCTATCGCGGTTCACGGCGTTGGCTCGCAGGGCGCATTCTTCGCTGCCTCGGCCACGCGATGTATTTGGTTTTGGGGGCCTCTGGTGAGGTGCGTCGGCATCTCAATCAGCTGTGCCTCTGTCGTCGCCCGGGTTCTGCCGCTCCCTGTCTGCTTTCAGCGACGGAGCCGTCAGGTCAGCGCCCTGGGGACCCATCTACTGGCTCGCCTCATCCCCAGGTGTTACCGACGCTGCCTTCCATTTTGCCTCATGGCGTCGTGCCGCCGCCGCAGCCGCCGCAGGCGCCTCCCGCAGTGGACGCTTCGCTGCAGCCGCCACGCGCCTCCCTGGGTCACGCGCCACCGATCGCTTCCCGTGACCAGCTGTCCTCCGCCATGGAACTCTTGCCCGCTCCGGACCAGATGTCGTCATCGCGCGTCGGATTCTCCGACCACATGGAGGTCGACCCATCGGCCCCTCCTGTCTCTTTACGGGCGCATACACCGCATGTTGACGTGCACCCTGGACTAGGTTTTCAGGCGTTTCCTAGCTCCCCTCGGACCGAATGGCCGGGTGCGGGTGGCACAGCCTCGCCTGTTGTTAGGCTCCCCACCTCATCGCATACGTCAACATGGGGTCCTCCCTACGGCGGGCGGAAGCCTTATCTCACGACCATTTGCCGATTTGCGGGGGAGGAATGTGGTGTCACAGCCAGACACCAAACGTCCTAGGTGGTAGCTTAAATCGGCCGCGGTCCTGTAGTACATGTCGGACCCGCGTGTCGCCACTGTGTGATCGCAAACCTAGCGCCACCACAAGGCAGGTCTCGAGAGACTGACTCGAACTCAGCCCCAGTTGTACGGACGACAGAGCTAGCGACTAGACGTACGAAGCCTTTCTCTCTCATTAGCCGAGAGACAGAATAGCCTTCAGCTAAGTTAATGGCTACGAACTAGCAAGGCGCCATTAGCCTTACAGTGATTGTAATTAGAGTCTCACTTGTGTTCACCATAGAGATGTACAAGAAGAAATTAAAGATAAGTATATGAGAAGCTCCGTTCTTTTCTTCATAGCATTAATTACGTATCCTGTTCCAGTACTTCACGCCCGTCTGCGTTAGTCTAGCGTGCTTTCTAAGCCACCTCTATTTACAAGGTGTTGGCCCAGCTGCCGACACATCATGATCCTCATTACCAACAAACACTGTCTGCCTGTGTCCATTCATGCGAATGGACAGTTTGTTGCTGGTCATTCCCACATAGAATGCATCACAGTGTAGGCAGGTCAGTTGGTAAATCACGTGGGTGCTTTCACACGTGGCTCTGCATTTGATCATGTACACCTTCCGGGTTACAGGACTGGAGTAGGTGGTGGTGGCAGGGTGCATGGGACAGGTTTTACACCGGGGGCGGTTACAAGGGTAGGAGCCAGAGGGTAGGGAAGGTGGTTTGGGGATTTCATAGGGATGAACTAACAGGTTACGAAGGTTAGGTGGACGGCGGAGAGACACTCTTGGTGGAGTGGGGAGGATTTCATGAAGGATGGATCTCATTTCAGGGCAGGATTTGAGGAAGTCGTATCCCTGCTGGAGAGCCACATTCAGAGTCTGGTCCAGTCCCGGAAAGTATCCTGTCACAAGTGGGGCACTTTTGTGGTTCTTCTGTGGGAGGTTCTGGGTTTGAGGGGATGAGGAAGTGGCTCTGGTTGTTTGCTTCTGTACCAGGTCAGGAGTGTAGTTGCGGGATGCGGAAGCTGTTGTCAGGTTGTTGGTGTAATGGTTCAGGGATTCCGGACTGGAACAGATTCGTTTGCCATGAAGACCTAGGCTGTAGGGAAGGGACTGTTTGATGTGGAATGGGTGGCAGCTGTCATAATGGAGGTACTGTTGCTTGTTGGTGGGTTTGATGTGGACGGACGTGTGAAGCTGGCCATTGGACAGATGGAGGTCAACGTCAAGGAAAGTGGCGTGGGATTTGGAGTAGGACCAGGTGAATCTGATGGAACCAAAGGAGTTGAGGTTGGAGAGGAAATTCTGGAGTTCTTCTTCACTGTGAGTCCAGATCATGAAGATGTCATCAATAAATCTGTACCAAACTTAAGGTTGGCAGGCCTGGTTAACCAAGATGGCTTCCTCTAAGCGACCCATGAATAGGTTGGTGTATGAGGGGGCCATCCTGGTACCCATGGCTGTACCCTTTAATTGTTGGTATGTCTGGCCTTCAAAAGTGAAGAAGTTGTGGGTCAGGATGAAGCTGGCTAAGGTAATGAGGAAAGAGGTTCTGGTAGGGTGGCAGGTGATCGGCGTGAAAGGAAGTGCTCCATCACAGCGAGGCCCTGGACGTGCGGAATATTTGTGTATAAGGAAGTGGCATCAATGGTTACAAGGATGGTTTCCGGGGGTAACAGATTGGGTAAGGATTCCAGGCGTTCGAGAAAGTGGTTGGTGTCTTTGATGAAGGATGGGAGACTGCATATAATGGGTTGAAGGTGTTGATCTATGTATGCAGAGATACGTTCTGTGGGGGCTTGGTAACCAGCTACAATGGGGTGGCCGGGATGATTGGGTTTGTGAATTTTAGGAAGAAGGTAGAAGGTAGGGGTGCGGGGTGTCGGTGGGGTCAGGAGGTTGATGGAGTCAGGTGAAAGGTTTTGCAGGGGGCCTAAGGTTCTGAGGATTCCTTGAAGCTCCGCCTGGACATCGGGAATGGGATTACCTTGGCAAACTTTGTATGTGGTGTTGTCTGAAAGCTGACACAGTCCCTCAGCCACATACTCCCAACCATCAAGTACCATGGTCGTGGAACACTTGTCCGCCGGAAGAATGACGATGGATCGGTCAGCCTTCAGATCACGGATAGCCTGGGCTTCAGCAGTGGTGATGTTGGGAGTAGGATTAAGGTTTTTTAAGAAGGATTGAGATGCAAGGCTGGAAGTGAGAAATTCCTGGAAGGTTTGGAGAGGGAGATTTTGAGGAAGAGGAGGTGGGTCCCGCTGTGATGGATTACGGAACTGTTCCAGGCTGGGTTCAATTTGGATAGTGTCTTGGGGAGTTGGATCATTAGGAGTAGGATTAGGATTATTTTTCTTCGTGGCAAAGTGATATTTCCAGCAGAGAGTACGAGTGTAGGACAGTAAATCTTTGACGAGGGCTGTTTGGTTGAATCTGTGTGTGGGGCTGATAGGATAGGACAGAGGTTTCGGATTGGGAGAGAGGTTTGGAGGAAAGGTTAACTACTGAATTGGGGTGTTGCGGTTCCAGATTGTGTTGATTAGAGTTTTGAGGTTTTGGGGGGAGTGGAGCTGGAAGTGGGAGATTGAGTAGATGGGAGAGACTGGGTCTATGTGCAATGAGAGGAGGTTGAGGTTTGTTGGAAAAGTTGTGGAGGGTGAGTGAGTTGCCTTTCCGGAGGTGGGAAACCAGGAGATTGGATAGTTTTTTGGGGTGGAGGGTGGCATGCTGTTCTAATTTGCAGTTGGCCTGTAGGAGGATGCTCTGAACAGCTGGTGTAGATGTGGGAGAGGAAAGATTGAAGACTTTGATTAGGGATAGGAGTTGACGGGTGTGTTCACAGGCTGAGTTGATGTGTAGGTGAAGGATTAGGCGGGTGAGGGATATGGATTGTTCACTTTGGAACTGGTATAGGGACTGATGGAAAGAGGGGTTACAGCCAGAGATGGGAACTTTAAGTGTGAGGCCTTGGGGGTAATGCCAAATGTCAGACAAGCCTAAGTAAATAAAATATGGGAGCGTAATCTGGCTAGGGCGAAGGCGTGTTTGTGGAGGGAATGTAAATAAAACTTAATGGGGTCATTGTGGGAATGGCGTGAGGGTGACATGGTATTTAGAAGGTGGAAAGTGTAACATGAGGCTAAAATGAAAATAATAATAATATGTGATAATTAGCATATATTTGATGAATTTTACATCTAAACGACATAGGTATTAAAACTGAATACGAAAAAAATGTTATAAGTGCCTGGAAGCATACTAGATACCATTTCATAATTGTTCACAGCACTTCCCGAACAGTGGACTGTGGAATGTTTAGATGTCGTGGCACAGCTTGTGCAATGTTTGAAGTTTGTACATTGTGTCCAGCATTTTCAGCCAAGCCAACAACAACTTCAACAATTTGTGGTGAAATTGGCCGGCTGCCTCTCCCAGAATCAATTACCAAATCGCCACGTAATTCAAACTTGCAAATCATGTTCTTCAATCCTGATTCAGAAAGAGGACCTATCCGTATTGCTGTAACGTATTGATACTCACAAAGAGCAAAAGCATTCTTTCTGTTTTCATAAAACAGCTTTACAAGTAGAGCCAAGCACTGCTCACCTTGTCCAGTCCTATACTGACGGTCTGCAACCGTAATTCGTACTGGTCCTTACGTTTAAATTGCCATACCAGTGCCGGCACCTGACAGCAAGTTGTGCCACTAACACTACTAGGAACGCAAGTTCTGCAGTACACAGTCTGAACATCATTCCTATAAGTTGGGTACTCATGCATCAAATAATTTTCCATCTACACTTGCTCAGGTAGCAAAAGTCTCATTATAGCCACCCTGCACGTTTATTCCACTCTGAAAATGATGTAGTGAAAGCTTTAGGTGGAATTTTGGAATGATTATCAAGAAATTAAGAAACTGATTTCTGGAAGTCTTCCAAAAGTGGATGATAAGATGGAACATGTCCATCCCTCTCAATGATGACTTGAAGGGGAAAATACTGATTTCTGACTGATTATTTGTCAATAAAGTTTTTCAACATCAATCTATCTTTTATTGAATAACCCTCGTATGTTCCTTATTTGATGAAATTTGGAAGGTACAAGAGGTACCTGTGGAAGTAAAGCCATAAGGACATGCTTCAAGTTGTATGTCTATGGCTCAGTAGAGTATATGCACACAGAAGGCAGGGATTAAGAGATAGTCTTGGTGTGGCACTGAGGTTTAATCTACTAGGAAGTTCCAGGCAATAACAATATTTTCAGCATACAGAAATGGCAGAGACAGGGAGATGGAATAGATGCAATATATTGCCTTATTAGTGAGCTACATCTTACTTCATTACTTCCATGCCTACATCTCTAGGAAATGAAACACTTCCTTTTGCTTCACTGTTGTTGAACTTCCACCCTAATGCAGCAGTCATCAGCTGGACAGTACTTACGTGTGGGCCATTCCCCGCCAAGCGGTCTAGTTTGCTTCACTGTTGTTGAATTTCCACCCTAATGCAGCAGTCATCAGCTGGACAGTACTTAACGTGTGGGCCATTCCCCGCCAAGCGGTCTAGAGGGCCCCACATGGACTTCATGGATTTTGATAAAATTTTGTGTAGAATTTTTCCTAGTAAACATTAGCAAAGTTTCACGATCACCAGTTCAGTAGATCAGGAGATACCGTCATTTGTTCAGCCACACAGTGCAGTTTTCAACAGTGCACCCCTCAGTTTTTGGTAACTTTGAAAAATATATCTTGCAATTTTTTATTGAAAGAAAACACTGTTTTGTACAACTTTTTGCGCTGTTAGGTAAAATAATAAATATTTCATGAGCAGTATTCATACGGATGATTTGAAGCTAAGTCATCCGAAATAATAGATGCTTGAAAAGTGAAGTTTAGTTTTATATATCTCTGGAAGTAATTGCAGGACAAACCTGACACTTTGCTTGTAGTAACTTCCCAATACAAAGTCACAGAATACTACTGCCTCCCAATAGTTAACAAACTGCAGACAATGTTGACCTTTTTTGCAAAAAAGTCAAAAATAGGTATCTTTAGCCCCTCCTCCCGGAGCCTCAAATTTCTTTAGAGTACATGCTTGGCCAGCACACCATGGGGCCCCATTCCTTACAGCACAGCACTACTATCCTCTCTGTACTGCAAATCTGCCTCCTCCGCCCCCCCCCCCCCCTCCCCTCGCCAACCTCCTGCCACACCCCACTGGGTGGTCTTCTTGGTGCAGATTGTGCTTCGATCTAGTTTTGTTTTGGACACTCGTTTTCTCACCTTCCAGCCTTCTCCAATTTTCCTTTATTTATTATATGCTGTCCTTCCCTTGTTGGGATCTACATGCTACTTCTTTTGCAAATTGTACAGAATTGTGGATCGTGCAGGGAAGGACGTCCAGCACTTATTGTGCCCTTCTTTCTTTGCATCTTTTCATCTAGCAACAGCACCATCTCAGAACCCAGTACTGTAGGCACTCCAAGAGGGGAGGGAGGGGGAATTGTCAAGTACCTGTATGGTGGTAGCTCCCTGACTACGCAGGAATTGCATGTTTGTGCCTGAGCTTGAAACCCTGGGCAACAGTTTACTGACCAAGTAACTGTTGCTGTGGGTGGGTGATGCTCGTGGGAAGAGTCTTTGTTCAGAGTGAGTGGTACCATGGTGGAAGATTTGCACACTGCATGGCTCCATCAGTCTCTTCTGAAGCTAAGACATATTACATTATGGAGACGTACGACCCCATAATGTTCTGTTCCCTGGTTACGCCAGAGGAGGAACATACGTCTCGGAGATGAGGTGAGATATATCTCTCCGCCCCCTCCTCCTCCCCCCCCCCCATCCCTAAATTTGGTTTGTTCTAGGGCAGCTGGTGATTCCTTTCTGACTGGAAAGCCACTGTTCTTCGGCGAACACCTTGAGGACAGGTTTGGCTAAGCTGCAGTGATTACAAACATGAAAAGTGGCACATTACTCTCGAGTGCAGCTCATCTGTGACAAGCTGGATGATACTCTTGCTGTCACTATAAGCCCCTGACCTCCCCATAACAGTCTGAATATGGTACAGGGTATCATTTTCCACAGAGATCTCTTTTTACAGACAGATGATGAGTTGAGTGCTAATTTGGAGTGAAGAGGTGTGAATTTTGACTTTCATGTCAAGTGGGGACCAAAAGACAATGGAGTGGATACTCCAGCCCACATCTTGGGCTTTGAAGGTGACTCATTGCCTGAGAAGGTCAACGTGATGGTATACTGCTGTAATGTCAAGCCATATATTCCTCCTCCCATGCATTGCTACAAATGCATACGATTTGGACACATCTTTGCACTGCAATGCCAGCACCGTCTGTAGGGATTGTGCCTGTCAGTTGCACAGCATTGCTCCTTGTGCCCTTCCCCCACTGTGCGGAGCACCATTCCCTTGTTCACCAGACTGCACCGTTTTCCAGTGGTAAATAAAACTCAAGAATAAAAGATCCTTAACCACCTCACATTCAAGAAGAGATCAGATCGACTAATGCTATGACATCATCATCTTTAGTGACTGTGCCATCGCTCTCCGTGTCTTCTATGTCTCGCTCTTGGGCTGCGTAACTACACCCACTAGTCCTCCTTACATTGCTTCCCCCTCCCCCTCTCCCTCCTCCAGCAGCCCTCCAGGACGGGGTCCCTTGGGATGCTCCCTTCCCAGATATGCAACTGTATATCAGCCAGTGGCTGAAGGAACCACAGGTAGCAGGTCATATGACTTTGCATTCCTCCTATCCAAGCCCTCACAGAAGTCTAAATCGTTTAAGGACGAGAAATAATCTTCCAAAAATAGGAATATTTTGGTGAACCCCGTGCTGCCAGACTCCATATGTTCCACCTCTGTATCCGTGGCAGCATTCCTGCTGGCTTCTATGACTCCCCCCCCCCCCCCCCTTCCCATGCACCTTGATTTGTAACAAATGTGTATTGTTGGTGCATCTTCACAACCAGTGGCAGCAGGTGGCTCTGAGGCATGACCTGCCTCCTTGGTCCCTTCACACCACCACAGGATACTGATAGCATTATGCTCCAGTGGGACTGTTGTGGTTTTTCTCCCATTGCTACAATGTCTTTTGTGCATTTCCCCTGTTTTTTACATCACTCTTCAGTAAACTTATTTCCCAGCAATGCAGACCCCTATCCTCCATGGCTATAAGGGCTGTTTTAAGAATAACACTAACTGTTAAAGAACGTCAGGTGGTGTTTTCACGGTCTGGACTCGATCTACAGCAAACACAAGCCAGTCAATATGACTTTAGAGACTGTGGCTGTTAATGTGAAGATATCTCTGGAATTTATGATCTGTAACATGTGTGATGACCCATGTTATCTTCTGCACCTTCTGGCTGGTGACCAGGAGGTCCTCTAGAGGCTGAGGCAGATACTGCAGAAATCACTCTGAATGCAGGGGTTGAGCTAACGATAACTCGCTAAGTATAGATGTGTTGCAGATTGGCAGCATGAAAGGCAAAGCCGATACACACAATGAAGTGTCCCAAAATGCTTTGCCTGCACTATTTTCTCTGCTGCCCCTGCCCTTCCCAATATTGGATGATTTCAATGCCCACAAACCTTTGGTAGGTTGGAACTATGACCACTAGCCATAGTAAAGCTGTCTAAAACTCCCTCACAGAGCTTGATCTTTGACACTTGAATGCTGGTGTTCCCACACATGTCATTGTGGTAAATGAACCTTATTCGGCCATTGATCTTTCTATTTGCAACCCAAGTCTTCTACCATCCATCCATTAGAGAGTCCATGATGACCTGCGCAACAGCGGTAATTTTCCAATCTTCTTTACTCTCCCCTTCAGTGTCACTCACCTAGGCATCCAGCCGAATGGGCTCTATCCAAAGTTGATTGGGATGCTTCCATATGTTTGGGCGAAGATTTGATGCTTCTGTGGACATCAGTACTCCTTGGATGTATCTGGTATCTTTGCAAATGGTGATGTCTAAAGTAATCAAGACGCTGTTGCTGAACACTTTGCTTTCCATTACGCTCAAGCCTCTGTGTCAGAGAATTATCAGGCTGCATTTCATGTCCTCGAACAGTGGGTAGACTTCCGTTACTATTTACTACACGTCACCTGGAACCTTATGAAGCTCCATTCTGTGAGTGCCCTAGCTCTTTACCCTGACATAGCTCCAGGACCACACCACACCTGCAGCCAAATTCTCAAACACTTATCAGTGGTTTGCCAGTGTCTCATCCGTGCCATCTGCAACTGTATTTGGAGCGAGAGTGAGTTCCTACCTCAGTGGCAAGAAAGTGTGTACCAGTACTGGAACTAGGTAAACACCCCTCGAGATCGACTGCTCTCTAAGTCTCAGAATATAGTGAAGCAGTGCAACAGAGCAGAGTGGAGGTGCACGTCAGGCAGCTACCTCGGTACTTCTTGGTGCCCAGGTATAGTGGGACCAGTGAGCTGTGTGGCAGGTGGCAGGCTCACTTGATTATGTGTACAGTAAGTGAACAAGCCAGCCGATCTGCAATCTCTGTAATGATTTTGCAGAAACTATTTGGTAAAAAAAATTTGTATCACACATACTGTAGCTTTATTCATGAGCTTCATGATAAACTGCTTATAATTTTGTTAGTTGTTATAGTTATTCCGGCATTTCCAAATTAAACTACTACAAATAAGTTGAATAGTTTCCAGTTAAAACTAAAGGACACTGTGGATGTTAGATAGCATGTTGCTATGTACCAAGTGTACTTAACTCACTCAGCCATTCTTTAAACTTGGAATGGGATCTATAGCTCACTCCATTCTTCAGAAAATGGATTGTATATAGTGGACTCCATTCTGCTTGTCCCCCCTGACGATGAAGCGAGAATGAAATATTCTTAAAACCCTTGTATCTCATATATGGTTTGAGATAGTGAAATAGAATTCTGGCAACTGATTGCACGTAGTGCACAAGCCAAAGAGTTACTGTGCATAACTTCCTTACGTAGCTAGTGTGGTGTACAAGTAACTACAGATTTCTTTCAGTGGAGTAATGTAATCTTTAAAGGCCACCGGCAGCTGGTGAAACGAGAGTTGTTAACGGTTCCTAGAAACCAGTAGTAGGTTTTGAGACATTGCTGTGACATTCAGTATAACATTCGTAACCACTGTAAGGACTGTGTAGTCAACTACCAAAGTGCTCTAGCGTTGCCTCCAGCCACAACAAATGAGTGCCTTCTGAAGAGGATTTTCTAAATACTGTTTATAGAACATGTAGAACTTTCAAATGCAATTGATGAAATTGACAGAAAACACATTTGTCTAAAATGCTTAGAAAATTCTGATACAATGTTTATATGTATAAAATATTTTCATTCAATCATCCTACAAGCAGCTGCAGATCCTCACAGGAAATCATTGCTGGGTGCATTGGGAAGAAAAGAGAAGGTGGTAGATTTCATTCTTCTAGTGTATTTCGCTCGAGGCAATAAAGGGAGCTTAATATACTGCCAGACTCTGCACTACCAAAGACAATAAGTGTGGTGCCTTTTGCATTCACTGTGTTTATTACTGGGGCATTTCATCAAATCTTACATCAGTAGGTTTTAGATCTATGGAAAGAATACTTCAAAACATGCTTTTCTAGCCCTTGACAATTCATTGAATATGATTTTGAAATAATGAACATATTTTGAAAGCCAATACAAACTTCACCAGAATTTGCTGATGATATTGTGAAATGTACATATTCTCTACAACACTCACTGACCTAGGACACCTGAGTGTCAATAAGTAACATGCAGTAGAAATCGAGCAATAAACACAAAGCACTTATCAGATAAGACGAAACTTGAACAGAGCTTCAAATCAAGCTATCCAAAGGAGATGGCTCCCACAGGGGGATTGCCACTCTTTGGTGGGTTTGTGCTTGGCTAACATAGGGCCCCAGCCTTGGCAGCATTTCTTCCCTTCCATGCTGCATGTCTCTCCTCTCGCTATTCTTACCCCCCCTCTTCCCCTTGGGGAACATGTCTGGGGTGTTATTGGAAATGTTTTGCATTGAATGTCATTGATGTACGAACAGTCTCACTGTTGTTTTTTGCTCCCTTTTCCTTTCTTTGTTTCCCTTCTTCTCTCATTCCTCCGCTTCGGCGTTTGAGGTTCCCCTTTTCTTCTTCCTCCCTGTGCGCTGCTGAAGGCCAGCCCACGTGTCTGGTGTGTAACAGATGACTGGGTAATGCATAATTCCCAGCCCTGGGTCGACAGGGAGGTTTCGCACATACCCCCTGGTACTGGCCAGGCACAGGGAGGGGTGACTGCCTGAGCTGCAACCTTTCCACATTGCGGTTGGTCCCTCTGTCAGGTGTTCGGGAGGAGTGACCTGAGGTTTGATCAGTCACCTAAGGTGGATGCACCCCCTTGTGCAGGGGGCCCCAGTTGGAAGGAGCGTGCCATCGGAGATGCTAGCAATCGCTGGGGATTTCCTCGTGATGAGTCAATCATCTTCACAATCAATGTCTACAAAACGTAAACGTAATGAGGCTAATGATTCAAAGACCCTTCCTGCTGCACCACAGTTCCTCGAGATCTCACGTACTGAAGACAGTCAGTCCTTCACCATGGTAAATCTGTTTATTATTCAGAAAGGTGTTGATGTAATTGCTGGCCCTATGAAATCCTGCTCTTCTTTACAGAATGGCACTTTGTTTTTGGAGACTAATTCTGATTCTCAAGCACAACAACTGCTTGCTACCTCACTTCTCTATGGCTACGCTGTTTATGTCGAGGGCCCACAGAACTTTGAATTCTTCCCTTGGTGTTATTTACACCAGGCTGCTCGATGGTCTAACCAAGGCCTAAATCCGAGCTTACCTCTCTGATCAGGATGTCACTGCTGTCCATCATGCAGTGAAAAAGGTGATTTCCTCCTTAGTGCCCACCCACACTCTTTTTCTCACCTTTGATTGAGTGGTGATTCTGTCCAAGATCAAAGCAGGCTATAAAATTATCACAGTCTGGCTGTACATTTTGAACCCAATGCACTGCTGCCAGTGTAATCGATTCAACCACACTAGAACATCTTGTCGACACCCAGCCAAATGTGTAATCTGTGGTAGGGATGCACATGAGGGCAATTGTCTGCCTCCTTCTCCCAATTCTATCAACTGCAATGGCGGCCATGCCGCCTCCTCTCTGGACTGTCCCATGTATCTTGATGAGCGAGCTGTCCAAGAGATCTGGGTAGAAGAAAAAGTGCCTACCCAGTCGATCGCAAGTTATTGGCTAGTCGCAAACCCTGTGTTCTCCAGTCTGGCACCTACAGTTCTGTTCTTGTTATCCCTCACTCCATGAAGGACATGGCCTCACAGACATGCGACAGAAATTCAGCTCTGAGGTTATGAAATCGGCCAGTGTCGAGGTAGCATTGCCATCCCCTCGCCCAGCTGTGCAAGAAGCCATCAAACTCTTGACTAAAGTGGCGAAGCCACCAGCTACAGAAATGGGAGGCTGGAAAAGACAGAAGTAGTACTTCTGTGAAGACTTCCTACATCCCTCCAGTCACAAAACACCTGAGTGTTCCTGTAAGCGAAAAGGTCAAAGAAGTCCACCAAAGGCAAGTGGTCTTCTCCTTCGCCAACTCAAAGATCCTCTTCGATGGTGTCGCAACATGATACCTTAGCCTGATCATTCTCCATGTTGCCAGTGTGCACCACCAAGTGTTTTTCAGTGTTGGACTCCACAGACTGACGACGCAAGCAAACTGATGCTTCTGTGGACGACATGGAGCAGGATCCTCCTGCTTCTGTGCCCTTTAGAAGCGATTATTCACAGGCTGTCACTCGGCAGCTGCCGCTGTGACACCCCTACATCTCTTCCTCATCACGACTCTCCTCCAGTGGAACGTTTGCGGCCTTTGGTCCCACAAAGAGGATTTACGGCTGCTTTTAGCATTGCAGCATCCTCTTGTACTCAGCCCTCAGGAAACAAAATTGCGCCCTCCTGACTGCTTTGCCCTTTCACATTTCCTACCGATTCGTTTTGACCTTCCCCCTGAGGTCGACATTCCATCTCATGCGGGGTGTCATGCTGCTCATAAGGGATGACATTCATAGTCAACACATCTCCCTGACTATTCATCTTCAAGCTGTTGCAGTTCACCTTTTCCTTCCCCACCCGACTTCTCCCCTCTGTACCATTTACAGCCCTCTGTCATTCACTGTCACCAGGGCAGACTTCCTTCAGCTTATTGGCAGCTACCTCCCCCTTTTTGCTTAACAGTGACTGTCATGTGCATCATCCCCTTTGGGGTTCTCCAAAGACCTGTCAAAGAGGTGCCCTCTTGGCTGACGTTCTTAACAAACTAAACCTCTTCTGCCTTAACACTGGAGCACCCACTTTCCTTTCTGACTCCTCGCACACCTATTCCCATTTGGACCTATCCTTCTGCACTGCCCAGCTTGCCCATCGTCTTGAGTGGTCTGTTCTTTCTGACACCTATTCGAGCGACCATTTCCCATGTGCTATCCATTCGCTGGCTCCTACTCTCCGCATGCACACCCAAATGACATCTTACTAAGGCTGACTGGCAGCTTTACTTTTCCCTGGCAAACTTCGAAGAACAAGATACACTGGCAAACTGCATTCATTATGAACAGATGCGTGCAAAGTGTTGTCGCATTCTTTGGGATAGCAAAAGAGCTAGCCGGATTTCATTTACTAGTTCTTTTAACAGTTCCGCCTCTTCCTCTGTCGTGTGGGCCAACCTTCAACTGCACTCTGTGACCAAGATCCATTCCCCAATTTCCAGGCTGAGAGCAGGAGACATTGTCCTCATTGCTATCTCCAATACCTCTGGGCGCCATTTTGCGGAAGTTTCGAGCTCTTCCCACTATCATCCTACCTTCCTCCATCGGAAACGAGCAGAGGCGGCTCGGGCGGTACCCTTCTCTTCTCTGAATCGTGAGTGCTACAAAGCCGCCTTTACTATGAGGGAGCTAGATCACGCTCTCAGTTCAACCTGATCCTTCAACCCAGGGCCAGACGCCATCCACGTTCAAATGTTGCAGCACCTTTCTCTGGCAGGCATGCTCTTTTTGCTTCACACATACAACCGCATTTGGGCAGATGGCACATTTCCCAGACGCTGACGTGAAGCTAGCATCATACCCATACTTTAGCCCGGTAAGGACAAAAATCTTTCATTTAGCTACTGCCCCATCTGTCTTACCAGCTGCTTGTTCAAGGTGATGGAACGTATGATCATGCCCGGATAGTATGCTGGCTCAAGTCTAGCAATTTACTGATGAATGCACAATGTGGATTTCGAGTGTGGCGTTCGGCAGTTGACCATCTCGTCACTTTGTCCACCCATGTCATGAATGGTTTTCTGCGGAGATCCCAGACTGTGGCTGTGTTTTTCGATTTGGAGAAGGTCTACGACGCCTGCTGGAAAATTAATATCCTCCGTACTCTGCCCTGTTTCCTTCAGGCATTTTCAAACGACCGAGTTTTCAAGGTGTGTAAGCGTTCTGCCTTGTCGGACACCTTTATCCAGGAAAACGGTGTGCCTCAGACTTTCATCCTGAGCGTAGTTCTCTTTGCTATTACCATTAACCCTATAATGGCCTGTCTCCCACCGGGCACCTCCGGCTCCCTTTTTGTTGACGATTTTGCCATCTATTGCAGTTCTCCACGGACCTGTCTCACTGAGCGGCGTCTTCAGTGATGTTTTGATCGTATTTGCTCCTGGAGCATTGACAATGACTTCCGCCTTTCCACTGACAAAACTGTACGCAGTTCCTCAGTGTCCTACATGCCCTCAATGGTTCTTCCTGGGGTGCCGATCGAACCACCCCCCTCCATTTGTACCAGTCCCTTGTCCGTTTGAAACTCGACTATGGGTGCTTTGTTTATGGGTCAGCACGTGGATCCCTCTTAATCCGTCTCAACACTATCCACCATCATGGCATCCATTTGGCCACTGGTGCCTTTTACACTATTCCAGTTCAGATTCTATATGCTGAAGCCGCTGAATTACCACTGTCCTATAGCCGTAACTTTCTCCTCAGTAGGTACGCATATTGTTTGTTTTCCAGGCGTGGCCACCCAACCTATACCTCTTCTTCAATGATTCATTTGATCGCCAGTATGGGGCGTGTCCCTCTTCTCTGTTACCTCCTGAAGTCTGCTTTCAGCACTTGGTACGGCAGCTTAACTTCACTCTACCTGCAACTTTTCCAGTGGGTGTGAACCCTTTACCACCTTAGCTTCGTGAAGCGTCCCATGTTAACCTTGGCCTTCATTCTCTTCCTAAGGACACTACTCCAGCCTTAATCTATCACCTTCAGTTTCACGACCTTCGCATGGAACTTTGCAAATAGTATCTTTGTATACACTGATAGCTCTCAGACTGAATGTGGGGTCGGGTGTGCCTTCGTCATTAGCACCCGTGTCTTTCGATATTGGCTTCCAGCACACTGCTCAATATTTACAGTAGAGCTCTTCACCCTGTATCAGGCCACGGAGTACATCCAGCAACACAGCCTTTTCAATTGTGTCCTCTTCTCAGACTCACTCAGCGCCCTTCAAAGTCTATGTGCACCATACACTGCCCATCCCTTTCTGCAGTGGGTCCAGGAAAACTGTCACTTGCCCACTCTTGGAGGAGCTAGTGTGATGTTTCTGTAGGTTTCTGGGCATGTTGGCCTGCAGGGAAATGAAGCTGCTGACGCTGCTGCCAAAGCTGCAATCCTTGTACCTCAACCCACGAGTTCCTCTATTCCCTCCAATGATCTTTGTGTTGCCATCTGGCAGGAGGTGGTATCCCGTTGGAATAACCAATGGTCCTCGCTTCACGGGAATAAGCTCAGGCTTATTAAGCCTCTCCCAGCGGCTTGGACGACTTGCTCTCGGCCCTCCCGCTGGGAGGAGGTTATTTTAACTCAGCTGTGTATTGGGCACTGCCTTTTTAACCACTGTCATTTGATAAGTGGCGCTACCCCACCACTTTGTACGCATTGTGCCCAAGTTTTAACTGTTCTCCACTTCCTGACGGAATGCCCATTTTTTAACCGTTTACATTCCCGCTTGGGTTTACCGTCTGAGTTAGCGGCCGTTTTAGCAAATTATGTGTGGGCTGTCGACCGCGTTTTACTTTTTATCCGCCAAAGCAATATGGCGAAGGCCATTTAGTTTTTAGTTTCGGACCTCCGTTTCTGTATGGTGTCTTTTTTAGCCCTTTCTCCACGTGCCTGTTTTTCTCCATCTTATGTCAATTGGGACTGACGTATAGTCATTTAACTCCTCTCTGTCTTCATGTTCTATAGTTTTGACTTATAATAAAACACTATTTTCGTGTGTTTGTCAGTTATGCTACTTAAACTTTATTATCGCCTATCGTTTTAAGACAATAAAATAAATAAGACATTAAGGAAATGTATTTTGTACTTGTAGTTTGTAATACTGCTGACACCTCATCAGATAACTAGTCGAAGATGAATCAATCACCTGTGATGATACTTGTTTCACTGGTTCCATAAAGGATATTGAGTAAAAACAATTGCTATCAAGGTTTCTGATGATGCCATTTTCTCAAAATACAACAAAAGAATAGAAGCGAAAACAGTGGTACTGCGTCTGCAACTCCAAGCAAGAGCAAAATGTTGCCAGTGCTGCCAGACTGCAGTCGGAGTCACTCATAAACTTTGGTTGCCGTGCTCAGAAACAGGCATGTTTGATTCGCTCTGTATTGCTCCATCTTCTTGCAGCGCCACTATAATCATGCCCATTGATCAGTACTGGTTTGTTTCGCCTGCGCTGCTCTAGTCGTACTGCGCTGCTACACTATAAACACAGCCTAATGTTCTCTGCAAGTTGCTTGAACTTATGGTCCCGTCAGGGGGCTGACAGTTCTTTTGAGGGTTGGTGTGTGGCACGCAAGGGACCCTGAGCTCTTACAGATCATTCTTCCACTGCAGCCTGCATTCCTACCCCATCCTTGTTTCTTCCCCTCTGCCCCCTCTCTTGGTATTCTTGCCTATGCTGATGTGGCTATCTGCCTGGTTTCCTGTATTCCTTGCAATTTTGTTCCCCTTGCCTTTTTTTCTTCATCCTTCCTTCTTGGCATTTTCGCTCCCCCTTTTGTGTTTGACCTCCACTTCCCAGTTTTCTCTCTGTCATGTGAGCCATTTTTGGGATCTCCCTCCTTAGCATCTATGGCGTGGATAACTCTCCCTCTTCCTTCCCCGCCGTAGCTCCCTTCTGTCCCACTAAATCACTGGCACGTGTAGTCAGTTCATGTGGTGGGGCTGTTATGTACCCATCTAGCTGAGCCCCCTGACAACACAAGGATCACATTTCTGATACCTGAGCTGCTGCCTTCACATGTGTGCCTAGGGTAGTTGCTTGTCACTCTGGAGCATCAGAGTTCCTGGTAATGGCTGCTGTGCTAGACGGCCCTTGCTGTGGCTGGGTGGAGCCCACAGGGAGAGCCCCCTGATTGAAGAGGATGGAGCAGACACTTTGCATAAGAAATGTATCATGCTCCAAAAAAGCTTGCTGTTCTTCTATGGCCTTCTCTTTGGTTGGTAATGGATCATTAGATGCTGTTTCTTACGTCCCTGCGGCTTTCCCTTCCCCACTACACCAAGGGGGAGGGGGGGGGGGAGCTAGGGGTGAAAAACATTCCTTGCTACCTGGTCTATGACTATTGGGGACATTTTCACCACCACAAAGCTGTTATTTTTTGTGGAAAATATCAAAGACAAGTTCGGCAAATGGAGTCTTTCAGTAACATGTGGTCGGGTTCACTGTTGATGAAAACTATCGACATAATCCACTGATCAATAATACTGATCATCTGTGCTGCATCAGTCTACAGAAAAATTTGGAAAAGGGGACCTTGATTAAGGAAAGACGGATAGGGAGATCTTGTAACAAGAAAATACAATTTCAGAATTGACTGAAAGAGAAAACATGCCCTGCATTTGTTCGCATAACAAATCTGCAGACTAGTACCGGTAATCGTATTCTGCTCTAGTGTCAAAGCGTGTGACAGGAAATGGAATGCGGAGTCGAATCCCAATTGGACAAGGAAGATTTTTAATCCTGCCTGTTACCTTGCCTTAAACACATGAATGACATGTGGTTCGGATTCCACTGTAGGTCACCTTCCTCCAGTAGAATTACTGGAATTGGTGAGGGACAAGAAACTAGTTGAAATGGCATTCAGTCGAGGCCTCCAGGCTATTGAGCTAAAAGAAATTACCATATTGCTGAGTGAAACACTGAAAATACCTCAAATATTAGGATGGTTCCAAATGCTATAACCGAGTTACATTTATGGACATCAGGCTAAAGCAACGTACTAATCACTAATGTAAACAAATTGCATTGAAACATGCAACATGTGACAGTTAATAAAATCGTAGACATGGTTTCATTAAGTGTGGTTGAAGGAAAGCTTCACATGATGGGATGGTGGTGAAGGGAGAGAAAAAGATAAGGGACTGTATCTGTGACAGCTGTCTTTCTTCCCCCAAATCCCACAAAACACTTCAGGGACATCCATTAACTAGGTGAAAGAGATTCTTTAAAATTTGGACCCTCTCCCCCTTGGTGAGATGTGATAGGACCCCCACTTTTCCTCTCAGGTGAGGTTTAACCTGTAATGTGGCCCCCTCACTCTCAAGAAAAGGAAAAACAGTATAGTCAGGTGTTTTTCTTTCAAGAAAAATATTTAAAAGTTAGTATTTCACAGGTTTTTAATGGGGATAAAACTTTTTACAGCCACTTAAGTCTATGTCTACATCCCTGCAAACCATTGTGAGGTGCATGGCAGAGGGTAAGACCCATTGTAACAGTTATTAGGGTTTCTTTCTATTCTGTCCATGTATGGAGTGTGGGGAAGAATGATTATTTGACTGCCTCTGTGTGTGCAGCAATTATTCTAATCCTATACTCAAAATCCCTATGTGAGCTATACGTAAGGTATTCTAGTATATTCCTAGAGTAATCATTTAAAACTGGTTCTTGAAACTTCACCTGATTCTTTTTTCTCTGGATGGTTTTCGACTGTCTTCAAGAGTCTGCGATTTCAGTTCCTTCATTATCTCTGTGACACTCCCCCATGGATTAAATAAACCTGTGACCATTCATGCTGCCCTTATCTACATATGTTCAATATCCCCTGTTAGTCCTGTCTGGTTCGGGTCTACAAACTTGAGCATTATTCTAGAACCACATGCACGGGTGACTTGTAAGCAATTTCTTTTGTAGATTGATTGCACTTCCCCCATGTTCTACCAATATACAGAAGATTACCACCTGCTCCACCCACAACTGAACCTGTTTTGTATCTGTACAGTGTTACACCCTGATATTTGTATGAGTTGTCTAATTCCAACAGTGACACACTGATATTAGTTATAGGATACAAAGTTTTTTCGTTCTGTGAATTGCACAATTTTACATTTTGGAAAATTTACAGAATGTTGCCAATCTCTGCACCACATTTGAATCTTATCAACATCTGATTGAATATATATGCAGCTTCTTTCTGACAGTTCTTGATTACAGATAACTGTATCATCTGAAAGAAACCTGATGTTACTGTTAATATTGTCTGCAAGGTCATTAATATACAACATGAACAGTAAGGGTCCCAACACACACCCCTGGGGCATTCCTGAAGTAACTTGTACCACTAAGGATGACTCTCCATCTAAGGTAATACCCTGCGTCCTCCCTACCACAAAGTTCTCAATCAAGTCACAAATTTCACTTAATACCCCATATGATCATACTTTCGACAATAAGCGCAGGTGCGGTATTGAGTCAGATGCTTTTTGGAAATCAAGAAATATTGAATCCACCTAGTTGCCTTGGTCCAAAGGTGTCAGTAAGTCATTTGAAAAAAATGCGAGTTGGGTTTAACACGATCAGTGTTCTCCAAATCTGTGCTGGTTACCCCTGAAGTAATTCTGTTAGGACATGTTCTAAGCTCAAACACAATGAGGTATCTAAGATTCTGTAACAAATCGATGTCAAGGGTATTGGATGGTGGTTCTATGGATCACTTCTACTATTCCTCTTGTAGACAGGAGTGACATGTGCCTTTTTCCAAGAACTGGGTGTGATTTTTTGTTCAAGGGAACTACAATAGATTATAGTTAGAAGAGGAGATGACACAGCCACAAATTCAGCATAGAATCTGACAGGGATTCCTTCGTGGCCTGGAGCTTTCCAATTTTAATTATTTCAGCTGTTTCTCAACACGACTGATACTGACGATAATAATAATTATTTGATTCATTTTTTCTGTGGTATGAGGACTGAATTGGAGCAATTATCTTGGGTTTTCCTTTGTAAAGGAACATTTCTAAACAGAGTTAAGCATTTCAGTTTTTTCTTTGCTACCCTCAATTTTAGTTCCTGTCTCATTTGCTACAGACTAGACACTAACTTTGGTGCCACTAACAGTCTTTACATATGACCAGACTTTCATCGGATTCTGATAAAGATCACTTGACAATATCCTGCTATGGCACTTGTTGCATTATTCCTGATGGCCAAACATTTTCCTTTCAGCATCTCCATCTACAGCCCTTTGCTTTGTTTTACACCTATCTCTGCAGTAATTTTTGTTTCTTTAGATGTTTTTATACTGTATACCCCAGAAGTTCCCTCCCATTACGAACTGTTCTAATGGGTACATGTTAAGCTGAAAGTTTAAAGTTCCTCACAGAGGTATGACATTACCGATTTTTTATCTAGTTTACTGAACATATGTAAATCTTCCTGCTTGTTTTTGTTGTCATTTGTACTTTGGTAATGATTGTTGCCACAACTGCATCATGGCCACTGATACCAGTTTCAATGTGGACATCCTCAAAGAAGTCTGGTCTATTTGTTGCCTTTAGATCCAATATATTTCCACCAGTGGTACAGTTCCTAACTATTTATTTCAAGTACTTTCCAGAGAAGGTATTTAGTAAAGTTTCACAGGATATCTTAACACGTCCACCACTAACAAAACCGAAATTTTCCCAATTTATTGTTGGATGATTAGTCTACACCAATGATTACGGTATGATTGGGGAACTTATATAAAAGTGAACTGATGATTTCTCTGAAGTTTTCGGTTACATCAGGAGGTTAGTCTGGTTTTTTCATACGCCCAACCCTGATACTGAGTCTTGCCCAAAAAGTTTTGCATACAATTTCAATTCATATCTCACTGGATTTAGGTTTTTTGTTTACTGTGACAAATACACAACTTCCATTTCCTGTTTACCTGTCCTTTCGATATATAGTTAAATTTTCCCAAAAATTCTCACTGCTATAAATTTTGGGTTTCGACCAGCTTTCTGCGCCTAATATTATGTGAACTTCGCTGCTTTTCATGAGTGCTGCAAACTCTGGCACCTGGTTGCCAATGCTTTGGCAGTTAACCACTAAGATTTTAACACTCTCACCTGTGGGAGGCATTTCTTATGATACTTTTAGGTTTCCCACAGCTAGCGTTATCTGGATTAGATGGAGTCACCTAATATAAAAAACCATTGTGTGCTTCCCACACACAGCTACCTATGTAGCAGCCTCTGGTGTGTAGTGCACACCTGACCCATCTGACCCATGTAGGGGGGACCCCACAGTTCTCAACACTATGGCGCGAGTCCCGCAAGTCTCAGCATAGCATATTACAGAACCTTCGAAGTATCTGGTTCAGTCCTTCCACTTGACTCAGAAACCAAGGGCCATTATCAGTTCTGGGTACAATGCTGGAAATTGTGAACTTAATTGAAACTCCATGTCAAGGCTGGTCTTCTCAACCTTCTCTGCCAGTCTTTGGAATGACCCAAGTATGACCTCTGACCCCAGATGACAGGTATCATATGTTCGAATGTGCGCCACAATGTGCACTTGGTTGCACCTTGTTCTCTCGAGGGCTGCTGGAAAAGTCTCAACATTTTGAAGGCATACACACTGTGTGCACCTTCCTGTCCCTTGCTGCCATTTCCCTATGGGGTGCCATCATTCGCCATAGGTTTGAACTGCCAATGATTAATAGACCCCACCATTTGCGTTTGCCTCCTCTGACCCCAGATAAAACAGTTTTTGCCGGCCGGTGTGGCCGAGCGGTTCAAGGCACTTCAGTCTGGAACTGCGCGACCACTACGGTCGCAGGTTCGAATCCTGCCTCGGGCATGGATGTGTGTGATGGCCTTAGGTTAGTTAGGTTTAAGTAGTTCTAAGTTCTAGGGGACTGATGACCTCAGATGTTAAGTACCATAGTGCTCAGAGCCATTTGAACCATTCGAAAACAGTTTTCCCCAAAACACATGAAATGAGTCCCACTGGATAAGTTTATTTTAGTGAAAGACAGCACCTCAGACTCATTGGTTAGGGGGATCAGTGAAACACCCTGAGTCCTCCTTGGTCCCCTTCCACTCTGTACATGATGCCTGGATCTACCATTGACACACCGCTCGCGGTCAAGTGGATGAGTAATGACGGATTTTGTACTTTCTGCAGAGGAGACAGGATCCATGGGGGAGTTATCCCTGGTACAAATATCATAAGTGCATGACTCTCAGGTGCTCTTCCAACAAACAGATTCACAACAACTGTCAGCTGTTTGACAGTAGTTACGGCGATTTCCAGCTGCTTACGAATGTCAACCAATTCGTCCCATGTCCGAAAGCAACATTCACAGTGGCGCTGCATTTTGGTTGGTAGAATTTATTACAAAACATTGAACAAATAACTTTATATTAAGCCTGCTGATCATCTTTTAATCTGTGCTGAAAGTTGCTAATTCCCTACAAGAATTGGAGCAAATACACAAAACTAGATTTCTATTAAGGCAACACAAAAATCTATGCTAAAAACTACCAGTTTCTTGAAACGTTTTGAGGTTCATTACGGTTTTTAGCAAACTCGAAAAGAGTTAATTTACAATAAATGCAGGTATTATATATTTATATAATTTTTTTTTTTTTTTTTTTTTTGGCGGGGAGGGCAAAAATCATATTATTAGATTAGGTACTACATGTGACAGATAACTTTGCGTTTCCATCTACATGTTCGACACTCCAAACCAGTCCTATTTGCAGATGACACCAGTGTATTGATTGAAGGTGGAAATAGAAAGGCTCTTAGGCTGTATACTGAAGTCACAAATGAAAAGATTTCAGAGTGGTTTGTGAGGAATAAGCTACTGATTAACCCATTAAAAAAAATAATAATAATAATAATAATACCCGTGTGAGGTTGATAGATCCTCCATCGGGCGCCTCCCCAGGTGGCGGATAGGGGAAAGCCTCCCAGATATGGGTGGCACCGAGGAAATCAAATACTCGGGGCGGACCAAAACTATCACATCCTCGAGGATAAGTATCCGGAGTAAAAACCGGCGAAACGAAGAAAACTAACACAAAAGCCCAGACACGTCTGTGTGGTAACCACCGGTACTCTGGCCAGCGTCTGTCACCAATGGTGCGGCTGATACGAGCTCCAGGAACTGAAAATCCCTGGTTCTACCAAACTGGCGCAAGCCAGACGAATTACAAGCATAATGGCAAGTACACCTAAAAACAACATTACCCCAGGTGCACGATCCACCCGTCGCAAGACGGCAACCAGGCACTCGGATTCTGGGGGACCTGGAGATGTACTAAAGGGCGAGTCGGAGCACTCTGGCAAACTACCCAAGAAAACACACACATACTTTGGCACCTTCAACATACAGACACTAATACAAACGGGAAAATTACACAATCTAACAACGGAACTCACCAGTCAAAAGATCTCGATCCTAGCGCTACAAGAAACAAGATACACGGATTCAGACACAATAGACTACGGAAACTACAGATTCTTCAAGAGTGGAACCAACAGGAAAATCGGCAAAGGAGGAGCACTCCTCGGCATGGCCTTCGCAGTAAACAAAAACACCCTAGACTCAGTAAAAGAAGTCAACGCGATCAACAACAGGCTCATGACCATGCGAATCAAACACGCCAACAAGAACTACACCCTCATCAACGTACATGCCCCCACGAACGCAGACAACAAGGACAAACCAGAAGAAACAGACAAATTCTGGGACAAACTCGAAACCACCCTGGCAAAAATACCCCAAGACAACGCGAAAATTCTACTAGGCGATTTCAACGCACAAATCGGCAGAGAAAAACGCTACAGAAAAACAGTAGGAAATTTCCCTGCACACAAATTCACCAACAAAAACGGCACCAGACTGATAGAACTCTGCCAGCAAAACAACCTCAAAATCATGTCAACCTCCCTGATGAAAAAGCCCAAGAAACAAAAGACATGGCGATCACCAGTCCACTCACTAGGCGAATTCCAGATAGATCACGTGGCAATCTCCTATGACTACCAGAAAGAAATCCACGACGTCCAAGTGAGAAAAGGCGCCAACATAGATTCGGACCACTACCTAACAAGAATCAAAATCAAACTCACACCAAGAAGACAACACAAAAAGAAATTGACCTCACCGAAATTTGATGCAAGAAAGATCAGAGAATCGAACATCACAGAACACTGGGAAAAACAAGAGGCGAAAGATTGGACCAGCTTTAAACAAAAAATTGTGAACACAGCCAAAGAACTGATCCCGCTGACTAGAAAACCCAGGCACCCTTGGTGGAACACTACCTGCGAAATCGCCCTACAAAATCGAAGAACAGCTTTCACAAACTACAACAGCAACAAAACACAAGAAACACAGGACAACTTCTATGAAATTCGAAGACAAACATCGAAAACAATAAGACAAGAGAAACGCAAATACATAAACGATCAGCTAAACTCCATCGAAGAGGACTTCAGAAATTTCAACACACGGGATTTCTACAGGACGTTCGCCAACCAAGTCAAAGGATACTCACCACAGAACCTCTGCTTCAGAAAAGAAGACGGAAAACTGGCACTTACCAACAAAGAAAACTGTGAAGAGCTCGCGAAGTACTTTTCAAAATTACTAAATTGCCTGGAACCTAACTCAACCTTCGAACCCCGAGAACCGGCCAACGCACCGGAAGACTCACCATTACCAACAAAAGAAGAAATCCTCCACTGCATAAAGAAACTGAAAAACAACAAGGCAGCCGGTGAAGACGGAATAACGGCAGAACTGCTGAAGAACCTAGGACCAAACTCGCTAAACGAAATCACACAAATCATACCGAACACCTGGACAACCGAAATCATACCTGACGACTGGAAGACCGCACTCATTCACCCGCTACACAAGAAAGGTGACAGGACAGACACAAACAATTATAGAGGAATTTCCCTGCTACCGGTCATCTACAAAATTCTATCAACCTGCCTTCTCACCAGAACGCAAGGACAACTGGAACCCGCCATCTCGGAATACCAAGCGGGTTTCAGACCCAACAGAGCCTGCCCCGAACAAATCTTCAACCTGAAATCAATCATAAAATCCCACATGACAAGCCCCAAAAAAAT
Organism: Schistocerca nitens; assembly: GCF_023898315.1. NCBI lineage: Eukaryota > Metazoa > Arthropoda > Insecta > Orthoptera > Acrididae > Schistocerca > Schistocerca nitens. The sequence continues at coordinate 598,568,705 of NC_064620.1, read as the reverse complement.
CATCTGCACTTTCGTCGACTTCAAAAAGGCTTACGACTCGATCGACAGAAAGTCCCTCATCCAAATCCTCAGAGAAAAAGGCCTAGACCAAAAGACCCGAAGACTAATCGAACAGACACTAACCAATACAAAATCCAAAGTCAAATTCATGGGCGAAATCTCGGACCCCTTTGAAATCCACACTGGCCTAAGACAAGGAGATGGACTATCCCCGCTATTGTTCAACATCGTCCTGGACAAAGTAATGAGCGAATGGGAAGCTGAAGTCAGGAGACAAAACACCTGGAGACCAGTCACATTAGGAAGGAAAAGACTGGAAATCCCTTACCTAGCATTCGCAGACGACCTAGCGATACTGACCTATGACCCAACATCAGCAAAAACACAGATCGAAATCCTGAAAGAATGCGCCGAGAAAGTCGGCCTACAAATCTCTTTTGAAAAAACGCAAGTCCTAACAAGAGAAGGCGACGACATCACAACCAAGTATGGCAAAATTAAAGGGGTCACACACTTCAGATACCTAGGCGAAATCATCGAACTGACCGGAACAGAGAAACTGGCTTACGAAGACAGACAACAGAAGACACGGAAATCACTAGGCATGGTACGAAACGTCTACAACAAACAATGCATTTCCAGAAACACCAAGATCAGACACTATAACACAGTGATCAAACCCGCCGTACTGTATGCCAGCGAAACACTAGCACTCAACAGGAAAATCAAAATTGAAGAAATCAAAAAAGAAGAACGCAAAATCATGAGGAAAATTTTAGGAGGAAGACCCACACCAGATGGCTACAGACTACAGAAGAACTCAACAGTAGAAGCATATTCGAACATCGAGAATGATATGAGAAAAAGGCGCCTTAAATTCTACGGACATGTAGATAGACTCCCTGAAACAAGACTCACCAAGAAAATTCTAGAACACATCAAGACACTTAAAGTCTCGACACCCTGGATGGAAGGAGTCCGAAAAGACCTACAAGCAATTGGCACCACAAACACCACAGACAGAAGCACCTTCCGAAAACACATAGACAATTGGGAAGTAAAGTCAGAAGCGCTAAAACAGCGGACCAACAAGAATGGTCTGAGGAGAGAAAAGAGGCCCTCTCCAAGAGAATGAAGGAGTACTGGAAGGACAAGAAGAAACAGCCTTCAAAGTCATAAGCTGAACGATTTCCTTTTAGGGAAAATTCGCCAACAATAATAATAATAATAATAATAATAATTACAATTCCACACATAGCAAAATTAAAAATCCATTAAAACCAAATATTTCTTTGGAAAACCAAAAAATTAAGTGTCACTGAAACAAATTTGCTTTGTTTACTTGCAAGACACTGAAATGGAATTTCCACATCACATTCTTAAATTCTAAGCTATCTAAAATGACCTATGCAATGAGAATTATATGGAACAACACAAGTGCTGAAGGAGAGAGGTTTATTATGCTTGCATACTTTCCCTTTTGAGTTATGACATCATATTCTTGGGAAATTCCCCTCACAGCATAACTTTCAAGAAACAAAAAAAGATTGTGAGGTTAATACAAAATGGAAACAGCTGAAAATCATGCAAACTACGATTGGCTGCCGACTAGCCCCTACCCCTCGACTGGCTGAAATGTCAATCACAATGACATTTCAGTCGGAGTATAGGTCAGTAGTTGTACAAAACAAATACATAAATAAAGTTGAAGAAACATACCTTAATTTTTGATGGCAAATGTACTCCTCCTCCGATCATTCCAGCATATGAACTCGTCACATATGGCATCAAGGTCGAGTTTCATCGATTCATCTCTATGGGCGTTGAGAAGGGCGACGGCATTAAGACGATCCTGCCTCATTATAGGACGAAGATACGTTTTCACCCTCTGCAGACAAGAAAATGATCACTCAGCTGTGCAGGACGTTACCGGAATCGTCAGCTCTGCACGTGTAAATTTCACTAGTTCAGGCAGTAGGTCAAACAGGTAGTTTTCCTGTTTTGGGTATTTCACTATGTCATCCAACGAACTAATATTCGCAGAATCACTATTTTGGATAATCTCATGAAACATGCTTCAGTGGAGAAGCAAGCATTCTTTGTCTATATCTGATTCGTAGAAAGATGCAAATATCGAATGAATGTTTGTTATCACCAAGAAGAAATTGTTCAATTTGATTTACAAACATGAATGATTGAGTTTTGAACCATGATTACAAGAAGCTGATGGATGTATCCATTGTTTCATAATACAATCTTCTATATTTGTCACATACCTCAGTGAATGTTTCTACAGATGAATTGATGGAGTCATCATATTTCTTAGGGACTTTTCTTCTGTGGGGTAATTTTGGGGAATCAACATCCATATCTAGACATTTTGAAGTTACTTCACCCCAGAATGATTCAAAATTGTTTCTCATAAATTTAATGAAGTTACAAGAGTGGAAATCATCTTATTGGCCTCTGTAGTGCTGTGTTTACGGTATCAATGTGACCAAACAGTTTTACCAAAAGTGATAACATGAAAAAGAAATCTTACGTGTGTATATTAATCAAAAAGCCGTTTACTTTGGCCCCAGTGTCTGAATTGTCATTTCTTGAAATATTTAGAAAAAATTCCTGAAGTTCTGTATAGTTGGACAAAACTGAAGACATTGCCAAGTATCTTATGGCCCACCTTGTAGGACAGAGTGCTTTCAAATTTGTAGAGGCATCTGCCTTCAGGTGAGCAAAAAGATCTAATCTTTTAGCTGAATCTCTCACAAAATGTATTAAGTCCTTCATAACATTCAATGCTTTTCGGCATTCTGGAACCGCTTTCACAGTGTCTTGTAGTGTTAGATTTAAACAGTGTGCAAGGCACAGCACAAACATAACTCCCTTCTCCATTTTCATAACCTTTGCCTGGACACCGTTATGTTATCCAGCCATATTGGCTGAAACGTCAAAGCATTGGCCCCTACAATTATATGTGGGCAAATCAAATCGTCTTAAAATGTCGATAATAATATCAAACAGAGCCTTAGCTGTGATACTTTGTATTTAGTATAGCCCTAAAAAGTATTCTTCTATCTCTAGCGAAGCATCAACAAATCTTATACAGATACTAAATTGTTCTTTGGTGGCTATGTCTGTTGTTTCGTCTGCTATTATTGCAAAATACTCTGCACTCTTGATATCCTCCAATAATTTTCTAAGCAGTGTATGACTTAAAATGGGCAAAATTTCATTTTGCACATCATGGGATGTCCATCTGTAAGTTTTGCACTGTAGCCATATTAAAAGTAGCTGGTTATCTTCACATCGAGGGTGTAATAAATTGTCAAAGCTACTTGTTTCATCATATGCCCATGCACTGCAAGCCCCTGCACTGCTAAATAACGGAGGGAGGATATAATTTTTAGTAAACAAGCTCGGTTTTCTTTCACGTGTGTCAGTTTTCCTTTGGAACTCTGCCTAAATACATTGAAATTCGATTTTAAGAATTTGAATTTCAGTACAGCTTCTCTGTGGCAGTCCGATGCTTCATGCGCTTTCAACTTGTCTACCCCCTTCTTCCAGTTCAAAAAACCAGTTTCAATTGAAAGTTTTTACCATTTTGTGAAAAAACTGAAAACGGTTTTCTTCAAACATTTGTCTGCAAATTTTGCAAAAAATAACATCTTTTACCTTATTGTAATCGATCCATGCAAATTGCTGTTTCCAAGAGGCCTGATAACAGCGTTGTTTTTTTTTCCGGGAGCAGTGTTTTCTGTCACCGCCAGAGTTCCGTCACTATCTGTGTCTTTGTTGTCACACACAGCACCACTAACACTGGGTCTAGCTTCACCACCGCTAACAATTGCCACATTGTCATATTTCTTCCTAATTATAAACTTGTCTATTTTAAAGTGGACAGTAAGGGACGAAAGATTAACAACTGTACCGAGTCACAGTAAGACTAACCGACCACTGGCGATGCCCAGCTCCAGAATATTTATGTTCGCTGCCAACATTAGCTGCGGCCTGCGTAACAATACTGTACGCCTAACAAGAAGTAGCCATGTAACAATACTGTTGGTTATTGTCAGGGCTGGCTCTAAGGGGGTGGGGGGAGGGGCGAAGCGTGCCATCGCCCAGGGCGGCAGATTTTTGCGGGCGGCAAATCCATCTTGCGTAAATGAAGGAATGTGAGAATAAATTGGAAATACAAATTATTCATAAACTCAAGGGTCTTATTGAAAATTATCTATGGTACAGAAACTGTGTGCTCCGATTTACGAAAGAAACGTTTCCTCCGACAAAAATGGCTTAAAATGTTTTGCACTGCAAACGTATCACTGACTGCTGCTTTGATCTTAAAGACATATTCACAACAAAGAGACGAATGAGTGTGATATGTGGAAATAAGGCGTCATGTATGAAATATATTGTGGGAAAAGTTGACTATGTAGAAAGGGGGGGGGGGGGGGGCACTTGACATGTTCGCGCGGGGCGGCAAGATTCTTGGAGCTGGTGTTGATTTGTGTGGTGTTGTACCTAGTGATTGTCAATAAAATTTACAAAAATGAATGAAGAGTCTTTAACGTTACCTAGCCCTCCTGGTGATCGCCATCAAATTCGGTGTCACCATTGCTCATTAGTTTCTTTTACAAGCTGCCAGCAGGCTGCTGTGGGAGGAAGTGGAGCTCGTCCTAGCAGCCAAAGTGCTGCGAGCTCATGGTCAGCTTTCGTTCCCCGCATACCTCTGTGCAGCAAAAGTGTGCGAATAGTACTGATGCAGGGGACAAACCCTGTCATGACAGTTCGTCATATGCACAGGGTAGAGGAGTAGCAGAAACAAATACGCAATAGCTCGTAAAATCGGTATTTTTTTCCAAAATAATCATTACATACTATTATGCAAAAATGTATGTGCAAGTTTTAACAAATTGCTCAGTAAAGGATGAGGAAGAGGGAGAGAGCGGTGAGAAATGCATGTTTGAATATGGGGGGGGGGGGGGGGGCACAACGGTCCTTGCCGCCCCCTCTGGCACCATTGGTGTCAACCGTTCTTTAAGGGAAAATCAAACATAACACTATATGGTAGTTAGAAAATCAGCTACAGGAACTAAATCGCAAATGCCAAGTTACTACAAATTGCTTGTAGATTACGGAAAGGGCAATGGTAGAATTCTCAAAAATGCACGTTCAAATTTGCGTTGATATACAATGAAATTCAGGGATGATGTAGTCTTTGGCTAAACTGTGAACCATAAATGCTGATTTGTTACGAAATAAATTGCGGATCCAAAACACTCATACAAACTGACCTATTTCTCACGTCAGAGTAGAATGAAATAAGAGAAAGATTGTTTTGAACGAGGATGGGCCTACTCCTACCACAATTTTAAGAGGACAATTTAGCTTAAGCCTACAACTGATGGTAACAGTAACGGATTTTTCACTTAGCTGATTGCGTGCACCCTTCTACATTGGCTGGCCAAAGAACACTGCAGCGTGAGTTTATCTCGATCAAAACTGTTGGAATTGTGTGAACAATATATTTCGTGTGTGTCGGCGCAAAGTGCACTGTGTAAAACAGACCTATTTGGCATTGTCTAACACTCTTTGTGTGCGCTAATTATTCTGTTGTGTTTGCTGTAAATTTTTTTGTTCTTGAATGTGCAAATATAGTTATTAGTAAAATGTCCTTTTTTTCTCCTTAATACTTATTTAGCTGCGCAAATTCTAATAGGTTATGGGCCCAGGCTGCATTTGGAATAAGTATATCAATAAAATAGTAGGGAGAAAGTATTCGAAAAGTTCCAATTTACGTGAAGTGCGAGTTATCCTTACAAGACGATTGCAATTTTTTTCCCGCATTATTTTTCGGTGTTCTTTACGGCAATAAAAAGCAAGTTACCGTTAAGAATGAGTGCGGCACAAATTCCACAGATTGAAAGACTTATAGGTCGCGAAAACTATGCAACCTGGAAGTTCACAGTAGAAGCGTATTTACGTTTAGACGACCTATGGGACGTGGTAGATGGGACAATGAAATCCACAGATCAGAATTATTCAAATAAAGATAGGAAAGCAAAATCAAAATTGATATTACTGATTGATTCGGTGAATTATGTTCACGTTGAAAAAGCTGCTACAGCGAAAGAAGTCTGGGACAATTTATGAAGTGCATTCGAGGATGGTGGTCTTACGAGAAAAGTAGGTTTATTACGCGAGTTAATTACCACTCGTCTGGACAAATGTAAGAGTGTAGACGAATACGTTAACAAAATAATAACCACGTCGAACCAACTGAGAACATCAGATTCGAGATCGCTGACGAATGGGTAGGAACATTGCTGTTGGCAGGACTGCCCGAAAGGTATGCACCTATGATTATGGGACTTGAAAGCTCGGGTATACCAATCACTGGCGACAGTGTTAAGGTGAAAAACCTGCAGGACGTAAAGAGTGCTCCAAGCTGTTGTACATTGGAGAAGGAAGGTGCATCTGCTCTCTACTCAAAAAACAAAAAGAAGGAACCGGTGAGGTGCTATAAATGTCAGAAGATGGGACATATTGCGTCTCAGTGCAAAGAAAAAGCACGCCCAAGATCAGACACTCAGCAAAAGAGGTATGTTACTGACAGCCCAGAGAGAAGGACGAATAACAAAGGTAAGGCAGTCTCATGTTTTTATTCTTTTGGTGGGATGAGTAATCGTGATATGGAATGGATTTTAGACTCAGGTGCATCTGTGCATATTGTTAAAGATAAATCACTTCTTTACGACATCAAAGATAAGACTCATATGGGAATATCTACTGTTGATGGCAACAAGCTCCAGTGTCACCTGGCTGGGAAACTAGATCTACATGTAAGTGTAAATGGTGAATCAGATATGGTTACAGCACACAATGTTCATTATGTGGAAAATGTGGCAACTAACCTGCTGTCTGTAGGGGACATTGTCAAGAAAGGAAATACAGTCACTTTTGACATGCAGGGTGCAAGAGTAATCAGTGAAAGTGATGAAGTTATAGCTACAGCAAGTAACGAAAGGGGTATTTTTAAGTTGGATACCATTGACAGTAAACATAAAAATGTTAGTGATTCAGTATTTCAACAAAAGGTTTTTTATGGCACCGGAGGCTTGGACATCTAAATAGAAAGAGTATGTCTATAATAAAGGATATGGTAAAGGGAATACAGAATTTTAGTGTGTCCAAGGATCCTTGTGAGACATGTATAAAGGGAAAACAAGCAAGATTACCCTTCAAGACTAGTACGAGTAAATCCACAGAAGTCTTACAGTTAATCCACACAGATGTATGTGGCCCGATGGAGTGTGAATCCATAGGTGGGAGTAATTATTTTCTTACATTTATTGATGATTACCCACGATATACTCATGTTTATTTTCTTAGTTCTAAAAACCAAGTGAGAGATATCCTTGAGGAATATTGAAATATGGTTGAAAGGCGGACGGGAAAGAAGAAACTTGTGGCAGAAAAGGGAATCAGGCATCAAACTACCATAAGGTACAGCCCATCTCAAAATGGGGTTGCTGAGAGGGCTAATAGGATCATTGTTGAGAAAGCAAGGAGCATGATGACTGACACTGAATTATCCAAAGATTTTTGGGCAGAGGCAGTGTCAACAGCTGTATATTTGAACAATAGATCACCTACAAAAGCATTAAAGAATAGAACTCCTTATGAGATATGGATAGGAAAGAAACCTGATCCAAGCAATATAAGGGTTTTTGAGTGTGATGCAATGGCACATATTCCAAAACAGCTAAGAGGAAAATGGGATCCGAAAGCTAAAAAGTATATTTTTGTAGGCTATTGTGAAAATTCAAAGGGCTACCGATTAATGGATCCATTGACTAAGAAGATTGTCACAAGTAGAGATGTAATATTCTTTGAAAATAGAAACCACTCAAAAGAGAGCAAAACCACTAAGTCAACTGCATCTAGTTCAGAAGGTGAAACCTTGTGTGAGGAAATAGAAAGTGAAGAAGAGGAAGACGACAGCCAAGGACAAATGGATACAATTTATGATGACAATGAGTTAGAGGATGAAAAAAATGAAGAAAACAATGTAAGGCGTTCTTCTCGTGTACCAAAACCGAAGGAATATCCGGATTTTGAGATGTATACAGCACAGTCTTTTAATGATGAGCCAAGAACAGCAGAAGAAGCAATGAGTGGCCCAAACTCTCAAGAATGGAAAGAAGCGATGAAGAGAGAATTAGAATCTTTATATCAGAACGAAACCTTTGAATGGGTAGATATGCCAGGAGATAAGAAACCACTGCAGGCAAGATGGGTACTCAATTTGAAGAACCCTGAAAGCTCATCACCAAAATACAAAGCAAGACTTGTGCTAAAAGGATATTCACAAAAACAAGGGGTAGATTACGAAGAAACTTTTTCACCTGTAGTCAAGTATGCATCATTGAAATATCTTTTAGCCTTGGCAGTAAAACGAAATTTAATAATTCATCATGTGGATGCTAAAACGGCATATTTAAATGGGAAATTGGAGGAGGAGATATATGTCATTCCACCAAGGGAAGCCATAAAAACCAGATCAGAAAGTAAAAAGATTTGGCGTTTGAGAAAAAGTATTTATGGACTTAAACAAAGTGGACGTTGCTGGAATCGATGTCTACATGAAACTCTAATAAATATGAATATGAAGCATTCCAAGGCAGATCCCAGCATTTACTATAAAGGGAGAAAAGAAGAAATAATAATAATGGCGATATGGGTGGACGATTTCTTTATCCTGACTGAAAGTGAAGGCTAAATGAGAATTTTCAAGGAACAGCTGCAAACCAAGTTTAAGGTGCATGATTTGGGAGAAGTCAAACGTTATTTAGGTATGCAGATTACTAAGGATGAAGAAAGACAAGAATTGAGCATAAGTCAATCATCATACACGGAAAAAATATTAAACAAATTTGGCATCAGTGATTGCAAACCCATAAGTACTCCAATGGAAGTAGGAGTGAAGTTAAGTGTAAATGAGACTGATGTGGAATGTGACAAGAATGTTCCTTGTTTAGAAGCAGTAGGGAGTCTGTTATATTTGTCTCAAACGTCACGACCCGACATTGCTTTTGCCACCAATGCAGTGAGCACATATTGCAGAGACCCAAAGGAAAAGCACTGGAAAGCTGTATAGAGGATATTCCGATACCTAAGAGGAACCTCAAACTATGAGTTAAAATACCATAGAGATGGTAACGCAAAACTAGAGGGATATAGTGATGTGGACTGGGGGAGTGAATTGGGAGACAGATACTCCACCACTGGCTGCTGTTTTAAATTAATTGGGGGCCTCACATCATGGTCCTGTCAAAAGCAAAAAACTGTTGCATTGAGCACCATAGCGGCCGAGTATATGGCACTATCTTACACCACACAGGAAGCATTATGGCTACGAACAATAATAAGTGAAATAGAACCCAATTTAATTGAGGAACCTACAACCATCTTCTGTGACAATAAGGGAGCCATAAACCTAGCTAAAAATGATGTTACTAGTGCTAGGACAAAGCATTTTGATATACGGCAGCATTTCATTCGGGACCACATAGAGCGACAGAACACTGCCGTGGACTATCTGCGCACAGAAGACATGTTAGCTGACCTTCTGACCAAACCCTTGGAATGGGAGAAGTTTGAGAAGATTGTGGGACTATTTGGTTTATCTTGTGGAAGCAACACACAAAATATAAGTTCAAGGAGGGGTGTTGGAATTGTGTGAACAATATATTTCGTGTGTGTCGGCGCAAAGTGCACTGTGTAAAATAGACCTCTTTGGCATTGTCTAACACTCTTTGTCTGCGCTAATTATTCTGTTGTGTTCGCTGTAAATTTTTTTGTTCTTGAATGTGCAAATATAGTTATTAGTAAAATGTCATTTTTTTCTCCTTAATACTTATTCAGCTGCGCAAATTCTAATAAAAACCGCTCTAATTTGCAAAAGCGCCTCTTCCGCCTGTTGCAGCTAACAATTCGCCTTTCATCTTCGAAAATGAAAATAAATACCCCCCCCCCCCCCCCCAATCAACCCTTCGCACTGTATAAACTTCGTGGTTCTCTGATGCCGGAAAATAAGCGCGCAATGATATTTGTATGTTGGCATTACATGTATTTAAATGCGCAATCAGATGATATTGCTGTGATTGGCCAGCTGGTATGTTACAGCATTAGTTATTGTTAATTTAATAAAATGTGGTGATAGTTTATCAATTTAAAGAATCTGGTTAATTCGTACAAAAAAGTAAAAATAAGCACCAATGTTTATAGAACTATTTTACAAAATAGCGGAGTTGCCGGTTACGAACCCCAGTGTTAATCACACAGCAATTCACGATATTCATTTTTTGTTGTTGTTGTCCACTGTTTGTATAAAAATGTGGCGAAAGTTACTTGATATTTAAATAACGAAAACGCCATTATGAACATGTAGGTTAGATACAGGTAACAACACTTTTCTATGTGGATAGCAATACTAACAATGTACGGTATATTAAGTAGCATGTTGCAGTTTAAAAAATTACGCCACTTTTTTATCTCATGGAGAAACCTCGGAGGTCTTTTGTCACCTTGTGCATTGAAGCAGGGCTAAAACATCATTACAGAAGACTATTCAAGTAAAAACCAAACAAGTTGAACTAAATTACGGTGAGGATGAGTGGGACACAGCTTTAGCATCTGCAGCACCGCACAGCCCTTGTCTATTTTCATAAGTGAAAACTGTGTTTATAGGAATCCGTGTCAATCCTTTCCTGCCTCTCGTCACTTGTCAGAATGGTCACTACCTGTATGTTGAAACTGCAGTTAATTATCCATGCTAGGAAGTTGATATATGGATAAACATGCTCAGCAACAAGATCGATAGGAACTGTTCTTAAAAATGTTGAGATAATTTGTTTAATGCTTACAAGCCTTATTTATCCTTATGGTGGCTAAGAAATGGAGTCCACTCGTTTGACACTGTAATAAAATGACATTAAAGGTTCTTCATGAGCGTTCTGTGGTATATCATGACAGTAACTTCAGTTAGGGTTAAATATACTTACTGTTTGGGTTTTCAATGTAATTTTTCCAGTACCAGTATATCAAAAAATACAAGGTTATTGCCGTGAACTGATGGTCATTATTTTTCTCGCCTACCGCTGATAATAGGAATCACTTTGTTCCCAACAATTCAAGAAGACTGTCCGATTCAAATGAGCAGTTAGTTAAGTGACAATGTCGATTTTTTTATGGTAAGAAAGCTGTAAGATAATGCTGAATGTTCCATAATGTTTGTATGTATGTCACTCTTAGTTGAACAATCTTGATTTCATCCCTGTGAACATGTCCAACAACCGTTGTATAAAATTTGCAGTACACAGCAAATGTGTAGTGGGAAACAGATTAGTTATGATTAATGAGGAAGTACCGGTAGACTATTAGCTCAACTGAATATTAGGTTTACAGTCGCACATTTTCGTGAACGCTAAATTTCAAAACTGCAAATATGTAAGCAGTTATTAATTATTTGGAGCACTTCATGAAGCTACTGGTTTCATAATTTTACTTGACATCTAGCAGCTGCTTTGTACATCAACTGCAGTTACGTTTACAGATTCTGTATGTTCAGTTTTGCACACAATCAACAGGAATATGCCCAATTTTGGAAAGAAGCATGTCTTTATTAAGTGAGTCATACTATTTTAGTTTCTGCAGTTGCTAGGTAAGGGTTGGTCTACATAAACTTCAGTTATTTTGGAAATTAATATCAAATATTTGTTGCAATATTTGACTATGCCTATGCAGTTAATCTTGCAAATTCTGACAGCTTTTGGCCATACCAGTTCAAAATATAAAAAATGCCAAGATTGCCAAATTCTTTTGTCAGATTTGACTGTTCCACTGTTAAAGCTAATGCCAGTTGTAAACAATCATATAGCACCTATAGAATCTACAAATGTGTAACTATTAGTGGTATACTTTTTGAATTACATAGATCAAAGAATAGTTACTGTTCAGATTTAGTTACTCATCCTAGGGTGTTGTACTGAACTCACTGCTGTGTTTTGTCAGGTTGCAGATAAGCTGATCATTGAATAACGTCTAAAAAGTCAGAATTAGTAGGCCTATCCATTTTTATGTATTATTTACTTTTTTCCTACATATACGAGGGTTGAAGCTTTAATAGTGTCAACTATTTATTTACAGCTCATACAAAATAGATATGTGTTTCAAAGTTTTACTGATCCTCAAAGTATTCACCAGTATTGTGTATAACCCATTGTCAGCGATGTGTAAGTCGTAGGATACTCTGAGCAGTGCCAGTTGTGTTGACAGTTCAAGCGGCGCGGGCTATTGCCCTACGAATTTGTAGCAGTTATGAAGCAAATGCTGTGAAGTGTTTCCTTCAGGTTAGAAACTGAGTTGAACTCATGACGGCTTAAGTCAGGAGAGTGCAGTAGGTGGCATAGCACTTAGCAGTCCCATCAGTCAAACAAATCAGTAACAGCTTGCACTGTACGTGCTTGAGCATTGTCCTGCAAATTGATGGTCATGCCCTGGAGAAAGTGTCATCACTTCTGTCTCTATGCCATTCATGTTTCATCGGGCAATAGACCGTGCCGCTCGACCTGGCACTGCTAAGAGTATCCTACCAGTTCCACATTGCTGGCAATGGGTTTTACACAATGCTGGTGACTACTTTGAAGGACAGTAAAACTTTGAAACACATATCTATTTTGTATGAGCTGTAAATAAATAGCTGCCACTATTAAAGTTATAACCCTCATACACTGAAGTCATAGGTGTGCTAACTGTGTCCTAAGAAAGATTAAGCCCAGGACGTCTATTGGAAAGGTCTGTATTTGGTACATGGGACATCATATTTATCACATCTTGCAAAAATATGTAACAGTGTCATAAAATTTAAAGTGATTGCTTTGTGCAGATTTTATTTGTACCTCTTATCAGAAATTGTAAAATTACAGAAGTGTCACATAAATCTGCATTGGTGTTACTGCATTGTACTGTCACCCTGCCGATCATGCAGTAATACACCACCCAAAGTTTATACAATCTGCTTAGTTCAGTGGACTAGGGTTCTGACAAATCACTTCATTCTAAGACTCGATTTCACATAATGATAGCATATGAGATGGTGTCACTAGACATATCAACAGACTGCCTAAAATATGAATCCAAGCATACTATTCTCTTCATTTTTCATTTTGGATTCAGAGAGTCTTTCCTCTGATATTTCTGGAGCTGTTATTGGGGATGAAGTCTGTACGGTACACTTGCTCTGATATAACTAGCTGCTGCTCCACAACACCGTCTGTAGTGTAATGAATACTTCAAACAGAAAGTGCACAAGACAAATGTCATGTTAAATATGTAAAAAAACATAGGTTTACAAAACATCTTTCCTAACACAATCACTAAGAGCCATGCTATAACCCAGTAGATTTACCCATTCATACTTGGAATCAAGGGAGCAGAAATTTTTGCACAGTAACTGTTGCATGTTTGTTTCTGTAGTCCCAATTCCTGCACCCTTTATTATACAAAAATGATCATTAAAGAAATTCCTAGTATTTGAGATAATTGTTATTACTTATATACCTTAACAGGTTTGTCAGCAGTGTAGGAGTAAAGGGGACCACCGGGTAGGAGAAGCATGGTTGTTGACAGGCACACAGGTGAAAATCGCAGCTTTTGGTATAAGTCCTTTATTGAGCTAGTTCAGTTTGTAGTAAGCAAAACAACTCAACTTGGTTTTCAAAGGGAAATACTGATTTCAGTTTTACAAAGATCTTTTGTGCTGTACTTAGTTTTGTCACACGAGCCCTTTCTTCCTCAGTTTTGAAATTTAAACTAATGTCTGAAAATGTATGTGAAAAACTTTAGGAAAAGCAAGAGGAATGGTTAGACTTTCAGAAATGTTCGTGAGCCTCTATACATAAAGCCAGAGTAATATTGTTAACAAACAGAAGCTTAAACCAATTTCTTTGCAATAACTTAAATTTCAGGTTCATGACATCAGTAGTTTCGAATTTAGATTTTCCTTGGCACTACAAGAAAGTAAATTTTCAAATTTGGAAAAATGATCTATGCACTGAAAAAGTGTAAAATATAGTACTATGTGTGCATACAATACACCAGAAGATCCAAACCATTGGTTGATTTTAGGGACTGACCTGTCATTTCTACAAACATAAATTCATAGTTTAAAAAGTCAGAGATATGACATTGTTATAAACAGTTCAGGTTAAACTTTCTCATATTGTACTTTTTTGAATCTTAAAACCCTTTTTCAATTACACAGAGTTTAGCCTAATGAACTGGCAAATCAATTTTTGACTGTTTCTTGGATTGAAATAACTTGGCATTTACTTTCCAAACAATATAAACTGTGAGGCTCAGTTGTACTGGAAATGTGAAGATGGAAGATGTATACAGACCAAATTCAAATGTGATAGGAACAATGATTGTGGAGAGTGGTCAGATGAAAAGGACCGTGATAAATCTGAAGTAAAAAATTCTTCTTTGCTATCAGGTAAGCTAATTTACTGAACCTCTCATGACTTCAAGGCTCTAAAAGTCTGAAGAGTGCAAACAGGCTTTTAGTCCTGCAGTCCCATCGTGGAAACCAGTGTGTAATCAGAAGGCCAACGTTACTTGATCACTTTGCTTCTTGGTTCTGAATTGGTCAAAATTGGACACATTGATACAACTTGCCCTGCTACTGCTCCTGTAGGGAATACATGTTAATTTTTCCTGCTTATAATTGACTTTGACATTTACCTTGTCAGCATCAAAGACAAAACTTGTTTCCACATGGTGGAGTGGATACACTTGCATGCTAGTCACATCTTCATGTAAATTCAATTACTTTAATTATTCAAATTTTAGTCCGTACATGACATTGCAGAAATTTCAGCCCCTCTTAAACATGTCAACCTAAATCACTAGATAGATTTAAGTGAAACTTGATATTCATATCTCTTAGTGTTAGGCAACAATAACTGTTTGAGGTAAGGACAGCGTACATATCATACAGATGTGACATCGTAAACTGAGTTGCATGAAAAAATGCTGTAACATGCAGCATAAAGATTTTATGCATTTATTATTTACTACTGACACCTGGCAGCACTTTAGACAGCTTCCAACTGAAATACAAATGGCTGCAGGCAAAAAATTGCTGTCTATAGAGCTCTGAAGAGGCACTGCTATAGGTGATTAACAAAATCACATTGTAAACATGCAAAGTAGCTGCACCCAGAGTACAGATTGTCTGGGATGTTACACTAGTCTGTTTTTGTTTTTCTTATATAAAAATTGGCAAAATGACTACCTGGACAATGCCAGGTTTGTTACTTGTTTATATAAAGCTACATTACTAATTTTTCCATCTCTTTCCATCTCATGTGACATATCAGAGTAAGATCTGAACTCAGTCCTCATTATTTGGATGTACTTGTCCATCTTCTCCTACATATTTCAGCACCATGGAAATTGTTCCCTAGTGTCTTAACAAACACTTTATCATCATGTCCCTTCTCAATATTTTTCACATTCATTTCTGTGTTAATTCTGTGGAGACATGTCTTTTTAGACAATCCAATTTTCAGTGACTTCCTATAGCAACATGTTCCACACTTAGATTCTCTTTTCAAGTTTCCCCACAGTCCATTATTTCCTTCTATACAATGTTGTATTCCATCTGTTTAAAGATTTCTTCCTCAATTAATGGCCAATGATTAATGCAAGTAAACATCTGGTCAAGAAATCTTTCTGTGTTGTAGTCTGTTTCATCATCCTTGCTTTGTCCATCAAGGATTATTGTGCTTCCATGGTGGTAGAATTTCTCCATTTCACCAGTTTTAGCAAGTTTCTTACTATTTTCGTTTCTGCTGCTCCTCATTACTTTGATGTTACCTGTTATTCTCAGTCCATATTGTAAACTCATTACTGTTCATTCTATCCAACAGATCCTGCAAGTTTTTCTCACTTTTGGTGAAAATTATGGAAGTAAAAATAGGCCTTTACGGAAACACAATAAAAATTCATTTTACTTATCCCACCCGAACTAATAGATAAAACTTTCTATACTTGATTTTTAAAGAATAGTAAAGTCAGATTCATTAAGAATACATACATTGTAGACCATACTGGGCTACAAATAATCTTAGTCCAATATCACTATACAGTATTCATGCATGGTGGGAATTTTTGGTATTTGATGTGCCTAAGTGAGAAAATGTAGATACAGAAATGGGTTTTGGAAGCCACCATCTAAAATTTAGGATTAAGTGAATTTTCTTGGCTAATCAACCAAACTGCTGCATTTCTACTTAACCTAAGCCCATGCTACACTAACAGATTAGGGTTCCACCACAGCCTATTTTCCAAACAATACATACAGAAATATTCTGTTTTCTTATATCTACATGTTGTCATGTGTATGGCATCAGTCACCAGATTTTTAGGTCACAGGTTGGAGTAAACATTTGGTGTTGGTAGATTCAGTTGACTCACACAAGCTTGCTACAGTGCTGTGAAGTTTCACATAGTAAAGTGTAATAAAGTACTAAGTAGTTTGAAGGAATTGATAGGAATGTACCTGACCGTGTGAATTCTGTGGGTGGATGGCAACAAGAATATAGTTTTTACTTTTATGAATGTGATATTTTCAGATTTGGTTCTTTAATTCAAAAGATTAAACTGTTGTTGGTAACTGAGCAACATCATTTAACTAAATGAATAATTTATTTTAAAAAAAACAGGGGTGATTGTAAACCAAAAGTGCCCTAATTACATGAAGAGCTGGAAAAATTACAGCCTGATTGTACTGTTCTGTAATATTGCTGTCCAGTGTTCAAGCCCGCAGCTCGTGGTCTTGTGGTTGCGTTCTTGTTTCCCAAGCATGGGGTCCCAGATTCGATTCCTGGTGGGGTCAGGGATTTTCACGTGCCTCGAGATGACTGGGTGTTTGTGTTGTCCCTGTCATTTCATCATCATTCATGAAAGTGGTGAGTATGGACTGAGAAAGGTTTGGAATTTGTATGGGTGCTGATAACCGCGCAGTTGAGTGCCCCACAAACCAAACATTATCATCACCATCATCATCATCATCCAGTGTTCAAAGTTGACTATTGATGTGCAACTCACATTTTGTATATAATATTCATTCAGCTAAAAGCCGAAGGTTTCATAGCAACAAAGGTAAGTCGGTCAACTGTTGATGCTGATATTAAATGGAATATAATTCTGCAAAAAGAAAGGTTCATGTATTTACACACCTGTTCTTGTAATGTTAACAAAAAACTGACTGGGACTTCAATCAGGGCCTTTGGAGACAATACTCTTGACAAACTATAAAACTACCTCATTTTTAATTTTCTTTGGATGTGTGTACCTCTTAGCACCATGCTACTTCCAGGTACAAAGCATGTAGGAACTAATAGTGTGTGGGCTTCAGTCTACTCAAGCTGATTATTTTGACATGAGGAAACTGATTCTAATAATTACATGGGAGTGCTTCTGTGGTCAGTGTTTAGTCTCTTAATGCTAGTCATCCTCAGAGGTTGTGAAGACATTGTTAGATCTTCAAACTCAAACAAGCATGCAGGGTTTTTCAAAAATATGTTTCCTAACAGCCTGTAATCTATCCCTCCCTCAAATCATTTGTTGATTGTCACTGACTTCGTAATTAACTCTTTTAATAAGCCTCAAGAGGAGTAAGATTTACAATAATATTTTTATTTATCTTATTTTCTCGTAGTTGGCTTCAGTTCTTCACATCTAGGGGCTGATTCTTGAAGTTGAAATTTTTGACATTGTAGGTTCTCATGGTTCCAATTGACCTAAATAATGCTGAAGTATTGCCTGAGCAGTAATTTCTGTTTCTGTAATTTTTATTCTTTCACATTTTTCTATATCACATTATTTTTACAGTTTCCACTTCAACAAAAGTGGAAACTACATTATTGCCAAAAATAAAAACATGTCTGATCACATCAGAGGCATGCCCACTACTACTCATCCCTTCTGCGATATTAACAATATTCCAAAGAGTTGACAAATTTTCGTGACAAGTGAACCTCCACCAATTTATATCATTATTTTATAAATGAATAAAGAAGTAAACATAATAAATATCATAAGATTGCATAATTAATAATAGAAATTGCAAGTGTGCCAGATATTTTGTAATTTCAAATATTTCCAAAAAAACATTATTTTAATTGTACATACAGAGATAGTTCATATTGATTGTAACAACAAAAATAAAGTAATTTCTTTTTGTGGATTATAGCTTGAAATATACCACATTGTATACAAAATCATATGAAATTCTCTTAGAAAAACAGCTGAGATAGTATTACCCTGGTTGAAAAGTTGTAATTGTGTCTGGTATCGACTACTTCCGTTGACAAAAAGTAAATCTGGAGGAGGGTGTCCCTTTACAATATCCCCCTCACAAAATTTGGAAACAATGTGTTTACAATATTTTGTGACAGACCTTAAGGTTTGCCAAACGGTGTACAAAATGATGCCAAAAGAGAGAATACAGATGTATATACGTACCTGATACACAACATATTACAGAAAACATAAGAAAAATATCTACACTCCTGGAAATGGAAAAAAGAACACATTGACACCGGTGTGTCAGACCCACCATACTTGCTCCGGACACTGCGAGAGGGCTGTACAAGCAATGATCACACGCACGGCACAGCGGACACACCAGGAACCGCGGTGTTGGCCGTCGAATGGCGCTAGCTGCGCAGCATTTGTGCACCGCCGCCGTCAGTGTCAGCCAGTTTGCCGTGGCATACGGAGCTCCATCGCAGGCTTTAACACTGGTAGCATGCCGCGACAGCGTGGACGTGAACCGTATGTGCAGTTGACGGACTTTGCGCGAGGGCGTATAGTGGGCATGCGGGAGGCCGGGTGGATGTACCGCCGAATTGCTCAACACGTGGGGCGTGAGGTCTCCACAGTACATCAATGTTGTCGCCCGTGGTCGGCGGAAGGTGCACGTGCCCGTCGACCTGGGACCGGACCGCAGCGACGCACGGATGCACGCCAAGACCGTAGGATCCTATGCAGTGCCGTAGGGGACCGCACCGCCACTTCCCAGCAAATTAGGGACACTGTTGCTCCTGGGGTATCGGCGAGGACCATTCGCAACCGTCTCCATGAAGCTGGGCTACGGTCCCGCACACCGTTAGGCCATCTTCCGCTCACGCCCCAACATCGTGCAGCCCGCCTCCAGTGGTGTCGCGACAGGCGTGAATGGAGTGACAAATGGAGACGTGTCGTCTTCAGCGATGAGAGTCGCTTCTGCCTTGGTGCCAATGATGGTCGTATGCGTGTTTGGCGCCGTGCAGGTGAGCGCCACAATCAGGACTGCATACGACCGAGGCACACAGGGCCAACACCCGGCATCATGGTGTGGGGAGCGATCTCCTACACTGGCCGTACACCACTGGTGATCGTCGAGGGGACACTGAATAGTGCACGGTACATCCAAACCGTCATCGAACCCATCGTTCTACCATTCCTAGACCGGCAAGGGAACTTGCTGTTCCAACAGGACAATGCACGTCCGCATGTATCCCGTGCCACCCAACGTGCTCTAGAAGGTGTAAGTCAACTACCCTGGCCAGCAAGATCTCCGGATCTGTCCCCCATTGAGCATGTTTGGGACTGGATGAAGCGTCGTCTCACGCGGTCTGCACGTCCAGCACGAACGCTGGTCCAACTGAGGCGCCAGGTGGAATTGGCATGGCAAGCCGTTCCACAGGACTACATCCAGCATCTCTACGATCGTCTCCATGGGAGAATAGCAGCCTGCATTGCTGCGAAAGGTGGATATACACTGTACTAGTGCCGACATTGTGCATGCTCTGTTGCCTGTGTCTATGTGCCTGTGGTTCTGTCAGTGTGATCATGTGATGTATCTGACCCCAGGAATGTGTCAATAAAGTTTCCCCTTCCTGGGACAATGAATTCACGGTGTTCTTATTTCAATTTCCAAGAGTGTACTATACAAGTCATAATGTATACATATATCAGGACATTGCATTCAGATTTTTGGATCTGTGGAACATTCTGTCACAAGACAATTGATACAGAGCGAAAACTACAACATTACAACACCAAACTATAGAAATAAATACAGAGACAATGTAAATTACTTTAATTACAAACTGCAAGTTTACATCCTTAAAATCACACCTTGAAAATCTTCAAAAGAGAAAAGAAACATTCAGAACCTGAGTGGGCAGACTCGAAAAACTCACGACAATGGGTACAGACCAGAAGAATGTACTTAATTATGAGTAGGAATATAGCAAAAAAACAATCAGCCACATAAACTAGAGTATTTAAGGATATGTTGAGTCATGAAAGGACAAAATAATGAAAAAATATTTGGGCCTAAGCTTACGATGAAGGAACTGACCCAAGTTCAACCATATATAAAGAGAAATTATAAGAAGCATCCAGCCTCAATCAATAGTCACATGCTCTCCTTGAGCATACACGCACAGTCACAATGGCCTGGGGTGCCCCAAACAGAGTTGAGTGTGAGTTTCCCCACTACTCAAATTCCAATGAGGTACAATATAACAGTACTCAGGATAAATAGAGGTAAACAGTCATAAATAGCATTGAATGACGACATAATCAAGTAGCTTGAGAGCCAAAATCAGGGTATGCAAGCAGTGATGTTACATTTTGTTATATTTTCTATACTAGTAAATTTCTTCCACACTATTTGCTAATTGTCCATACAAATTAACCTAGATACAGATTCATTTACAGTTGATAAAAAATACTGATTTAAAGTTATATATTGTATTGGGAAGTTAATCCCGCTACTTGAAAAAACATACGTTTATGTGGAATAACACTGTCTTCGACAGTCTTGGCTAACAATTTACAAATTTCTGTCACGATGTTCATGCAGTTGACAGATGCTTAGTACATTACCCAGCACCTCTGAGCACTTGTAAGTTGACTGGTCCAGCAGGGTACAGCTATACAGCAGTGTGGGTAGTGGCTCCACCCACATCTTTCAATTTCTTCCCTAGAGTTCTGCAAAGGATAGGCAACTTCCTGTATAGCATTCACATCAAATACTGAAACATTGTTTTGTGCTGGCCGCGGTTGCCAAGCGGTTCTAGGCACTTCAGTCAGGAACCGCGCGACTGCTACAGTCGCAGGTTCGAATCCTGCCTTGGGTATGGCTGTGTGTGATGTCCTTAGGTTAGTTAGGTTTAAGTAGTTCTAAGTTCTAGGGGACCGATGACCTCAGATGTTAAGTCCCATAGTGCTCAGAGCCATTTGAACCATTGTTTTGCATACAACATTCATGACAAACAAAACACAATTATATGGTCTTAAGAATCTGCAAACACAGTGTGTATTCCCTTCCCGACTAGGGCTCACTATGCATCCATGTTCAAAGGTCTTATCTTCTACACTATACTTGATTTGCTTACCAGTAGCTCCTCTTATCATTACACCTACAATTGGAATTTCCACAAAATTCTTACTATACTTAACCTTGGCTATAAATTGTTCAGATATACCACAAATCAGGCTATCTGTATCAGTGAAACAGCTCTTTTCCCACTGATCAATCTTAATCTTAATGTAAGGACACCCAAAATCTGAATCACAATCTCTGTTATTAGACATTTCATGCAAAAGGTCACTTTCAATTTCATCAAATGCTTGACTACTATCATAGCATTACATTGGTTACTCATGTTGTCAGGTAGAGATTGAACACAATGAGTGGATTTCATAGCACAACTAATGTCACTTATTACAAAAGGAACACAAAATATATTACTGTCTAAATTACACTTCCTGCTTAGATCTTCTTTCACTTCATTCCATCAATTTGAATACAAATTTTGACTAACCATGGCTAACTTATTCCAGTATGCACATTTATCTATGTTATCATCAATCTGGTCCTAAACAAACTTCAAAAAGTTTTCACCTTTACTCTCTAGGCTCATGTTTACTGTTTGGATAGTTACTCGGCATTAACGAAAGACTGCTTTGATTGGACTGGTATTCCATGACTCTCATATCATCAAATGCATCACGTACTTTATCAGTATTGTCAACATTATTCACAAACAACTCTGAAACTTCATTATTCTTAAACTCCACAAATATGTGATATTCATCATCATCATCATCATCATCATAATATTCTTCCAAAATTACTTTATCAACAACACCATTAACAATGCAAGTCTCATCTCCATGAACACCTACATCCATTTGCAATAAGCTCTACCAGTCTGACTTACCAACCCCAGTTATTTCATAGTTCTCATTCACATCTAGATCGAAAATACCACGTAGTTCAGATCCAAGACTGTCATCACCTGATATACATACATCAATAACACCGTTTTCCAGAAAGAGAAGAAATCATTAGTACATACTACTTCAAAATGCTCAATTATCTCACATTCTGGTTTGTGATTAGTACCTACATCATCATAAATAAACATAGTATCCCAAAACTTTTGATCAAAACATAATGAGAAATCTGATATTCCTTCTCTTCAACTTCAGATAACTGTGCCATATCATTAACACTGTTATTATTGTCTAATTGCAAGTGTAACTTGGGGCCTCTGCTCATTGTATTTCCTTGCCCCAAAACAGTGGATCGTTATTGAGGCAGACTGCTGTCTTCCAAGTAGCTACTTCTATGATTATTTCTCCTATTAAATTGCCGATAGTTATCCCCATTATTCTTGTTCTTCTAATGTTCAAAATTTCTCTCTCTATTAACATTTTGATCATGATAGGAAGTTACTATTATCTCTGTTTCTGTAGTTATTCCCATTGTGATCTCTATCATTCCAATTGTTGTGGTACATACTGCTTTCTACTGCCCTATCCTGCCTGGCGTTCTACAGATCGGAGCGTGGAATGTCAGATCACTTAATCGGGCAGGTAGGTTAGAAAATTTAAAAAGGGAAATGGATAGGTTAAAGTTAGATATAGTGGGAATTAGTGCAGTTCGGTGGCATGAGGAACAAGACTTCTGGTCAGGTGACTACAGGGTTATAAACACAAAATCAAATAGGGGTAATGCAGGAGTAAGTTTAATAATGAATAGGAAAATAGGAATGCGGGCAAGCTACTACAAACAGCATAGTGAACGCATTATTGTGGCCAAGATAGATACGAAGCCCACACCTACTACAGTAGTACAAGTTTATATGCCAACTAGCTCTGCAGATGACGGAGAAATTGAAGAAATGTATGATGAAATAAAAGAAATTATTCAGATAGTGAAGGGTGACGAAAATTTAATAGTCAGGGGTGACTGGAATTCTGTAGTAGGAAAAGGGAGAGAAGGAAACATAGTAGGTGAATATGGATTGGGGGGGAAGAAATGAAAGAGGAAGCCGCCTTGTAGAATTTTGCACAGAGCATAACTTAATCATAGCTAACACTTGGTTCAAGAATCATGAAAGAAGGTTGTATACATGGAAGAACCCTGGAGATACTAAAAGGTATCAGATAGATTATATAATGGTAAGACAGAGATTTAGGAACCAGGTTTTAAATTGTAAGACATTTCCAGGGGCAGATGTGCCCTCTGACCACAATCTATTGGTTATGAACTGTAGATTAAAATTGAAGAAACTGGAAAAAAGTGGGAACTTACGGAGATGGGACCTGGATAAACTGAAAGAACCAGAGGTTGTACAGAGATTCAGGGAGAGCATAAGGGAACAATTGACAGGAATGGGGGAAAGAAATACAGTAGAAGAAGAATGGGTAGCTTTGAGGGATGAAGTAGTGAAGGCAGCAGAGGATCAATTAGGTAAAAAGACGAGGGCTAGTAGAAATCCTTGGGTAACAGAAGAAATATTGAATTTAATTGATGAAAGGAGAAAATATAAAAATGCAGTAAATGAAACAGGCAAAAAGGAATACAAACGTCTCAAAAATGAGATCGACAGGAAGTGCAAAATGGCTAAGCAGGGAGGGCTGGAGGATAAATGTAAGGATGTAGAGGCTTATCTCACTAGGGGAAAGATAGATAATGCCTACAGGAAAATTAAAGAGACCTTTGGAGAGAAGAGAACGACTTGTATGAATATCAAGAGCTCAGATGGCAACCCAGTTCTGAGCAAAGAAGGGAAGGCAGAACGGTGGAAGGAGTATATAGAGGGTCTATACAAGGGCAATGTACTTGAGGACAATATTATGGAAATGGAAGAGGATGTAGATGAAGATGAAATGGGAGATACGATACTGCGTGAAGAGTTTGACAGGGCGCTGAAAGACCTGCGCTGAAACAAGGCCCCGGGAGTAGACAACATTCCATTAGAACTTGGGAGAGCCCGTCCTGACAATTCTCTACTATCTGGTAAGCAAGATGTATGAGACAGGCGAAATACCCTCAGACTTCAAGAAGAATATAATAATTCCAATCCCAAAAAAAGCAGGTGCTGACAGATGTGAAAATTACCAAACAATCAGTTTAATAAGTCACAGCTGCAAAATTCTAACGTGAATTCTTTACAGATGAATGGAAAAAATAGTAGAAGCCGATCTCGGGAAAGATCAGTTTGGATTCCGTAGAAATACTGGAACACGTGAGGCAATACTGACCTTACGACTTATCTTAGAAGAAAGATTAAGGAAAGGCAAACCTACGTTTCTAGCATTTGTAGACTTAGAGAAAGCTTTTGACAATGTTGACTGGAATACTCTCTTTGAAATTCTAAAGGTGGCATGGGTAAAATACAGGGAGCGAAAGGCTATTTACAATTTGTACAGAAACCAGATGGCAGGTATAAGAGTCGAGGGACATGAAAGGGAAGCAGTTGTTGGGAAGGGAGTAAGACAGGGTTGTAGCCTCTCCCCGATGTTATTCAATCTGTATATTGAGCAAGCAGTAAAGGAAACAAAAGAAAAATTCGGAGTAGGTATTAAAATCCATGGAGAAGAAGTAAAAACTTTGAGGTTCGCCGATGACATTGTAATTCTGTCAGAGACAGCAAAGGACTTGGAAGAGCAGTTGAATGGAATGGATAGCGTCTTGAAAGGAGGATATAAGATGAACAGCAACAAAAGCAAAACGAGGATAATGGAATGTAGTCGAATTAAGTCGGGTGATGCTGAGGGAATTAGATTAGGAAATGAGACACTTAAAGTAGTAAAGGAGTTTTGCTATTTGGGGAGCAAAATAACTGATGATGGTCGAAGTAGAGAGGATATAAAATGTAGACTGGCAATGGGAAGGAAAGCGTTTCTGAAGAAGAGAAATTTGTTAACATCGTGTATAGATTTAAGTGTCAGGAAGTCGTTTCTGAAAGTATTTGTATGGAGTGTAGCCATGTATGGAAGTGAAACATGGACGATAAATAGTTTGGACAAGAAGAGAATAGAAGCTTTCGAAATGTGGTGCTACAGAAGAATGCTGAAGATTAGATGGGTAGATCACATAACTAATGAGGAAATATTGAATAGGATTGGGGAGAAGAGAAGTTTGTGGCACAACTTGACGAGAAGAAGGGGTCAGTTGGTAGGACATGTTCTGAGGCATCAAGGGATCACCAATTTAGTACTGGAGGGCAGCGTGGAGGGTAAAAATCGTAGAGGGAGACCAAGAGATGAATACACTAAGCAGATTCAGAAGGATGTAGGCTGCAGTAGGTACTGGGAGATGAAGAAGCTTGCACAGGATAGAGTAGCATGGAGAGCTGCATCAAACCAGTCTCAGGACTGAAGAACCAACAACAACACATCCTGCCTGTCAACTTATCGTACAAATTGTTCAGAACAATTGTCAGGTCCATGTACGAAAACCCATTGCAACCTTTCTGGTAATCTCCTTTTAAGTGCATCAGTCAGGGTTATTTTGACAAATGGTTTGTCAAGATGTGCAAATTTTTTTAAGTTGGTTCTTACAAAACTCTTTCAGAGTACTGTCCCTATTCCTATAATTAGGACCATTCAAATATTCACTTTTAATTTTCACCTGTTCAGCTTCTGACAAAAATTTATTTAAAAAACTTTTCTTGAAACTTTGATGTTTCCCACTGACTAAAATTCAAATGTACCTGTGATAGAGCTTCGCCTTCAAAACATGTTTTAACGAATTTACTTTTTGGATTATCACTCATGCCTGACACAAAACTATCTCTGCAGTGGAGCAGGAAATCCACTGGATGTGAATTATCTGAAGGAAAACTTTTGATTCGAGTGTTGAAACACACAATGCCTTTGTTTGTACACAAATAATGGTTGATATACATTTTCTGAACTGCTGAAATTTTTTGATTTAAAACTGTTAATTTAGTTTGCATATTCTTTTCAACATGTAAAATGTTTTGATCTAAACTAGTGATGCTTTGTTCCATTTTCTTCACTGCAGCCTTCGGATCAACTGTGACATCATTAACATTCTTTGGCTGTCTTGCTGATTCAACAGTGAACTCATTTTCCAAAACAGTAAATTTATTTTCTAAAACATCAACTTCTTCATTCACTCTGACAACTCATTTTTTGCTCTGAAACCTGATTACTAAGTTGGTCCATTTGGTCTTGCACACTCTCCAATTTACTATTGTTACCTTTGTTCATTTCCTCTATCTTTGCCAAAATTAGCTGCAAAATATCAGTTTTTACTGTTTCTTTGCTGACTATGCTTTCACTTGTCTCAAACATGTCCTGATTGGTTCCCACAGCTTCCTCTTCTTCATCACACCTGCCCTCGTCTCTATTCATTTTGTTAACAAGTGCACAAGTCCACAAACACATTAATTTCACAAATAGTTTGTACTTATCTTCCCGTTTTGATGTCATCATAGTCATAAAGCCCTCTTTCATTTGACCGGTCTGCCATTGTTGGTAGTACATCGTCACTGTTGATACGACTTTGTTGGGCAGTCTTTGGTCTTCTTCTTCCGCATGATCAGAAATTCATTTATACATTAACTGCAAATGGCACAAAGCACTCTCCCTTATTCTGCAACGGACAAAACTTCACTATCAGTCAGTTGATCCTGGATGATGTGCCATCGCTTGTAAACTACCCCTCCCTCACATCATTTGTTGATTGTCACTGACTTCATAATTAACTCTTTTAATAAGCCTTGAGAAGGGGTAATATTTGCAATCAACTTTTTATTTATATTATTTTCTCGTAGTTGGCTCCAGGGGCTGATTCTTGAAGCTGAAATTTTTGACATTATAGGTTCTCATGGTTCCAACTGATGTAAACAACGCTGAAGTATTGCCTGAACAGTAATTTTTGTATCTGCAATTTTTATTCTTTCACATTTTCCTACTTCACACAGTCTTCACAATTTCCACTTCAACATATTGGAAATTGCATTGTTTTTGCCAAAAATAAAAACATGTACGATCACATCAGAGGCATGCCCACTACTACTCATCCATTCAGCGTTATTGACAATATTCCAAATAGTTTATATATTTTCTTGACAAATGAATCTCCACCAATTTACATAATTATTTTATAAATGAATCCAGAAGTAAACATAATAAATATCATCAGATTCTATAATTAATAATAGAAATTTTAAGTGTGCCAGATACTTCATATTTCAAATATTTAGAAAAAAATACTGAGATAATATTAACCTGTTTAAAAAGGAAAAGTAAAGCTAGAGAGGGTGTCCCTTTACATACCTCTGAGGATGTCTCCAGCATTAAAGGATGTAGCACTAAGCAAAGAAATGTGCCTTAGACCATAGCCTAATTCCAATTTTGTGGATCTCATAATGCTGTCAGAATGGTTACTGTAATAACGTGGTCTAGGTTTGCTTAGTCTCTTCAAAATTATTTCTACTTAAGTGTGGTTTCAGTTGCCTGAGGCTGCGGTCGTGTGTGTGTGTGTGTGTGTGTGTGTGTGTGTGTGTGTGTGTGTGTTTTGTCTGTTGTTAACAAATGCCTTAATAGCCGAAAGCTTGAATTGTGGCAGTCTTTTTGTCAGGCCTATCTGCGACTCAGCATCTCTGCCATATGTTGAGTAGCAACTTTCCTTTTCATAATATTGCTACATTCCATCCTGGATTTTCAATTGTTTGTGTTATGATTGCAATTTTAATGATTCTCTGTGTGACTTGCTTTAAGTGCTGTACCATAAAAGAGTAAAACAGGCGTTTTTGTTCTGTTATGCCTTTCAGTTTAATAAAAACCATCTAATAGTTTTTAAATTTACATGTGTTATTTTATCGTAAGAAACTAAAATTACATCAGGTTATAGGCCCAAGTTTGTTTTAAATAAACGGAATCTGCGATAAATACCTGGCCTCAAGTGTACTCTCACATAAAGTTAAGCCGAGATAGCAATTGAAACGGAAAAATATCGTATTCCTTTATTGGACGGAATTAATTTCAACAACGGATATTCAGGATGGAAATTCTCCTTGAGGAACTAGAACTATTACCATTTGTGCAAGTGAATTATCTCACAAAGTTGGAATCTGTCGATTGAGAGGAGAACACACAGTGTGCCGCAAAGGAAACACGATTGGCTGAAATGGATAAACAAGATCATTAATGCAAGTCTCATCTTGTTCAACGCATTGCCGACAGTCATTTGGTACACAAAAGGTACGGCAACTTATTTTGATTTATGGACCTCACTGTGCAATACGTTCGAGAGAAAAGGAATTGCTGGTCAACTTCGGTTGAGAAAACAATTATTAACTATGAAATTTAATGCAACAAAAGATTTGCTAGCTAACCACTTTCTGAAGTTTGATAAACTAATTCGTGATTTACATTCGACTGGAGCTACTGTCGAAGAAACAGACATAGTGTGCCATTTGCTTTTAACGATGCCTGCGGAATACATAGTAGTGGTCACTGCAATTTAAATGCTCTCAATGGAAGAATTGACGCTGAGCTTCATGAAAAATAGGCTACTGGATGAAGAATCGAAGCGGAAGGGAGTCAGGAATAACAAAAATGATGAAACACCGCCTCCTACAGCTTTTCTGACTCAATGGTATCTACAAAAATGGTTCGTCAGACACCAGTTAAACTAGAAGTCAACAAGAAGCTTGTTTCAACTTTACTTGTCACCGTTGCGAGAAGCCTGGACACAAAAGGGCTAATTGTAGAGTTAGGTTACCAAACAAGAACTCAGGAATCAGCAACTGTGATCATAGCTAACGTCAAAGAGGTGGATGGGTTTTCTTTGCAGCATCAAATGAGGATCAGTCAATGAACAACATAAATTGGTTCTTGTACTCTGGAGCTACAGAACATCTTATTAATAGTAAGATACCTCTCACAAATTTAAGGAAAGTGGAACAGCCAATTAAAGTCAGAGTAGCTAAGTCAGGCATTTTTCTTGAGGCTAAAGTAAAAGGAGAAATTGAAGTCACTAGTGTGGTAAAAGGAAAGGAAATTCAGATAACGATTAAAGATGTTGTATCTGTGCCTGATCTTGATTATAATTTGCTGTCAGTTAGAAAATTGCAAAGGAATGGTTTTAGTATCATGTTTGAAAAGGCTCAAGGTTAAATTAGAAAAGGAAAAGAAACTGTTGCCATTGCAAATAGGAATGAATCTCCGTTATATGTTCTAAATTTTTTGCCACAAAAAGCCTTGTCAGCTGCTTCAACTGCAACTAATGCAAAACTGTGGCATAGCAGAGTAGGCCATTTGAGTTATGATAACATTAAACACCTCCAGTCACAAGCTGATGGTATGGAACTGGACACTTCAACAATCCCCATGGAACAATGTTCAAATTGTGTTGTAGGAAAACAATCACAGCTGCCATACAATCACAATAGGAAACATCCCACCAGACCTCTTCAGTTGATCCACAGTGAACTGTGTGGGCATATTGCACCAGAATCATTCGACAGAAAGAAGTATGTGCTCACGTTCGTCGATGACTTTACACATTTCACAGTGGCCTATGCACTGGAATCTTCTATCTGAAGATGTTTCACGCCATGGCTACAGCTCATTTCAACTTGAAGATTAGCAGATGGCGCTGTGACAGTGGTCGTGAACACATTTCAAATGAATTGAAACAGTTTTTTGAAGAACAAGGAATACAGTTTGAGTTTACAATCAGCTATACTCCTCAGCAAAATGGTGTTTCAGAGCGAATGAACAGAACCATTATTGAGAAAGCTCATTGTATGGTACTTCAGTGTAAATTAGATAAAATGTTCTGGTGAGAAGCTGTTTGTAGTGCCGTGTACCTGCTTAACAGAAGTCCTACCGCGGCTTTGGAAGGAAAGGTGTCTGCAGCTTTGTGGTATAAGAAGCAGCCTAATTTGAGTAAGCTGAGAGTGTTCGGATGTATTGCTTATCTACTAGTACCAAAGGAATTGAGAACAGGGGAATTTGAAGGCAAGTCCTTAATATGCTATTTCACTGGTTACTGTCCTAATGGCTACAGGCTTTGGTGTCCAGAGGAAGGAGAAATAGTTACAGGAAGGAACATTGTTTTCTACGAAGGAAGATTTGACTTTGAAAGTAAACCAGCTGAGGACTGGATCCCAGAATCTGTACAGGAATCATACGAGAAGGATGATAATGAAGAAAACATCGTTGAAGAAGATGCCAAACCAAGTGATGGGGGTCATGAAAGAATTCCGATACCAGATCTGACCAGTGATGAAGAGGAACCTGAAAATTTATCAGGAAAGAAAACTGTTCGATGTACTACCAGGAAGAAGAACCCTCCTAATTATCTGAAAGACTATGCTGTTCTTGCACTCAGTGCTGATTCATTTGTGGATGATGTACCGAAAAGTTACAAGGGAACTGCAAATCATGAAGATAAGGAACACTGGTGTAAAGCAGTACAGGGTGAAACTGACTCTATAAAGGAAAACAAGATTAGATCTTTGTTAAATTACCACCTGGAAGGAAGACTATTGGCAGTGAGTGGGTGTTCATATTAAAAAAAGGACAAGGATGCACATATCAGAAGACTCAAGGCTAGACTTGTGGCAAAAGGATGTTCAGAGAAAAGGGGATTTGACTATGATGAAACATACGCACCAGTGACTCAACTTGCAGCTGTATGAATAATGCTAGTTATTGCAATCCAACCAGAACTGGTTCTGGAACAATTTGATGTCACCAACACTTTTCTTCATGGATTACTCAAGGAGGAAATATACATGACTATTCCTGAAGGAGTGGGTATTGCAGAAGAACTGAAAGACACAACCGGTTTGGTTTGCAGGTTACAGAAATCTTTATGTGGCTTAAAGCAAGCACCTCTAGCATGGAATCATTCTATTCATACCTTTCTTATGTCTATACGATTCACTCAGTCAGAAGCAGATAAATGTCTTTACGATATGATTTTAAAGGAAGTTGTCATTTATATTGTGCTCTATGTTGATGACACTTTGATGGCAGGAAATAATAGAGAGGAAGTGGACAGAGGGAACTTTAAGTTAAAACATAAGTTCAAACTAAAGGAACTGGGAGAACCACAATCATACTTGGGAATCGAGATTTCTATGGACAATAGAGAAATGTATCTGAGCAAAACATCATATTGGAAGAATTTACTACAACGATTCAACATGCAAGATTGTAATCTTGTCAAGACGCCAATGGAAGTTAAACTGGAAATCAAGGAAGGAAAAATGATCGATAAGTCCTGCAGAGAGTTGATTGGATGTTTGATGTATGCAATGACAGCAACGAGATCTGATTTGTGTGCTGTGATCAACTTCTTGAGCAGATACTGAAACAATCCATTGGAAAAACTCTGGAAAAGCTTAAAAAGAGTTTTGAGATATATCAAAGGAACTGTCAATATGAGACTACATTATTGAAAGGGAAATAAAGAAGTTCTTCTGTCCTATGCTATTGCAAACTGGAATAGAAAAGAAGATGCAAGATCTACCCCTGGTTATCTATTAAAATGTTTTGATAACACCATCTGTTGGACAACAGAGTGGACAAGTGTTGCTTTGTCTTCTACAGAGGCAGAATATGTAGCTCTGGTGACAGCAGCAGCTGAGTTACTCTTGGTGAAATATTTGCTGGACAATATTCAAAGTCCACTCCAGCTACCAATTCGTATATTTGAGGATAATCAGTCCTGTATATGGTTATTGAAAACATGGGAACATCGATGGTTGAGACATGTCAATGTTAAACATAATTTTGTGCATCAACTTCACCACCGCAGGACCATCAAGGCCGAGCATGTACGTTTGGAGGACCAGATTGCAGATATTTTTACCAAGGGCTTACCAGCTCCTAGATTCATTGCTTTGAGGTGCTTGTTGGTTTTATTTTAATTTTTGTTAACATTAAATGTAAAATCATTAAATTCAGGAGGGGTGTTAAGAATGCAATTTTAATGATTCGCTGTGTGGCTTGCGCTAAGTGCTGTACCATCAAAGAATAAAACATGCTTTTTTGTTCAGTTGTTCTGTTACGCCTTTCAGTTTAATAAAAACCACGTAATATTTTTTTAACTTTACTTGTGTTATTTTATCGTAAGAAACTAAAATTACGTCTTTTGATTTCTACTAAAGTCTCATTTTTGTACTGAAGACAAAAATTAGTTTCATTCACCCTTAGATAACTTAATTGGTAAACTTACTCTAAACTGAGAAATAGTGTGTACTGGTAATTACAGGAGGCATTGCAGAAGCCTCTCAAAATTCTGAAATTCTTACCCATAAACACCTCTTCCCCCTCCTGTCTGTGTGTTTTCTTTATTGTGTGTCTTTCTGGTTGTGATATTAACACATCCACTAACTCAAGTAAATCTCAAATCTTTCATCTAGAGCTTCTATAAAGAAGTGGTACAAGTACTTAGACAGTAGGTAATACAGATGGATATATTTGGCTGAATACCACCTCCACTAATTTTACCAGAGGCAGATTCTAGTGCTTAATTTCAGGGGGGAAGTCTAGTGCTGCTGGTACACACACATTAGCTAGATTTCAGAACAAATATTTCCTTAGTCAGTGTGTGTGTGTGTGTGTGTGTGTGTGTGTGTGTGCGGAGGGGGGGGGGGGGGGGAGAGTAAGTTGGGAAGGCCAAAGGAAGCGCTCTTCAGACCCACCTGTAATAAGTGAAGGAAAACAAAGACGGACAGAAGGGTGTCAGAGTAAGAGCTGTGACATTGGTAAGTGCTGTACCAGTTTGTACAGAGGTAAGGACAGTGATAAGTAAAAGATAACGCCAAGGAGCATGTTCTTGGCTAGAATAGTACTCATTATCTTGTATTCTCCTTGCTTACAAACTGCATGATTTGTAGACAAATAAGTTGGCTTTCTATTTGTCTGAGAATAATCTGAAAATATAACGCAGCTGCTAAGTTTGACTCCATTTTGTTTTCTAATTTTATTTACAGTTGGATTGTGGCAGAGAGTCCCTGTGCTCCAACCACCACTGCATTCCCAAAGCCTTGGAATGTGATGGCAACAATAACTGTGGGAACAACAGTGAAGAAGTAAATTGTGAGATCTAAATTGAAATTTGTTAAATGTCTTCATGTTAAAGACAACTGATATGTGATAAAGGGTCCAGACTCACTCTTCTTCAAATCCTATCTGCTTGAGGACCCTTCAATGTAGAAATATTGTGACCCTGTATTCAGCATCAGACCTAAACATAATTCATTCTTCTAGAGCATTTTTTGTCGGTATATGATGTAAAATAGTACATGATCATGATAGCATTATTTACTATTTTCTGGTTAGCCTACTTTTTCTTACTATAAAACTTTCAACTGACAAATGTCGTCTAGTCTATAAAACAAAGAAAACCATAAGGATGGAACATACTAACTTGTGCTTTTCATGTATGTCAATGCACAAATTTAATGGCAGACCATAATTTTGTAGTTCCTTGTAACTTGCATGTAAGAAAGTTCAGACTGGCACATAGTGGGCACAGGCTTGACTTGAAACCTCAATCCTGAATTCGTTTATTAACATGCTTTAGTCAGCCTTTGAGATGAAAGTGAAGTGATACTACCATAAAACTTCAAACAGCAGTACTAAATTTATCTATCAAAAATTAAAATTTCACTGTACTTTAGCATGGACAAATTATTTCAAAATTGGGGCAGACAGATGGGTGGCCAGTATATAGTCAAAATTAAGTTGAAGGTTGTCAGTGTTCCCTCTTGTCAGCCTGTCACCCTTTCCTCTCTGAGGGAGAAGACAAGCGTTCTGAAATCTGAGATGGTTTGTGCCACTAAACATGTTGATTCCTAATACTTGAAATTTCACCTCCTAGAGGCAAGTTGTGATAAAGAATTCAGCTTCACTGTAATTTGCTTCAAAATTTCTTCTTGTATTTGAGACTGCATTTAAAGTCCCTACTCATATCTATATGTGGAATCAAATTTTCTTCTTGTATTTGAGACTGCATTTAAAATCCTTACTCATACCTATACATGGAATGTTACAAGGAAACTTAAAACTTTAAAGCCCAGCCACTTAAAAACAGTCAGAGTTAAACATGAGGTTGCACATGACTCAAGTTCCAATGAGATACAGTAAAACAGTACTCAGGATAAACACAGGTAATCACAGTCATAACCAACTTGGAATGATGACATAATCGAGTAGCATGAGGACCAAAATCATTGTGTGAAATCAGAACTGTGTGCATCTTGTTATACAGTCTATCTTGATTTTTATCAAAATCATAAATGTCTTCCACACTATTTGCTAATTGTTCATACAAACTGATCTATGTACATAGAAGCCTAGAAGATTCATTTACAGTTTAAAAAAGTACGCACCAAGTGTTGAGATAAGAAAATTCCTAGAAATGTATCACTGCTAACATAACAGTGCCTAATTTTATCAGATTATGATGATTATTTACAAAATGGTTCATAGATTGTACTCCTGAAATTCTTAAGTTTTCACATTTCTGTGTTAAACATAATAAAATCATCTGTCTATCTGACATCAACCTTCCACAGCATTATACCAAAGATACATAATGTATTAGGAAGTTAATCCTCCTACTTGAAAAAAACATATGTTTATGTGGAAATACACTGTCCATAGCAGTGACTTCTTTTCTAACCAGATAGTTCCTTGAAAGTTTTTTTTGTACAAGAATTTTGCATATAGGATAATTTCTTGGCTAACAATCTACAAATTTCAATCACAAGACTGATGCAGTTGACAGATGCTTGAGTACATTACCCAGCACTTATGATCTCTTGAAAGCCGACTGGACGAACAAGGGTGCAGCCATACAGGAGTGTGGGAGTGGATCCACCCACATCTTTCAGTTTCCTCCCTAGATTTCTCATCACATGCTCCAATAGACAGGTAACTTCCTGTCTAGCTTTGTTTTATGTACTAAGTATGCTGTTCAATACCTCTCTCACATCACACAGCATATGTTTTCCCTATCTGCATTGAAAAAATAAGTATTCAGGGTTCACACCAGGATTGATTAAAAAGTGCTCACACATATGGTACATTAATAAACAGAGCTGAATGCAATGAAAAAAAAAATGAACTAGTAAAGTAATATACACATATATATTAAAGATATCTTAAAGTAACATTTACATAGCAATTATCAGATTAAATGAAATTAACCAAGACAGGTCGGACTGCAGTGATGAAGCATCCAACAAATGCCTACAAAGTGAGTATGGACCATAATCCCTGATGTACTGACATAAGAATTCTGTGTTTAACATACACATGTGTTTGGTTTGCACATATGAAAATTCAAGATACTGTTCCTAATATTTAAAAAATCTACTCACCAAGCGGCAGCATATCTCACACATAAAAGACTGTTGTGATTGACAAGTTTTTGGAGCCAGAAGAAATTAACGTAAATTAAGGCCAGGTGGGTGGTGAGAACCTAGGACATGTTGTAGTGCTAGTTCCCACCTGGAGAGTTCTTGATGGAAGATGACTTTCTTCCTTGCTAGACCAGGCCCTTTTTCGCATATCTCTTGTTGCAATTTGTCCAGGAGGTTAGCATAGTATTCTCCAGTAATTGTTTGCACAGTGGGGAGATAATCTACAAATAGAATCCCCTTTGTCTCTGGGGTATAGTAGTGCACCCAAGTTTCATATGTGGTCCCAAACCGGCGCAAAAAATCTTCTTCTAAAACGGACCAAACATTGTTCCGAATGTCCATTCTCATGCGTTACTGATCCAGCGTCAAGAGCCGCCAGCACCCATCCTGCAGATAATTCTTTCATTTCTAATTCTTCTGTTAAAAGGTGATATACCCTTTCAGATGACATCTGGCAAGCATGAGCAATTTCATCCACTTTCAACCGGTGATTCTCCATGACCATTTTGTTCACATTTGTGATGATTTCTGGAGTAGTGACACATCAAGGACATGTAGTGCTAGTTTCCACCTGCGGAGTTGTTGGTTCTCGCCACCCGCCTGGCCTTAATTTACGTTAATTTCTTCTGTCTCAGCTTTTCTTTACTGTAACTAGTCTTTGCTTCACTCCATTTAATTCTCTACATCTTTAATTCTATCCGATGTGCTTTTCACCGCCCCTCCCATCTCTGTTACGTACAATGCACTTAGCTTCTGACTCTTATTAACTTGTGCACGATGTTTTAGTAGTAATCTGTCTTGCATATTAGCCTGTCTTCCGTCTTTAAGCTCTCAGGTTTTCAAATCTCATTTGATGCAGTCCCCAACAGTCAGTCTTTCCATCTTATCCCGTACAGTATGTCTCCCCTGACCCGCGGTTCATGGTGACTTTCCCAAAATCTACCCCTTTTCCTAGAACTCTCCAGTTCTTTTCCTTCACCCTTCTTTCTTCCCTTTCAACCCTTCTGCCTGAAGAATGAGCCACTGGCTCCAAAGGCTTGCCATCACAACAGTCTTTTATGTGTGTGCTCTGCCGTCACTTGGTGACTACATTTATCTATTTAATTGATTCCTAACATTTACAGTACACATGAATAAAATGAGTCTTCACTCATTTAACCACAACACCCATGACTTTACCCAAAAGAATTCATGACAATTAATTTTAATCACTTTCTACAGAGTATACATGAATAATAATAATATTCAACAGTAATAGCGTTCTAAAAAAAGAAATTTATCACTAGATATTTATTAGCATTGTCACATTTTGAAATTGTAAAAGGATCTCATTTAGTTGGTTCATTACTCTACATGACATTAATGAAAAACTGTTTTGACTGGACTGGTATTCCATGACACTCACTTAAAAATATCACATATCTTACCTGTATTGTCAACATCATTCACAAACGACTCTGAGACTTCATTATTCTTAAACTCCACAAATACCTGATACTCACCACCATCTTCATTATCATCATCATATTCTTCCAAAATTACTTAATCAACAGCATCATTAATAACACAAGCCTCATCTCATCAAAACCTCCATTCATTTGTGATAAGCTACCAGTCTGTCTTACCAACCTAAGTTACTTCACAGCTCTCATTCACATCTACATCAAAAATACCACCTAGTTCATAGCCAATGCAGACATCACCTGAATTGCATACATCAGCAACACAGTTTTGTGCCCAAGAGAAAAAATCATTAGTACTTACTATGAGGGTGGTTTGAAAAGTTCTCCGAATGGAATAGAAAAAAAGTACTTACATCACCGAAACATTTATTATTTTTCAGTGTAATTTCCTTGTAGGTTGATGCACTTGGTCCATCAATGTTCCAGTGCCTTGATCCCATCTCGAAAATAAGTTTCCTCCAGGCCTGCAAAATGGCTGTCAACTCCAGCTATCTGTTCTTCATTTGAAGTGAATCTTCATCCACCAAGAAAAATTTTCAGTTTTGGGAAGAGATGGAAGTCTGATGGATCCATATCAGGTGAATAAGGCAAGTGTGGCAACAATTCATATCTTAGTTTGTGTCATTTTGCCATTGTGATGGCACATGTGCGCAGGCGTGCATTGTCTTGATGGAAGATGACTTTCTTCCTTGCTAGACCTGGCCTTTTCACATACCTTTCATTGCAATTTGTCCTGGATTTTAGCATAGTATTCTCCAGTAATTGTTTGCAAAGTAGGGAGATAATCTACAAACAGAATTCCCTTTGCATCCCAGAACACCAATGCCATGACCTTTCCCGCTGAAGGGATTGTCTTTGCTTTCTTTGGTGGCAGAGAATTAGCATGAGTCCACTACTTTGATCGTTGTTTTGTCTCTGGGGTGTATTAGTGCACCCAAGTTTCAACTGTAGTCACAAACCAGTGGCAAAAATCTTGTTAGTTTTGCCTAAAATGAACCAAACACTGTTCCAATATGTCCATTGTCATGAGTTTTTGGTCCAGCGTCAAGAGTCACCAGCACCCATCCTGCAGATAATTTTTTCATTTCTAATTCTTCAGTTAAAATGTGACATAACCTTTCAGATGACATCTGGCAAGTATGAGCAATTTCACGCACCTTCAATCGGCGATCCTCCATGACCATTTTGCGCACTTTTGCAATGATTTCTGGTGTAGTGACACGTCTTGGCTGACAACTATGTGGATCATCATCTATGCTCTCCTGACCAAATTTAAATTCATTTGTTCACTTGGCAGCAGTTGAATATGAAGGAGCAGAGTCCCCCAGTGTATTCTGCAAATCAACATGTTCTTTACTTTCATATCTTTCTTTGCAAAGTACTTAATCACTGCTCGAGTCTCGATTTTTTCCATCTTTGCAAATCACTACGTGGGAACAACAACAGAGCCATGTGAATGCAACAGCTCCCTTCCAAGAGCACTGACATGGCACATGTTTACAGCTAGCGCTGACGTCTCGTGATAATTCCAAGAACTTTTCAAACCACCCTCGTACAACAAAATTCTCATTACCCTCACATTCTGGTTTGTGATTAAACACAGTATCCAAAAACTTTTGATCATACATAAATTAGAAGACTGATATTCCTTCTGTTCAGTTTCAGGTGCATGTGCCATATCATTAACACTGTTATTATTGTCTAATAGAAAGTGTAACTTGGGGGCCCTGTGCTTGTTATGTTTCCTCACCTCAAAGTTGTGGACCTTCATTGAAGCAAACTGCCCTTTCCCAAGTTCTTGTTTCTTCAATTAAAATGCCCATTGTTGTCCCAGCTATTCCTATCCTGCTGATGTCCAGACTTTCTCTCTATTGACACTTTGATCCTGATAGAAGTTACCATTATCTCTGTTTCTGTAGTTATTCCCATTGTGATCTCTATCATTCCAATTGTTATGGTACATACTTCTTTCTACTGACCTGTCCAGCTTGTCAACATATCATAAAAATTTTTCAAGACAATCGTCACGTCCATGTACTAAATCCCAGTGCAACCCTACTGGTAATCTCCTTTTAAGTGCATCAGTCAGGGTTATTTCATCAAATAGTTTGTCAAGATATCGTAATTTTTTACGTTAGTTCTTACAAAACTCTTTCAGAGTACTGTCAGTTTACCTATAATTTGTAGCATTCAAAAATTCACTTTTGGTTCTCCCCTGTTCTGCTTCTGACCAAAATTTATTTAAAAATTTTTTCTCAGAACTCTGATATTATTTCCCACTGACTTAAATTTAAATTGTTCCATGACAGAGCTTCACCTACAAGAAACCTTTTAGCAAATTTAATTTATTGACTGTCATTCATGCTTGACACACAACTATCTCTACAGTGGAGCAGAAAATCCACTAGATGTGAATTATCTGATGGAAAACTTTTGCTACGAGTTTTGGAACACACAACATCATTGTTTGCACAAAGATTTTGGTTAATATAAATTTTCTGAACTGCTGAATTTTTTTAATTTAAAACAGTTACATTAGTTTGTATATTGTTCTCTACATTTAACATTTTTGTGTTTACAATGACAACATTTTGTCGGGTTTTTCTGCTATGGCCTTCTCTTCAACTCTGATAGCATCAACATTCTTTGATTGTTTCACTGACTCAGCTACAAACTCATTTTCTAAAACAATAAATTTATTTTCTAAATCATCAACTTTTTCATTCACACTTTTTAACTCCTATGACAACCCATTTTTTAACTCTGAAACTTTACTACTAAGTTGATCTATTGGTTCTTGTACTCTGTCCATTTTGCTGTTGTTTTCAATTCTTATATCAGTTGAATGAGCATTAACTGCACTATATTTGCTATTGTTATCTGTCTTTATTTCCTTAGTTTTGCCAAAATTAACTGCAAAACATCAGTCTTTACTGTTTCTTTACTGATTATGATTTCACATGACTCAGACTTGTCCTGACTGTATCCTTCAGCTTTCATTTCTACCTCACTTTTGCTTTCGTTCCTGTTCATTTTGTTAACAAACACCCAAGTCCACAAACAAATTAACTTCAAAAGTAGTTTGTACTTATCTTTCCTTTTTGATGTCCCTGGCTGTAGTTGTAAAATCCTCGTCAATTTCATTTGATCTGGTCCATCATTATTGGTAGTACATTGTCACTGTTGGTATGAATATCATTTGTTGACCAGCCTCCAGGTTTTGCTCCATGCAATCAAAAATTTATTCGTACATAATTTTCAAAAATAAATGGAATAAAACAATTTCTGCAAAAGACAGAATTTCATTGTTAGTCAG
Organism: Schistocerca nitens; assembly: GCF_023898315.1. NCBI lineage: Eukaryota > Metazoa > Arthropoda > Insecta > Orthoptera > Acrididae > Schistocerca > Schistocerca nitens. Next base: position 598,528,083 of record NC_064620.1, on the reverse strand, counting down.
TTAATCCCAGATGACACCCACATTTGTAATCTACCCCCTCCTTCCTGTTTGCAGCTATTGTCCACATCAGCTTTTATGAAAATTTGAGAGAAGTGAAGATTACAACAAACTCTACATATCTTTTCATGCAGAGTTGGCTCCATCCTTCTTGTTGAGGGGTCTTATTCTTGAAGCTGAAATTCTCACATTTTAGGTCCTCATGGTTGAATTGATCTAAATAAATTTTAAGATTGTCATTGCAGAATTTTTGTTGTTACATTAATATATTTTTTCACATTTTAGTGTATCATACAGTCTTTTGATTTTTCACTTTAACAAACCCAAAATTACATTGCTCGCAAAGAATACAAAAATACATACGATCACATTAGAGACATGATTACTATGGCCTCACTCAGTGGAAATAACAATAGTCCAAAAGGTCTACAATTTTTCTTGGCAAATGAATTTCTATTCATTTTGATTATTATTTCATAAATGAATCCAGAAATAAATATAGTAAACAGTACTAGATTGAGAAATCTTAAGCATGCCAAATAATTCATTATTTCAAATGTTTCTAAAAATGTAACTGTACATTCAGAATTAGTACTTATCAATTATAAGATCCAAAGTAAAGTAACTGCTTTTCATAAATTTTAGGTTCAAATATAACATACTGTGTGTAAAATTATTTGTAAGTTTTTAGAAAAGCAGCTGAGATGATAATGACCTATCCAAAATACTGGTATCCACAACTACTATTAAGGAAAAGTAATGCTAAAGGAGGATGTCCCATCACAGATTCCAGATTCTTTTTACACAAATATCATGACTGAAAATATCGTCTGAATGACACAAGTACTGATTCATTATATACTGGAAAGAAAGTTATATTAAGAACAGAATAAATGCTCAGGAATTGACTGAGACTTGTTTTTAAAGCTTCAGCTTTTCAAATGACTAGTTAGTTAAAACATTACTCTAAACATTGACAAAAAGCACTATAAATAAAACTAATTTCCTTTTGTGAAAGAACGTAGTAAAATACAAATCATGACTTATTTACAACCTGTAGAGAAATAACACAAGATAAGCAAAAATAATAAGTTTACTTTACGTTACATGTGGCAAGGGCCTTATCGACCATACGCCTGCTCTATGAGCCTCTTCCACTTCTGCCTGTCCAATGCGCTGTTTGCCCAGTTGCTGCTGCTGTTCATTCTCATTGTGTCGTCCCAAATGTTATCCCGCCATCTGATTCTGTGTCTCCCTCTTCTTCTCGTTCCTTCTATTGTTCTGCTGAATGCCATTCTAGGTAGTCTATTCTCTGTCATTCTTGCTATGTGGCCTGCCCAATTCAACCTTCTCCTCTTGAGCACTTCGATGATGTTACGGTGTTTGTACAGCCCCCTTAATTCTTCATTTCTTCTTATTCTCCATTCCATGTTATTTTCGTCGTATTCAGGTCCAAAAATTTTCCTTAGTACTTTTCTTTCAAATATTAACAGTTTTTCTTCATCTTTCTTTCTAAATATTAATATTTCACGTCCATATAACGTCACAGGTATAATGGTCGATTGATATAAGTGGATTTTGAAGTTACTGCTAAGTGATCTTTTTCTTAGAATTTTGATGAAACTAAAAAGTGTCTTGTTTGCTATTGATAAAAGGGCATCTATTTCTATATCTGTTCTGTTGTTATTACTACAAATACTTCCTAGGTACTTGAAGTGGTCAACAGTCTTGAAATTGAATCCATCTACAGTCAGGGGTGCATCTTTTCTGGTTTTCTTACTTATAGGCAGGTATTCTGTCTTTTCTTCATTAACATGTAACCCTGTTTTCTCAGCACTTTTGTAGTAATTTTGCATCATTCTGATCAATTCTTGTTGGAACTATTTAAGAGTGCTACATCATCTGCTTAGGCAAGTCTTGTAATGTTCACATCCTGTAGCTGGATGTCTTGTGGACTGGTTTTAGAAAATTCTCTATCAATCTTCTCTAGGACAAGGTTAAATAAAATAGGTGAAATGGCATCCCCTTGTCTCAGTCCAGTGTACACCTTAAAATCTTGTTTCTCCTAATGGTGTCTTTATGTGAGATAAAGTTTAATCAATACACCTTTTAACTGATCTGATTAATTTTGATGGTATTTTAAATTTCTTCATTATATTATTATATGCTATCATAGGCCTTTTTTAAATCTATGAATATGTGGACATCTACACTGAATTCCCACGCCTTCTCAGTTACTTGTCTTAGGGTGAATAGTGATCTAATGTGGATCTGTTTCTGCGGAAACCGCATTGGTAGTCCCCAATTAGTTATTCTGTTATTGATATCAGCATGTTTAATAGGCAGCTTGATAAGATTTTGTAGGTGACATCCAGTAAGGCAATTCCTCTGTAGTTATCACAAACTAGTGGATCATTCTTCTTAAATATGGGGGCACACAATTGCAGTTTTCCAATCTGCAGGAATGGTTTCCTTCTCCCAAACTGTTTCTATTAATGCCTGTATTTCTAATTCCAGTTGTGGGCCTCCATTCTTTAATAACTCAGCATATATCTTGTCCTCGCCACAAGCCTTGTTATTCTTTAATTTCTTTATTGCTTGCTGTATTTCATTTACTGATGGGGTAGTAACTGTATCAATTGTATCAGGTTCTTCCAATTTAAAGTAAGAGTGTGGGTCATTGCAGTTGAGAAGTTGTGAAAAGTATGTCTTCCATCTGTTTTGTATGTCACTTTTGTTGGTCAATATTTTCTCATACTGATCCTTTATAAACTGTTCCCTTTTATTGAATTTACCGAAGGATTTTTTTATATTTTGATACATCTGCCTTGTCCTGTGATGTTGGAAATCATCCTCCGCTTCTCTGATCATATTGTTATAGAATTCCCTTTTCTCTTGTCTTATGGTTCTTTGTGTTTCTTGGCGGAGTTTATAGTATTTTTCCTTCAATGTCATATTGTCCCCCCTTTCTTTAATCCATGCATTCCTTGCATTTCTTCTTTCCAGCATATTTCCTTGACACTTTGTGTTAAACCAAATTTTATTAGGTCGTTGTCTTTCGCCTATGATTTTGGAAGCTGCTTCTTGAATACAGCCCTTCAGGTGTTTCCATCTGCTTTTGACATCCTGTGTTTCTGCATTGGTCAGTCTCGGTTTTGTTAGGTTGCTTTTAATTTATTTTGTAAAATCTTCTTTTATATCCACTTTCGCCAGGTTTCCTATGTTATATCTTGTAATTTCTTCTCTATTTCTATTTACTTTCCCTTTGCGTTTCACTTTCATTTTTGATATTATTAACATGTGGTCTGTGTCACAATCCGCTCCCCTAAAGGTTCGGACATCTTTAGCGCTGTTTTGGAATTGTTTCTGGATAGCTACATGATCTATTTGATTGACTACCTTTCCATCTGGTGATATCCATATTCCTAAATGAATGCGTTTATGTTGAAATTTCGTGCTGCCTATCGCAAGGCCCTTTGTCATTGCAAAGTTTATAAGTCGAACCCCATTCTCTGAACTCTCCTCGTGTAAGCTAAAATTTCCGATAGTTGGCTTGTAGATTTCTTCCTTTCCTACTTTGGCGTTAAAATCTCCTAACACTATTTTCACATCGTGCCTACTTAATAAGTTGTACGTTTGTTCCAGTTGGCTGTAGAATTCTTCTTTCGTGTTGTCATCCTTATCTTCTGTGGGTGCATGTGCATTTAGAAATGTAATGTCTAACCACTGCGTCTGATTAGTGATGTATGATATACGGTTATTAACATGTTTGAACTCCCTTACTGAGTCATCTATTGATTTATGAATGTAGAAACCGGTTCCAAATTCATGGTGCTGACCACAGTCTCCATACATTATTGTCCCGTCTGCTATTTTCAGTGAACCTGTTCCCTGCCATCTTACTTCTTGGAGAGCTACCAGTTGCACTCTACATTTTTATAATTCGTTTGCTAGTATTTGGGCAGTTCCCGGACAATACAGGCTTCTAAAATTCCATGATCCAAAAGAGAAATCCTTGTAGCTTTGCCAGTTTTTTTTCAGTAAATCCTGTCCTGTTTCCGAGGCTGGCGTTGAGTATCCTGACTGTTTTGTTTTTTTACATGAGAGAGTTGGTAGCCCTTTGCACAACCCCCAACCTGGAGGACCAGGAGTCTTGATTTTGGGGTACTCTATCCTTGGAGGGTTGCCTTCACCGCGGCTGAGTGAGCCTCTCCTGCCCGTGCTAGTTTTGGTCCACCCCGGGTATTTTATTTCCCCAGTACCCTCTATATCGCGAGAGCATTCCCCTATCCGCCACCTGGGGAGGCACCCAATGGGGGACTAGCAAACCCCACACGGGTTTGCTAGTCCCATTTAAATTGTTTGCACTGAAATTTATGAAAAACTGTAATTAAATAGTTCTTCACATATAGCACAAAACATTTTGTTTCGACATTTTTTTAAAATGAATACATATAAATTTTTTGTTGTTGTTGTTGCAACTATTACCATGTTGCTCTCCAGAATGAAAATTTTTACCACTTGCTCTTTTATGTTAATTTTAATGATAGTTGTTACCATTGTCATTACTGTGTTCCTTTCTGTTGTGAATATTAGTGTGCCAATTTTGATCAGTACCTCTTTCAAAATGTGTTCCTGTTAGAGTTGTATTTCCCTGTTTTTTCCCAAAACTCTATCAAATTTATCTACATATTTCAAAAACTGGTCTTTTGTGTCATCAGGGCCATAGATTAGGTCCCACTGTGTAACCTCCTTTTTAAAGCATCAGTCTGGGTGAGTTCATGAGAAACATTGCTCAAATGAGCTATCCCTGTAATTTGATCTATTGAGAAACTCACTTTTTATTGTAGCTTACTCAGTCTCTGACCAAAATGTACCTAAAATTCCTTTCTCAAAATCTGTGTAGGCTGTGTCATCATTAGTATACTGATTAGCCCAACTTAATGCATCACCTTCTAGAAATTTATTAAAAACTTGATTTTCATAATATCATTCATATTAGACACAAAACTATCTCTGTAATGCTGCAGAAAATCTACAGGAAGTTAATGAGCTTCACCTGAAAAGTTTTTGACTGAAATGTTGCAAAACATGGTATTGAATAGTGGTATATAGGTGGACGGGCAAATAATGGAAACTGATTGATAACTTTAACTGCTGCTTGAATGATTAAAATAAATGATTAGAAAGAATAATTGAAAGAAATTGGAAAGTAATTTATAAATCTGTACACATGTCCTGGGTGAACTTTAATCAGTACTGTTATCTATAGACCTTCAATGCCAATACATTTAAGATCAATATACAGATTTTGAATTACGTAGTGCTTCACATTAGTTCCATTGTGCGTAGTGCTAATTATGACAATGCTAATCCTGGACCACCCTCTGCTGCTTGCACAAATTGCTCTTGTCTGCATCATACCTTGAGATGCAGGATTGTCGGCGTGGGTGAAACGATGAACAGATGGGTATGACTGACGTAAATATATCGATAAATTTGGCCTTCTTAAGGGGCTCCGGAAGGGCTCAAAATCATGAAAAGTTCAGTTTTTACTTTTTTGCGTTTTCTGAATCTGCAGACTATTACCTTTTAATAGATATATAATTTATTCAATTCCGAAGACTACAACTATTTTTAAATTTTTTTTTGAAATGTGTTCTACATGGGCATGACCCACTGTGGCGCTGTTAAACTGCTGTCAAATGGTGTTATTATTAACGTCCGTGTTCATCAGGTACATTTTAGTGATGTGAGATAAAGTATGTGTTGTGGCTAACCGGTGATGGTTCAATGTATATCGCTGGTATGATTGTCGATTGTTTCATGTTTATTTACTCTGTCGTTATCTCGAAAATATTCGTAATTTTTTTTCTTGAGTCTCTGTTTTGTTGAAGTATAATAATGAGTAAAAGTAAAGTTATTAGAAATCCTCTGAAGGCTTTTAAGAAAAGGAGAAATGTTGGAAAGCCAAAGGTATGTGTTATTATTGTAAACAATAAAGACGATAACCAAGTGAGTGAACCTAACCTCTCAAGTACACCTGCCCATAGCAGTCAAAGTGGGAAAGAAAATACTTCACAGAAGAAGCTTGGTTCAATGAGTGAAAACTATGAATGTTTTATGGGCGAATCGGATGTGAATGAAATATTTGATATGTCGGTTCTCAAAGGAATTTTTTCAAACTGTGTAAGATGTATTCATTGTAGTGAAGTTGGTCTGGAACTCTCCATAATAAAGCACGTAGGACTTGCTACTGAAATACAACTGAAATGCGATAAGTGTTCATACATGACCACCTTTTGGAACAATGTTGCAGTAACTGCAACTGAAGAAAATGGTAGCAAAATCTACGAACACAACATTAGATTTGTTTATTCCTTGCGTTCAGTTGGTAAGGGTGCTACTGCAGGTGCAATTTTCTGTGGCATCATGAATCTTCCAAATCCCCCAACCAAGTTTACGACCTATAATAAATTAATAGGGTCTAAAGTAGAAGATGTCTGTATAGAATCTATGAAGAACACTGTGGAAGAGGCAATAATGGAAAATAATGGTAACAGAGATTTGACTGCAGCGTTCGATGGTACCTGGCATAAACGGGGACACACATCTCTTCATGGTGTAGTATCTGCCACCAGTATGTATACAGGGAAAGTTTTAGATGTAGCAGTAATATCAAAGTATTGTAGATGTCCACAAAAATATAAAGGTACACATGAAAAAATTGCAAAGCTAATTATAGTGGCAGTAGTGGAGGAATGGAAGTGGCTGGTGTTGCCAGTATATTCCAGCATTCTGAGGCGTGTGACAAAGTGCGATATGTTAATTACCTTGGTGACGGTGATTCTAAAAGTTTCAAACATGTTCAAGGACTGAAGCCCTATGGTGATGATGTTGTAGTGCAGAAATCTGAGTGTATTGGACACGTACAGAAGCGAATGGGAACAAGACTTTGGCGACTGAAAGCTTCGTACAAAAAACAAAAACTCAGTGATGGTAAAGGGTTGGATGGGAAGGGAAGATTAACTGACAGTGTAATTGACAAAATACAGAACTATTATGGAATGGCTATTAGGCAAAATACACAAAGTGTTGACGAAATGAAGAAGGCTGTTTGGGCTCTTTTTTTTCATACTTCTTCAACCGATGAAAATCCCCAACATAGCTTGTGTCCCAAAGAAGAAGACAGTTGGTGTAAATATAACAAAGGATTGCTAACTGGTGAAGTGTACACTCATAAGCATAGTCTGCCTCATGCAATAATGGAGGTGATAAAACCTATTTTCAGAGACTTAGCAGCACCTGAACTGTTGAAAAAGTGTATTCACGGAAAAACTCAAAACCCCAATGAAAGTGTAAATAGTGTTATATGGTCGAGAATCCCCAAGACTGTATTTGTTGGAATAGAAACACTTCACTTTGGTGTGTATGATGCTGTTGCGACTTTCAATGATGGCAACATTGTAAGGTGCAAGGTATTTAGAAATATGGGAATGAAGATAGGTTCTAACATGGTACGAGTGATGCTTGCTATAGACAAGGAACGCCTTCGGGCTGCAGACAGGGCTGTAAAGAGTCTAGAAATACAAGCAAGAGTAAACAGGAGGAGGAACAAGAGGAAGCTGGAGGAGGAGTTTGCAGAGGATGAAGATAATCCATCCTATGGACCTGGAATGCACTAAAAAGTTAATCCAATCTTTGTCGCTCGATTCCCAAAATTTTTATTTTCTCATACTAATTACATGTTTTCTAAGGATCTTCCAAACATATTTGTTTCAAACTTTCAGTAAATGTTACACAGTACCTTCTGCATAATTTAACACAGCCTTTTTCCAAAAAACTGTATATTTTTGAACATATAAATAAAAAATTGCAAAAAAATGTTGTGAATTTTCATTAGAATTGAAAAAAAATCATCTTTAATAACTGAACTAAAATTTTGTAAAATCCCTGTGTTAAGTTGTAGCCCATATTCCAATAAATAATCTGTAAAAAGTTCAATTTCCTACCTCAAATACTTTGTGAGGAAAGATGTAATTTATAAGCGTTATTTTAACATTGCAAGTATAGGGCGTTCCGGAGCCCCTTAATAACTTTCATAACACTTTTTAATATTCAATTGGAACACACATTTTTAAAAAACACTGGTATGATGGAGCTAGTCACACGTCCGCCCGGTACCACTTGGAGAATCAACCAGATGAAGATACTGGAATTAATCAATTGAAGACAGTAACCCTTCTATCAAAATATTATCTTTGCACACACACACATAAAGAAACATTCCACGTGGGGAAAATATATATAAAAAACAAAGATGTTGTGACTTACCACATGAGGAAGCGCTGGTAGACAGACACAATAAAAAACACAAACACACACAGAAATTTCAAGCTTTTGCAACCCAAGGTTGCTTCATCAGGAAAGAGGGAAGGAGAGGGAAAGACAAAAGGTGTGGGTTTTAAGGGAGAGGGTGAGGAGTCATCCCAATCCCAGGAGTGGACAAGGCATGTTTAGCCACAGGGTGATCCTCATTACCACCAAACATGGTCTGCCTGTGTCTGTTCATGCGAATGGACAGTTTGTTGCTGGTCATTCCCAGATAGAAGGCTTCACAGTGTAGGCATGTCAGTTGGTAAACCACGTGGGTGCTTTCATACGTGGCTCTGCCTTTAATCATGTACACCTTCCGGGTTACAGGACTGGAGTAGGTGGTGGTGGGAGGATGCATGGGATAGGTTTTACACTGGGGGCGGTTACAAGGGTAGGAGCCAGAGGGTAGGGAAGGTGGTTTGGGGATTTCATAGGGATGAACCAAGAGTTTATGAATGTTAGGTGGATGGTGGAAAAACACACTTGGTGGAGTGGGGAGGATTTCATGAAGGATGTATCTCATTTCAGGGCAGGATTTGAGGAAGTCGTATCCCTGCTGGAGAGCCACATTCAGAGTCTGATCCAGTCCTGGAAAGTATCCTGTCACAAGTGGGGCACCCTTGGGGGTTGTTCTGTGGGAGGTTCTGGGTTTGAGGGGATGAGGAAATGGCTCTGGTTATTTGCTTCTGTACCAGGTCGGGAGGGCAGTTGTGGGATGCGAAAGCTGTTTTCAGGTTACTGGTGTAATGGTTCAGGGATTCAGGACTGGAGCAGATTTGTTTGCCACGAAGACCTAAGCTGTAGGGAAGAGACCGTTTGACATGGTATGGGTGGCAGCTGTCATAATGGAGGTACTGTTGCTTGTTAGTGAGTTTGATATGGACGGATGGAGGTCAACGCCGAGGAAAGTGGCATGGAATTTGGAATAGGACCAGGTGAATTTGATGGAACCAAAGGAGTTGAGGTTGGAGAGGAAATTCTGGAGTTCTTCATCACTGTGAGTCCAGATCATGAAGATGTCATCAATAAATCTGTACCAAACTTTGGGTTTGCAGGCTTTGTTAACCAAGAAGGCTTCCTATAAGTGACCCATAAATAGGTTGGCGTACGAGGGGGTCATCCTGGTACCCATGGCTGTTCCCTTTAATTGTTGGTATGTCTGGCCTTCAAAAGTGAAGCTCCGCCTGGACATCAGGAATGGGATTACCTTGGCAAACTTTGTATGTAGTGTTGTCTGAAAGCTGACACAGTCCCTCAGCCACATACTCCCAATGACCAAGTACCACGGTCGTGGAACCCTTGTCAGCCAGAAGAATGACGATGGATCAGTCAGCTTTCAGATCACGGATAGCCTGGGCTTCAGCTGTGGTGATGTTGGGAGTCGGATTAAGGTTTTTCAAGAAAGATTGAGAGGCAAGGCTGGAAGTGAGAAATTCCTGGAAGGTTTGGAGAGGGTGATTTTGAGGAAGAGGAGGTGGGTCCCACTGTGATGGAGGACAGAACTGTTCCAGGCAGGGTTCAATTTGGATAGTGTCTTGAGGAGTTGGATCATTAGGAGTAGGATTAGGATTATTTTTCTTCGTGGCAAAGTGATATTTCCAGCAGAGACTACGAGTGTAGGACAGTAAATCTTTGACGAGGGCTGTTTGGTTGAATCTGTGTGTGGGGCTGAAGGTGAGGCCTTTGGATAGGACAGAGGTTTCGGATTGGGAAAGAGGTTTGGAGGAAAGATTAACTACTGAATTGGGGTGTTGCGGTTCCAGATTGTGTTGACTAGAATTTTGACATTTTGGGGGGAGTGGAGCTGGAAGTGGGAGATTGAGTAGATGGGAGAGACTGGGTCTGTGTGCAATGAGAGGAGGTTGAGGTTTGTTGGAAAGGTTGTGGAGGGTGAGTGAGTTGCCTTTCTGCAGGTGGGAAACCAGGAGATTTGATAGCTTTTTTGAGGTGGAGGGTGGCATGCTGTTCTAATTTGTGGTTGGCCTGTAGGAGGATGCTCTGAACAGCCAGTGTGGATGTGGGAGAGGAAGGATTGAGGACTTTGATTAGGGATAGGAGGTGACGGGTGTGTTCATCGGCTGAGTTGGTGTGTAGGTGAAGGATTAGACAGGTGAGGGCTATGGATTGTTCAGTTTGGAGGAACTGGTATAGGGATTGATGGAAAGAAGGGTTACAGCCAGAGATGGGAACTTTAAGTGTGAGTCCTTTGGGGGTAATGCCGAATGTCAGACAAGCCTGAGCAAATAAAATATGGGAGCGTAATCTGGCTAGGGCAAAGGCATGTTTGCAGAGGGAATGTAAATAAAACTTAATGGGGTTGTAGTGGGGATGTTGTGAGGGTGACACGGCATTAGAAGGTGGAAAGTGTAACATGAGGCTACAGCAATAATAAAAATATATTGGGAGAGATAAAGTTGAACTAGAAAGCAACTGGAGTTCTGGTGAAAAAAAAGGTGAAAAAGTGTTGGTTTCAGATGAGCTATGTTGATCCTGTGATGAACTTAGGTTGGTAAACAACGAGGTGTACAAAGGTTAGGTAGTTGTGTTGCCTCCAAAACACGTTAAAGGGTGGAGAAATTTGGGAAAATTTCGAAAAAACTGCGTGTAAATGTATTAAAAGGACTGGTTATGTGGTGGCAAATTATTAAAATGAGGTTAACAATTGTGTGACAAAGAAATAATAACGTTAAAACCTGTGCGAAGCTGCTAAAAAATGATTGGTTATGTGGGAAAAACGGGAATGGAAATAAAACGAAAGTTGTTGGAACTAGCTGAAATGGTTGTTTAATAGGTGAAAGGAACTGAAGCTGTGAAGTAGTATTCACGAGGTTACACAAGAAATGAGTGTAAACTGGGAATGGTGGATTTTATAGCAGTGGTAGTGTTGAAGCATTAAAAATTTCTTGGTTATGGTTTGGAAGTAAATTACGTATTATTGAGTATATATAGGCAGGATAAATTGTAAGGTAGATTTTGGGAAAAAAGGGAAGGTGAATACAAAGTGAAACTACTTCCACAAACAAAAAGAGAAAGTAGGATGACAGAAAAGATTTCAAAATGCAACAGTGACAATAACAAGTGTAGTTGTTGGGTTCAAGTTAATGATATGAATATAACAGAAAGAAACATTCCACATGGGAACAATATATTAAAAAACAAAGATGCTGTGACTTACCAAACGAGAAAGCCCTGGTAGATAGACACAATAAAAAATACACACACACAAATTTCAAGCTTTCGCAACACAAGGTTGCTTCATCAGGAAAGAGGGAAGGAGAGGGAAAGACGAAAGGATGTGGGTTTTAAGGGAGAGGGTAAGGAGTCATTCCAATCCCAGGAGCAGAAAGACTTACCTTAGGGGGGAAAAGGGACAGGTATACACTCACACACACACACATATCCATCCGCACAGGCAGACATATGTAAAGACAAAGAGTTTGGGCAGAGATGTCAGTAGAGGCGGAAGTACAGAGGCAAAGATGTTGTTGAGTGACAAGTGATGTACGAGGGGCGGCAACTTGAAATTAGTGGAGGTTGAGGCCTGGTGGGTAACAGGAAGAGAGGATATATTGAAGGGCAAGTTCCCATCTCCGGAGTTCTGATAGGTTGATGTCAGTGGGACGTATCCAGATAACCCGGACGGTGTAACACTGTGCCAAGATGTGCTGGCCGTGCAACAAGGCATGTTTAGCCACAGGGTGATCCTCATTACCAACAAACACTGTCTGCCTGTGTCCATTCATGCGAATGGACAGTTTGTTGCTGGTCATTCCCACATAGAATGCATCACAGTGTAGGCAGGTCAGTTGGTAAACCACGTGGGTGCTTTCACACGTGGCTCTGCCTTTGATCGTGTACACCTTCCGCGTTACAGGACTGGAGTAGGTGGTGGTGGGAGGGTGCCTGGGACAGGTTTTACACTGGGGGCGGTTACAAGGATAGGAGCCAGAGGGTAGGGAAAGTGGTTTGGTCTGTCCCTTTTTCCCCCTAAGGTAAGCCTTTCCGCTCCCGGGATTGGAATGACTCTTTAAAAAAAAAATAATAATAATAATAGAGGGAAACATTCCACGCAGGAAAAATATATCTAAAAACAAAGATGATGTGACTTACCATACGAAAGTGCTGGCAGGTCGATAAACACACAAACAAACACAATCATACACACAAAATTCTAGCTTTCGCAACCAATGGTTGCTTCATCAGGAAAGAGGGAAGGAGAGGGAAAGACGAAAGGACGTGGGTTTTAAGGGAGAGGGTAAGGAGTCATTCCAATCCCGGGAGTGGAAAGACTTACCTTATGTGGAAAAAAGGACAGGTATACACTCGCACACACACCCATATCCAACCACACATACACAGACACAAGCAATACACAGTTCGGTTAAGCGGTCGTTTGGTTGACCGACATTCGGATAATCGACGCTCTACTGTATTTACATCAGCCATACCCATCTGTTCATCATTTCACCTGCGCCGAGAATCCTGCATCTCGAGGTTTGATGCAGACAACAGGAATCTGTGCGAGCAGCAGAGGGTGGTTGTTATAACGTCAAGTTGAACACATATGTTTCAAAGACGACACAATACATGTAAGTCACAGAGCAAGTAGACAAAGTAAGACATGTGTACATGGTAACAGTCAAATCAGCACTGAGTCCAAGTCTAGCGGCCGCTGTCTGGCTGGCCGCTTAGGTAGTGTGGCTGCTGCATGGCTAGCAGACAGCGCCGCATGTAGAAGACGCGCGTAAATGCGAGACGGCACTTTGAAAGATTGGCGAGTCACAACACTTTTCCCCCCTTTGAATTTTTTGCACTGGCCTTGATGGAGGTGGCCTGTAGATTGCTAACGTCCATAGGTGTTGTTTGACTGGCCGTAAAGACTCGAGGAGGAGTCTTCCCGTACGGACGGAAGTGTCCCCGATGATAATGGGATGAGATGACAGGAAATGTAGGGGTCAAATCTGCTGGGGCCCTGTGCATCAATCTGCCCATTGCGGCAAGCCGGTTGCTATAACAGAAGACATGGGTGATGTGTCATCATCCATAGGAGAAGGAAGCAAGTAGAGTTGCTCCGACAGATGATGGTCATCCGTTTCCTGCATGGGCACGTCTCCTGGTGGCGTCCGTTCTTGTGCTGGCACCGAGATGATGGTGAGAGGGCTGCGTTGTGAGTAATGAGAGATGCCAAGATCCTGAGCGTCAGGTAGAGCCGAAGGTGGTGTAGGGGTATTCAGAACAGGCGTTGCCAGCACACGAGGCTGAATCTGATCCGAATGATGCACTGCAACACCTGTGTCTGCCTGGATTTCATATAGGCGTCACCCACAGTGTCTTAAGATGCGGCCAGGACTCCATTTTGGCCACCTGCCATACAAGGTCGCCGGTGGTGAACCGGCCAAGCGAAGGCACCTGCGGCCGTGAGGTGGAAGGCCGCAGAAAATGAAGTAGCATGCGGAGCTGTCGGCCGTGTAAGAGCTCAGCCATGCTGTGGTCGCCCATGGGGGTGAAACCGTAGGAAGCCAGAAATTGAAGAAGCGCATCATCGGCAGTAGAAGAAGTCAGGAGTTTCCTCATCTAAGCCTTAAATACGCGGACCAGTCGTTGAGCCTCACAGTTTGTCTGTGGATGGAACGGAGGGGCCGTTACATGCATGACGCTGTGACGGGCACAAAAATGACGCTGTGACGGGCACAAAAATCCGCAAATTCGGAAGAGGCAAATTGCGGACCATTATCAGTAACAAGAGTAGAGGGAAGGCCTTCCAAAGAGAAAATGCGAGCTACAGCATTTGTGGTTGCCGTGGTGGTAGGCGACGTGCAACAGACAATGAAAGGAAAGTTAGAGTAGGCGTCAATTACGAGTAGCCAATAAGTACCTAAAAAAGGTCCCGCGAAGTCAGCATGAATACACTCCCAGGGCTTCTCTGGCGAAGGCCACGGTGACAAAGATGACTTCAGGGTGGCGGCCTGTGATGCACAAGGGCCGCAGTCAGTGACCATGTGTGCGATTTCAGAGTCGATGCCAGGCCAGTACACATGATGGCACGCCAGAGATTTTGTGCAAGAGACACCCCAGTGTCCTTGGTGAAGGAGGCGCAAGACCGAAGCACGCAAAGACGCAGGTACCACAACATGCAGCGAAGCATTGTCGGTGGAAAGGAGGATAACACCATCCCTAGCCGTGAGGCGGTAGCGCAAAGTGTAATAGTTCCGCAACGGATCAGAAGTCTTAGCAGACAGATGACTGGCCAACCCTTTTGAGTACAGCGTAAAACCCGGCAGAGGATAGGATCAGATCCCATAGCAGCCGCCGGCAGCCGGTCACCGGTGATGGGGAACCCGTCCACAGCCTGCTGCTCGGCAACATCCAGGTGGAAACACAAAAGTTCGTCCCTATCGAATGCCAGATCAGGACCCATGGGAAGGCGAGACAGTGCATCAGCATTTGCATGTTGAGCCGTCAGCCGGAAATGAATCTCATAACTGAAATGAAGCAAGTAAAGAGCCCAACACTGGAGGCGGTGTGCAGCCTTGTCAGGAAGTGACATTGAGCGATGAAACAAGGAAACAAGTGGTTTGTGGTCCGTAACAAGATGAAATTTGGGTCCATAGAGAGAAACACCAAACTTATGAAGAGCATAAATAATGGCCAAAGCTTCTTTTTCAATTTGAGAATACTTTCGTTGGGCATCCGTGAGCGTTTTGGAGGCATAAGGAATGGGTTGTTCAGAACCGTCCGTAAACGGATCAAAAGGATGGGGCCTGTTTCAGCACAGTCTTCAATTTCTGGAAAGCCGCATCGCATGACGCGGACCAGTGAAAAGGCACGTTTTTATGCAACAGGCAATGCAACGGCTGAGCCACCGAAGCCTCAGATGGTAAAAACCTGTGATAGGATGCTATTTTCCCCAAGAAGGCCTGCAGTTCCTTAACAGATGTAGGGTGAGGAAGAACATTGATCGCAGTGACAGTTTGCTGAAGCGGACAAATAGCATCCCGAGAGAGTTGAAACCCCAAGTAAGTGATAGATGCCTGAAAAAATTTTGATTTCTGAAGGTTACACTTAAGACCAGCAGTCTGTAAGACATGAAAAAGTGTGCGGAAATTCTGAAGATGTTCTTCAGTGGTGGAGCCAGTGACAACAATGTCGTCCATGTAAGTAATACACCAGGGACAGGGAGCAATAATTGTTCCAAGAATCGCTGAAAGAGAGCAGGGGCGCTGGCAACCCCGAATGGCAATCGTTGGTATTGATAAGAGGCCGAAAGGGGTGTTAAGGACCAGGAACTGACGGAAAGCAGCGTCGAAGGGAACTTGATGATAAGCTTCTGACAGGTCAAGTTTAGAAAAATACTGGCCTCCAGCATGTTTAGTGAACAATTCTTCAGGTCGGGGCATAGGGTAAGTGTCGATGAGGCATTGAGCATTTACAGTGGCTTTGAAATCGCCACAGAGTCGAGTATCACCATTGGGCTTAGCAATGACAACGATAGGAGAGGACCACTCACTGAAAGTGACAGGAAGCGAGACCCCTGAAGCAGTGAGATGATCAAGCTCCCGTTTGACCCGATCACGAAGGGCCACAGGAATGGGCCGAGCCCAAAAAAACTTAGGCCAAGTAGTGGGTTTGAGTGTGATATGAGCTTCAAAATCGTTTGCACGGCCAACCCAGGAGAAAAAAAGAGACGAAAATGTTGTCGGCAAGGAATCCAAGGGAACATAAGGAATAGCATCAGGGTCGATATTGACAGAGTCATCTATGGAGAACCCAAAATGCGAAAGGCATTGAAACCAAAAAGATTCTCCACGTTACTATGGTCGACCACAAATATGGGAACAGTGCAAACGACGGATATGTACGATACCTCAGCATCAAATTGTCCCAAGAGAGAAGTCTTCTGTTTATTGTATGTCCGTAATTGTCTAGTGACAGGTGATAGGGTTGGAGAACCCAACTGAAGATAGTCTGAGAATCGATGATAGTGGCAGCAGAACCAGTATCCACCTGCATGCGAACATCCCGACCAAGTATTTGGACAGTGAGGAATAACTTCCCTGAAAGGGAAGAGGTATTATTGACAGACAACACAGAAGCAGAATCAGCGTCATGGTCTTGAACATCAGGTATGCGGTCAGATTTGCAAACGGATGACACATAACCCTTCTTTTTGCAATTGTGACACACGGCCCAACGTTGGGGACAATCCTCTGTGAATGTTTCGTAATACACCGCGGACATGAAGGAAGTTGCCAGGGGTTTTGCTGCAGTTTCTTAGAGGTTTGTTTACGGTTAGGCCAAGGCTGCGCTTGGGAGCATACTGCGACCACGTCGGCCAGCCGTGACACACTGCACGCGTCGTCAACATCGCACAGAGGTTGTATTTCCCCGACGTCACCCCACGCCTCTATTTGCGCTCCAGCGGCACGAGAAATTTCAAAAGACTGCGCGATAGATGGGACTTCATCTAGAGTCGGATTTGCCAACTGAAGGGCACGTTGCCTAACTTCTTTGTTGGGCGCCGACCAGATAATACCATCCCGTACCATGGAATCAGTGTAGGATTCTTTGTGAATGTCAGTAACAAATTGACACTTTCGACTGAGGCCGTGAAGTTCAGCAGCCCAAGCGCAATAGGATTGATTCGGTTGTTTTTGACAATGATAAAAGGCAACACGAGAGGCTGCCACATGTGTATGCTTTTGAAAATATACAGACAGAAGTGAGCACATTTCAGCAAAGGACAAAGATGCTGGATCTTTCAAAGGAGCCAACTGCGACAACAACCGATTCATTTGAAGTGAAATCCATGAAAGGAACAGAGACTTACATGTTTGTTCGTCCGTGACGTGAAATGCCAAGAAGTGCTGTCGAAGACGATTTTCGTAATCAGACCAGTCTTCCGCCCTCTCGTCATAAGGAGGAAAAGGAGGTATAGACAACGACGAGAGACGCCCCGCATTTGATGCCGCGACGAAATCACGAATCGCCGATGTGAGAAGCGTTTGCTGTTCAATGAGACCTTGAAATAGTTGCTCTAAAGTAGCCATGGAAACCTGTGGGTCAACGATGAAAAGAAAAAATCCACTACCTCATCGCCAATTGTTATAACGTCAAGTTGAACACACATATTTCAAAGACGACACAATACACGTAAGTCACAGAGGAAGTAGACAAAGTAAGACATGCGTAACGGTAAGCCAAATCAGCACTGAGTCCAAGTCTAGCAGCCGATGGCTGGCTGGCTGGCTGCTTAGGTGGCACGGCTGCTGCATGGCTGGCAGACAGCGCCACATGTAGAGGACGCACATAACTGCGCGGCAGCACTTTGAAAGATCAGCGAGTCACAACAGTGGTCCTGGATTAGCATTGTCATAATTAGCACTATACACAATGGAACTAATGTGAAGCTCTACATAATTCAAAATCTGAATATTGATCTTAAATGTATTGACATTGAAGGTCTGTAGATAACAGTACCAATTAAAGTTCACCAAGGACATGTGTACAGATTTATAAATTACTTTCCAATTTCTTTCAATTATTCTTTCTAATAATTTATTTTAATCATTCAAGCAGCAGTTATTAGTCAGTTTCCATTATTTGCCCGTCCACCTATATACCACTATTCAATACCATGTTTTGCAACTTTTCAGGTGAAGCTCATTAACTTCCTGTAGATTTTCTGCAGCATTAGAGAGATAGTTTTGTGTCTTATTATTTATTTTATGGCCTTCATTGGACCACTCTAGTCAAAAATACAAAGTTGTAAACAAGTTGTTACACAGGGATACAATTTGGCTCAACAATAACTTAATATGATATTTAGGTAATATAATTATTAGAGTCTATTCTTATATGAAAGGTGTTTTGTTCTTCTGTCTGCCCAATATTTCTTCATTCTTTCAGATATTTTCTTTCTTTCTTCACCTGAGACCACTCTTCCTGTACTCCTTTTATTGATTTTCATTTGTAGTCTGGTTTGCGGGTCTTGCAGTATTCTGGTTTTCTCTGTCTTGTTTTTTAGGCCATCTACTGTAATTTGGAGTTCTTTTATATCTTCCTTAATTTCTGTGATCCATTTAATGTCACTCTTGCTATTCCACAATTTTTGTATTATTTTTTTACTAATTCTGTTTTCTGGAGTTCTCATCAGATGTCCAAAGAATGAGATGCGTTTCTTCCTGATCGTGCTCATGACTGGTTCTGTTTTCTTATATACTGTTTCATTTGATGCTATTCTCCAATGTCCATTTATTTTATACTTTTTATTTAAACATGTCCTAATTATTCTTCTTTCTATTTTTAGTATTCTGTCAATTTCTGCTGTATTAGTTGTTTTGAAGATAGTTTCAGCTGCATACGTTATTTCTGGTTGTGTAACTGTTTTATAGTGTTTTAATTTTGCATCTATAGATAGGCTTTTTTTGTTGTATGTAGTTTTTTATTCTATTCTGCCATGATGGCTTCTCATTTAGATTGCATGTTATTATTTCGCCTAAATATTTAAATTTATCAACAATTTTGATTTCCTGTTCTCCTATTGTAATTTTGTTTGCAAGTGGTGGATCAGTTAGCATAATCTCTGTTTTTTCTAATGATGTTCTAAGGCCTACTTTCTCTGCTATTTCTTGTAGTGATTTCACTTGTTGCCTGGCTTCTTGAACGGTGTTGGCTAGGAGAGCAAGATCATCAGCGAATCCCAAGCAGTTTAAGCTAATATCATCTTTTGCACTTCCAATTCTTATCATCTTTGGATTGTCCTTGTACCATTCTCTCATTATGTATTCCAGTCCACAGTTGAACAGTAATGGTGATAGGCAGTCACCTTGTCTTAAGCCTGTTTTTATGAGGAATGGTTCTGAAATTTCTCCTCTAAACTCACTTTTGATTTGGTGTTGGTTAGATTGAGTTGTATTATTTTAATTAGTTTTGGAAGGAGTCCTAGATTTCTTAAAATTTTTGATACTGAAGGTCTGTGGAGACAGTCATATGCCTTCTTAAAATCTACAAATGTTATTGACAGAGGTTTGTTCCGTTTCTTGTAGCATGCCATAATCAATTTTATACTAATTATCTGCTCTGCACAGCTTCTCCATGGTCTGAAACCTCCCTGATATTCCCCTAACTCCTGTTCTAATTGCTCCTTGATTCTTTCATATAGGATCTTGGATAGAATTTTGTATGTGCAGTCTAGGAGGGAGATTCCTCTGTAGTTGTCTGGGTTGCTCTTATCTCCCTTTTTGTGTAGTGGGTGGATGATAACTGTGGTCCAATGTTCGGGGAATCATTCTGTTACCCAAATTTTTGTTAGAGCCATGTGTAAGGAGGTCTTGACTGTGTCACTTGCATATTTCCATATTTCAACAAAAACCTGATCTTCTCCACATGCCTTATAATTTTTTTTTGTTCTTTAAGAATTTTTTCTGCTTCTTGGAAAGTTGGAGGGTCTAGTTTGTTAGGTTTGGCTTTTATTGGGGTATTTATGTTGATTTGTAAGGGTTCATTGGGTTCCTCGCAATTCAGAAGTTTGTTAAATGCTTTTGCCATGATTTCTGCATTTTCCTTGTTACTGTGTGTCATTCTTCCATCATCTTTCAGTATTAGTGTAGGGGCCTCATATTGTTGTAGTTGTTTCCCAACAGTGTCTAATATGAATGATATTATGAAAATCAAGTTTTTAATAAGTTTCTAGAAGGTGAAGCATTAAGTTGGGCTAATCAGTATACTAATGATGACACAACCTACACAGATTTTGAGAAATGAATTTTAGGTACATTTTGGTCAGAGACTGAGTAAGCTACAATAAAAGTGAGTTTCTCAATAGATCAAATTACAGGGATAGTTTTTTTCATTCTGGAGAGCAACATGGTCATAGTTGCAACAACAACAAAAAATTTAAATGTAAACATTTAAAAAAATGTCTAAGAAACAAAATGTTTTGTACTATATTTAAAGAACTATTTAATTACAGTTTTTCATAAATTTCAGTGCAAACAATTTAAATGTGGTAACTTACTATTTTTGCTTAACCTGTGTTATTTCTCTACAAGTTGTAAATAAGTCATCTACATCTACATTTACATCTACATACATACTCCGCAATCCACCATACGGTGTGAGGCGGAGGGTACCTCGTACCACAACTAGCATCTTCTCTCCCTGTTCCAATCCCAAACAGAACGAGGGAAAAATGACTGTCTATATGCCTCTGTACGAGCCCTGATCTCTCATATCTTATCTTTGTGGTCTTTCCACGAAATGTAAGTTGGCGGCAGTAAAATTGTACTGCAGTCAGCCTCAAATTCTGGTGCTCTAAATTTCCTCAGTAGCTATTCACGAAAAGAATGCCTCCTTTCCTCTAGAGACTCCCACCCGAGTTCCTGCAGCATTTCTGTAGCACTCGGATGATGATAAAACCTGCCAGTAACAAATCTAGCAGCCCGCCTCTGAATTGCTTCTATGTCCTCCCTCAATCTGACCTGATAGGGATCCCAAACGCTCGAGCAGTACTCAAGAATAGGTCGTATCTGTTTTATAAGCAGTCTCCTTTACAGATGAACCACATCTTCCCAAAATTCTACCAATGAACCGAAGACGACTATCCGCCTTCCCCACAACTGCCATTACATGCTTGTCCCACTTCATATCGCTCTGCAATGTTACGCCCAAATATTTAATCGACGTGACTGTGTCAAACGCTACACTACTAATGCAGTATTCGAACATTACAGGATTTTTCTTCCAATTCATCTACATTAATTTACATTTATCTATATTTAGAGTTAGCTGCCATTCTGTACAATAATCACAAATCCTGTCCAAGTCATCTTGTATCCTCCTACAGTCACTCAACGACGACATCTTCCCGTACACCACAGCATCAGCAAACAGCCACACATTGCTATCCACCCTATCCAAAAGATCATTTATGTAGATAGAAAACAACAGCGGACCTTCCACACTTCCCTGGGGCACTCCAGATGATACCCTCACCTCCGATGAACACTCACCATCGAGGACAACATACTGGGTTCTATTACTTAAGAAGTCTTTGAGCCACTCGCATATTTGGGAACCAATCCCATATGCTCGTACCTTAGTTAGGAGTCTGCAGTGGGGCACCGAGTCAAACGCTTTCCGGAACTCAAGGAATATGGCATCCGTCTGATACCCTTCATCCATGGTTCACAAGATATCATGTGAAAAAAGGGAGAGTTGCGTTTCGCAGGAGCGATGCTTTCTAAAGTCATGCTGATGCATGGACAGCAAATCCTGCAACAAACCAATGTTAAGGATATTGGTCTGTAATGTTGAGGATCCGTCCTTCTACCCTTCTTATATACAGGCATCACCTGCGCTTTTTTGCAGTCGCTCGGGACTTTATGTTGGGCAAGAGATTCGCGATAAATGCAAGCTAAGTAAGGAGCCAGTGCAGTAGAGTACTCTCTGTGAAACTGAATTGGAATCCCATCAGGACCTGGCGATTTATTTATTTTCAACCCATTCAGCTGCTTCACAACGCCAGGGATGTCTATCACTATGTCCTCCATACGGGAATCTGTACGAGACTCAAACGGCGGTATGTTTGTTCGATCCCCCTGCATGGAAGATTTCTCAAATGCTAAATTTAAAATTTCGGCTTTCGTTTTGTTGTCTTCCATTGCCAGGTCAGACTGATCAGTGAGTGACTGGATGGAAGCCTTCGACTTGCTTACTGATTTTATGCAAGACCAGAATTTCCTTGGGTTTTCAGCAAGATCTTTTGCTAAGGTATGACGGTGGTATTAGTTGAATGCTTTGCACACCGCTCTTTTTACAGCAGCACGAATCTCTACTAACTTTTTCCTGCCCTCATTCTCCAGAGCTTTCTTGTACCGCCGAGTGCAGCTGCCTTTGCTTCCTGAGCATTCTCCGAATTGCGCTGTTAAACCACGGTGGGTCTTTTCCATCTGTAACCCACTTTTTCGGTGCATACTTGTCCAATGCGTGATTTACAATGTGTTTAAAATTTGCCCATAATTCTTCCACGTCCATCGTACCGGAAGTAAATGAAGTCGATTCATTTACTAAGTGGGATGCTAACAACTGCTTATCTGCTCTTTCTAGTAAGAATACTCTCCTAGCCTTCTTGACCGACTTTTTAACTTTCATAACCATAGTCATAATGACAACATCATGATCGCTAATCCCTGTCTCAACACTGATACCGTGAATGAGGTCTGGTCTGTTCATGGCTACCAGATCTAAAATATTTCCATTACGCGTTGGCTGTCGATTTAGATGCTCAAGACAGTTTTTGGATAATGTGTTCAAAAGTAATTCACATGATGGCTTGTCTGTACCACCTGTAATGAATCCATAGACATCCCAATCTATACTAGGTAAGTTGAAGTCGCCTCCGACCAATATAGCATGATCCGGGTACTTCTGCGATACAGAATGTAGACTCCCTTTGAATGATTCGAGAACTGTCACGGTGGAACCTGGTGGCCGGTAATAACACCCCACAATTAACTTTATTTCCCCTAGCCCTGTTAAACGTGTCCAGATAACTTCACAATCACTCTCTACTTCGACCTCACGAGACACAATATTTTTGTCAACTGCAATGAAGACACCACCTCCTACGGTGTCTAATCTGTCTTTCCGATACACGTTCCAACCCTCACTAGATATTTCAGAACTTCCTATCCCAGGGTTCAGCCAGGTCTCAGTCCCAAGAATAATTTGCGCACCACACGCTTCCTGGAGGGCAGTAAACTCAGGAAATTTATTCCGAACTCTCTGAAACTTTACTGCTAATATCTTGATAGCTGAAGTGTCTTTACACTGAGCGCATCTTGATTTCCCTGCCTGCACGTCGACTGGTGAGCGTTCATCAGGACACCTCGCACTACTGCCTAGCCTAAAAGAACCCCATGAGCATGCCACAAGTACTCTGCTACCCGAGTAGTCACGTCCTTTGTGTAGTACACCCCTGACCTATCTAGGGGCGTCCTACAATTCCCCACCCAATAGCGCAAGTCTAGAAATCTGCAGCCAGTCATGATTTGTATTTTACTACGCTCTTTCACAAAAAGAAATTAGTTTTATTTCTAGCGCTTTTTGTCAATGTTTAGAGTAATTTTTTAACTAACTAGTCATTTGAAAAGCTGAAGCTTTAAAAACAAGTCTCAGTCAATTCCTGAGCATTTGTTCTGTTCTTAATATAACTTTCTTTCCAGTATATAATGAATCAGTACTTGTGTCATTCAGACGATATTTTCAGTCATGATATTTGTGTAAAAAGAATCTGGAATCTGTGATGGGACATCCTCCTTTAGCATTACTTTTCCTTAATAGTAGTTGTGGATACCAGTATTTTGGATAGGTCAGTATCATCTCAGCTACTTTTCTAAAAACTTACAAATAATTTTACACACAGCATGTTATATTTGAACCTAAAATTTATGAAAAGGAGTTACTTTACTTTGGATCTTATAATTGATAAGTACTAATTCTGAATGTACAGTTACATTTTTAGAAACATTTGATATAATGAATTATTTGATATGCTTAAAATTTATATTACTAATTACGCAATCTAGTACTGTTTACTATATTTATTTCTGGATTCATTTATGAAATAATAATCAAAATGAATAGAAATTCATTTATCAAGAAAAATTGTAGACCTTTTGGACTATTGTTATTTCCACTGAGTGAGGCCGTGGTAACCATGTCTCTAATGTGATCGTATGTATTTTTGTATTCTTTGCGAGCAATGTAATTTTGGGTTTGTTAAAGTGAAAAATCAAAAGACTGTATGATACACTAAAATGTGAAAAAATATATTAATGTAACAACAAAAATTCTACAACGACAATCTTAAAATTTATTTAGATCAATTCAACCATGAGGACCAAAATGTGAGAATTTCTGCTTCAAGAATAAGACCCCTCAACAAGAAGGATGGAGCCAACTCTGCGTGAAAAGATATGTAAACTAGAAAGTTTGTTGTAATCTTCACTTCTCTCAAATCCTCATAAATGCTGATGTGGACAATAGCTGCAAACAGGAAGGAGGGGTAGATTACAAATGTGGGTGTCGTCTGGGATTAACTGACTAATAATGAAATTCTCTCTTTTGCAGAAATTGTTTTATTCCATTTATTTTTGAAAATTATGTACGAATAAATTTTAGATCGCATGGAGCAAAACCTGAAGGCTGGTCAGCAAATGATATTCATACCAACAGTGGCAATGTACTACCAATAATGATGGACCAGATCAAATGAAATTGACGAGGACTTTACAACTACAGCCAGGGACATCAAAAAGGAACGATAAGTACAAACTACTTGTGAAGTTAATTTGTTTGTGGACTTGGGTGTTTGTTAACAAAATGAACAGGAACGAAAGCAAAAGTGAGGTAGAAATGAAAGCTGAAGGATACAGTCAGGACAAGTCTGAGTCATGTGAAATCATAATCAGTAAAGAAACAGTAAAGACTGATGTTTTGCAGTTAATTTTGGCAAAACTAAGGAAATAAAGACAGATAACAATAGCAAATATAGTGCAGTTAATGCTCATTCAACTGATATAAGAATTGAAAACAACAGCAAAATGGACAGAGTACAAGAACCAATAGATCAACTTAGTAGTAAAGTTTCAGAGTTAAAAAATGGGTTGTCATAGGAGTTAAAAAGTGTGAATGAAAAAGTTGATGATTTAGAAAATAAATTTATTGTTTTAGAAAATGAGTTTGTAGCTGAGTCAGTGAAACAATCAAAGAATGTTGATGCTATCAGAGTTGAAGAGAAGGCCATAGCAGAAAAACCCGACAAAATGTTGTCATTGTAAACACAAAAATGTTAAATGTAGAGAACAATATACAAACTAATGTAACTGTTTTAAATTAAAAAAATTCAGCAGTTCAGAAAATTTATATTAACCAAAATCTTTGTGCAAACAATGATATTGTGTGTTCCAAAACTCGTAGCAAAAGTTTTCCATCAGATAATTCACATCTAGTGGATTTTCTGCTCCACTGTAGAGATAGTTGTGTGTCAAGCATGAATGACAGTCAATAAATTAAATTTGCTAAAAGGTTTCTTGTAGGTGAAGCTCTGTCACGGGAAAATTTAAATTTAAGTCAGTGGGAAATAATATCAGAGTTCTGAGAAAAGTTTTTTAAATAAATTTTGGTCAGAAACAGAACAGGGGAGAACCAAAAGTGAATATTTGAATTCTCCAAATTATAGGTAAACGGACAGTACTCTGAAAGAGTTTTGTAAGAACTAACGTAACAAATTATGATATCTTGACAAACCATTTGATGAAATAACCCTGACTGATGCACTTAAAAGTAGATTACCAGTAGGGTTGCAGTGGGATTTAGTACATGGACGTGACGATTGTCTTGAAAAATTTTTATGATATGTTGACAGGCTGGACAGGGCAGCAGAAAGAAGTATGTACCATAACAATTGGAATGATAGAGATCACAATGGGAATAACTACAGAAACAGAGATATTGGTAACTTCTATCAGGACCAAAGTGTCAATAGAGAAAAATTCTGGACATCAGCAGCATAGGAATAGCTGGGACAACAATGGGCATTTTAATTGAAGAAACAATCATAGAGGTAACTACTTGGGAAATGACAGTTTGCTTCAATGAAGGTCCACAACTTTGAGGTGAGGAAACATAACAAGCACAGGGCCCCCAAGTTACACTTGCAATTAGACAATAATAACAGTGTTAATGATATGGCACATGTACCTGAAACTGAACAGAAGGAATATCAGTCTTCTAATTTATGTTTTGATTAAAAGTTTTTGGAGACTGTGTTTAATCACAAACCAGAATGTGAGAGTAATGAGAATTTTGATGTATGAGGGTGGTTTGAAAAGTTCTTGGAATTATCACGAGATGTCACATTTTAAATGAAGAATTAGAAATGAAAAAATTATCTGCAGGATGGGTGCTGGCGAATCTTGACGCTGGACCAAAAACTCATGAGAATGGACATATTGGAACAGTGTTTGGTCCATTTTAGGCAAAACTAACAAGATTTTTGCCACCGGTTTGTGACTACAGATGAAACTTTGGTGCACTGCTACACCCCAGAGACAAAAAAACGATCAAAGTAGTGTACTCATGCTAATTCTCTGCCACCAAAGAAAGCAAAGACAATTCCTTCAGCGGGAAAGGTCATGGCATTGGTGTTCTGGGATTCAAAGGGGATTCTGTTTGTAGATTATCTCCCTACTTTGCAAACAATTACTGGAGAATACTATGCTAACCTCCAGGACAAATTGCAATGAAAGGTATGTCAAAAGGCCAGGTCTAGCAAGGAAGAAAGTCATCTTCCATCAAGACAATGCACGCCTGCGCACATGTGCCATCACAATGGCAAAATGACACAAACTAAGATATGAATTGTTGCCACACTTGCCTTATTCACCTGATATGGATCCATCAGACTTCCATCTCTTCCCAAAACTGAAAATTTTTCTTGGTGGATGAAGATTCACTTCAAATGAAGAACAGATAGCTGGAGTTGACAGCTATTTTGCAGGCCTGGATGAAACTTATTTTCGAGATGGGATCAAGGCACTGGAACATTGATGGACCAAGTGCATCAACCTACAAGGAAATTACACTGAAAAATAATAAATGTTCCGGTGATGTAAGTACTTTTTTTCTATTCCATTCGGAGAACTTTTCAAACCACCTTCATAGTAAGTACTAATGATTTTTTTCTCTTCGGCACAAAACTGTGTTGCTAATGTATGCAATTCAGGTGATGTCTGCATTGGATATGAACTAGGTGGTATTTTTGATGTAGATGTGAATGAGAGCTGTGAAGTAACTTAGGTTGGTAAGACAGACTGGTAGCTTATCACAAATGAATGGAGGTTTTGGTGAGATGAGGCTTGTGTTATTAATGATGCTGTTGATGAAGTAATTTTGGAAGAATATGATGATGATAATGAAGATGGTGGTGAGTATCAGGTATTTGTGGAGTTTAAGAATAATGAAGTCTCAGAGTTGTTTGTGAATGATGTTGACAATACAGGTAAGATATGTGATATTTTTAAGTGAGTGTCATGGAATACAAGTCCAGTCAAAACAGTTTTTCATTAATGTCATGCAGAGTAATGAACCAACTAAATGAGTAGATCCTTTTACAATTTCAAAATGTGACAATGCTAATAAATATCTAGTGATAAATTTCTTTTTTTAGAACGCTATTACTGTTGAATATTATTATTATTCATGTATACTCTGTAGAAAGTGATTAAATTTAATTGTCATGAATTCTTTTGGGTAAAGTCATGGGTGTTGTGGTTAAATGAGTGAAGACTCATTTTATTCATGTGTACTGTAAATGTTAGGAATCAATTAAATAGATAAATGTAGCCACCAAGTGACGGCAGAGCACACACATAAAAGACTGTTGTGATGGCAAGCCTTTGGAGCCAGCGGCTCATTCTTCAGGCAGAAGGGTTGAATGGGAAGGAAGAAGGGTGAAGGAAAAGAACTGGAGAGGTCTAGGAAAAGGGGTAGATTTCGGGAAAGTCACCATGAACCGCGGGTCAGGGGAGACATACTGTACGGGATAACATGGAAAGACTGACTGTTGGGGACTGCATCAAATGAGATTTGAAAACCTGAGAGCTTAAAGACGGAAGACAGGCTAATATGCAAAACAGATTACTACTAAAACATCGTGCACAAGTTAATAAGAGTCAGAAGCTAAGTGCATTGTACGTAACAGAGATGGGAGGGGCAGTGAAAAGCACATCAGATAGAATTAAAGATGTAGAGAATTAAATGGAGTGAAGCAAAGACTAGTTACACTAAAGAAAAGCTGAGACAGAAGAAATTAACGTAAATTAAGGCCAGGTGGGTGGCGAGAACCAACAACTCCGCAGGTGGAAACTAGCACTACATGTCCTTGATGTGTCACTACTCCAGAAATCATCACAAATGTGAAAAAAATGGTCATGGAGAATCACCGGTTGAAAGTGGATGAAATTGCTCATGCTTGCCAGATGTCATCTGAAAGGGTATATCACATTTTAACAGAAGAATTAGAAATGAAAGAATTATCTGCAGGATGGGTGCTGGCGGCTCTTGACGCTGGATCAGTAACGCATGAGAATGGACATTCGGAACAATGATTGGTCCATTTTAGAAGAAACAAACAAGATTTTTTGCGCCGGTTTGTGACCGCAGATGAAACTTGGGTGCACTACTATACCCCAGAATCAAAGGGGATTCCATTTGTAGATTATCTCCCCACTGTGCAAACAATTACTGGAGAATACTATGCTAATCTCCTGGACAAATTGCAACAAGAGATATGCGAAAAAGGGCCTGGTCTAGCAAGGAAGAAAGTCATCTTCCATCAAGAACTTTCCAGGTGGGAACTAGCACTACAACATGTCCTAGGTTCTCACCACCCACCTGGCCTTAATTTACGTTAATTTCTTCTGGCTCCAAAAACTTGACAATCACAACAGTCTTTTATGTGTGAGATCTGCTGCCACTTGTGAGTAGATTTTTTAAATATTAGGAACAGTATCTTGAATTTTCATATGTGCAAACCAAACACATGTGTATGTTAAACACAGAATTCTTATGTCAATACATCAGGGATTATAGTCCATACTCACTTTGTAGACATTTGTTGGATGCTTCATCACTGCAGTCCGACCTGTCTTGGTTAATTTCATTTAATCTGATAATTGCTATGTAAATGTTACTTTAAGATATCTTTAATATATATGTGTATATTACTTTACTAGTTCATTTTTTTCATTGCATTCAGCTCTGTTTATTAATGTACCATATGTGTGAGCACTTTCTAATCGATCCTGGTGTGAACCCTGAAAACTTATTTTTTCAATGCAGATAGGGAAAACATATGCTGTGGGATGTGAGAGAGGTATTGAACAGCATACTTAGTACATAAAACAAAGCTAGACAGGAAGTTACCTGTCTATTGGAGCATGTGATGAGAAATCTAGGGAGGAAACTGGAAGATGTGGGTGGATCCACTCCCACACTCCTGTATGGCTGCACCCTTGTTCGTCCAGTCGGCTTTCAAGAGATCATAGGTGCTGGGTAATGTACTCAAGCATCTGTCAACTACATTAGTCTTGTGACTGAAATTTGTAGATTGTTAGCCAAGAAATTATCCTATATGCAAAATTCTTGTACAAAAAAAACTTTCAAGGAACTATCTGGTTAGAAAATAAGTCACTGCTATGGACAGTGTATTTCCACATAAACATATGTTTTTTTCAAGTGGGAGGATTAACTTCCTAATACATTGTGTATCTTTGGTATAATTCTGTAACAGGTTGATGTCAGACAGACAGATGATTTTATTATGTTTAATACAGAAATGTGAAAACTTAAGAATTTCAGGAGTACAATCTATGAACCATTTTGTAAATAATCATCATAATCTGATAAAATTAGGCACTGTTATGTTAGCAGTCATACATTTCTAGGAATTTTCTTATCTCAACACTTGGTACGTACTTTTTTAAACTGTAAATGAATCTTCTAGGCTTCTATGTACATAGATCAGTTTGTATGAACAATTAGCAAATAGTGTGGAAGACATTTACGATTTTGATAAAAATCAAGATAGACTGTATAACAAGATGCACACAGTTCTGATTTCACACAATGATTTTGGTCCTCATGCTACTCGATTATGTCATCATTCCAAGTTGGTTCTGACTCTGATTACCTGTGTTTATCCTGAGTACTGTTTTACTGTATCTCATTGGAACTTGAGTCATGTGCAACCTCATGTTTAACTCTTGACTGTTTTTAAGTGGCTGGGCTTTAAAGTTTTAAGTTTCCTTGTAACATTCCACGTATAGGTATGAGTAAGGATTTTAAATGCAGTCTCAAATACAAGAAGAAAATTTGATTCCACATATAGATATGAGTAAGGACTTTAAATGCAGTCTCAAATACAAGAAGAAATTTTGAAGCAAATTACAGTGAAGCTGAATTCTTTATCACAACTTGCCTCTAGGAGGTGAAATTTCAAGTATTAGGAATCAACATGTTTAGTGGCACAAACCATCTCAGATTTCAGAACGCTTGTCTTCTCCCTCAGAGAGGAAAGGGTGACAGGCTGACAAGAGGGAACACTGACAACCTTCAACTTAATTTTGACTATATACTGGCCACCCATCTGTCTGCCTCAATTTTGAAATAATTTGTCCATGCTAAAGTAAAGTGAAATTTTAATTTTTGATAGATAAATTTAGTACTGCTGTTTGAAGTTTTATGGCAGTATCACTTCACTTTCATCTCAAAGGCTGACTAAAGCATGTTAATAAACGAATTCAGGATTGAGGTTTCAAGTCAAGCCTGTGCCCACTATGTGCCAGTCTGAACTTTCTTACATGCAAGTTACAAGGAACTACAAAATTATGGTCTGCCATTAAATTTGTGCACTGACATACATGAAAAGCACAAGTTAGTATGTTCCATCCTTATGGTTTTCTTTGTTTTATAGACTAGACGACATTTGTCAGTTGAAAGTTTTATAGTAAGAAAAAGTAGGCTAACCAGAAAATAGTAAATAATGCTATCATGATCATGTACTATTTTACATCATATACCGACAAAAAATGCTCTAGAAGAATGAATTATGTTTAGGTATGATGCTGAATACAGGGTCACAATATTTCTACATTGAAGGGTCCTCAAGCAGATAGGATTTGAAGAAGAGTGAGTCTGGACCCTTTATCACATATCAGTTGTCTTTAACATGAAGACATTTAACAAATTTCAATTTAGGTCTCACAATTTACTTCTTCACTGTTGTTCCCACAGTCATTGTTGCCATCACACTCCAAGGCTTTGGGAATGCAGTGGTGGTTGGAGCACAGGGTGTCTCTGCCACAATCCAACTGTAAATAAAATTAGAAAACAAAATGGAGACAGACTTAGCAGCTGCATTATGTTTTCAGATTATTCTCAGACAAATAGAAAGCCAACTTATTTGTCTACAAATCATGCAGTTTGTAAGCAAGGAGAATACAAGATACTGAGTACTATTCTAGCCAAGTACATGCTCCTTGGCGTTATCTTTTACTTATCACTGTCCTTACCTCTGTACAAACTGGTACAGCACTTACCGTTGTCACAGATCTTACTCTGACACCCTTCTGTCCATCTTTGTTTTCCTTCACTTATTACAGGTGGGTCTGAAGAGCGCTTCCTTTGACCTTCCCAACTCCCCCCCCCCCCCCTCCCCCCCCCACACACACACTCTGACTAAGGAAATATTTGTTCTGAAATCTAGCTAATGTGTGTGTACCAGCAGCACTAGACTTTCCCCCTGAAATTAAGCACTAGAATCTGCCTCTGGTAAAATTAGTGGAGGTGGTATTCAGCCAAATATATCCATCTGTATTACCTACTGTCTAAGTACTTGTACCATCTTCTTTTCTATTCCAGTTTGCATCAGCATAGGCCAGAAGAACTTCTTTATTCCCCTTTCAATAATGTAGTCTCATATTGACAGTTCCTTTGATATATCTCAAAACTCTTTTTAAGCTTTTCCAGAGCTTTTCCAATGGATTGTTTCGGTATCTGCTCAAGAAGTTGATCACAGCACACAAGTAAAATCAGCCCCAAAAAAGTATTTCAAAGAAGAAACTTTTCAGATGGCAATATTAGGATTTTTAACTTCCTATTAGCTAAGGAAAATTGGGGCAGTGTTTACATGCAAACAACTGTTGATAATATGTTCTTAAGCTTCCATAACACCTTCCTTTATTACTTTAATACAGCATTTCCTTTTGAAACCAAAACTTCAAGCAATCAAAATAGAAAGTTGTGGGTAACAAAAGGAATCAAAATTTCTAGTGAGAGAAACAGATTTCTCCAATATTGCTCCAAAAAATACAGTCACTGAAGAATTTTCTGACTATTGTAAAGCCTACAAAAAAACTTATCTTAGAGTGATTAGACAGGCAAAACTTTTATGGAATGACAATTTCATAAGAAACTCTTCAAACAAAATGAAAGCTATGTGGAAAGTTATTAAAAAAGAAACTTGTAGTTCAACACCTAAAAAGGAAAACATTTCTCTAACACTTAATGACTCTAAGGTCACAGATCCATACACAGTTGTAAACAAGTTCAATGAATATTTCACCTCACTAGCAGAAGATCTCATTCAGGCAAACTCCAAGGTATCGTTCTTCAATTCCACCAATACGTCAAACAGCACTAATGCTACAATGTTTGTTTATGAAACAAACCCTGATGAAAGTATGAACATAATAAAATTGTTACGCAATAAAATCTCTAGTGGCTATGATGAAGTACCTGACCTCATATTAAAGGTGTGTGCTCCCCATATAGTAAAGCCATTATCAACCATCTACAACCAATCATTAAAAACTGGCATTTTTCCAGATGCTCTCAAAATAGCTAAAGTCTCACCATTACTAAAGAAAGGTTCCCCTGATTTAGTATCCAATTATAGACCATTATCCATATTAAGCATCTTTTCAAAAATCCTGGAAAAACTTTTTTATGACAGGCTTATTAATTTCATAAAAAACCACGCACCAATCAGCATTCAACAACATGGTTTTAGTAAATCTTTATCCACCCAGACAGCAATTTTTGAACTGTTGGACCACATACTGAAATCAATTGACCAACATAATATAGCTGCAGGTATCTTCTTCGATCTCTCTAAAGCCTTTGACGTACTAGATCATAAAATACTGCTTGCTAAATTGGAAAGAAGAGGAATAAGAGGTGTGGCTCACAACTGGCTATGCTCTTACCTACAAAACCGCAGACAGAAGGTCTCACTTCAATACGATATTAATGTACAGAATAAAATAAATAACACAGTTTTCCTCTCGGAGGAAAGAACAATAAGATATGGTGTTCCCCATGGTTCTGTTCTAGGGCCATTACTTTTCCTCATTTGCATAGATGATCTTGTTGAACGTATGAGCCCACAAAAAACTATCCTGTTTGCTGATGATACAAGCATAGTGTTGACTGGATCTAGCCCTGAATCCCTTCAGACAATATCTGATAACTCTATGAAAAAAACTTTGAGTGGTTTAACAAAAATGGCCTAATTGTTAATAGTGGGAAAACTGTATGTATCAACTTCCATCTAATTCCCACATCCAATCAAAAAACTATCCAAGTAAAGTTAAATAATGATAAAATTGAAATTGTAAATGCAACAAAATTTTTGGGTCTATGGGTCCAACAAAATTTAAAATGGGAAACACATATAAACAACTTATCAAAGAAACTCTCATCATTGTGCTATGGACTAAGAATACTAAAATCTACTACAAGTAAATCCACACTAATGCAAGCATACCATGCGCAGTTCCACTCATTGCTCCGCTATGGAATCATCTTTTGGGGAAATTCAACTCACAGCACAAATATATTTAAACTACAAAAAAGAGCACTGAGGATAATCTGTGGCCTCAAAAAGCTGGAATCCTGTAAATGTCAATTTATAAAACTTAATGTTCTAAGCATCCCATCCCTATTCATTCAAGAAACAATCCTATTCACCAGGGAATACCTCTGAAGAACAGGCAAATTAATCCAAAACAATGATATACAAGCTCATTATACCAGAGGGCAATCTAATATCCATCAAATTTTTTCAAGGACATCATCATACCAAAAATATATAAGTCATCTGGGTGTCGTATTACACAATAAAATTCCAGAACAAATAAAAACTGCTTTAGATCCAATATTTAATAATAAACTAAAGGCATTTCTGACAAAGCAGTTTCTATTCAATACAAGAATTCCTGGAAATGAAAAATTATAAAGTTCCTTTGTAAAATACTGTGATTAGAGTAAAACATTCTGTAGGCAAAATAATAACCTAATTTCTACTATACACAACTATGTTTCAGTTTCACTTCCCAAAATTTTTCAACTTGCTTTTTGAATGTACAAGTACACATTCTATTAGTATGAAAACTTAATTGTCTGTGAAATCTCAATGTTAATTTCATGTTTAATGTAGTTTTTAAATGACATTGTCCTTCTGTTGTGTTTCCAGTTGACATTTTCACTATTCTGTAATCTCAGTGATTATTTGTGTAAATTTAAAGTAGCACTACATTGCCTACATGTTTCTTAGTTCCCCATGTAAACTGTTTGTATTCTCTGTATGTGAAGTTACTATATTCATCAATAAACAATTTTGTGTACATTTTTTTAAATGGCAGTCCATTGCCTATTTTTTTTCTCCAAACTACATATTTGTTAAGAAAAATGACTTGTCCTATATCATGTGTACTTTGTACAATATGTGATCCACAGGATTTAAAAAAAAAAAAAAGAGAGAGAGAGAGAGAGAGAGAGAGAGAGAGAAAGAAAGAAAGAAATCAGATCTTGTTGCTGTCATTGCATACATCAAACATCCAATCAACTCTCTGCAGGGCTTATCGATCATTTTTCCTTCCTTGATTTCCAGTTTAACTTCCATTGGCGTCTTGACCAGATTACAATCTTGCATGTTGAATCGTTGTAGTAAATTCTTCAAATATGATGTTTTGCTCAGATACATTTCTCTATTGTTCATAGAAATCCCGATTCCCAAGTATGATTGTGGTTCTCCCAGTTCCTTTAGTTTGAACTTCTGTTTTAACTTAAATTTCACTCTGTCCACTTCCTCTCTATTATTTCCTGCCATCAAAGTGTCATCAACATAGAGCACAATATAAATGACAACTTCCTTTAAAATCATATCGTAAAGACATTTATCTGCTTCTGACTGAGTGAATCGTATAGACATAAGGAAGGTGTGAATAGAGTGATTCCATGCTAGAGGTGCTTGCTTTAAGCCATATAAAGATTTCTGTAACCTGCAAACCAAACCAGTTGTGTCTTTCAGTTCTTCTGCAATACCCACTCCTTCAGGAATAGTCATGTATATTTCCTCCTTGCGTAATCCATGAAGAAAAGTGTTGGTGACATCAAATTGTTCCAGAACCAGTCCTGGTTGAATTGCAATAACTAGCATTATTCATACAGCTGCAAGTTGAGCCACTGGTGCGTATGTTTCATCATAGTCAAATCCCCTTTTCTCTGAACATCCTTTTGCCACAAGTCTAGCCTTGAGTCTTCTGATATGTGCATCCTTGTCCTTTTTTTAATATGAACACCCACTCACTGCCAATAGTCTTCCTTCCAGGTGGTAATTTAACAAAGATCTAATCTTGTTTTCCTTTATAGAGTCAGTTTCACCCTGTACTGCTTTACACCAGTGTTCCTTATCTTCACGATTTGCAGTTCCCTTGTAACTTTTCGGTACATCATCCACAAATGAATCAGCACTGAGTGCAAGAACAGCATAGTCTTTCAGATAATTAGGAGGGTTCTTCTTCCTGGTAGTACATCGAACAGTTTTCTTTTCTGATAAATTTTCAGGTTCCTCTTCATCACTGGTCAGATCTGGTATCGGAATTCTTTCATGACCCCCATCACTTGGTTTGGCATCTTCTTCAACGATGTCTTCTTCATTATCATCCTTCTCGTATGATTCCTGTACAGATTCTGGGATCCAGTCCTCAGCTGGTTTACTTTCAAAGTCAAATCTTCCTTCGTAGAAAACAATGTTCCTTCCTGTAACTATTTCTCCTTCCTCTGGACACCAAAGCCTGTAGCCATTAGGACAGTAACCAGTGAAATAGCATATTAAGGACTTGCCTTCAAATTCCCGTTCCCAATTTCTTTGATACCAGTAGATAAGCAATAGATCCGAACACTCTCAGCTTACTCAAATTAGGCTTCTTCTTATACCACAAAGCTGCAGACACCTTTCCTTCCAAAGCCGCGGTAGGACTTCTGTTAAGCAGGTACACGGCACTACAAACAGCTTCTGACCAGAACATTTTATCTAATTTACACTGAAGTACCATACAGTGAGCTTTCTCAATAATGGTTCTGTTCATTCGCTCTGAAACACCATTTTGCTGAGGAGTATAGCAGATTGTAAACTCAAACCGTATTCCTTGTTCTTCAAAAAACTGTTTCAATTCATTTGAAATGTATTCACGACCACTGTCACAGCGCCATCTGCTAATCTTCAAGTTGAAATGAGCTGTAGCCACGGCGTGAAACATCTTCAGATAGAAGATTCCAGTGCATAGGCCACTGTGAAATGTGTAAAGTCATCGACGAACGTGAGCACATACTTCTTTCCGTTGAACGATTCCAGTGCATAGGCCACTGTGAAATGTGTAAAGTCATCGACGAACGTGAACACATATTTCTTTCTGTCAAACGATTCCGGTGCAATATGCCCACACAGATCACTGTGGATCAACTGAAGAGGTCTGGTGGCATGTTTCCTATTGTGATTGTATGGCAGTTGTGATTGTTTTCCGTCAACACAATTTGAACCTTCTTCCGTGGGGATTGTTGATGTGTCCAGTTCCTTACCATCAACTTGTGACTGGAGGTGTTTAATGTTATCATAACTCAAATGGCCTAATCTGCTATGCCACAGTTTTGCATTAGTTGCAGTTGAAGCAGCTGACAAGGCTTTTTGTTGCAAAAAAATTTAGAACATATAATGGAGAGTCATTCCTATTTGCAATGGCAACAGTTTCTTTTCCTTTTTTAATTTAACCTTGAGCCTTTCCAAATGTGATACTAAAACCATTCCTTTGCAATTTTCTAACTGACAGCAAATTATAATCAAGATCAGGCACAGATGTAGGCACAGATACAACATCTTTAATTGTTATCTGAATTTCATTTCCTTTTACCACACTAGTGACTTCAATTTCTCCTTTTACTTTAGCCTCAAGAAAAATGCCTGACTTAGCTACTCTGACTTTAATTGGCTGTTCCACTTTCCTTAAATTTGTGAGAGGTATCTTACTATTAATAAGATGTTCCGTTGCTCCAGAGTACAAGAACCAATTTATGTTGTTCATTGACTGATCCTCATTTGATGCTGCAAAGAAAACCCATCCACCACTTTGATTTTAGCTATGATCACAGAGTTGCTGATTCCTGAGTTCTTGTTTGGTAACCTAACTCTACAATTAGCCCTTTTGTGTCCAGGCTTCTCGCAATGGTGACAAGTAAAGTTGAAACAAGCTTCTTGTTGACTTCTTGTTTAACTGGTGTCTGACGAACCCTTTTTGTAGATACCATTGAGTCAGAAAAGCTGTAGGAGGCAGTGTTTCATCATTTTTGTTTTTCCCGACTCCCTTCCACTTCAATTCTTCATCCAGTAGCCTATTTTTCATGAAGCTCAATGTCAATTCTTCCGTTGAGAGCATTTAAATTGCAGTGACCACTACTATGTATTCCGCAGGCATCGTTAAAAGCAAATGGCACACTATGTCTGTTTCTTCGACAGTAGCTCCAGTCGAATGTAAATCACGAATTAGTTTATCAAACTTCAGAAAGTGGTTACCTAGCAAATAATTTGTTGAGTTAAATTTCATAGTTAATAATTGTTTTCTCAACTGAAGTTGACCAGCAATTCCTCTACTCTCGAACGTATTGCACAGTGAGGTCCATAAATCAAAATAAGTTGCCGCACCTTTTGTGTACCAAATGACTGTGGCAATGCGTTGAACAAGATGAGACTTGCATTAACGATCTTGTTTAGCCATTTCAGCCAAGCGTGTTTCCTTTGCGGCACACTGTGTGTTCTCCTCTCAATCAACAGATTCCAACTTTGTGAGATAATTCACTTGCACAAATGGTAATAGTTCTAGTTCCTCAAGGAGAATTTCCATCCTGAATATCCGTTGTTGAAATTCATTCTGTCGAATAAAGGAATACGATATTTTTCCGTTTCAGTTGCCATCTCGGCTTAACTTTATGTGAGAGTACACTTGAGGCCAGATATTTATTGCAGATTCTGTTTATTTAAAACAAACTTGGGCCCATAACCTGATGTAATTTTAGTTTCTTACGATAAAATGACACGTATAAAGTTAAAAACTATTAGATAGTTTTTATTAAACTGAAAAGCACAACAGAACAAAAACGCCTGTTTTACTCTTTGATGGTACAGCACTTAACGCAAGTCACACAGAGAATCATTAAAATTGCAATCTTAACACAAACAATTGAAAATCCAGGATGGAATGCAGCAATATTATGAAAAGGAAAGTTGCTACTCATCACATGGCAGAGATGCTGAGTCGCAGATAGGCATGACAAAAACTGCTACAATTCAAACTTTCGGCTATTAAGACTTTCGTTAACAACAGACGACACACACACACACACACACACACACACACACACACACAGACACAGACACAGACACAGACTGCAGTCTCAGCAACTGAAACCATACTTACGTAGAAATAATTTTGAAGAGACTAAGCAAACCTAGACCATGTTGTTGCAGTAACCATTCTGACAGCATTATGAGATCCACAAAATTGGAATTAGGGTGTGGTCTAAGGCTCATTTCTTTGCTTAGTGCTACATCCTTTAATGCCGGAGACATCCTCAGAGGTATGTAAAGGGACACCCTATCTAGCTTTACTTTTCCTCAACAGAAGTAGTCGATACCAAAAATAACTACAACTTTTTAAACAGGTTAATATTATCTCAGCATTTATTTAAAAAAATATTTGAAATACGAAGTATCTGGCACACTTAAGAAATTTCTCTTTGGAATATTGTCAATAACGCAGAATGGATGAGTAGTAGTGGGCCATGCCTCTGATGTGATCGGACATGTTTTTATTTTTGGCAATAACAATGCAATTTCCGATTTGTTGAAGTGGAAATTGTAAATACTGTGTTAAGTAGGAAAATGTGAAAGAATAAAAACTGCAGAAACAGAAATTACTGCTCAGGCAATACTTCAGCGTTATTTACGTCAGTTGGAACCATAAGACCCTATAATGTCAAAAAATTCAGCTTCAAGAATCAGCCCCTGGAGCCAACTACGAGAAAATAAGATAAATAAAAAGTTTATTGCAAATATTACCCCTTCTCAAGGCTTATTAAAAGAGTTAATTATGAAGTCAGTGACAATCAACAAATGATGTGAGGGAGAGGTAGATTACAAGTGATGGCACATCATCCAGGATCAACTGACTGATAGCGAAGTTTTGTCTGTTGCAGAATAAGGGAAAGTGCTTTGTGCCATTTGCAGTTCATGTATAAATGAATTTCTGATCATGCAGAAGAAGAAGACCAAGGACTGCCCAACAAAGTCGTATCAACAGTGACGATGTACTACCAACAATGGCAGACCGGATCAAATGAAAGAGGGCTTTATGACTATGATGACATCAAAACGGGAAGATAAGTACAAACTATTTGTGAAATTAATGTGTTTGTGGACTTGTGCACTT
The DNA here is from genome assembly GCF_023898315.1 of Schistocerca nitens. Lineage (NCBI taxonomy): Eukaryota > Metazoa > Arthropoda > Insecta > Orthoptera > Acrididae > Schistocerca > Schistocerca nitens. The sequence continues at coordinate 598,488,325 of NC_064620.1, read as the reverse complement.
GTTAACAAAATGAATAGAGACGAGGGCAGGCGTGATGAAGAAGAGGAAGCTGTGGGAACCAATCAGGACATGTTTGAGCCAAGTGAAAGCATAGTCGGCAAAGAAACAGTAAAAACTAATATTTTGCAGCTAATTTTGGCAAAGATAGAGGAAATGAAGAAAGGTAACAATAGTAAATTGGATATTGTGCAAGACCAAATGGACCAACTTAGTAATCAGGTTTCAGAGGCAAAAAACGAGTTGTCAGAGGGGTTAAAAAGAGTGAATGAAGAAGTTGATGTTTTAGAAAATAAATTTATTGTTTTGGAAAATGAGTTCACTGTTGAATCAGCAAGACAGCCAAAGAATGTTAATGATGTCACAGTTGACCCGAAGGCTGCAGTGAAGAAAATGGAACAAAGCATCACTAGTTTAGATCAAAAAATTTTACATGTTGAAAACAATATGCAAACTAAATTAACAGTTTTAAATCAAAAAATTTCAGCAGTTCAGAAAATGTATATCAACCATTATTTGTGTGCAAACAATGGCACTGTGTGTTTCAACACTCGAATCAAAAGTTTTCCATCAGATAATTCACATCCAGTGGATTTCCTGCTCCACTGCAGAGATAGTTTTGTGTCAGGCATGAGTGATAATCCAAAAAGTAAATTCGTTAAAACATGTTTTGAAGGCGAAGCTCTATCACAGGTACATTTAAATTTAAGTCAGTGGGAAACATATCAAAGTTTAAAGAAAAGTTTTTTAAATAAATTTTTGTCAGAAGCTGAACAGGTGAAAATTAAAAGCGAATTTTTGAATGGTCCTAATTATAGGAATAGGGACAGTACTCTGAAAGAGTTTTGTAAGAATCAACTTAAAAAAATTTGCACATCTTGACAAACCATTTGTCGAAATAATCCTGACTGATGCACTTACAAGGAGATTACCAGAAAGGTTGCAGTGGGATTTCGTACATGGACCTGACGATTGTTCTGAACAATTTTTACGATACGTTGACAGGCAGGATAGGGCAGTAGAAAGAAGTATGTACCACAACAATTGGAATGATAGAGATCACAATGGGAATAACTACAGAAACAGAGATAATAGTAACTTCCTATCATGATCAAAATGTTAATAGAGAGAGAAATTTTGGATATTAACAGGACAAGAATAATGGGGATAACCATGGGCAATTTAATAGGAGAAATAATCATAGAAGTAGCTACTTGGAAGACAGCAGTCTGCCTCAATAAATATCCACTGTTTTGGGGCAAGGAAATACAATGAGCAGAGGCCCCAAGTTACACTTGCAATTAGACAATAATAACAGTGTTAATGATATGGCACAGTTATCTGAAGTTGAAGAGAAGGAATATCAGATTTCTCATTATGTTTTGATCAAAAGTTTTGGGATACTATGTTTATTTATGATGATGTAGGTACTAATCACAAACCAGAATGTGAGAGAATTGAGCATTTTGATGTAGTATGTACTAATGATTTCTTCTCTTAGTGGAAAACGGTGTTATTGATGTATGTATATCAGGTGATGACAGTCTAGGATCTGAACTACGTGGTTATTTCAATCTAGATGTGAATGAGAGCTATGAAATAACTGGGGTTGGTAAGTCAGACTGGTAGCTTATTGCAAATGGATGTAGGTGTTCATGGAGATGAGACTTCCATTGTTAATGGTGTTGTTGATAAAGTAATTTTGGAAGAATATTATGATGATGATGATGATGATGATGATGAGTATCACGTATTTGTGGAGTTTAAGAATGATGAAGTTTCAGAGTTGTTTGTGAATAATGTTCACAATACAGATAAAGTACGTGACGCATTTGATGATATGAGAGTCATGGAATACCAGTCCATTCAAAGCAGTTTTTCGTTAATGGCATGCCGAGTAACTATCCAAACAGTAAAGATGAGCCTAGAGAGTAAAGGTGAAAACTTTTTGAAGTTTGTTTGGGACCAGATTGATGATAACATAGATAAATGTGCTTACTGGAATAAGTTAGCCATGGTTAGTCAAAATTTGTATTCAAATTGGTGGAATGAAGTGAAAGAAGATCTAAGCAGGAAGTGTAATTTAGAGAGTAATATATTTTGTGTTCCTTTTGTAATAAGTGACATTAGTTGTGCTATGGAATCCACTCATTGTTTTCAATCCTTACCTGACCACATGAGTAACCAATGTGATGCTATGATACCAGTCGAGTTGATAAAACCCTATGGCATTTGATGAAATTGAAAGTGACCTTTTGCATGAAATGTCTAATAACAGAGATTGTGATTCAGATTTTGGGTGTCCTTACATTAAGATTAAGATTGATCAGTGGGAAGAGAGCTGTTTGACTGATACAGATAGCCTGATTTGTGGTATATCTGAACAATTTAGAGCCAAGGTTAAGTATAGTAAGAATTTTGTGGAAATGCCCATTGTAGGTGTAATGATAAGAGGAGCTACTGGTAAGCAAATCAAGTATAGTGTAGAAGACAAGACCTTTGAACATGGATGCATAGTGAGCCCTAGTCGGGAAGGGAATACACACTATGTTTGCAGATTCTTAAGACCATATAGTTGTGTTTTGTTTGTCATGAATGTTGTATGTAAGATGATGTAATTTCTTAAGTTCTGTCTTATATTTTGACTGAGTTTAAATCTATGATACACTATACAATCATGTTTTGCAATAGATTTATGCTTTAGAATTTGATACATATATGTCACAAGATTAAATGAGTAGAGATCCTTTTGCAGTTTTGAAACAGGACAATATTCATAATTTGTACTGTAACAGTTAGGAATAATATCTTAATACATCTGTGTGTATCAACTTATTAGTTCATTTTTTTCACTGCATTAACTTTGTTTATTAATGTTTCATATGTGAACACTTTTTAATCTCATCTGACATAAATCCCATAGACTTGCTTTTGGAACATAAACAGGGAGAGCATAGGCTGTGTGATGTGAAGAAGGTATTGAACAACATGTTTAGTACACAAAACAATGTTTCAGGATTTGTGTGAATGCTATACAGGAAGTTTCCTATCCTTTGGAGCATGTGATGAGTACTCTAGGGAGGAAATTAAAAGATGTGGGTGGAGCCACTACCCACACTGCTGTATAGCTGTACCCTGCTGGACCAGTCAACTTACAAGTGCTCAGAGGTGCTGGGTAATGTACTAAGCATCTGTCAACTACATGAACATCATGACAGAAATTTGTAAATTGTTAGCCAAGACCGCCGAAGACAGTGTTATTCCGCATAAAGTAGCGGGATTAACTTCCCAATACAATACATAACTTTAAATCAATATTTTTTATCAACTGTAAATGAACCTTCTAGGCCATTCTGTATCTAGGTTAATTTGTATGGACAATTAGCAAATAGTGTGGAAGAAATTTACTAGTAGAGAAAATATAACAAGATGTAACATGACTGCTTGCATACCCTGATTTTGGCTCTCAAGCTACTTGATTATGTCGTCATTCAATGCTATTTATGACTGTTTACCTCTATTTATCCTGAGTACTGTAATATTGAACCCCATTGGAAATTGAGTAGTGGGGAAACTCACACTCAACTCTGTTTGGAGCAGTCCAGGCCATTGTGACTGTGCGTGCATATTCAAGGAGAGCATGTGACTATTGATTGAGGCTGGGTGCTTCTTATAATTTCTCTTTATATATGGTTGAACTTATTAATATGATTATTAACTTTATTCATATTGTAGTGTCAGAATATTTTTTGCTGGTCTGTACCCAGTGTGGTTTGGATTCATGGGTCAGTTCCTTCATCGTAAGCTTAGGCCCAAATATTTTTTCATTATTTTGTCCTTTCATGACTCAACATATCCTTAAATACTCTAGTTTATGTGGCTGATTGTTTTTTTGCTATATTCCTACTCATGATTAAGTACATTCTTCTGGTCTGCACCCATTGTCGTGAGTTTTTCGAGTCTGCCCACTCATCATACACTTAAGATTCGGAATTTTTTCTTTTCTCTTTTTAAAGATTTTCAAGGTGTGATTTTAAGGATGTAAACTTGCAGTTTGTAATTAAAGTAATTTACATTGTCTCTGTATTTATTTCTATAGCTTGGTGTTGTGATGTTGTAGTTTTCACTCTGTATCAATTGTCTTGTGACAGAATGTTTCACAGATCCAAAAATCTGAATGCCATGTCCTGATATATGTATAAATTATGACTTGTATAGTAGATATTTTTCTTATGTTTTCTGTAATATGTTGTGTATCAGGTACGTATATACATATGTATTCTCTCTTTTGGCATCATTTTGTACACCGTTTGGCAAACCTTATGGTCTGTCACAAAATATTGTAAACAGATTGTTTCCAAATTTTGTGTGGGGGATATTGTAAAGGAACACCCTCCTCTAGCTTTACTTTTTGTCAACGGAAGTAGTCGATTCCAGACACAATTACAACTTTTCAACCAGGTTAATACTATCTCAGCTGTTTTTCTAAGAGAATTTCATATGATTTTGTATACAATGTGGTATATTTCAGGCTATAATCCACAAAAAGAAATTACTTTATTTTTGTTGTTACAATCAATATGAACTATCTCTGTATGTACAATTAAAAAAAATGTTTTTTTGGAAATATTTGAATTATGAAATATCTGGCACACTTGCAATTTCTATTATTAATTATGCAATCTGATGATATTTATTATGTTTACTTCTGTATTCATTTATAAAATAATGATATAAATTGGCGGAGGTTCATTTGTCACGAAAATTTGTCAACTCTTTGGAATATTGCTAATATCGCAGAAGGGATGAGTAGTAGTTGGCATGCCTCTGATGTGATCAGACATGTTTTATTTTTGGCAATAATGTAGTTTCCAGTTTTGTTGAAGTGGAAACTGTAAAGACAATGTGATATAGAAAAATGTGAAAGAATAAAAATTACAGAAACAGAAATTACTGCTCAGGCAATACTTCAGCATTATTTAGGTCAATTTGAACCATGAGAACCTACAATGTCAAAAATTTCAACTTCAAGAATCAGCCCCTAGATGTGAAGAACTGAAGCCAACTACGAGAAAAGAAGACAAATAAAAAGTTTATTGTAAATCTTACTCCTCTTGAGGCTTATTAAAAGAGTTAATTATGAAGTCAGTGACAATCAACAAATGATTTGAGGGAGGGGTAGATTACAGGCTATTAGGAAAGATATTTTTGAAAAACCCTGCATGCTTGTTTGAGTTTGAAGATCTAACAATGTCTTCACAACCTCTGAGGATGACTAGCATTAAGAGACTAAACACTGACCACAGAAGCACTCCCATGTAATCATTAGAATCAGTTTCCTCATGTCAAAATAATCAGCTTGAGTAGACTGAAGCCCACACACTATTAGTTCCTACGTGCTTTGTACCTGGAAGTAGCATGGTGCTAAGAGGTACACACATCCAAAGAAAATTAAAAATGAGGTAGTTTTATAGTTTGTCAAGAGTATTGTCTCCAAAGGCCCTGATTGAAGTCCCAGTCAGTTTTTTGTTAACATTACAAGAACAGGTGTGTAAATACATGAACCTTTCTTTTTGCAGAATTATATTTCATTTAATATCAGCATCAACAGTTGACTGACTTACCTTTGTTGCTATGAAACCTTCGGCTTTTAGCTGAATGAATATTATATACAAAATGTGAGTTGCACATCAATAGTCAACTTTGAACACTGGATGATGATGATGATGATAATGTTTGGTTTGTGGGGCACTCAACTGCGTGGTTATCAGCACCCGTACAAATTCCAAACCTTTGCTCAGTCCAAACTCACCACTTTCATGAATGATGATGAAATGACGAGGACAACACAAACACCCAGTCATCTCGAGGCGCGTGAAAATCCTTGACCCCACCAGGAATCGAATCTGGGACCCCATGCTCGGGAAACAAGAACGCAACCACAAGACCACGAGCTGCGGGCTTGAACACTGGACAGCAATATTACAGAACAGTACAATCAGGCTGTAATTTTTCCAGCTCTTTATGTAATTAGGGCACTTTTGGTTTACAATCACCCCGGTTTTTTTAAAATAAATTATTCATTTAGTTAAATGATGTTGCTCAGTTACCAACAACAGTTTAATATTTTGAATTAAAGAACCAAATCTGATAATATCACATTCATAAAAGTAAAAACTATATTCTTGTTGCCATCCACCCACAGAATTCACACGGTCAGGTACATTCCTATCAATTCCTTCAAACTACTTAGTACTTTATCACACTTTACTATGTGAAACTTCACAGCACTGTAGCAAGCTTGTGTGAGTCAACTGAATCTACCAACACCAAATGTTTACTCCAACCTGTGACCTAAAAATCTGGTGACTGATGCCATACACATGACAACATGTAGATATAAGAAAACAGAATATTTCTGTATGTATTGTTTGGAAAATAGGCTGTGGTGGTACCCTAATCTGTTAGTGTAGCATGGGCTTAGGTTAAGTAGAAATGCAGCAGTTTGGTTGATTAGCCAAGAAAATTCACTTAATCCTAAATTTTAGATGGTGACTTCCAAAACCCATTTCTGTATCTACATTTTCTCACTTAGGCACATCAAATACCAAAAATTCTCGCCATGCATGAATACTGTATAGTGATATTGGACTAAGATTATTTGTAGCCCAGTATGGTCTACAATTTATGTATTCTTAATGAATCTGACTTTACTATTCTTTAAAAATCAAGTATAGAAAGTTTTATCTATTAGCTCGGGTGGGCTAAGTAAAAGCAGCAGAAATGAAAATAGTAAGAAACTTGCTAAAACTGGTGAAGTGGAGAAATTCTACCACCATGGAAGCACAATAATCCTTGATGGACAAAGCAAGGATGATGAAACAGACTACAAAACAGAAAGATTTCTTAACCAGATGTTTACTCGCATTAATCATTGGCCATTAATTGAGGAAGAAATCTTTAAACAGATGGAATACAACATTGTATAGAAGGAAATAATGGACTGTGGGGAAACTTGAAGAGAGAATCTAAGTGTGGAACATGTTGCTATAGGAAGTCACTGAAAATTGGATTGTCTAAAAAGACATGTCTCCACAGAATTAACACAGAAATGAATGTGAAAAATATTGAGAAGGGACATGATGATAAAGTGTTTGTTAAGACACTAGGGAACAATTTCCATGGTGCTGAAATATGTAGGAGAAGATGGACAAGTATATCCAAATAATGAGGACTGAGTTCAGATCTTACTCTGATATGTCACATGAGATGGAAAGAGATGGAAAAATTAGTAATGTAGCTTTATATAAACAAGTAACAAACCTGACATTGTCCAGGTAGTCATTTTGCCAATTTTTATATAAGAAAAACAAAAACAAAATAGTGTAACATCCCAGACAATCTGTACTCTGGGTGCAGCTACTTTGCATGTTTACAATGTGATTTTGTTAATCACCTATAGCAGTGCCTCTTCAGAGCTCTATAGACAGCAATTTTTTGCCTGCAGCCATTTGTATTTCAGTGGGAAGCTGTCTAAAGTGCTGCCAGGTGTCAGTAGTAAATAATACATGCATAAAATCTTTATGCTGCATGTTACAGCATTTTTTCATGCAACTCAGTTTACGATGTCACATCTGTATGATATGTACGCTGTCCTTACCTCTAACAGTGATTGTTGCCTAACACTAAGAGATATGCATATCAAGTTTCACTCAAATCTATCTAGTAATTTAGGTTGACATGTTTAAGAGGGGCTGAAATTTCTGCAATGTCATGTACGGACTAAAATTTGAATAATTAAAGTAATTGAATTTACATGAAGATGTGACTAGCATGCAAGTGTATCCACTCCACCATGTGGGAACAAGTTTTGTCCTAGCATCAGTGCAGTATGGTCAACAATTAATGCTTAGTGACAAGTAAAGTGCTAATTGAAGTTTCTTTGCAGAGGCCTTTGTCATACTGCTTCTTTATAATGTATGTGCATCTCCCCAGAGTGTTAGTCTCTGAAGTTACACAGGAGAACATCTGTGAAGTCTGGGTGTTAGTGGAGGTAAAGCTATGAGGGCAAGTCATGTGTCATGCTTGGTTAGCTCAGTCAACACTTGCCTGCTAAAGGCAGAGGTCCCCAAGTGAGTCCTGATCTGTCACACAGTTAATATGATAGGACATTTCAACTAATTAAATACTAGTTTAGACTTAATAAGCAGCAATATCCACTTCACTAAGATTTGTGGGCATAGGCAACTTGCTAATGTCCTTGAATCTATTAACACATATTTAAAAATTAAATCAGTTACCTTTTTAGAGCAGCCCAAAACTTCATCGTTACCACCCTGGCAGTCCATGAGGCCATCAGATGTCGAGCTATCTGGAATGCAGGTGCAATCAACACATGCAAAATTCTCATCACTGCAGACCTTTTGAACTTTAGAAACCTGGATGTGAAAAGTTAATTACTGAAGTCTGTAGACTGCATTAAAATTCCTCAAAAAGTAGAATCACAGATCACCATCCCATCCTAAAATTTAAGTGGAAAGCTTGTCATTCTCCAAAATGCTAAGAACATCAGTTAATTACTTCAATATGTCCTTGTACCACACTGTAATCCACTTGCCTTTCTAAATACAGATCAGATCATACTTCTTTTTTTTTAACATTTGAGCAGTTTTCACTATGTTCATATGAACAATGACATCTTAACGTAAAAAAATTTCAAATTTTCACTTATACGCAAAGTCAATATTTTTATAACCATGAAACTAATTTCAATCTGTAGGCATAGAGCTTAACTAACAAAAGCTTGGTGGAGTGAAAAATTTGAGTACAAGGCACTAAAATTTGAAGCAGCAAAATAAAAGTCCCAGAACACAAATTACTGTCTGAATAAGAATTACGAAGTAGCTTTGGGTCATCTTTGATACTGACAAGGTAAATGTCAAAGTCAATTATAAACAGGAAAAATTAACATGTATTCCCTACAGGAGCAGTAGCAGGGCAAGTTGTATCAATGTGTCCAATTTTGACCAATTCAGTGCCAAGAAGCGAAGTGATCAAGTAACGTTGGCCTTCTGATTACACACTGGTTTCCAAGACGGGACTGCAGGTCCAAAAGCCTGTTTGCACTCTTCAGACTTTTAGAGCCTTGAAGTCTTGAGAGGTTCAGTAAGTTAGCTTATCTGATAGCAAAGAAGAATTTTTTATTTAGATTTATCACGGTCCTTTTCATCTGACCACTCTCCACAATCATTGTTCCTATCACATTTGAATTTGGTCTGTATACATCTTCCATCTTCACATTTCCAGTACGACTGAGCCTCACAGTTTATATTGTTTGGAAAGTAAATGCCAAGTTATTGCAATCTAAGAAACAGTCAAAAATTGATTTGCCAGTTCATTAGGCTAAACTCTGTTTAATTGAAAAGGGGTTTTAACATTCAAAAAAGTACAATATGAGACAGTTTAACCTGAAATGTTTATAACAATGTCATATCTCTGACTTTTTAAACTATGAATTTATGTTTATAGAAATGACAGGTCAGTCCCTAAAATCAACCAATGGTTTGGACCTTCTGGTGTATTGTATGCACACATAGTACTATATTTTACACTTTTTCAGTGCATAGATCATTTTTCCAAATTTGAAAATTTACTTTCTTGTAATGCCAAGGAAAATCTAAATTCGAAACTACTGATGTCATGAACCTGAAATTTAAGTTATTGCAAAGAAATTGGTTTAAGCTTCTGTTTGTTAACAATATTACTCTGGCTTTATTTATAGAGGCCCACGAACATTTCTGAAACTCTAACCATTCCTCTTGCTTTTCCTAAAGTTTTTCACATACATTTTCAGACATTAGTTTAAATTTCAAAACTGAGGAAGAAAGGGCTCTTGTGACAAAACTAAGTACAGCACAAAAGATCTTTGTAAAACTGAAATCAGTATTTCCCTTTGAAAACCAAGTTGAGTTGTTTTGCTTACTACAAACTGAACTAGCTCAATAAAGGACTTATACCAAAAGCTGGCGATTTTCACCTGTGTGCCTGTCAACAACCATGCTTCTCCTACCCAGTGGTCCCCTTTACTCCTACACTGCTGACAAACCTGTTAAGGTATATAAGTAATAACAATTATCTCAAATACAAGGAATTTCTTTAATGATCATTTTTGTATAATAAAGGGTGCAGGAATTGGGACTACAGAAACAAACATGCAACAGTTACTGTGCAAAAATTTCTGCTCCCTTGATTCCAAGTATGAATGGGTAAATCTACTGGGTTATAGCATGGCTCTCAGTGATTGTGTTAGGAAAGATGTTTTGTAAACCTATGTTTTTTTTACATATTTAACATGACATTTGTCTTGTGCACTTTCTGTTTGAAGTATTCGTTACACTACAGACGGTGTTGCGGAGCAGCAGCCAGTTATATCAGAACAAGTGTACCGTACAGACTTTATCCCCAATAACAGCTCCAGAAATATCAGAGGAAAGACTCTCTGAATCCAAAATGAAAAATGAAGAGAATAGTATGCTTGGATTCATATTTTAGGCAGTCTGTTGATATGTCTAGTGACACCATCTCATATGCTATCATTATTTGAAATCGAGTCTTAGAATGAAGTGATTTGTCAGAACCCTAGTCCACTGAATTAAGCAGATTGTATAAACTTGGGTGGTGTATTACTGCATGATCGGCAGGGTGACAGTACAATGCAGTAACACCAATGCAGATTTATGTGACACTTCTGTAATTTTACAATTTCTGATAAGAGGTACAAATAAAATCTGCACAAAGCAATCACTTTAAATTTTATGACGCTGTTACATATTTTTGCAAGATGTCATAAATATGATGTCCCATGTACCAAATACAGACCTTTCCAATAGACGTCCTGGGCTTAATCTTTCTTAGGACACAGTTAGCACACCTATGACTTCAGGGTATGAGGGTTATAACTTTAATAGTGGCAGCTATTTATTTACAGCTCATACAAAATAGATATGTGTTTCAAAGTTTTACTGTCCTTCAAAGTAGTCACCAGCATTGTGTAAAACCCATTGCCAGCAATGTGGAACTGGTAGGATACTCTTAGCAGTGCCAGGTCGAGTGGCACGGTCTATTGCCCGATGAAACATGAATGGCATAGAGACAGAAGTGATGACACTTTATCCAGGGCATGACCATCAATTTGCAGGACAATGTTCAAGCACGTACAGTGCAAGCTGTTACTGATTTGTTTGACTGATGGGACTGCTAAGTGCTATGCCACCTACTGCACTCTCCTGACTTAAGCCGTCATGAGTTCAACTCAATTTCTAACCTGAAGGAAACACTTCACAGCATTTGCTTCATAACTGCTACAAATTCGTAGGGCAATAGCCCGCGCCGCTTGAACTGTCAACACAACTGGCACTGCTCAGAGTATCCTACGACTTACACATCGCTGACAATGGGTTATACACAATACTGGTGAATACTTTGAGGGTCAGTAAAACTTTGAAACACGTATCTATTTTGTACGAGCTGTAAATAAATGGTTGACACTATTAAAGCTCCAACCCTCGTATATGTAGGAAAAAAGTAAATAATACATAAAAATGGATAGGCCTACTAATTCTGACTTTTTAAACGTTATTCAATGATCAGCTTATCTGCAACCTGACAAAACACAGCAGTGAGTTCAGTACAACACCCTAGGATGAGTAACTAAATCTGAACAGTAACTTTTCTCTGATCTATGTAATTCAAAAAGTATACCACTAATAGTTACACATTTGTAGATTCTATAGGTGTTATATGATTGTTTACAACTGGCTTTAGCTTTAACAGTGGAACAGTCAAATCTGACAAAAGAATTTGGCAATCTTGGCATTTTTTATATTTTGAACTGGTATGGCCAAAAGCTGTCAGAATTTGCAAGATTAACTGCATAGGCATAGTCAAATATTGCAACAAATATTTGATATTAATTTCCAAAATAACTGAAGTTTATGTAGACCAACCCTTACCTAGCAACTGCAGAAACTAAAATAGTATGACTCACTTAATCAAGACATGCTTCTTTCCAAAATTGGGCATATTCCTGTTGATTGTGTGCAAAACTGAACATACAGAATCTGTAAACGTAACTGCAGTTGATGTACAAAGCAGCTGCTAGATGTCAAGTAAAATTATGAAACCAGTAGCTTCATGAAGTGCACCAAATAATTAATAACTGCTTACATATTTGCAGTTTTGAAAAATTAGCGTTCACGAAAATGTGCGACTGTAAACCTAATATTCAGTTGAGCTAATAGTCTACCGGTACTTCCTCATTAATCATAACTAATCTGTTTCCCATTACACATTTGCTGTGTACTACAAATTTTATACAATGGTTGTTGGACATGTTCACAGGGATGAAATCAAGATTGTTCAACTAAGAGTGACATACGTACAAACATTATGGAACATTCAGCATTATCTTACAGCTTTCTTACCATAAAAAAATCGACATTGTCACTTAACTAACTGCTCATTTGAATCGGACAGTCTTCTTGAATTGTTGGGAACAAAGTGATTCCTATTATCAGCGGTAGGCGAGAAAAATAATGACCATCAGTTCAGGGCAATAACCTTGTATTTTTTGATATACCGGTACTGGAAAAATTACATTGAAAACCCAAACAGTAAGTATATTTAACCCTAACTGAAGTTACTGTCATGATATGCCACAGAACGCTCATGAAGAACCTTTAATGTCATTTTATTACAGTGTCAAACGAGTGGACTCCATTTCTTAGCCACCATAAGGATAAATAAGGCTTGTAAGCATTAAACAAATTATCTCAACATTTTTAAGAACAGTTCCTATCGATCTTGTTGCTGAGCATGTTTATCCATACATCAACTTCCTAGCATGGATAATTAACTGCAGTTTCAACATACAGGTAGTGACCATTCTGACAAGTGACGAGAGGCAGGAAAGGATTGACACGGATTCCTATAAACACAGTTTTCACTTATGAAAATAGACAAGGGCTGTGCGGTACTGCAGATGCTAAAGCTATGTCCCACTCATCCTCACTGTAATTTAGTTCAACTTGTTTGGTTTTTACTTGAATAGTCTTCTGTAATGATGTTTTAGCCCTGCTTCAATGCTCAAGGTGACAAAAGACCTCCGAGGTTTCTCCATGAGATAAAAAAGTGGCGTAATTTTTTAAACTGCAACATGCGACTTAATATACCGTACATTGTTAGTATTGCTATCCACATAGAAAAGTGTTGTTACCTGTATCTAACCTACATGTTCATAATGGCATTTTCGTTATTTAAATATCAAGTAACTTTCGCGACATTTTTATACAAACAGTGGACAACAACAACAAAAAATGAATATCGTGAATTGCTGTGTGATTAACACTGGGGTTCGTAACCGGCAACTCCGCTATTTTGTAAAATAGTTCTATAAACACTGGTGCTTATTTTTACTTTTTTGTACGAATTAACCAGATTCTTTAAATTGATAAACTATCACCACATTTTATTAAATTAACAATAACTAATGCTGTAACATACCAGCCGGCCAATCACAGCAATATCATCTGATTGCGCATTTAAATACATGTAATGCCAACATACAAATATCATTGCGCGCTTATTTTCCGGCATCGGAGAACCACGAAGTTTACACAGTGCGAAGGGTTGTTTGGGGGGGGGGGGGTTATTTATTTTCATTTTCGAAGATGAAAGGCGAATTGTTAGCATTGTTAGCTGCAACAGGCGGAAGAGGCGCTTTTGCAAATTAGAGCGGTTTTTATTAGAATTTGCGCAGCTGAATAAGTATTAAGGAGAAAAAAAAATGACGTTTTACTAATAACTATATTTGCACATTCAAGAACAAAAAAATTTACAGCGAACACAACAGAATAATTAGCGCAGACAAAGAGTGTTAGACAATGCCAAAGAGGTCTATTTTACACAGTGCACTTTGCACCGACACACACGAAATATATTGTTCACACAATTCCAACACCCCTCCTTGAACTTATATTTTGTGTGTTGCTTCCACAAGATAAACCAAATAGTCCCACAATCTTCTCAAACTTCTCCCATTCCAAGGGTTTGGTCAGAAGGTCAGCTAACATGTCTTCTGTGCGCAGATAGTCCACGGCAATGTTCTGTCGCTCTATGTGGTCCCGAATGAAATGGTGCCGTATATAAATATGCTTTGTCCTAGCACTAGTAACATCACTTTTAGCTAGGTTTATGGCTCCCTTATTGTCACAGAAGATGGTTGTAGGTTCCTCAATTAAATTGGGTTCTATTTCACTTATTAATGTTCGTAGCCATAATGCTTCCTGTGTGGTGTAAGATAGTGCCATATACTCGGCCTCTACGGTGCTCAATGCAACAGTTTTTTGCTTTTGACAGGACCATGATGTGAGGCCCCCCATTAATTTAAAACAGCAGCCAGTGGTGGAGTATCTGTCTCCCAATTCACTCCTCCAGTCCGCATCGCTATATCCCTCTAGTTTTGCGTTACCATCTCTATGGTATTTTAACTCATAGTTTGAGGTTCCTCTTAGGTATCGGAATATCCTCTTTACAGCTTTCCAGTGCTTTTCCTTTGGGTCTCTGCAATATCTGCTCACTGCATTGGTGGCAAAAGCAATGTCGGGTCGTGACGTTTGAGACAAATATAACAGACTCCCTACTGCTTCTAAACAAGGAACATTCTTGTCACATTCCACATCAGTCTCATTTACACTTAACTTCACTACTACTTCCATTGGAGTATTTATGGGTTTGCAATCACTGATGCCAAATTTCTTTAATATTTTTTCCGTGTATGTTGATTGACTTATGCTCAATTCTTGTCTTTCTTCATCCTTAGTAATCTGCATACCTAAATAACGTTTGACTTCTCCCAAATCATGCACCTTAAACTTGGTTTGCAGCTGTTTCTTGAAAATTCTCATTTAGCCTTCACTTTCAGTCTGGATAAAGAAATCGTCCACCCATATCGCCATTATTATTATTTCTTCTTTTCTCCCTTTATAGTAAATGCTGGGATCTGCCTTGGATTGCTTCATATTCATATTTGAGTTTCATGTAGACATCGATTCCAGCAATGTCCACTTTGTTTAAGTCCATAAATACTTTTTCTCAAACGCCAAATCTTTTTACTTTCTGATCTGGTTTTTATGGCTTCCCTTGGTGGAATGACATATATCTCCTCCTCCAATTTCCCATTTAAATATGCCGTTTTAGCATCCACATGATGAATTATTAAATTTCGTTTTACTGCCAAGGCTAAAAGATATTTCAATGATGCATACTTGACTACAGGTGAAAAAGTTTCTTCGTAATCTACCCCTTGTTTTTGTGAATATCCTTTTAGCACAAGTCTTGCTTTGTATTTTGGTGATGAGCTTTCAGGGTTCTTCAAATTGAATACCCATCTTGCCTGCAGTGGTTTCTTATCTCCTGGCATATCTACCCATTCAAAGGTTTCGTTCTGATATAAAGATTCTAATTCTCTCTTCATCGCTTCTTTCCATTCTTGAGAGTTTGGGCCACTCATTGCTTCTTCTGCTGTTCTTGGCTCACCATTAAAAGACTGTGGTGTATACATCTCAAAATCCGGATATTCCTTCGGTTTTGGTACACGAGAAGAACGCCTTACATTGTTTTCTTCATTTTTTTCATCCTCTAACTCATTGTCATCATAAATTGTATCCATTTGTCCTTGGCTGTCGTCTTCCTCTTCTTCACTTTCTATTTCCTCACACAAGGTTTCACCTTCTGAACTAGGTGCAGTTGACTTAGTGGTTTTGCTCTCTTTTGAGTGGTTTCTATTTTCAAAGAATATTACATCTCTACTTGTGACAATCTTCTTAGTCAATGGATCCATTAATCGGTAGCCCTTTGAATTTTCACAATAACCTACAAAAATATACTTTTTAGCTTTCGGATCCCATTTTCCTCTTAGCTGTTTTGGAATATGTGCCATTGCATCACACCCAAAAACCCTTATATTGCTTCGATCAGGTTTCTTTCCTATCCATATCTCATAAGGGGTTCTATTCTTTAATGCTTTTGTAGGTGATCTATTGTTCAAATATACAGCTGTTGACACTGCCTCTGCCCAAAACTCTTTGGATAATTCAGCGCCAGTCATCATGCTTCTTGCTTTCTCAACAATGGTAATATTAGCCCTTTCAGCAACCCCATTTTGAGATGGGCTGTACCTTATGGTAGTTTGATGCCTGATTCCCTTTTCTGCCAGAAGTTTCTTCAATTTCTTGTTAATATATTCTCTCCCATTATCAGACCTGATGATCTTGATCTTCTTTCCCGTCCGCCTTTCAACCATATTTCAATATTCCTCAAAGATATCTCTCACTTGGTCATTAGAACTAAGAAAATAAACATGAGTATATCGTGGGTAATCATCAATAAACGTAAGAAAATAATTACTCCCACCTATGGATTCACACTCCATCGGGCCACATACATCTGTGTGGATTAACTGTAAGACTTCTGTGGATTTACTCTTACTAGTCTTGAAGGGTAACCTTACTTGTTTTCCCTTTATACATGTCTCACAAGGATCCTTGGACACACTAAAATTCTGTATTCCCTTTACCATATCCTTTATTATAGACATACTCTTTCTATTTAGATGTCCAAGCCTCCGGTGCCATAAAAAACCTGCTGAAATACTGAATTACTAACATTTTTATGTTTACTGTCAATGGTATCCAACTTAAAAATACCCCTTTCGTTACTTGCTGTAGCTGTAACTTCACCACTTTCACTGATTACTCTTGCACCCTGCATGTCAAAAGTGACTGTATTTCCTTTCTTGACAATGTCCCCTACAGACAGCAGGTTAGTTGCCACATTTTCCACATAATGAACATTGTGTGCTGTAACCATATAAGATTCACCATTTACACTTACATGTAGATCTAGTTTCCCAGCCAGGTGACACTGGAGCTTGTTGCCATCAACAGTAGATATTCCCATATATGAGTCTTATCTTTGATGTCATAAAGAAGTGATTTATCTTTAACAATATGCACAGATGCACCTGAGTCTAAAATCCATTCCATATCACGATTACTCATCCCACCAAAAGAATAAAAACATGAGAGTGACTTACCTTTGTTATTCGTCCTTCTCTCTGGGCTGTCAGTAACACACCTCTTTTGCTGAGTGTCTGATCTTGGGCTTACTTTTTCTTTGCACTGAGACGCAATATGTCCCATCTTCTGACATTTATAGCACCTCACCGGTTCCTTCTTTTTGTTTTTTGAGTAGAGAGCAGACGCACCTTCCTTCTCCAATGTACAACAGCTTGGAGCACTCTTTATGTCCTGGAGGATTTTCACCTTAACACTGTCGCCTGTGATTGGTATACCCGAGCTTTCAAGTCTCATAATCATAGGTGCATAACTTTCGGGCAGTCCTGCCAACAGCAATGTTCCTACCCATTCGTCAGCGATCTCGAATCTGATGTTTCTCAGTCGGTTCGACGTGGTTATTATTTTGTTAACGTATTCGTCTACACTCTTACATTTGTCCAGACGAGTGGTAATTAACTCGCGTAATAAACCTACTTTTCTCGTAAGACCACCATCCTCGAATGCACTTCGTAAATTGTCCCAGACTTCTTTCACTGTAGCAGCTTTTTCAACGTGAACATAATTCACCGAATCAATCAGTAATATCAATTTTGATTTTGATTTCCTATCTTTATTTGAATAATTCTGATCTGTGGATTTCATTGTCCCATCTACCACGTCCCATAGGTCGTCTAAACGTAAATACGCTTCTACTGCGAACTTACAGGTTGCATAGTTTTCGCGACCTATAAGTCTTTCAATCTGTGGAATTTGTGCCGCACTCATTCTTAACGGTAATTTGCTTTTTATTGCCGTAAAGAACACCGAAAAATAATGCAGGAAAAAAATTGCGATCGTCTTGTAAGGATAACTCGCACTTCACGTAAATTGGAACTTTTCGAATACTTTCTCCCTACTATTTTATTGATATACTTATTCCAAATGCAGCCTGGGCCCATAACCTATTAGAATTTGCGCAGCTGAATAAGTATTAAGGAGAAAAAAAGGACATTTTACTAATAACTATATTTGCACATTCAAGAACAAAAAAATTTACAGCGAACACAACAGAATAATTAGCGCACACAAAGAGTGTTAGACAATGCCAAAGAGGTCTATTTTACACAGTGCACTTAGCGCCGACACACACGAAATATATTGTTCACACAATTCCAACAGTTTTGATCGAGATAAACTCACGCTGCAGTGTTCTTCGGCTCGCCAATGTAGAAGGGTGCACGGAATCAGCTAAGTGAAAAATCCGTTACTGTTACCGTCAGTTGTAGGCTTAAGCTAAATTGTCCTCTTAAAATTGTGGTAGGAGTAGGCCCATCCTCGTTCAAAACAATCTTTCTCTTATTTCATTCTACTCTGACGTGAGAAATAGGTCAGTTTGTATGAGTGTTTTGGATCCGCAATTTATTTCGTAACAAATCAGCATTTATGGTTCACAGTTTAGCCAAAGACTACATCATTCCTGAATTTCATTGTATATCAACGCAAATTTGAACGTGCGTTTTTGAGAATTCTACCATTGTCCTTTCCGTAATCTACAAGCAATTTTTAGTAACTTGGCATTTGCGATTTAGTTCCTGTAGCTGATTTTCTAACTACCATATAGTGTTACGTTTGGTTTTCCCTTAAAGAACGGTTGACACCAATGGTGCCAGAGGGGGCGGCAAGGACCGTTGTGCCCCCCCCCCCCCCCCCCCCCATATTCAAACATGCATTTCTCACCGCTCTCTCCCTCTTCCTCATCCTTTACTGAGCAATTTGTTAAAACTTGCACATGCATTTTTGCATAATAGTATGTAATGATTATTTTGGAAAAAAATACCGATTTTACGAGCTACTGCGTATTTGTTTCTGCTACTCCTCTACCCTGTGCATATGACGAACTGTCGTGACAGGGTTTGTCCCCTGCATCTGTACTATTCGCACACTTTTGCTGCACAGAGGTATGCGGGGAACGAAAGCTGACCATGAGCTCGCAGCGCTTTGGCTGCTAGGACGAGCTGCGCATCCTCCCACAGCAGCCTGCTGGCAGCTTGTAAAAGAAACTAATGAGCAATGGTGACACCGAATTTGATGGCGATCGCTAGAAGGGCTAGGTAACGTTAAAGACTCTTCATTCATTTTTGTAAATTTTATTGACAATCACTAGGTACAACACCACACAAATCAACACCAGCTCCAAGAATCTTGCCGCCCCGCGCGAACATGTCAAGTGCCCCCCCCCCCCCTTTCTACATAGTCAACTTTTCCCACAGTATATTTCATACATGACGCCTTATTTCCACATATCACACTCATTCGTCTCTTTGTTGTGAATATGTCTTTAAGATCAAAGCAGCAGTCAGTGATACGTTTGCAGTGCAAAACATTTTAAGCCATTTTTGTCGGAGGAAACGTTTCTTTCGTAAATCGGAGCACACAGTTTCTGTACCATAGATAATTTTCAATAAGACCCTTGATTTTATGAATAATTTGTATTTCCAATTTATTCTCACATTCCTTCATTTACGCAAGATGGATTTGCCGCCCGCAAAAATCTGCCGCCCTGGGCGATGGCACGCTTCGCCCCTCCCCCCACCCCCTTAGAGCCAGCCCTGACAAGAACCAACAGTATTGTTACATGGCTACTTCTTGTTAGGCGTACAGTATTGTTACGCAGGCCGCAGCTAATGTTGGCAGCGACCGTAAATATTCTGGAGCTGGGCATCGCCAGTGGTCGGTTAGTCTTACTGTGACTCGGTACAGTTGTTAATCTTTCGTCCCTTACTGTCCACTTTAAAATAGACAAGTTTATAATCAGGAAGAAATATGACAATGTGGCAATTGTTAGCGGTGGTGAAGCTAGACCCAGTGTTAGTGGTGCTGTGTGTGACAACAAAGACACAGGTAGTGACGGAACTCTGGCGGTGACAGAAAACACTGCTCCCGGAAAAAAAAACAACGCTGTTATCAGGCCTCTTGGAAACAGCAATTTGCATGGATCGATTACAATAAGGTAAAAGATGTTATTTTTTGCAAAATTTGCAGACAAATGTTTGAAGAAAACCGTTTTCAGTTTTTTCACAAAATGGTAAAAACTTTCAATTGAAACTGGTTTTTTGAACTGGAAGAAGGGGATAGACAAGTTGAAAGCGCATGAAGCATCGGACTGCCACAGAGAAGCTGTACTGAAATTCAAATTCTTAAAATCGAATTTCAATGTATTTAGGCAGAGTTCCAAAGGAAAACTGACACACGTGAAAGAAAACCGAGCTTGTTTACTAAAAATTATATCCTCCCTCCGTTATTTAGCAATGCAGGGGCTTGCAATACATGGGCATACTGATGAAACAAGTAGCTTTGACAATTTATTACGCCCTCGATGTGAAGATAACCAGCTACTTTTAATATGGCTACAGTGCGAAACTTACAGATGGACATCCAATGATGTGCAAAATGAAATTTTGGCCATTTTAAGTCATACACTGCTTAGAAAATTATAGGAGGATATCAAGAGTGCAGAGTATTTTGCAATAATAGCAGACGAAACAACAGACATAGCCACCAAAGAACAATTTAGTATCTGTATAAGATTTGTTGATGCTTCGCTAGAGATAGAAGAATATTTTTTAGGGCTATACTAAATACAAAGTATCACAGCTAAGGCTCTGTTTGATATTATTATCGACATTTTAAGACGATTTGATTTGCCCACATATAATTGTAGGGGCCAATGCTTTGACGTTTCAGCCAATATGGCTGGATAACATAACGGTGTCCAGGCAAAGGTTATGAAAATGGAGAAGGGAGTTATGTTTGTGCTGTGCCTTGCACACTGTTTAAATCTAACACTACAAGACACTGTGAAAGCAGTTCCAGAATGCCGAAAAGCATTGAATGTTATGAAGGACTTAATACATTTTGTGAGAGATTCAGCTAAAAGATTAGATCTTTTTGCTCACCTGAAGGCAGATGCCTCTACAAATTTGAAAGCACTCTGTCCTACAAGGTGGGCCATAAGATACTTGGCAATGTCTTCAGTTTTGTCCAACTATACAGAACTTCAGGAATTTTTTCTAAATATTTCAAGAAATGACAATTCAGACACTGGGGCCAAAGTAAACGGCTTTTTGATTAATATACACACGTAAGATTTCTTTTTCATGTTATCACTTTTGGTAAAACTGTTTGGTCACATTGATACCGTAAACACAGCACTACAGAGGCCAATAAGATGATTTCCACTCTTGTAACTTCATTAAATTTATGAGAAACAATTTTGAATCATTCTGGGGTGAAGTAACTTCAAAATGTCAAGATATGGATGTTGATTCCCCAAAATTACCCCATAGAAGAAAAGTCCCTAAGAAATACGATGACTCCATCAATTCATCTGTAGAAACATTCACTGAAGTATGTGACAAATATAGAAGATTGTATTATGAAACAATGGATACATCCATCAGCTTCTTGGAATCACGATTCAAAACTCAATCATTCATGTTTGTGAATCAAATTGAACAAATTCTTCCTGGTGATAACAAACATTCATTTGATATTTTATCTTTCTAAGAATGAGATATTGACAAAGAACACTTGCTTCTCCACCGAAGAATCTTTCATGAGATTATCCAAAGTAGTGATTCTGCGAATATTAGTTCGTTGGATGACATAGTGAAATACCTAAAACAGGAAAACTACCTCTTTGACCAACTGCCTGAACTAGTGAAATTCATACGTGTAGAGCTGACGATTCCGGTAACGTCCTGCACAGCTGAGTGATCATTTTCTTGTCTGCAGAGGGTGAAAACGTATCTTCGTCCTATAATGAGGCAGGATCGTCTTAATGCCGTCGCCCTTCTCAACGCCCATAGAGATGAATCGATGAAACTCGACCTTGATGCTATATGTGACGAGTTCATATGCAGGAATGATCGGAGGAGGAGTACATTTGCCATCAAAAATTAGGGTATGTTTCTTCAACTTTATTTATGTATTTGTTTTGTACAACTACTGACCTATACTCCGACTGAAATGACATTGTGATTGACGTTTCAGCAAGTCGAGGGGTAGGGGCTAGTCGCCAGCCAATCGTAGTTTGCATGATTTTCAGCTGTTTCCATTTTGTATTATCCTCACAATCTTTTTTTGTTTCTTGAAAGTTGTGCTGTGAGGGGAATTTCCCAAGAATATGATGTCATAGCTCAAAAGGGAAAGTATGCGTGCATAATAAACCTCTCTCCTTCAGCACTTGTGTTGTTCCATATAATTCTCATTGCATAGGTCATTTTGGATAGCTTAGAATTTAAGAATGTGATGTGGAAATTCCATTTCAGTGTCTTGCAAGTAAACAAAGCAAATTTGTTTCAGTGACAATTTTTTGGTTTTCCAAAGAAATATTTGTTTTTAATGGAGTTTTAATTTTGCTATATGTGGAATTGTATTTTTTTAACTGGTTAATCAATAGCTTATTCCTCACAAACCACTCTGAAATCTTTTCATTTGTGACTTCAGTAGACAGCCTAAGAGCCTTTCTATTTCCACCTTCAATCAATACACTGGTGTCATCTGCAAATAGGACTGGTTTGGAGTGTCGAACATGTAGATGGAAACGCAAAGTTATCTGTCACATGTAGTACCTAATCGAATAATATGATTTTTGCCCTCCCCTCCAAAAAAAAAAAAAAAAAAAAAAAAAAAAAAAAAAAAAAAAAAAAAAAAAAAAAATTCAAGTCGGCGCCTCTGCTAGGTACATATATAAATATATAATACCTGCGTTTATTGTAAATTAACTCTTTTCGAGTTTGCTAAAAACCGTAATGAACCTCAAAACGTTTCAAGAAACTGGTAGTTTTTAGTATAGATTTTTGTGTTGCCTTAATAGAAATCTCATTTTGTGTATGTGCTCCAATTCTTGTAGGGAATTAGCAACTTTTAGCACAGATTAAAAGATGATCAGCAAGCTTAATATAAAATTATTTGTTCAATGTTTTGTAACAAATTGTACCAACCAAAATGCAGCGCCACTGTGAATGCTGCTCTCGGACGTGGGACGAATTGGTTGACATTCGTAACCAGCTGTAAATCGCCGTAACTACTGTCAAACAGCTGGCAGTTGCTGCGAATCTGTGTGCTGGAAGAGCACCTGAGAGTCATGCACTTGTGACATTTGTACCAGGGGTTCCTCCTCCATAGATCCTGTCTCCTCTGCAGAAAGTACAAAATCCGTCATTACTCATCCACTTGACCGCGAGCGGTGTGTCAATGGTAGATCCAGGCATCATGTACAAAGTGGAAGGGGACCAAGGAGGACTCAGGGTGTTTCACTGATCCCCCTAACCAATGAGTCTGAGGTGCTGTCTTTCACTAAAATAAACTTATCCAGTGGGACTCATTTCACGTGTTTTGGGGGAAACTGTTTTCGAATGGTTCAAATGGCTCTGAGCACTATGGTACTTAACAGCTGAGGTCATCAGTCCCCTAGAACTTAGAACTGCTTAAACCTAACAAACCTAAGGCCATCACACACATCCATGCCCGTGGCAGGATTCGAACGTGCGACCGTAGTGGTCGCGCGGTTCCAGTCTGAAGCGCCTAGAACCGCTCGGCCACACCGGCCGGCGAAAACCGTTTTATCTGGGGTCAGAGGAGGCAAACGAAAATGTTAGGGTCTATTAATCATTGGCAGTTCAAACCTATGGTGAATGATGGCACCTCTTAGGGAAATGGCTGCAAGGGACAGGAAGGAACACCAAGTGCACACAGTGTGTATGCCCTCAAAATGTTGAGACTTTTCCAGCAGCCATCGAGAGAACAAGGTGCAACCAAGTGCACATTGTGGCGCACATTCGAACATATGATGCCTGTCATCTGGGGTCAGAGGTCATACTTGGGTCATTCCAACGACTGGCAGAGAAGGTTGAGAAGACCAGCCTTGACATGGAGCTTCAATGAAGTTCACAATTTGCAGCATTGTACCCAGAACTGATAATGGCCCTTGGGTTCTGAGTCAAGTGGAAGGACTGAATCAGATTCTTCGAAGGTTCTGTAATATGCTATTCTGAGACTTCTGGGACTCGCGCCTACATGGGTCAGTTGTGCACTACACGCCAGAGGCTGCTACACAGGTAGCGGTGTGTGGGAAGCACACAATGGTTTTTTATATTAGGTGACTCCATCTAATCCAGATAACGATAGCTGTGGGAAACCCAAAAGTATCATAAGAAATGCCTCCCACAGGTGAGAGTATTAAAATCTTGGTGGTTAACTGCCAAAGCATTGGCAACCAGGTGCCAGAGTTTGCAGCACGCATGAAAAGCAGCGAAGTTCACACAATATTAGGCGCAGAAAGCTGGTCTAAACCCAAAATTTTAACTATATATCGAAAGGACAGGTAAACAGGAAATGGAAGAGGTGTATTTGTCACAGTAAACAAAAAAACCGAATCCACTGAGATATTAATTGAAACTGCATGCAAAACTGTTTGGGCAAGACTCAGTATCAGGGTTGGGCATATGAAAAAACCAGACTAACCTCCTGATGTAACCGAAAACTTCAGAGAAAACATCAGTTCACGTTTATATAAGTTCCCCAATCATACTGTAATCATTGGTGTAGACTAATCATCCAACAATCAATTGGGAAAATTTCGGTTTTGTTAGTGGTGGACATAAGATATCCTGTGAAACTTTACTAAATGCCTTCTCTGGAAAGTACTGGTGGAAATATATTGGATCTAAAGGCAACAAATAGACCAGACTTCTTTGAGGATGTTCACATTGAAACTGGTATCAGTGACCATGATGCGGTTGTGGCAACAATGATTACCAAAGCACAAACGACAACAAAAACAAGCAGAAAGATTTACATATGTTCAATAAGCTAGATAAAAAATCGGTAATGTCATATCTCCGTGAGGAACTTGAAACTTTCAGCTCAGGGCAGGAGCATGTAGAGGACCACTGGCTCAAGTTTAAAAGAAAAGTTGACTATGCACTGGATAACATGTACCCATTAGAACAGTTCATAATGGGAGGGAACCTCTGGGGTATACAGTATAAAAAAGTCTAAAGAAACAAAAATTACTGCAGAGATAGGTGTAAAACAAAGCAAAGAGTTGTAGATGGAGATGCTGAAAGGAAAATGTTTGGCCATCAGGAATAATGCATCATGCCCTCAACAAGTGCCATAGCAGGATTTTGTCAAGTGATCTTTCACAGAACCCCATGAAATTCTGGTAATATTAAAGACTGTTAGTGGCACCAAAGTTAGTGTCCAGTCTGTAGCAAATGAGACATGAACTGAAATTGACGGTAGCAAAGAAAAAGCTGAAATGCTTAACTCCATTTAGAAACGTTCTTTAACAAAGGAAAACCCAAGATAATTGCTCCAATTCAGTCCTCATACCACAGAAAAAATGATTCAAATAAGTATTATTGTCAGTATAAGTCATGTTGAGAAGCAGCTAAAATAATTAAAATTGGAAAGCTCCAGGCCACAAAGGAATCCCTGTCAGATTCTATGCTGAATTTGTGGCTGTGTCAGCCCCTCTTCTAACTATAATCTATTGTAGTTCCCTTGAACAAAAAATCACGCCCAGTTCTAGGAAAAAAGGCACATGTCACTCCCCTCTACAACAGGAATAGTAGAAGTGATCCATAGAACTACCATCCAATGCCCTTGACATCGATTTGTTGCAGAATCTTAGATACCTCATTGTGTTTGAGCTTAGAACATGTCCTAACAGAATTACTTCAGGGGTAACTAGCACAGATTTGGAGAAGACTGGTCGTGTTAAACCCAACTCGCATTTTTCTCAAATGACTAACTGACACCTTTGGACCAAGGCAACTAGGTGGATTCAATATTTCTTGATTTCCAAAAAGTATCTGACTCAATACCGCACCTATGCTTATTGTTGAAATTATGATCATATGGGGTATTAAGTGAAATTTGTGACTTGATTAAGAAATTTGTGGTAGGGAGGACGCAGGGTATTACCTTAATGGAGAGTCATCCTTAGCGGTACAAGTTACTTCAGGAATGCCCCCGGGGCGTGTGTTGGGACCCTTACTGTTCATGTTTTTAATGACACATTCCGACACAGAGACGTACACTACCTTAAAAGCTGCGCCAAAGATTAAATTGAGAGGCATGTAGATTATAATCTTTGTAATGTTCACATTGGATTCTCTTTTGTTTCATACTCCAAGGAGCTAAGGGACACTTTCGATTGTTGCCTCGTGGAGGATGGACGTGATTTTTGGAGTGTGCGGAAAGGCAGCCATATAGTTAGTAATTATGGTTTGTGCGACGAGCAGAGCAAGTCTTATTGTCTTGTGAATAAAAAATAGTGAGAAGTATCGAAGTGTTACGAAAATTATTTAAAGCAAAGTTGCATTGTATTCCTTGGTTTCCACCGTCTTCGTGAAGTGAACTGATGCCGACTTAGGAAGATACACACGGTCAACAAAGAGAAGAACATCGATGGCGCCTAATGAATTAATATTGTGGCAGAAGGACTAATTTTACGTCTAAGGTGAGAACTCTGAATAAATCAACAATGACGTAGAATTCAAAAATGTAATTAATCGGAATGGTAAATTATATTACAGGCATAATTCACGCAGCACTGAATTTGTCCGCATTCAAGCCGGTCAATACAGTCCGTAAAAAAGCCCTTCAAAAATTCTAAAGTTACAGTTCCATATCCATCATTTTTCCTCATTTCAAAAAAAAAAAAAACGCAATAAATTCAAATGTTTTTTATTTATTTCGCCACACTGGCGACCGCTGACAGGGACAGTGCTGGTGGAACAAAGAGTAAGTACTTGATTGTTGTACTACAAATGTACTTGTACTAATTACTGTTTCTCTGTTATATGACGCACATGGAAAATGACAAATAAGGTGAAACAATATTAACTGTATAAACGGATGGCACAATAACCAGAAGGAACAAGGACAAGGATTTACAAAACTAACGTAATCGTGAGTGACGCAGCTCAGCTGGAATTAAGGTAGGAAAGCGCAAACGCATGCAGCGGCTGCACCTTGGCTTAGCTCCACTTAAAGCAGAACCTTTTCCTTTCCATATTAAAATCCTGGTAGTGTTTGTGGCAACACACAATTACACTTTGATAATTACTTTTTTATGTTCAACAATCGCAGAATTAGAAGACGTAGTGCGCCATCTTGTAAATTTCCGACGCGCAACAAATAACAATCGCGAGATATTTTTATTAATTCAACTGCGAGAGACTTTAAAGATTTAGATTCAGTAAAGTACAGATAAAAATAATATCTCCACAATGGAATCGGAGAATTTTAATGTGACAAATGTTCATGGACACGTCACCGATTCTGACAATAGTGACGTAAATGATGACGCAATTAGTTTTTCAGCACAACATAATGTAAAAGTAAATACAATTCAATTGCACTCCACAGGGATTAACAATAACGAACCACTTGCAAATGAAACCTTGTGCACAGTCGATGAAGCATCGATTACCAGGTCAGATAAAAATATTTCGCGTGGAATCAGTGAACCTAGCCCGGTTTCGATTCAATCAGATCGTGGTAGAGAAACAATGGTTACAAATAATGGGATAAATAGAAACACACAAGCTTCGTCAGTTACGCTTGAGACATTATATAGTCTGATGTCAAACGTGAGCGAGCAATTATCTGATTTAAAGATCAGTCACAACACAACGAACACAAAACTAGCGAATCTAGAAATCAGCCACAACACAACGAACACAAAACTGGCGAATCTAGAAATCAGCCACAACACGACAAACACAAAATTGTCAAACATGGAAATTGGGTTCCAACAGCAGTTTTCAAGTGTAAACACGCAATTTGAAAACATGCACAGACATTTCGATCAACGCTTAAATAAACTCACCAATGAAATCGATCAAAAGATCGAAGACAAAGTCATCAAAACCGTCAATAGTGTATACAATGTATTGGCAAATGACTTAGAAAAGAAATTGTCAGATCTTACAAACAAACAGGAACAGGAACTGTCAGAAATAGTAGAAACACACAATCAAACACAAACCGTACAAAAAGAAATACATGAAAACGTACAGGCTATTCAATTAAATTTAACTAGAGTACAGTCCGCATGTGAAGAAATACCTGACCAAGTTAATAAAGTTAACGAAGTCGGTCTTCTGAAACAGGAGACTGGACGTATCAAGGCGGACATTATCAAAATAAATGAAACTTTAGAAACCGGTAATGTAAATGAATCAATAACTGACCGGGAAACAAAACTTTTTGCAAAATTAGGTAATGAAATCAAAGTAGCCGAGGACAGAATACGCAAGGAAATTGCTGGTAGACTGAATGTTTCAAATGACTTGCCTACGTCAAGCAACAGGCAGCGCGACACTTATTCGCCCGTGCCAGATTACGATGTCAATAACACAGAAAATCACGCGCCCAGTCCGGCGTATGTGCACGCACCAGCGCAGGCAAACAATGGCTACTCGCCAAACGCGGTGCTGCAACAGGCAGTAGGCGTGTCGCCTTGCATCTCGACGATTCTAGTCGATGAGAGCCTGTTGAAACATAGACAGTTTCCAGTTTTCTCAACAGAATCCAGAAAAACTCATCCAGTCGTATTCGTAAGAGCATTTAAAAATCTCTTACCAAGAAACTGGACTGAGGCACAGAAGATTAGATATGTAGTAGGCTTCACACAAGGCGACGCACTTTTGTGGGCCACAGACATGGCTGAACAGTGCGTCACCTACGAACAATTTGAACGGGCTTTCTTGGAGAAATATTGGTCTGCTGGGGTCCAAGAAAGACTGCGACGTGAGGTATTCAACCCACAACCGTTCAACCTCAAAAACGGCGGGTTGAGAAAGTATTTCGAAAATAACTTGAATAAGACGCGCTATTGGAACAATCCAATACCGCACGTAGATGTTCTCAAAATTCTGAAAAACAGATTACCCGCGAACTTACGCGAAAAATTGGTAACCATACCGGAGAACGACCTTGAATACTTTCTTTCCGTGCTTGACTCAATTGATCTAATATACGAGGAAGAGCCGAGCACAAGTAATCGGAATGAACACTCCGTAACCAATCAAAACAACGGTAACGGGAATCATTTTAATGGCAATGGACAAAACCATCACAGTTGGCATCCGTATGCGACAAGGCCAAATAATGGAACCTGGAATTACGGAAATCGGAGGAATTCGGCGGCACAGAGACGTGAAGACCGAAGATATAGTACAGATTACGGTCCACGCCGGTATGGAAATGATAGAAATCACGTGAATGATTGGTCAGGCCCGCGTGATGAAAGGCGGCACACAAATGAAAATTACAATAGTTACGGTAATAGGAATGACCTACCAAGGAGGAATAGCGACGGCCGGTCGCAAGAAAATGTTGCACGCATCGGTCCGGAAACTAATTGGCGACTGAATAACCACTCAGTACACTTTGTAGAGGTAACGTACAGTACTGAAGCAACGCCGTTGTCTCCCCCGGTAAACAACAATCGGTCGTAATGAGCCCCCACCGACCGACCGATTTGACAACAGGGGGCACAAACAAGCACACATTACATCTTAAACAATTATTTTTAAGGTATGATAAGGATGCTACCGTAGAAGATGATCTATGTGAAGAAGAGATGAAAGCACCGGACAAGGTAAGTGACCTCGTGCAGGGTGTAATAACAGCAAAGATAGGAACTATAATTACCAACGTAATTTTAGATACAGGCGCATCTACGAATATTATTTCTAACAGTTTATTTAAAGAAGTTTCGAAAGCATTAAAAGTACCAGTGTTGCCAACGGAAAACTGTAAAATCTTGACAGCTGTAGGTAACAAGTCAAAAAGTATTAAGTGGCAGACGCAAATACCTGTTACCATTAGCGATGTCACGATAAACTGTACATTCTTAATCGTTGAGAAATTAATCGTCAATTGTATTTTAGGTATGGAAGTTTTCCGGCAGCATAAAGTAAACATCGACATAGGCAGTGGACTTTGCTATTTCCGAGTGGGCAGTCGTAGTGTGAATGTCAATCTTGTAAAGTCAGCAATAGAGCGTAATGGTCAATTATAGAAAACATAACTGAAATTTCAGTTAAACATCGAAACTAGTAATCAACTGGGGGCATATGCCAGCTAAACAACGCATAGTTAACCACACCTAATGAAACATGTGTTACTGTGAGTCTTAACACTATAAAAAAAAAACCATACGGTACTTTTGTAGTCTAACTCAGTTATTTAAGAGAGAGGAACAAAGACAAATTAACGCGAAGGCCAGAGTTTGTTCGCTTGAGACGAGCAACAAGCCACGCGTCGAAGTTGCAATCCAACGCTCAGCTGATGAGCACGCGATAGCTGCATGGCAAGACGAGGTCACTGGCCGCGCTGTAGGCAGCAAGCCGGGGAGAAATCTTCCCCCTTCCCTGTCCGATCAGCTGAGTGTATACAAAGAGCGAAGGCGCATACGCGGTAGAGTCCAGGCGACACGTGACTCGTATAACATGATGGCGGCTATCACGAATAATGTTCACCAACAATACAGAGTTTTCCCCGCGCCTACAGTCCAGTCGTGGTACACAAGCGCGCATGCGCGGAACGTTTAAAAGTTTTGAGACCACTCTTACTATGAGACACAGTGATGAAAGCCATTCAAAAACAAGAAAGAAAATGGTACACAGGTCTTGTAAATACTAGTTGAGAAAATTTAATTATAAGCTGGTACTACATAATAAAAGTGAACATACAAGTACATACTGGTCATGGACGGTATTGTAATATTATGTTATACTGAGTAAAAATCTTAGCTTGTACGGAAGGAGAAAGAAAATAGAAAAAAAAAATAATGTAGGTGTATAACCGGAAGAAAAGCTATGTACACGAGAACAACACACAATTACATGTAGGGAAAAAGCAGCAAAGAGGAAAACAAAGAGATAACGCATACATTTACATTACACAGTAGCTAGCGATTTTCAGAATGAACAACAAGGTAAGCGTGTGAATTTTTGTGACTAAGGAAAAGAATGACACAAGCTTTAAAATAGGAAAATAATAAACAGATCTATGCAGCGTGAGTAATGAACTGAATCGCTCTCAAAACAAATACCTAGGATTTATAGAGAGAGAAACACATTAACGTTAGGAAACACCTAAAACACTCAGCAAACAACTTTGTAAAATATATAAGCTATACACGAGGTTACATATAAGAAAGCTAAAGTGAAAAGGAGGAAAATATGGTATGATTGCACATTAATGGACCGTAAGGCAGTTATGTATGTAAGAAGAAATATTTAGTTGTAAGTATTATTAGTATGAGGGGACGATGCTCAGCACACCCTGAATTATTTTGGAATATTGAGGGAATGGTGCAGGGTACCGAAAAAGGGCCCAACCACCGAAGTGTATATTATAGTGGTAGATATTTTTTGTGTGTATAAACGTATGTATGAATGTGTGAAAGAAGCTCTGTACATGTACGGAACCTAAACAACATAGAAGTGTATAAGGAAAATTAAACTCTAAGACAACCTCGTAAAAAAACATGTATACCTAACGTCAAGAAATAACTTAATTAAAACCGTAAGACTCTTCACTCATGTATGCAGAAGGAAGGTATGTATTACTTTACACACTTGAAATATGAAATGATAAATCATGTCCAAATTATATCTTTAATACATATGACGATTTACGGTAACAAAGAATGAAAATGATATCGCCGCTATACGAGAAACAGGTAAGTAGCGTGATCGACGACCTGTAAGCAAAGGAATCATCTATAAAATACACTAAAAAAAAAAGTCATACAGAATTTCATGCTGCACTGAAGCTATGAAAGTCGGATTATTCGTGTACATAGATTTTCATGACAACCGATGTATTAAAATGTCTGTATTTTTTCTCCCATGATAACACAAGACGCCTATAAGCGCATTTTAATTGAAGATGATACACGCACACAAGGGCGTGCCGCTATTATGAAACACTGTACATAGTAATAGTAGTTACACCCTGAACTTCAAAGTTTTATGTTTGTATGTCCATGTTAATGTAGGAAGTTTTATTAGGGTTAATGATTTACAAGAACACCAGAATGTGCTTACACCAAAAACACTGTACATATTAGGGTTATGCTGCATATAAATGATTATTTCGTGCATTTTCAGATTTTATACGTAAAAACCGTAGCATACACGTAGTCGTTGCCACTACCCTAAGTAGAAGGTAGAAAATTCCCTTCCCAAGCTTCAGTGGAGCGGCTACAGGTGTATTCTCTGCATGCTGATGCATGTCGTTGCGTATGAAGAATACGTAACGGAGGTAAACCTTAACTTATACTCGAGTTCAAGAAGGAAAACAAAGGACTTGTTCCTTCTAGCTGATTAATGGAAAAATGTGTGTGTGTCAGTAAAATCCAAGACGAAGAAGCCACTATGAGTGGTCAAACAAATTTCAATTTTCGTCGATAGTTTTTTCCTGTAATTAATGTAACCAATGTATTGTATGTGTTATATGTTATTCCATTGTATGTGATGTATTTTGCATTTCATGCCAAGTCCCGTGACTTACAAATTTGTGAATACTTACGTACATTGACCAGAAGTATTGAGGGAAATGAATCTCGGTACAATAGGTAAAAGGAGTTAATGCGAAAAAAAAGTGCAGTGAAAAAGAAAGTTTCGATCGCAATACTCCCGGTTAAAGTGGTGTGTGTAGAAATTAAAATTGTGCAAAGTAGTGCTACGTTGCAAGTGTCAGCGAGTCTAAACAAGTGACAGGGAAAATTGAAGCTTGTATCGTCAAACGACCCATGGCGTCACAATAAGAAAAGACAATGCCAAACAAGTTTGACATGGTACGCTTCTTACCTGAAGCTGTATCGACGGGATGGTCCTCCGCCTCGCACATAGTGTGGTGTGTTCTTCGGGGCACATATTCCAATGTATCTCGTCGTATCCAGTCTAAGTACTGGAAGGAACTACAAAAAGCACACGCATGCTGAGGTTCGGAAGTCTCGGCGGTACCCGCACGTTGGTGTATATTCAGTGCACTGGCGCGTGCATTCAACCAACGTCGCCCGCTAACGGACGACCAAACAATCAGGCGCGAGTATCACCCGCCCATATTCAACACTGGGGCTAGCGAACAAAGCTCGTCGCCCCAGAATAAATACAGAAGGCAATACAAGGACTTAATTTTCACCTCTGATGAGGAAGGAAACATTTGTAAATAACGTTCTACTCATTGTATATTTTATTGTACAAACTTTACCACATGATGTCGTTTTCTCAGTATTAACCAAAACTTTGTATATTAGGATTAAGGTTTGTAAATATTAGCATAAGTATACCAAGAAACTGACACACACTTAGTAATACCAAAGAATTCACAGTGCCATGAAAATTAGACAATAGAAATGAAGTTTGTAAATAAAAGACCCACAAACCTATCAATTGCAAGGGCGACTACTGTATCCTGTCAACCAAATAAAATTTTCTAGTGACAGTATACAGTAGGGGGGCAGTTGTAATGACACATTCCGACGCAGAGACGTACACTACCTTAAAAGCTGCGCCAAAGATTAAATTGAGAGGCATGTAGATTATAATCTTTGTAATGTTCACATTGGATTCTCTTTTGTTTCATACTCCAAGGAGCTAAGGGATACTTTCGATTGTTGCCTCATGGAGGATGGACGTGATTTTTGGAGTGTGCGGAAAGGCAGCCATATAGTTAGTAATTATGGTTTGTGCGACGAGCAGAGCAAGTCTTATTGTCTTGTGAATAAAAAATAGTGAGAAGTATCGAAGTGTTACGAAAATTATTTAAAGCAACGTTGCATTGTATTCCTTGGTTTCCACCGTCTTCGTGAAGTGAACCGATGCCGACTTAGGAAGAAAAAATGGTTCAAATGGCTCTGAGCACTATGGGACTCAACTGCTGTGGTCATAAGTCCCCTAGAACTTAGAACTACTTAAACCTAACTAACCTAAGGACATCACACACATCCATGCCCGAGGCAGGATTCGAACCTGCGACCGTAGCGGTCGTGCGGTTCCAGACTGTAGCGCCTTTAACCGCTCGGCCACTCCGGCCGGCACTTAGGAAGATACACACGGTCAACAAAGAGAAGAACATCGATGGCGCCTAAGGAATTAATATTGTGGTAGAAGGACTAATTTTACGTCGAAGGTGAGAACTCTGAATAAATCAACAATGACGTAGAATTCAAAAATGTAATTAATCAGAATGGTAAATTATATTACAGGCATAATTCTCGCAGCACTGAATTTGTCCGCATTCAAGCCGGTCAATACAGTCCGTAAAAAAGCCCTTCAAAAATTCTAAAGTTACAGTTCCATATCCATCATTTTTCCTCATTTCAAAAAAAAAAAAAAAAAAAAAAAAACGCAATAAATTCAAATGTTTTTTATTTATTTCGCCACATGTTGTATATTGATGGCCTTGCAGACAATATTAACAGTAACATCAGGCTTTTTTTCAGATGATACAGTTATCTGTACTAAAGTACCGTCAGAAAGAAGCTGCATATATATTCAATCAGATGTTGATAAGATTCAAATGTGGTACAGAGATTGGCAACATGCTGTAAATTTTCAAAAATGTAAAATTGTGCAATTCACAGAACGAAAAAACTTTGTATCCTGTAACTAATATCAGTGTGTCACTGTTGGAATTAGACAACTCATACAGATATCAGGGTGTAGCACTTTGTACAGATATGAAACAGGTTCAGTTGTGGGTGGAGCAGGTGGTTACCTTCCGTACATTGGTAGAACATGGGGGAAGTGCAATCAATCTACAAAAGTAATTTCTTACAAGTCACCCATGCAACTGGTTCTACAATAATCCTCAAGTTTGGGAACCGAACCAGACAGGACTAACAGGGGATATTGGACATATGTAGATAAGGGCAGGATGAATGGTCACAGGTTTCATTAATCCATGGCGGAGTGTCACGGAGAGACTGAAGGAACTGAAATAGCAGACTCCTGAAGACATGAAAACTATCTTGAGAAAAAAGAGTCAGGTAAGTAAGTTTCAAGAACCAGCTTTAAATGATTACTCTAGGAATATACTGCATTACCCTATGTATAGCTCACATAGGGATTTTGAGTATAAGATTAGAATAATTACTGCACACACAGAGGCAGTCAAATAATCATTCTTCCCCACACTCCATACATGGACGGAATAGAAAGGAACCCTAATAACTGTTACAATGGGTCTTACCCTCTGCCATGCACCTTACAATGGTTTGCAGAGATGTAGACGTAGACTTAAGTGGCTGCAAAAAGTTTCATCCCCATTAAAAACCTGTGTAATACTAACTTTCAAATCTTTTTCTTGAAAGAAAAACAGCTGACTATACCGATTTTCCTTTTTTTGAGAGCCAGGGGGGCCACATTACCTGAGGGGAAAAGTGGGGGTCCTATCACATCTCACCAAGGGGGAGAGGGTTCAAATTTTAAAGAATCTCTTTCACATAGTTAATGGACGTCCCTGAAGTGTTTTGTGGGATTTGGGGGAAGAAAGACAGCTGTCACAGATACAGTCCCTTATCTTTTTCTCTCCCTTCACCACCATCCCATCATATGTAGCTTTCCTTCAACCACACTTAATGAAACCATGTCTACGATTTTATTAACTGTCACGTGTTGCATGTTTCAATGCAATTTGTTTACATTAACATTAGTGATTAGTACATTGCTTTAGCCTAATGTCCATAACTGTAACTCGGTTATAGCATTTGGAACCATCCTAATATTTGAGGTATTTTCAGTGTTTCACTCAGTAATTTCTTTTAGCTCAATAGCCTGCAGGCCTCGACTGAATGCCATTTCAACTAGTTTCTTGTCCCTCACCAAATCCAGTAATTCTACTGGAGGAAGGTGACCTACAGTGGAATCCGAACCACATGTCATTCATGTCTTTAAAGCAAGGTAACAGGCAGGATTAAAAATCTTCCTTGTCTAACTGGGATTCGACTCCGCATTCCATTTCCTGTCACACGCTTTGACACTAGAACAGAATACGATTATCAGTACTAGTCTGCAGATTTGTTATGCGAACAAATGCAGGGCATGTTTTCTCTTTCAGTCAATTCTGAAATTGTGTTTTCTTGTTACAAGATCTCCCTATCCGTCTTTCTGTAATCTAGGTCCCCTTCTCCAAATTTTTCTGTAGACTAATGCAGCACACATGATCAGTATTATTGATCAGTGGTTTATGTCGATATTTTTCATCAACAGTGAACCTGACCACATGTTACTGAAAGACTCCATTTGCCGAACTTGTCTTTGATATTTTCCACAAAAAATAACAGCTTTGTGGTGGTGAAAATGTCCCCAATCGTCATAGTGCAGACCAGGTAGCGAGGAATGTGTTTCACCCCTAGCTCTCCCTCCCCCCCCCCCCCCCCCCCCCTCCACGGTGTAGTAGGGAAGTGAAAACCTCAGGGACATAAGAAACAGCATTTAATGTTCCATTACCAACCAAAGAGAAGGCCATAGAAGAACAGCCAACTTTTTTGGAGCATGATACATTTCTTATACAACGCATCTACTCCATCCTCTTCAATCAGGCGGCTCTCCCTGTGGGCTCCACCCAGCCACAGCAAGGGCCATCTAGCACAGCAGCCATTACCAGGAACTCTGATGCTCCAGAGTGACAAGCAACTACCCTAGGCACACATGTGAAGGCAGCAGCTCAGGTATCAGAAATGTGATCCTTGTGTTGTCAGGGGGCTCAGCTAGATGGGTACATAACAGCCCCACCCCATGAACTGACTACACGTGCCAGTGACCTAGTGGGACAGAGGGGAGCTACGGCAGGGAAGGAAGTGGGAGAGTTATCCACACCATAGAAGCTAAGGAGGGAGTTCCCAAAAATGGCTCACATGACAGAGAGAAAACTGGGAAGTGGAGGTCAAACACAAAAGGGGGAGCGAAAATGCCAAGAAGGAAGGATGAAGAAAAAAAGGCAAGGGGAACAAAATTGCAAGGAATACAGGAAACCAGGCAGATAGCCACATCAACATAAGTAAGAATACCGAGAGAGCGGGCAGAGGGGAAGAAACAAGGATGGGGTGAGAGGGAATGGGCAAGGAAATGCAGTCTGCAGTGGAAGAATGATCTGTAAGAGCTCAGGGTCCCTTGCGTGCCACACACCAACCCTCAAAAGAACTGTCAGCCCCCTGATGGGACCATAAGTTCAAGCAACTTGCAGAGAACACTAGGCTGTGTTTATAGTGGAGCAACGCAGTACGACTAGAGCAGCGCAGGTGAAACAAACCAGTACTGATCAGTGGGCATGATTATAGTGGCGCTGCAAGCAGGTGGAGCAACACAGAGCGAATCAAACATGTCTGTTTCTGAGTACGGCAACCAAGGTTTATGAGTGACCCCAACTGCAGTCTGGCAACACTGGAAACATTTTGCTCTTGCAGACGCAGTACCACTGTTTTCGCTTCTATTCTTTTGTTGTATTTTGAGAAAATGGCAACATCAGAAGCCTTCATAGCAATTGTTTTTACTCAGTATCCTTCATGGAGCCAGTGAAACAAGTATCATCACAGGTGACTGATTCATCTTCGACTAGTTATCTGATGAGGTGTCAGCAGTATTACAAACTACAAGTACAGAATACATTTCCTTAATGTCTTATTTATTTTACTGTCTTAAAACGATGAGCGATAATAAAGTTTAAGTAGCATAACTGACAAACACACGAAAATAGTGTTTTATTATAAGTCAAAACTATAGAACATGAAGACAGAGAGGAGTTAAGCAACTATACGCCAGTCCCAACTGAAATAAGACAGCTAAAAACAGGCACGTGGAACAAGGGCTAAAAAAAGGACACCATATAGAAACGGAGGTCCGAAACTAAAAATTAAATGGTCTTCACCATATTTCTTTGGCAGATAAAAATCAAAACTCGGTCAACAGCCCACAGGTAACTTGTTAAAACGGCCGACAACTCAGACGGCAAACCCAAGTGGGAATGTAAACGGTTAAAAAATGGTTCAAATGGCTCTGAGCACTATGGGACTTAACTGCTGAGGTCATCAGTCCCCTAGAACTTATAACTACTTAAACGTAACTAACCTAAGGACATCACACACATCCATGCCCGAGGCAGGATTCGAACCTGCGACCGTAGCGGTCGCGCGGTTCCAGACTGTAGCGCCTAGAACAGCTCAGTCACTCCGGCCGGCAAAAACGGTTAAAAAATGGGCATTCCATCATGAAGTTGAGAACAGTTAAAACTTGGGCACAATGCGTACAAAGTGGTGGGGTAGCGCCACTTATCAAAAGACAATGGTTAAAAAGTCAGTGCCCAATACGCAGCCGAGTTAAAATAACCTCCTCCCGGCGGGAGGGCCGAGAGCAGGTCGTCCAAGCAGCTGGGAGAGACTTAAAAAGCCTGAGCTTATTCCCATGAAGCGAGGACCATTGGTTATTCCAACGGGATACCACCTCCTGCCAGATGGCAACACAAAGATCATTGGAGGGAATAGAGGAACTCGTGGGTTGAGGTACAAGGATTGCAGCTTTGGCAGCAGCGTCAGCAGCTTCGTTTCCCTGCAGGCCAACATGACCAGAAACCTACAGAAACATCACACTGGCTCCTCCAAGAGTGGGCAAGTGACAGTTTTCCTGGACCCACTGCAGAAAGAGATGGGCAGTGTATGGCGCACATAGACTTTGAGGGGCGCTGAGTGAGTCTGAGAAGAGGACACAATTGAAAAAGCTGCGTTGCTGGATGTACTCCGTGGCCTGATACGGGGTGAAGGGCAGTACTGTAAATATTGAGCAGTGTACCGGAAGCCAATATCGAAAGACACGGGCGCCAATGTCGAAGGCACACCCGACCCTACATTCAGTCCGAGAGCTATCAGTGTATACAAAGATACTATCGCAAAGTTCCATGCGAAGGTCGTAAAACTGAAGGTGATAGATCGAGGCTGGAGTAGTGTCCTTAGGAAGCGAATGAAGGGCAAGGTTAACATGGGCCGCTTCATCAAGCTACGGTGGTAAAGGGTTCACACCCACTAGGAAAGTTGCAGGTAGTGTGAAGTTAAGCTGCCGTACCAAGTGCTGGAAGCAGACTCCAGGAGGTAAGAGGGACGCGCCCCATACTGGCGATCAAATGAATCATTGAAGAAGGAGGTACAGGATGGGTGGCCACGCATGGCAAACAAACAATATGCATACCTACTGAGGAGAACGTCACAGCTACAGGACAGTGGTAATTCAGCGGCTTCAGCATCCAGTGGCCAAACGGATGCCATGATGGTGGATAGTGTTGAGACGGATTAAGAGGGATCCACGTGCTGACCCATAAACAAAGCACCCATAGTCGAGTTTCAAACGGACAAGGGACTGGTACAAATGGAGGGGGGTGGTTCGATCGGCACCCCAGGAAGAACCATTGAGGGCATGTAGGACACTGAGGAACTGCGTACAGTTTTGTCAGTGGAAAGGCGGAAGTCATTGTCAATGCTCCAGGAGTAAATACGATCAAAACATCACTGAAGACGCCGCTCAGTGAGACAGGTCCGTGGAGAACTGCAATAGATGGCAAAATCGTCAACAAAAAGGCAGCCGGAGGTGCCCGGTGGGAGACAGGCCATTATAGGGTTAATGGTAATAGCAAAGAGAACTACGCTCAGGATGAAAGTCTGAGGCACACCGTTTTCCTGGATAAAGGTGTCCGACAAGGCAGAACGCTTACACACCTTGAAAACTCGGTCGTTTGAAAATGCCTGAAGGAAACAGGGCAGAGTACGGAGGATATTAATTTTCCAGCAGGCGCCGTAGACCTTCTCCAAATCGAAAAACACAGCCACAGTCTGGGATCCCAGCAGAAAACCATTCATGACATGGGTGGACAAAGTGACGAGATGGTCAACTGCCGAACGCCACACTCGAAATCCACATTGTGCATTCATCAGTAAATTGCTAGACTTGAGCCAGCATACTATCCGGGCATGATCATACGTTCCATCACCTTGAACAAGCAGCTGGTAAGACAGATGGGGCAGTAGCTAAATGAAAGATTTTTGTCCTTACCGGGCTAAAGTATGGGTATGATGCTAGCTTCACGTCAGCGTCTGGGAAATGTGCCATCTGCCCAAATGCGGTTGTATGTGTGAAGCAAAAAGAGCATGCCTGCCAGAGAAAGGTGCTGCAACATTTGAACGTGGATGGCGTCTGGCCCTGGGTTGAAGGATCAGGTTGAACTGAGAGCGTGATCTAGCTCCCTCATAGTAAAGGCGGCATTGTAGCACTCACGATTCAGAGAAGAGAAGGGTACCGCCCGAGCCGCCTCTGCTCGTTTCCGATGGAGGAAGGCAGGATGATAGTGGGAAGAGCTCGAAACTTTCGCAAAATGGCGCCCAGAGGTATTGGAGATAGCAATGAGGACAATGTCTCCTGCTCTCAGCCTGGAAATTGGGGAATGGATCTTGGTCACAGAGTGCAGTTGAAGGTTGGCCCACACGACAGAGGAAGAGGCGGAACTGTTAAAAGAACTAGTAAATGAAATCCAGCTAGCTATTTTGCTATCCCAAAGGATGCGACGACACTTTGCACGCATCTGTTTATAATGAATGCAGTTCGCCAGTGTAGGATTACTGTTAAAAACGCAGAGAGCACGTGTCTATGTGCGGATTGCGTCGTGGCATGCTTCAGTCCACCAAGGGACTGGGACACGACGTGGTAAAGAGGATGTGTGAGGAATTAAATGTTCTTCTGCAGTAAGGATAACGTTTGTGACGCATTCCACCTGGTAATCACAACTGGGTAATCTTGTTCTTCGAAGTTCGCCAGGGAAAAGTAAAGCTACCAATCAGCCTTAGTAAGATGCCATTTGGGTGTGCACGTGGATTGAGTTGGATCCAGCAAACGGATAGCACACGGGAAATGGTCGCTCGAGTAGGTGTCAGAAAGAACAGACCACTCAAGACGATGGGCAATCTGGGCAAGTCCAAATGGGAATAGGTGTGCTAGAAGTTGGAAAGGAAAGTGGGTGCTCCAGTGTTAAGGTAGAAGCGGTTTAGTTTGTTAAAAATGTCAGCCAAGAGGGCACCTCTGTGACAGGTCTTTGGAGAACCCCGAAGGAGATGATGCACGTTAAAATCACTGAGTAGCAAAAATTGGGGAGGTAGCTGCCCAATAAGCTGGAGGAAATTTGCCCTGGTGACAGCGAATGACAGAGGGACATAAATGGTACAGAGGGAAAAAGTCGGGTGGGAAGGAAAAGGCGAACTGCAATAGCTTGAAGATGAATAGTCAGGGAGATGTGTTGACTATGAATGTCACCCATGAGATGGAATGAAGACCTCAGAGGGAAGGTCAAAACGAATCGGTAGGAAATGTGTAAGGTCAAAGTGGTAATGAGGGCACAATTTCGTTTCCTGAAGGCAGAGTACAAGGGGATGCTGCAATGCTAAAAGCAACCGTGAATCCTCTTTGTGGGGCCTAAGGCCGCGAACGTTCCACTGGAGGAGAGTCATGATGAGGAAGAGATGTAGGGGTCTCACCGTGGCAGCTGCCGAGTGACAGCCTGTGAAGAGTCGCTACAACAGGGCACAGATGCAGGAGGATCCTGCCCAATGTGGTCCACAGAAGCATCAGCATGCTTGTGCTGTCAGTCTGTGGAGTCCAACACTGAAAAACACTTGGTGGTGTGCACTGGCGACACAGAGGCTGGCCAGGCTAAGGTATCATGTTGCAACACTGTCGAAGAGGATCTTCGAGTTGGCAAAGGAGACAACCGCTTGACTTTGATGGACTTCGCCGATCCTTTTCGATTAGCGGAACACTCAGGTGTTGTTTGATGGGAGGGACATGGGAAGTCTTCACAGGAGTACTACTCCTGTCCTTTCCAGCCTCCCATTTGTGTAGTTGGTGGCTTCTTGCACAGCTGGACATGGGGATGGCAATGCTACTTTGACACTGGGCGATTTCATAACCTCAGAGCCGAATTGCAGTCACATGTATATGAGGCCATGTCCTTCATGGAGCGAGGGTTAACAAGAACAGAAATGTAGGTGCCAGACTGGAGAACACAGGGTTTACTACTAGCCAATAATTTGCGAGCGACTGGGTACACACTTTTTCCTGTACCCAGATGTCTTGGACAGCCCACTCAAGAAGATACAAGGGACAGTCCCGAGAGAAGGCGACATGGCCGCCATTGCAGTTGATACAACTGGGAGAAGGAGGCAGACAATCGCCCTCATGTGCATCCCTACCACAGGTTACACATTTGGCTGGGTGTCGACAAGACGTTCTAGTGTTGTTGAATCGATGACACTGGTAGCAGTGCATTGGGTTAAGAATGTATGGCTGGACTGTGATAATTTTATAGCCTGCTTTGATATCAGACAGAATCATCACTCTATCAAAGGTGTGAAAAAGAGAGTGGGTGGGCACTAAGAAGAAATCCATCTTTTTCATTACATGATGGACAGCAGTGACATCCTGATCACGGAGGTAAGCTTGGATTTTGGCTTCAGTTACACCACTGAGCAGCCTGGTATAAATAACACCAAGGGAAGAATTCAAAGTTCTGTGGGCCCACGACACAAACAGGTTAGCTGTGGAGAAGTGAGGCGGCAAGCAGTTGTTGTGCTTGAGAATCAGAATTAGTCTCCACAAACAAAGCGCCATTCTGTAAACGGGAGCAGGATTTCACAGGGCCAGCAATTGCA
This sequence comes from Schistocerca nitens, assembly GCF_023898315.1. Classification (NCBI taxonomy): domain Eukaryota; kingdom Metazoa; phylum Arthropoda; class Insecta; order Orthoptera; family Acrididae; genus Schistocerca; species Schistocerca nitens. Next base: position 598,445,434 of record NC_064620.1, on the reverse strand, counting down.
TCAACACCTTTCTGAATAATAAACCGATTTACCACGGCGAAAGACTCACCATCTTCAGTATGTGAGGTCTCGAGGAACTGTGGGGCAATGGGAAGGGTCTTTGAATCATTAGCCTCATTACATTTACATTTTGTAGACGTTGATTGTGAAGACGATTGACTCATTGTCAGGAAATCCCCCATGATTGCCAGCATCTCCAACGGCGCACTCCTTCCAACTGGGGGCCCCCTTCACAAGTGGGCACATCCATCTCAGGTGATTGTTCACACCTCAGGTCACACCTCCCGAACACCTGACGGAGGGACCAATCGCAATTTGGGAAGGTTACAGCTCAGGCAGTCACCCCTGCCTTGGCCTGGCGTGTACCAGGGGTATGTGTGAACCCTCCCTGTCGACCCGGGGCTGGGAATTACGCGTTACCCAGTCATCTGTTACACGTCAGACGCGTGAGCCGGCCTTCAGGAACGCACAGTGAAAGGTGGCTACACTGAGTCACAGCGCCAGAGATTGCGCCAAAGTGTTTTATTCCGCCGCCTCCACTGGCAGTGCTTGTTCAGAAGTGGTGGTCGTTAGTGCTTTGCTGAGGGGATGTTGATTTTTAGTCAATATATATGAAGGTAAAAAACATTTTTTATTTATTTTTTTTTAAATTTCCTAACTAACAATGCCTCTTGGTCACAGGTTCAGTCAACAAGGCATCTGGCTTGTGTTCATGTATTAGACTGTAATTCGGGTTTCTATATGCAATTATAGTATTTCAGTTTTATTTAATTAATTCAGTGTAAATGGTATTTAAAATATCTTGTCTTATTGAGGAAGAACCGTGCCAGATGTGTACGTTGAATCACACTTCCACACACAGAACAGTTACACTTGTGCTTTGTTGTTCGTAGTTGTTGTTTCGTAGCTTTTATAGTTGCTGGGGACTTAATTCATTAATTGTGTTAACGGAAGTTTCCTTTCATTCTTTGTTGTTATTCCATGCAGTCAGATTGCGTACTAATACTACTCAGGGCCAACCGGTTACGAGACTGCGTAACCAGACAGACAGCGACTAAAATTAAAATTATTTGCATTCTATTTAATTAAGCCCCCATGCACGTGGCGACCGTTGCTTCGGATCGTCCCTTGTAATTCTTTTGATAGCAAAAATAGCAGACAGTAGTATTGTTGTAGTAATTTGTAGTTTAGTAATTGTAGTCTATATTGCATGTGTAGATTTGGTAATTGAACATTTGTAGTTGTCTTGTCATTCTTCTAATAGTAGTTTTGCAGAATTTAATTTTTGATGTCTTGTATACGGGTTTGACAATTTTGTGCAATTATGAAGATTTCAATTGTTCGTTAATCGTGTTTGTTGGGGAGCATTTGTGTGAATGATATTGTTGGAGATAAAGTGTCATTGTGTGTAATTTTCGTATAGTGACGAGTTTTGTATGTTTTGTAAATGATTACGCGATCGATGACAAAGACAAAAATGATGGATTGGGAGAATGACGAAAATGTTAACATGGCGAACTCGCCAACACGGGATAACAGGATGATGAATAATGAAGTAGAAAATAATTTAATAAGCAGGGAAAATAGTCCGGAACCAGTTCAAAACTTTTCACAATAAAAAAATTTTCAGAATACGAGATTAACGACAGAAGACTCTGGAATAGTATCGAACACAGATAGCTTTACAGCTTTGACGGAAGAAGTTGGTTTTGCGGGAAATGTTAGGGGTGAAAAGAATTTCGAACCAGTTAATACGGAGCAGTTGATGAGTGCAATATTTAATTTGGGATCTGAATTAAAAACAATGGGATCACAGTTACGATCTGAATTTAAAACAGAGATGGGAACTTTGGCAACACAATTAGACTCACAAACAGGAACAATTAAAACTGAGATGGGAACAATGGAAACACGGTTAGACTCACAAATAGGAACAATTAAAACAGAGATGAAAACAATGGAAACACGGTTAGACTCACGAATAGGGACATGTTTCAAAAATATGAAAGATGAATTAAAGAAAGAAATTAGAGAAGAAGTACAACCGATTTTGAATGCTCACAATAATAGATTAATTTCAGTAGAAATTAGACAAAAGGAACAGGATAGAGAACAGGAAGAAAGAGATCGCGTGATGGTACAAAAATTTTCAGAGTTAAATTTACAACGTGCACACGATAAGGAAGAAATATTTGAGAGAATTGAGGAATCCGTACCAAATGACAGAATAAATAACCTAACACAACAATATGAACAGTTAACTACTAACTGTGTCAATACTGAAACCCGAGTCGCGACACTTACGGAAGACGTAAATAAACAGAAAGAAAAAATAGGTGACTTATCGGAAAGAGTTGAGGAGATTTCAGATAAATTGACAAATCTTAGTTTACATGGGGACAGAGATTCAGATGATAAAGCTCCATTGCCATTTGCAGAAACCGAAGAGTACCGGAACATAAATAAACACGTTGAAAATCAGGGAAAATTTAACGAACGCGTTAAAAGGGAATTTGAGGCGTTACGAAAGGAAGTCAAACAAATTGAAAGCGAAATCATGGGAAAAGACGGTAGAAGAAATTTGGACTCACCGATAGCAGAGGGCTTTGAAGAAAATAATTTATTTCATTTACGAGAAGCAACAAGAGAGCGCCAGGCGCGCGAACTTGACAATAATCGACATTGGGACTGGGACAGACGCGGTAGGTCTTTGTCGCCACGAGGCGAAAACTTCGACTATAAACACTTTTTAACTGTTCGGAAATTTAAGATCTTTCGCAATTCTAAGAATGACATACATCCATGTTCAGGGTTAGATCAATTTATGTACGCACTTCCACCAAATTGGCCACTAAGTCACAAACTGGAATTTATGTGCGGCTATTTATGTCCTCAGGGGATTCACTACCTAAGTGAATATGTGCCGTAGCGTGCACAGGGCCCCGAGCTGTAGTGGTGCTATTTCCCTTTTAGTTTTCTGCACTGCTGCCTACTCTTTTACTATTCTTTGTATCTATCAAAACAACTCTTCAACTATCAATCTATCTAGAGAGTCGGTAAAGAATAACCGGATACGACTATTTTACCCAAAAGTGATTTCGGAAATTACCGTTTGGACTTACTGTACCTTCAGCAGCATTCATTCGTAATTTAAACGAAATTTTACCTGTTTATCTTCGTGACAATATTACTTCATATGTTGACGATATTCTTATTGCTAAACGTTCTTGGAGTGAGCATAACAAAATTTTGGATTCATTATTACGTATTTTTGCAACAGTTGGCATTACAGTGAACTTGGAAAAATCTGAATTTGGTCGTTCTCAGGTGAAATTTCTTGGTCACATTATTTCTACAGAAGGTATTCTTCCTGATCCAGAGAAACTAGACGCTATTCGTCATTATGCTGTTCCTACTACAAAACGTGATGTTCGTAGTTTCCTTGGTGTCTGTAATTTTCTTAGACGCTTTGTTAGATTGGACGATTTGGCCACACCTCGTTTATGTGAACTATCTGGAAAGAATTCTAATTGGTGTTGGGATGAGGAAGCTCAATCAGAATTTCAACAACTTCGTGATGCTTCAGTTGCTGCTCCACTTCTTTCACATCCGGATTTATCTAAAGATTTTTGTATGGCGACGGACTCATCATACAAAGTCCTAGGTGCACATTTATTTCAAGAGATAGAAGAAAACGGCGTTGTAGTACAAAAAAACTATTGCATTTGGAAGTCGTGTTCTCTCTAAATCAGAAAAGAATTATTCGATTACGGAACTTGAATCCTTGGCTGTTATTTGGGCTTTCACAAAATTTCGCATATTTTTGTATGGCAGACATACTAAGGTCTACACCGATCATCGAGCTCTGGAATTTCTTATGTCAACAAAATTAATACATGGAAGATTGTCACGATGGGCGCTGTATCTACAGGAATTTGATTTTAGTATTGTTTACATACAGGGTTCTTCAAATATTATTGCTGATGCTTTATCACGTGCACCTACTGGTTTGAAACAAAGTGCTGAAGAGGACTGCAAAGAAAACAATTATTGTTTGATGTATATTCAAGGTGTTGCGTTTGAAAATTTTATTTCGTCTTCGCTCCAGGACATCGCTAAGGAGCAAAATAAGGATCTAATCTGGAAGGACATTAAGGAGAAGTGGAGGAGAAAGGAAAGCGTAGCGATTAGACAGTATTATTTAGTTCGTAATGATATTCTTTTTAAACGAAAATCGGTCGACAACTCTGTTTGGTTAGTTTGTATTCCTGATGAGTGGGTTAATAAATTGATTTGGTATCTTCGACCATAAATATAATAGACTGGCCCTGACGTCATTTTCGTGGCTCCAACATCTCTGGGTTAAAGTCACGTGAATGTTGGCAAAACATGGTTGTTTCGTGTTGCGCTTATGGCTGTACTCAGCGTTTTGTCGGGGGAAATGGCATTACATTTCACGCGTGTTTCTATGATAGTGCAGATGCGTTTATTGAAATCTGCTGAAGTGACTTTTATATTTTTTTTACACTTGAAATAGAGTATAACGTAAATTAAAGTGTTGAAAGTGATGCCTGTGAAGTCAGACTCATATTACACTTTGGAAAGTATCTGTGATAATTCGGTTACAGAAGTAATTATAACTGTTTCTCGTTCCTACTCATAGGTTTCCTAAGGATGAAAACCGAAGGCAGCTTTGGAAACAGGCCCTGAAACGGAAAAACTTTAAGCCATCTGCACATACGCGCCTTTTTGTATATACAAGTGAGATTATAATAAAGTAAGAGCACCTATAGTCGACACATTAAGAGAATGTTTTTCTACCTCCTAATACTATTAAATAAACGTAGACTCCAAAATTATTTTCTGAAACTTCGAAGTCTCACTTGTCATCTAAAATATCATTTTTTTAAAACTGATAGTTTAAACTTTTGTAAAAATAGTAGGAACTGAACTTTTGAAGTGCACCTAAAATTGATACTCTAAAATGGACCTGCTCCTAAAGTCGACAATTTTGGCACCTATAGTTGACAGAATTCCCATATTCCATTTTCTTTTATAAGTGACTAGAGCTCGAAACGCGGCGAATCCAATATTTAAAGTTTTGACACGAGCCCACTCTTACTGTTTAAAAGAATTTTAACGACATTTTACTTTAATTGATAGTTTATAGTAATTTCGTCCCACTGCCCACCAGAGGGGCGTTCGATCTATTTGTTTTTATAAATGGTACTGTGAACAAATCCAGGTCAAATGTAGTTCTGACATAATTTTTCGCAAATAAAAAAGTAATTTTTGTTGGAAGCGTTTCGCAGTCAATTGAGAAATGTGGGTAAAATATGATACAAGCATAGGATGGCAGACCGCTGATTTGAAATCTCGCCACGTTTTGCCAACAGTCACGTGGTTTATGTTGGAGCCACACCAGCCCTATAGCTTCTGCACAGCAAGGCTAGTCTACTAGTATCTATGGTCGAAGTTTGGTATACACATTTCAGTTATGCACACTTTGGTCCCAGAAAATGCTTTCATAAATTACGAGAAAATTGCTACTTCAGTAATATGGAAAAACGTATTCGATCTGTTCTTGCCAAATGCAAATTATGTCAAAAGGCTAAGCCGCCAACTATTTCTCACAGAGCACCGTTGTTTCCTATCATTCCGGCGAAATTAAAGGAGATGGCTGCAGTCGATTTGTTCGGTCCAGTGGTTCGTTCTACTAATGGTTTTGCGTACATTTTGGTAGCAGTGGAACTGACATCAAAATATGTGTGTTTTACACCTTTACGCAAAGCAACAGCTCGTTCAGTATCTAATGCTTTCATCAAACATTTTCTTAAAGAAGTGGGTCATGTTGATAAAGTTATATCAGATAATGGATCTTAAAATTTGGCTTCGTACTCTACTGCGTCGTAAGATTAAACCAATTTTCATTTCACTTTTTCACCCTCAATCTAATGCTTCAGAGAGATGGATGAAGGAAATCAATAAATTGTGTCGACTTTATTGTCATCAGAATCACAGAACGTGGGATCAGTATCTTCATATTTTTCAAAACATTCTGAATGAACTCCCTAGTGATTCAACCTCTTTACCGCCTATATTGATATTAAAAAACAAAGCACCGACAAATCGCATTTCTGAAATCGTTCCTTTTCCGCCTACACGGAAACTGCGGCATTCTGAAGTTTTGAACCTGGCTCTGCAAAATATTGCATCTGCGGCTGCTAGAAGAGAGAAATCAGCTAAACGTCCTGGTCGTTTAAAAACCTTGGCAGTTGGTCAAAAGGTGTTAATTAAGTCTCATCGTTTGTCTCACAAAGGAAAAGGCTTGTGTCGCAAATTTTTTCTGCTTTATAACGGTCCATATAGAGTTCGCAAAATTATTCATGATAACACCGTCGAAGTAGAAACTCCTAAAAATCTCGGCGCTCTAAGGGAATACATCATATATCGAACGTTAAAATTTTTGTGGAATGACATACTTTAGAGAAACTAACAGTTATACGTAAACACACGGAGAGTACAAGGATACCGCGCCGTGTTCTGGCGGCGGCACATAATCAAAGCAACAGTCAAGTCTGCGCGGCGCACAAGGCAGTCGTTGACCGCAAACAATTACTTCCTACGTCACGCGTACCTACAGCTGACCGAGAGCTCAGTGCGAATGCACTGACAGCCGTAAACAAATACAGTCTAATTTCTCTGATTAAATTCAGTATAAAGCTATAGTGACTTCATAAATTATGTTATTAACGTACAGTATTTTTCAGGATACGGTTGTATAAAATATTTAAGACCTTCAGGTAAATTCTGTGTGTGTCCGACGTTAAGAGGACTTGCTATCGAGAAAATTTTCAGGAAGAAAGTAATTTCGAAGAGGAAACTAATAAACTAAAAAGGTAACTATTAATTGAGTTTATTTTTCAGATAACACATTTCCACTTAGGTACGTACTTTAGACGTAATTTGCTGCTCGCGATTACGTGATTTATACTTTGTGTTAACTGATTTTGACAATGATTGATTAATGAACAGGGTTGTTACTTATGTATATCAGGAAGAATGTAATTTCGAAGAAGAAACTAATAAACTAAAAAGGTAACTATTAATTGAGTTTATTTTTCAGATAACATATTTCCACTTAGGTACGTACTTTAGACGTAATTTGCTGCTCGCGATTACGTGATTTATACTTTGTGTTATCTGATTTTGACAATGATTGATTAATGAACAGGGTTGTTACTTATGTATATTGTGCATCGCTTGGCTGCTATGCTTTTCCACTGATGTCACATTATTTTTTTATGTGCCTGCTGTGCTTATTTATTTAAATTATAATTGTCACATGATTAATTGTGCTGATATGGTTATGTATGTAGGTTATACTTTGTGATGTATCTGCTTGCGCCTTCATGTTTACTTATTAAGATGACATATGAACATTTATTTGCTTATGCTGATATGATGCTAATGACCTGTTTATTATGTAAGATATATATTTGCTGCTTTGCGTATGGATTGCATATTTACACATTTCTGTTTTGTTGTCATAACTACTCTTTAATTTGGTATATAGAAATGCTGATATACTGTGTACAAACATAGAGTTTAGGTCACACTATGGTATTAATTATTATAGATTGTTCGCTTGGCAGAGCCTCGTGGTAGGAATTGTGCTGCATCCACTTGTTGACATTATGTTCTCTACTGGTATATTGTCTCGCTATTGCATGTTTTGCTTACGCTCAGTGCTTTATATTTTAAGATAAGAAAATGAACTGCTATAATTCTACGAACGACATTGGTACAAGAAACTTCATTGAAGTCACATGAGCTGGAGGTTTTATGGAAGCTGTATAAATTAATGCTAATAGGAAGGAAGCTAACGACATGACATACCAACACTAGGTTTAGACCATTGACAGTTATTACACTGCATTCTTCGTGAGCAATTGAAATAGCAAGTGACACTTGACACAAGAAATACTCCACATGTTTGCTTCTGTTTTGCCATGATTCTTAAAGTGGTGTACACACTGTGAATTATTTCTATCATTCACACTCTGTACTCGTACTTACTTACTGAGAGTTATTCAAACTAAAGGCTGTTAGAGGTCATGTATGCATTTCTTTTATTTAATGATGGACAAGGTAACCAAAATGTATTTTATAATTCATAATGAGTAGAAGATTTGGGTCAGATGGATTACACAGAGGTTGTGTGTGGACATTATGTCTTCGGATTGTATGGGATGATGAATTGAAGTTTGCACTAGGATTTTATCTGTACTTGTTCGAGGAGACTGACTAGAGGAAAGAGTTGTTATGGAAGTGAAATGATATTGGCCATAAGGTTTATATGTGTCGACGTATTGAAGAGGTATTATTGAGGTATTGAGATTGTGTGAAGTTGATGATTATTGGAGTTTTGGTGGACAAGAGGTAAGGTAAATGATATTGATGATAAGGTTTATATGGATCGACGTAAGAGGTATTATTGAAGTAATGAGATTATGTGATGCTGATGGTTATTGGAGTTTTGGTGGATAAGAGGTAAAGTAAGTGAGGAGCATAGTTTTTTTGTTGGTTTATATGGAACAAGGAGGATGAAGATGGCAGACTAGAACACTCAAGTAGAAGGAAGATTGTCTACACACACATTTTGTTAAATCAATAAGCAGTATATACTTTTTTTTTGAGAGAGGAAGCATTTGCATATCTTGGCACACTGACAGTTGTTCAGCAACTGTACATTTTGATCTGGCTTGGCAAACATTGGTCTTGACATGATGACTATGACGTTGACTAACTATTATTGACTGTTATACACTGCTGCCATTACTACTTGATACACATGTTGAACATCAAATTTTGACAGAATTGCATTTACACAGTTAACACTATTCAATTACACAGTAGTACTTAATGTGGATGAAAGATGAGAGAGTGTGTTTTCCTTTCCTATTCCCAAATAATTGGTACTGACCTATCTCCTAAATATTATTTTACTTGTTTGTTGTGGCTTGCACTGACACCCATAAATATTATAGGTTTACTGATATTAGTGTATTTGTAATAGTTAGTATGACAATTATCTGATATCATTTGTTTGTTTATTATAATTTGTATGTTTAGTGTAAGAGCATTAATAATAATTTTGTAAAAGCAATTGTGTGTGTGTTCAAACTGTTGTTCGTGCTTACACATATTAACATTGGTGGGTGCCACTTAGAAATGTTTAATTTATGCTAATGAATTCTGATGAACTGTCTAATTAGTGATAGTGAATATTATGGACTGTTATCTGCACTTGTTCAACATGATGGGTGCCACTAGGAGATGTTTAATTTCTGCCAATAAACTCTGATGAACTGTCTGATTAGTGATAGTGAATATTATGGACTGTTACTTGCACCTGTTCAACATTGCTGGGTGCCACAGATGGAACTGATTCTACTGAAATAATGTCACTTGTTGCTGTCTGCATCTGTTCAACATTACTGGGTGCCACTGATGGAACTGCTTCTACTGACATAATGTCACTTGTTGGTGTCTGCACTTGTTCAACATTGCTGGGTGCCACTAAATGGAACTGCTTCTAATGAAATGATGTCACTTGTCGGTGTCTGCACCTGTTCAACATTGCTGGGTGTCACTAATGGAACTGCTTCTACTGACATAATGTCACTTGTTGGTGTCTGCACCTGTTCAACATTACTGGGTGCCACTAATGGAACTGCTTCTACCGAAATGATGTCACTTGTTGCTGTCTGCACCTGCTCAACATTGCTGGATGTCACTAATGGAACTGCTTCTACTGAAATGATGTCACTTGTTGGTGTCTGCACCTGTTCAACATTGCTGGGTGCCACTGATGGAACTGCTTCTATTGACATAATGTCACTTGTTGGTGTCTGCACCCATCAACATTACTGGGTGTCACAAATGGAACTACTTCTCCTGAATTGATGTCACGTGTTGGTGTCTGCGCCTGCTCGCGATTGCTGGGTGCCACTGTTGGAGCTGTTTAAATACTGCTGATGAAATGTTATGAGACTGCTATTTGTAGCTGTTGACCATTGCTGGGTGCTACTGTTGGAACTGTCAACTACTCTGAGGGGTGCTACTTGTTTATTGAACTATTGACAAGATTTTATGTGAATATTTGCATAAACTGATTTTTTGTGTATTTACTGTCTATGAAATGTTATGAAACTCTTACCTATACATATTCGTCATTGCTGAACTGAATTGTTTAACCACATGATACTTGTGTAAACTGTTATGTAAACAAACTGCCTATTGGCTTCTGTCTCGGGTTCTTCGGCCGACGTTCATCTAATGATTTTTCTGACGTTTCGCCAGCACGAGTGGCTGGCATTGTCAAAGCTTCACCCTCCATTGCCGGTGGTGAACTGGAGCCGAGTTCGCGGGCGCAGGCTATATGTACCTGGCGCGCCAACGTCCGAGGGCTTCTCCGCGGTCATTTCCGGTGCGGTTCTCCTCTTGCTACCTGCGACGGTCGTTCGCTGCAGTACGGGAAGCCAGGATCCGTTGACCTTAAGGCTTTCCTCTTTCTTGTTCAAACTGTTCGCGTGTTTTTGTATTTCTACAGCTTCTCTGAACAAGCGCGTGTGATAGTGCTTCTCTACAGCCAGAACTTCCGTGTCGGCGAATTTTATTACATGGTCGGTCTCATTCAGTGCGTGCTCCGCCACGGCCGATTTCTCCACCTGCCCCAACCTTCAATGTCGCTTATGCTCTTTGATCCTGGTGTTAATGGATCGTCCAGTCATTCCGACATAAACTTTTCCGCATGTGCATGGTATGCGGTATATTCCCGACATTGCAAGTGGGTCTCTTTTCTCCTTCGCCGATCTAAGACACTCTTTGACCTTCCTTGTCGGTTTGAAAATCGTCTTTACGCCATGTTTGCGCAATAAACGGCCGATTCTGTCTGTCACTCTGGGAATGTATGGCAGAAAGGCCGTACCCGACAATTCTTTTTCCGGTTCCTTACTTCGCCGAGGGTTGGGCTCTGTTACACTTCTAATATAATTTGTGGAGTAAAATGGTTCAAATGGCTCTGAGCACTATGGGACTCAACTGCTGAGGTCATTAGTCCCCTAGAACTTAGAACTAGTTAAACCTAACTAACCTAAGGACATCACAAACATCCATGCCCGAGGCAGGATTCGAACCTGCGACCGTAGCGTTTGTGGAGTAACCATTGCTCCTCAGGACAGTTACCAGGTGTTGCATTTCTCGTTTGAGGTGTTGCGGCTCACATATTCGTCCTGCTCTCGTTACGAGCGTACTAATCATGCCTCTTTTCTGGCTCGGGTGGTGGTTTGACAGTTTGTGCAGGTATCGGTCCGTGTGAGTCGGTTTTCGATACACGCTGTGTCCCAGATCTTCGCCGTCCCTTGTGACCAGAACATCTAGAAATGGCAGTTTCTTGTCCTTTTCTGCTTCCATGGTAAATGTTATGTTGGCATGGAGGCTGTTCAAGTGTCTTAGGAAGTCACTGAGCTGTTCTTCACCATGGCTCCACACCACGAAAGTATCATCGACGTACCTGTACCACACCTTAGGTTTGTAAGTCGCCGAGTCCAGTGCCTGTGCTTCGAATTGTTCCATGAAGAAGTTGGCCACCACTGGACTGAGAGGACTACCCATGGCGACGCCTTCCAGCTGTTCGTAGAAATCGCCATTCCACGTGAAATAGCTCGTGGTGAGACATGCATGGAAGAGCTTTCTGATGTCTAGCGGAAAAATGGAACCGATGTGCTCCAGAGCGTCACTGAGTGGCACTTTCGTAAATAACGAAACAACATCAAAGCTGACCAGGATGTCGTTTGGTGCAAGTTTCAGTTTCTTCAGCTTCTCAATGAAATGTCCTGAGTCCTTAATGTATGTGTCGGTCTTCCCCACCTGTGGCTGGAGCAGAGAGGCCAAGTGTTTTGCCAGTTTCTATGTCGGTGATCCAGGAGCGCTCACGATCGGTCTCAGTGGAACGTTGTTCTTATGGATCTTGGGTAATCCATACAGCCGAGGTGGTAGGGCTTCTGTGTTGCGCAGGTTTCTCTGTATGTCCGCCGGCAGAGAAGACGCCTTGATTAATCGATTCGTATTCCGTGTGATACGTTGCGTCGGATCTGCGCTTAGTTTTCGGTACGTCGTCGGATCTAATAGGTCTCGGATCTTTTGCTCATAATCTTCGGTCTTCATTACGACGGTCGCATTCCCCTTATCGGCAGGCAGTACCAATATACTCTTGTCGGCGTTGAGATTCTTAATGGCTTGTACCTCTTCTTTCTTCAGGTTGCAAGCTGGTGGTTTTGCTCGGCGCAGTATCCTGGCTGTTTCCGTGCGTATTTCCTCTGCCCTTTCACAAGGAAGGGTACGAATGGCTGCTTCGGTGTTGGCAATGATGTCCTCCATGGAGGCATGATTAGTACGCTCGTAACGAGAGCAGGACGAATATGTGAGCCGCAACACCTCAAACGAGAAATGCAACACCTGGAAACTGTCCTGAGGAGCAATGGTTACTCCACAAATTATATTAGAAGTGTAACAGAACCCAACCCTCGGCGAAGTAAGGAACCGGAAAAAGAATTGTCGGGTACGGCCTTTCTGCCATACATTCCCAGAGTGACGGACAGAATCGGCCGTATATTGCGCAAACATGGCGTAAAGACGATTTTCAAACCGACAAGGAAGATCAAAGAGTGTCTTAGATCGGCGAAGGAGAAAAGAGACCCACTTGCAATGTCGGGAATATACCGCATACCATGCACATGCGGAAAAGTTTATGTCGGAATGACTGGACGATCCATTAACACCAGGATCAAAGAGCATAAGCGACATTGCAGGTTGGGGCAGGTGGAGAAATCGGCCGTGGCAGAGCACGCACTGAATGAGACCGACCATGTAATAAAATTCGCCGACACGGAAGTTCTGGCTGTAGAGAAGCACTATCACACGCGCTTGTTCAGAGAAGCTGTAGAAATACAAAAACACGCGAACAGTTTGAACAAGAAGGAGGAAAGCCTTAAGGTCAACGGATCCTGGCTTCCCGTACTGCAGCGAACGACCGTCGCAGGTAGCAAGAGGAGAACCGCACCGGAAATGACCGCGGAGAAGCCCTCGGACGTTGGCGCGCCAGGTACATATAGCCTGCGCCCTCGAGCTCGGCTCCAGTTCACCACCGGCAATGGAGGGTGAAGCTTTTACAATGCCAGCCACTCGTGCTGGCGAAACGTCAGAAAAATCATTAGATGAACGTCGGCCGAAGAACCCGAGACAGAAGCCAACGAAAGCCTCAACAATTTTGTGTTATGTAAGGTCACATGCATGCAAGAATTTGTATTCCCTACTGTATTTTATATTAGGTTATTGAAGGGTCAGTGCAAAGCCAAAATTTATTTAGTTATGTGATATTTACTTATTAATATTATCTTTTATTTTTGGCTGTATTTTTTTTACGAATTTGGTGGTATTTTCACCACCAATGCTGGCAAAAATACCATCAAATTCTAGCCCGTGGAGGAGGGGCATATGAAAGGTGGCTACACTGAGTCACAGCGCCAGAGATTGCGCCAAAGTGTTTTATTCCGCCGCCTCCACTGGCAGTGCTTGTTCAGAAGTGGTGGTGGTTAGTGCTTTGCTGAGAGGATGTTGATAGCCGTATTATTTGAGGCCATGTCGTGTGCAGTTGTTTTGATGGGCTAGACAGCAGATGTTGTTCGAGTGGAGATGTTGTAATGATCAGTACGTATTTTTAGTCAATATATATGAAGGCAAAAAACATTTTTTTATTTTTTTTTTAAATTTCGTAACTAACAATGCCTCTTGGTCACAGGTTCAGTCAACAAGGCATCTGGCTTGTGTTCATGTATTAGACTGTAATTCGGGTTTCTATGTGCAATTATAGTATTTCAGTTTTATTTAATTAATTCAGTGTAAATGGTATTTAAAATATCTTGTCTTATTGAGGAAGAACCGTGCCAGATGTGTACGTTGAATCACACTTCCACACACAGAACAGTTACACTTGTGCTTTGTTGTTCGTAGTTGTTGTTTCGTAGCTTTTATAGTTGCTGGGGACTTAATTCATTAATTGTGTTAACGGAAGTTTCCTTTCATTCTTTGTTGTTATTCCATGCAGTCAGATTGCGTACTAATACTACTCAGGGCCAACCGGTTACGAGACTGCGTAACCGGACAGACAGCGACTAAAATTAAAATTATTTGCATTCTATTTAATTAAGCCCCCATGCAACAGGGAGGAAAAAGAAAAGGGGAACCTCAAACGCCAAAGAGGAAGATCGAGAGGAGGAGGGAAACAAAGAAAGGAAACGGGAGCGAAAAAAATAGTGAGACTGTTCGTACATCAGTGACAGACAGTGCAGAATGTTCCCAATAACACCCCAGACATGTTCCCCAAGGGAGGGGAAAAGAATAGCGAGAGGAGAGACATGCAGCATGGAAAGGAAGAAATGCTGCCAAGGCTGGGGCCCCATGGTAGCCAAGCACGAACCCACCAAAGAGTGGCGAGCCCCCTGGGGGAGCCGTCTCATTCGATAGCTTGATTGGAAGCTCTGTTCAGGTTTCGTCTTCTCTGATAAGAGCTTTGTGTTTACTGCTCGATTTCCACTGCGTGTTGCTTATTGACGCTCACGGGTCCTAGGTCAGTGAGTGTTGTGGAGAATATATACATTTCGCAATATCATCAGCATATTCTGGTGAAGTTTGTGTTGGCTTCCAAAATATGCTCCACTTAGCGTTCATTGTTTCAGAATCATATTCAATTAATTGTCAAGGACTGGAAAAGCATTTTTGAAGTATTCTTTCCGTGGATCTAAAACCTGTTGATGTAAGATTTGATAAAATTCCTCAACAATGGATAAGCCTAACCTCCAATAAACACAATGAATGCAAAAGGCATCGCACTTGCTGTGTTTGGTAGTGGGGAGTCTGGCCGTATATTAAGCTCCCCTTATTGCCTCAAGCGATATACACTAGAAGAATGAAATCTACCACCTTCTCTTTTCTTCCCACTGCACCCAGCAATGATTTCCTGTGAGGATCTGCGATTGCTTGTAGGGTGATTGAAAGAAAATATTTTATACATATAAACATTGTATCAGAATTTTCTGAGCATTTTAGACGAATGTGTTTTCTGTCAATTTTACCGACTGCATTTGAAAGTTCTACATGTTCTGTAAATCATTCACAGTATTTAGAAAATCCTTTTCAGAAGGCACTCATTTGTTGTGGCTTCGGCAACGCCAGAGCACTTTGGTTGTTGACTCCACAGTCCGTACAGTGGTTACGAATCTTATACTGCGTGTCACAGCAATGTCTCAAAACCTCATACTGGTTTCTAGGAACCAATAACAACTGTCGTTTCACCAGCTGTCGGTGGCCTTTAAAAGTTACATTACTTCACGAAAGAAATCTGTTGTTACTTGTATACCACGCTAGATAAGGAAGTTATGGACAGTAGCGCCACCCGACGTTCTTTCACAGTTAGTGTTATTCTTAAAACAGCCCTTATCGCCATGGAAGATAGGGGTCCGCATTGCTAGGAAATAAGTTTACTGGAGAGTGATGCAAAAAACAGGGAAAATGCACAAAAGGCATTGTAGCTCAGCCAAATGGGAGAAAAGCCACAGCAGTTCCACTGGAGCATAATGCTATCAGTATCCTGTGGTGGTGTGAAGGGACGAAGGAGACAGATCATGCTTCAGAGCCACCTGCTGCCACTGGTTGTGAAGATGCACCAACAATACACATTTGTTACAAATCAAGTTATATGGGGAGCGGGGAGTCATAGAGGCCACCAGGAATGCTGCGACAGATACAGAGGTGGAACATGTGGAGTCTGGCAGCACGGGGTTCACCAAAATCTTCATGTTTTTGGGAGGTTACTTCTCGTCCTTCAACGATTTAGACTTCTGTGAGGGCTTGGAAAGGAGGCATGCAAAGTCCTATGACCTGCAATCTGTGATTCCTTCAGCCACTGGCTGACATCCAGTTGCATATCAGCTCAGTTCTGGGAATGGAGCATCCCAAGGGACCCCATCCTGGATGGGTGCTGGAGGAGGGAGAGGGGGTGGGAGGATGCAATGTAAGCAGGACCCCCAACCACCAGGAGAATGGGTGTAGTTGGGCAGCCCAAGAGCGAAACATAGAAGACACAGAGAGTGATCGCACAGTCACTAAAGACGATGACGTCATAGCATTAGTTGACTTGATGTCTCGTTGACATGTGAGATGATTAAGGATCTTTTACTTCTGAGTTTTCTTTCTCACTTGAAAACGGTTCAGTCTGGTGAACACGGGAATGGTACTCTGCACAGTGGAGTAGGGCACAAGAAGCATTGCTGTGCAACTGACAGGCACAATCCCTACAGATGGGGCTGGCAATGCAATGCAAAGATGTGTCCAAATCGCATGCATTTGAGCAATGCGTTGGAGGAGGAATATACGGCTTGACTTTACAGGAACACACCATCACGTCGACCTTCTGAGGCAATGAGTCACCTTCAAAGCCCAAGATGTAGGCTGGAGTATCCACTCTGTTGTCTTTTGGTCCCCACTGGACATGACAGTCAAAATTCACACCTCGTCACTCCAAATTAGCATTCAACTCATCATCTGTCTGTAAAAAGAGATCTCTGTGGAAAATGATACCCTGCACCATATTCAGACTTTTATGGGGAGGGCAAAGGGTTATAGTGACAGCAGGAGTATCACCCAGCTTGTCACAGATCAGCAACACTCGTGAATACTGTGCCACTTCTCATGTTTGTAATCACTGCAACTTAGCCAGACATGTCCTCAAGGTGTTCCACGAAGAACAGTAGCTTTCCAGTCAGAAAGGGATCCTCAGCTGCCCTAGAACAAATCAAATATTGGGTGGTGGTGGTGGGTAGTGTTTAACGTCCCGTCGACAACGATGTCATTCGAGACGGAGCGCAAGCTCGGGTTAGGGAAGTATTGGGAAGGAAATCGGCCGTGCCCTTTCAAAGGAACCATCCCAGCATTTGCCTGAAACGATTTAGGGAAATCACGGAAAACCTAAATCAGGATGGCTGGAGACGGGATTGAACCGTCGTCCTCCCGAATGCGAGTCCAGTGTGCAAATATTGGTGAGGGGTGGGGGAGGACGGGGGGGGGGGGGAATTTCTCACCTCGTCTCTGAGACCTATGTTCCTCCTCTGGCGTAACCAGGGAACAGAACATTCTGGGGTCATACGTCTCCACAATGTAATATGTCAGCTTCAGAAGAGACTGATGGAGCCATGCAGTGTGCAAATCTTCCACCATGGTACCACTCACTCTGAGCAAAGACTCTTTCCACGAGCATTACCCACCCAGAGCAACAGTTACCTGGTCAGTAAACTGTTGCCCAGAGTTTCAGGCTCAGGCACAAAATATGCAATCCCTGCGTGGTCAGGGGGCTACCACCATAGAGGTACTTGACCATCCTCCCTCCCTCCCCTCTTGGTGTGGCTACAGTACTGGGTTTTGAGATAGTGCTGCTGCTAGATGAAAGGATGCAAAGAAAGAAAGGCACAAAAAGTGCAGGACGACCTTCCCTGCACGATCCACAATTCTGTACAATTTGCAAAAGAAGTAGCATGTAGAACCCAACAATGGAAGTACAGAATATAATAAATAATGAAAAATTGTAGAAGGCTGGAAGGTGAGAAAATAAGTGTCCAAAACAAAACTAGATCGAAGAACATCCGCAACCAAGAAGACCATCCACTTTGGTGTGGCCGGGGCGTAGGGGGGGGGGGGGGAGGAGAAGGCAGATTTGCAGTACAGAAAGGAAAGTTGTGCTGTGCTGTAAGGACTAGAGCCCCATGATGTTGTGGCCAAGCACGTACTCTAGCGAAATTTGAGGCTCTGGGGGGAGGGGCTAAGGTTATCTATTTTTTACTTTTTTCCAAAAATGGTCAACTTTGTCTACAGTTTGTAAACTATTGGGAAGCAGTAGTATTCTGTGACTTTGTATTGGGAAGTTACTACAACCAGAGTTTCAGGTTTGTCCTGCAATTACTTCCGGAAATATATAAAACTAAACTTCACTTTTCAAGCATCTATTACTTCAGATGACTTAGTCTTAAATTATCCATATGAATACTGCTCATGAAATCTTTATTATTTGACTTAAGAGCGCAAAAAGTTGTACAAGACAGAGTTCTTTTTCTATAAAACATTGCAAAATATATGTTTCAAATTTACCAAAATCTGAGGGTTGCACTGTTGAAAACTGCACTATGTGGCTGAACGAATGACGGTATCTCCTGAACTACTGAACTGGTGATCGTGAAACTTTGCTAATGTTTACTGGGAAAAATTCGACACAAAATTTTATCAAAATCCTCTAAGTTCATGTGAGAACCTCTAGACCGCTTGGCGGGGAATGGTCCATACGTAAGTACTGTCCAGCTGATGACTACTGCATTAGGGTGGAAATTTAACTACACTGAAGCAAAAGTAAGCGTTTTATTTCCTAGTGATGTAGGCATGGAAGTAATGAAATAAGATGTAGCTCACTAATAAGGCAACATTATTCTCTCCCTCGACCCTGGATATTGCATCTATTCCGTCTCCCTGTCTCTGCCATTTCTGTATGCTGAAAATATTGTTATTGCCTGGAACTTCCTGGTAGATTAAACGTCAGTGCCACACCAAGACTGTCTCTTAATCCCTGCCTTATGCGTGCAAATACTCTACCGACTGAGGTATAGACATACAACGTCCGGTATGTCCTTATGGCTTTACTTCCACAGGTACCTCTTGTACCTTCCAAATTTCACGAAAGAGGCAACATACAAGGGTTAGCCAACAAAAGATTGATTGATGTTGAAAAACTTTATTGACAAATAATCAGTTAGAAATCTGCATTTTCCCCTTCAAGTCATCATTAAGAGGGATGGACGTGTTTCATGTTATCATCCACTTTTGGAAGACTTCCACTATTCAGTTTCTTAATTTCTTGATAATCACTCCAAAATTCCACCTAAAGCTTTCACTACATCATTTTCAGAGTGGAATAAACGTACAGGGTGGCTATAATCAGACTTTTGCTACCTGAGCCAGTGTAGATGGAAGACTATTTGATGCATGAGTACCCAACTTATAGGAATGATGTTCAGACTGTGTACTGCAGGGCTTGCGTAGCGTTAGTGGCACAACTTGCTGTCAGGTGCCGGCACTGGTATGGCAATTTAAACGTAAGGACCAGTACGAATTACGGTTGCAGACCGTCAATATTGGACTGGACAAGGTGAACAGTGCTTGGCTTTACTCGTAAAGCTGTTTTATGAAAACAGAAACAATGCTTTTGCTCTTTGTGAGTATCAATGCGTTACAGGAATATGGAAAGGTCCTCTTTCTGCGTCAGATTTGAAGAACATGATTTGCAAGTTTGAATTACATGGCGATTTGGGAATTGATTGTGGGAGAGGCGTCTGCAGCTCGTGGTCGTGCGGTAGCGTTTCGCTTCCCGCGCCCGGGTTCTCGGGTTCGATTCCCGGTGGGGTCAGGGATTTTCTCTGCCTCGTGTTGACTGGGTGTTGTGTGATGGCTTTGGGTTAGTTAGGTTTAAGTAGTTCTAAGTTCTAGGGGACAGATGACCCTAGATGTTAAGTCCCATAGTGCTGAGAGCCATTTTGAACCATCTGGGAGAGGCAGCCGGCCAATTTCACCACAAATTGTTGAAGTTGTTGTTGGCATGGCTGAAAATGCTCGACACAATGTGCAAACTTCAAATAGTGCACAAGCTGTGTCGCGACATCTAAACATTCCACAGTCCACTGTTCGGGAAGTGCTGTGAACAATTATGAAATGGTATCTAGTGCGCTTCCAGGCTCTCATTACACTGACCAAGCTTTCTAAACTGTAATGTAAACACAGTTCGCAATTTACAAATGCTACCCTCATGTGAAAATTGAAATTTTTTTTCCGCAGTGGTTTAATCATTATTTCTCTTCCACGTGTGCTTACAAATGTTCTCATAAAGTTTCAGTGTCATACCATCACACTTTTTTTTACGGTGCCCTCTCAAGTAGCTGAAGTTTAATTGTAACCATCCTGTTGTTGATATCTTTTTTTCAGTACACATGCGCGCGTGCACACACACACACATACACACACACACACACACACACACACACACACACACACACAGCATGGGACAAGATCAAGGCTATACGGGGTGGGTGGGTGGGGGGGGGGGGGCGGAAGACAAGGCGTATGCCCTTTTTGACTAGAAAGAAGTAATAGCTACTGTAACAGGAGGCCACAGACTGTCGTGGTGGTGATTTGCCTTTCCCATGGAGTTCCCTCGTTTTCTTTGGGACACAAGCTTGCATCAGTTGTTGTAGGACGTTCTTGTACCCTGCATCTTATTGCCCAGCCTCGGAAACTTAGTGTCCAGTTTCTGGATACATGTTTTTTCGGATGAGATCATCCTCTTTGAACTTCTGTACTCTGTCTTTCAGTCATAATATACCCAAGATTCCTCGAAAGTTATGGTTTTCCCTCACTCTTCCCATCATCCTGGACTCATTGTTTATGTACAGGGTGTTTCAAAAATGACCGGTATATTTGGAACGGCAATAAAAACTAAACGAGCAGCGATAGAAATACACCGTTTGTTGCAATATGCTTGGGACAACAGTACATTTTCAGGCAGACAAACTTTCGAAATTACAGTAGTTACAATTTTCAACAACAGATGGCACTGCGGTCTGGGAAACTCTATAGTACGATATTTTCCACATATTCACCATGCGTAGCAATAATATAGCGTAGTCTCTGAATGAAATTACCCGAAACCTTTGACAACGTGTCTGGCGGAATGGCTTCACATGCAGATGAGATGTACTGCTTCAGCTGTTCAATTGTTTCTGGATTCTGGCGGTACACCTGGTCTTTCAAGTGTCCCCACAGAAAGAAGTCACAGGGGTTCATGTCTGGCGAATAGGGAGGCCAATCCACGCCGCCTCCTGTATGTTTCGGATAGCCCAAAGCAATCACACGATAATCGAAATATTCATTCAGAAAATTAAAGACGTCGGCCGTGCGATGTGGCCGGGCACCATCTTGCATAAACCGCGAGGTGTTCGCAGTGTCGTCTAAGGCAGTTTGTACCGCCACAAATTCACGAAGAATGTCCAGATAGCGTGATGCAGTAATCGTTTCGGATCTGAAAAATGGGCCAATGATTCCTTTGGAAGAAATGGCGGACCAGACCAGTACTTTTTGAGGATGCAGGGACGATGGGACTGCAACATGGGGCTTTTCGGTTCCCCATATGCGCCAGTTCTGTTTATTGACGAAGCTGTCCAGGTAAAAATAAGCTTCGTCAGTAAACGAAATGCTGCCCACATGCATATCGCCGTCATCAATCCTGTGCACTATATCGTTAGCGAATGTCTCTCGTGCAGCAATGGTAGCGGCGCTGAGGGGTTGCCGCGTTTGAATTTTGTATGGATAGAGGTGTAAACTCTGGCGCATGAGACGATACGTGGACGTTGGCGTCATTTGGACCGCAGCTGCAACACGGCGAACGGAAACCCGAGGCCGCTGTTGGATCACCTGCTGCACTAGCTGCGCGTTGCCCTCTGTGGTTGCCGTACGCGGTCGCCCTACCTTTCCAGCACGTTCATCCGTCACGTTCCCAGTCCGTTGAAATTTTTCAAACAGATCCTTTATTGTATCGCTTTTCGGCCCTTTGGTTACATTAAACCTCCGCTGAAAACTTCGTCTTGTTGCAACAACACTGTGTTCTAGGCGGTGGAATTCCAACACCAGAAAAATCCTCTGTTCTAAGGAATAAACCATGTTGTCTACAGCACACTTGCACGTTGTGAACAGCACACGCTTACAGCAGAAAGACGACGTACAGAATGGCGCACCCACAGACTGCGTTGTCTTCTATATCTTTCACATCACTTGCAGCGCCATCTGTTGTTGAAAATTGTAACTACTGTAATTTCGAAAGTTTGTCCGCCTGAAAATGTACTGTTGTCCCAAGCATATTGCAACAAACGGTGTATTTCTATCGCTGCTCGTTTAGTTTTTATTGCCGTTTCAAATATACCGGTCATTTTTTAAACACCCTGTAAGTTGCAAACGTCAAGTCCGATCTGTTTTCGAGCAGGAGTTTGTCTAACAACGCAGTCAGCATACTTTCTTGTCATGAGCCAATGAGAATTTTTGCGAGTTGTCTAACACAGTCCTCATGTGATTCCTGCTGCAATGCTAATTGAAATGTCAGTAAGGACGGTGGTGGGGCCCCCTGCCCTCCTTTCAGCGAGCCAATCCTCCTTCCACCTTTGAAAGCTTTATGCCATCAGAAACGAACGACACGAGGCATTGTAAACCCGCAGTAAGCTCTATAAAAAGATCTTCAAGTGTGTTTGAAGCTGGCTTCTTCAGCAGAATGCAAAACTTCATTGCTTAATGCCGATGCTGACTTTCTGCCGTTGTAAAACTTTATACAGCGGCTGAAGTTACAATTCTATTGAAGACATTACCGCCAGAGAACAGCAAAGGTCAGACAGGGATGGCACTTGGTGGTAGTGCAATTGTCTCTTCAATATGTTTGAAAATTAGTCTGTCTTTGTTGAACAACACTTGTATTATCCAATTCACTGTGCAGCAGACATACTCGGCTTTATTTCGATGTATCATTCCTACAATTTGAATAACAAGACAGAGAATCATTTATTGAACAGCTCATGTACAGTGCCAAGTTTAAAAAGTAAGGCGAGCACTTAGTGTTGTGTAGATAAACTCTGATAGAGCACACACTATTAGGGCTGCTTGGGCGAGAGAGCGACTGAAGCTATTCTAAATAAACCATTCTAATGCGTCTAAGTTGTTAATGGAAATGGCCAGGTAAGGACCTTAGAAGCAGCGCCCTCTCGCTCAGTTTTAAATTTAACCGATAACGTCTGACCACTGAGGAGACAGTGTGGAACCTATTCGCAGAAACTTTGCAGGACCCCGGAAGGTGGACTGGTAGTCCGCTTCTGCTGTACAATGTTCCTTTCACAATAGTTCCAGGGTTAAATGTGATCTCAGCTCGAGAGGACAAACAGTGGACGAAATCTGACTCTATGTAAGGACTGAAAACTTTGTTGAAACATTTCCTCGGATGACGCACATGGGTGATGCTGTGTTAATCCAAGGCAGTCTACGATTGGTTTTCGAGGTGGTAACGCGCTAACTATTGTTAAGTGCAACTCCGCGTAAATACGGAATTAATTGTTAAATTTGCCTCGGGAAACATATTTGTGCGACCTCATGTTGATTGTAACATCGTGTGAAGTATTATTGTGACTTTTGCTGTGCTCGGGAACTAAATGACCAGGAATCTCGTTATGAATATTAACGATACGCTCACTCAGAATCTTTTCCTTGATTTTTTTGACTTCTGTGACTAGAAAAAAATCCAGTGGCATTCCAATTCCCCGAAATTTAAATTTTAATAGCACTGAATTGTTTCCCATTTTTGTCACTTTGTTACGCACTGTTTACTGCATGCTCGTCAGAGACTAAGTCCAGTGGAGAATAAACCAATTGGGACGACAGTTACATCTTCGGAAGACGAGAGGTTAGCAAATTGTATCCATTTATGCTACGAATAGTGAGCGCGGAAATTGTTTACTGAAATCCATCGTATTTGTTAAACATGGCCCCTTTTTCCGCGGGAAGTTTTATCTTCAGTAATCAGTGTGTAGTATAGGATGGTAACAGTTTACAAGTTTGGGGAATTATAGTTGACGCAAGCTCATGAATACTTTACGCTTGGCATCCCTTATGTGGGGGAAAAATACGTTTCAACAGCGTTCAGCTTTTATAGGATACATTAAACCCTCATTATGCTTTACACACTGAAGCGCACGGGGGAGTGTACGTCCTATAGTAGCAACTATCAGGCTTTCTTCTCATCCAATTCACATACGGAGCGCGGGAAGAATGACCGTGTAAGTGCCTCAGCATACACTATAATTGGACTCATTTTCTTCCCTAGAGCCCAACGGAGAGAATTCTTTACACATTTTAAGTAGGCTGTCTTGGGACAATTAGGGTTGAGCTTCAACTTAGCCACCTCAGTTCCTTAGGGATTTTTCTCCTACGCTCCCACAGGACAAACAAACCTCTTCGCGTTTGTGTTGTGCCCCTATCCGTTCACGTCCAACTCCAGCTGTTGCATTAGGTGTGGGTCCCATTTAATTGCGCAGTAACTGACGATGGCTCACACGATTGTTTCATATACCGTCTCTTTCGCAGAGGACTCTTGTCATAGGCGAGCCCAGTTCAGCGCCTGCTATACAATGCTTCCTAGTGCCGACTGGTGTACTGGCGTATGCACACTCATCATAATGCTGAAAAGTACTAATATGTTTCAAATTTGTATAGATTTTGCATTATGCGATATAAACCACATGCGCAACGCATCCTCTGCCTTAGGAAACAAAGGAACACACAGAAAAAGAAATGCTGCCTTCAGAAGCTCCCCAGTTGGAGGTGTTTGCACATTTCTTCACACCAGTGCGCTCAACCAGCGAAATCTGGATGTAGGGGAAGTAAGTCCTGCTTCAGCGGTGAAATGCTGCCTTTTGAAATCAACATTCTATAGTTACATGTCGAGGTTTGCGTATTTCCTCGACACACGGTAACATCCTTAGCACATAGACTAAATACTAATTCGGCTTTGAGAATACGAACATCTAAGAATACTCTGTCGACATAATGATACAATGTCTATTACACAAAGAGTTCTGGTGTACGTAGAAGGCTAACAGGACAAGATAAGATGAAGCGTAATAATTGCGGAGTCTACTGACTACATTGGTAGAAAGGCCTTTGATACACAGCTGACTTAAAGCCGAAAACAACAATCCAGTTCGCGTACGTCTGTAAAATCGCAATTCGTCACCTTCATTTATGCCCATAACATTATTACACTTTCAATACGGAATTAACTGCAAACAGTACAATTCTCATCATTCTTCGATTGCGAGAATGTGCGCTATACCATTGTTTTAAGACCAGGCTGAACAAGTTGAAGTAATCAGTGACCTAATAATTAAAACTGCTTGCAATCAAGGGCGAATTTCTGAAACTGTCGTAGACCAGATCGCCGTGGCGCTAATTGTAACATTTCACTCTTGCTGCAAGGAGAGACACAACCCATGAAACAAGAAGTGAGGAGACAGGTAGAATAATTATCAGACAAGATGCACTTTCTCTCGGTTCAGTCTCACCACACAAAGATTTTCTAGATATCTGCTAATAATACTGACTTGGCTTTATCCAGCTACTCCAAGAAGAATATCAGGCTGATGCACAAAAGGAGAGCCTCTTACTCCGTCACAGAACTTTATTTAATTGTAATGTCCACGAATTTAAGAATGTGGCAACAATACTGTGAAGGAAAAAATTAAATTGTTACATACTGATAGAATAATAGAGGTACAGTTGAACTTGTAATCTCCCGCCTCCTTTCTGATTCCATCTATTGTCCACATTAAACAATGGCCAGTCCAAGTAATTAATAAGCAAAGTCTTTTATGAAGATTTGACAGGAGCGAAGATTACAATAAACTTTCAAATTTACTTAGCTTGTCGTATTGAGATGGCTCCAGTTATTCGTGTCTAGGAGGTCTGATTCTTGAAGCTGAAAAGCTAACAGCGGGTCCTCACAGTTGGTTTCAACTAAATAAATTTGAAGATTGTTGTTGCAGCGTTTTCTACGTAAATATATTTTCATGCATTTTAGTATATCATACAGTATTTTGATTTGTCACAGTAACAAAGCCGAAATTACATTGTTCGCAGAAAATACAAAAATAATATTACAAATGGTTTACAATTTTTCTTAAGAAATGAATTTCTACTAGTTTTCGTTACACTATTAATTTCGATCATTATTTCATAAATGAATCCCGAAATAAATATAATAAACAGTACAGGATTTCCTAATTAATAATAGAAATTTTAAGTATGCCCATAATTCGTAATTTCAAATGTTTCTAAAAATAATTATTTTAATTGTACATTCAGATATAGCACTTACCGATTATAACATCGAAACTAAAATATTTTATGAAGTAATTCCTTTTCATAAATGTTAGCTTGAGATATAACATACTGTGTATAAAATTATATGAAAGTTTTCAGAAAAGCAACTGAGATAATATTGTCCTGTCCAATCGATTTTCCAATTTAACTTTCAGTTTTATGATGGAAAGTGCCGTAATTATGGCGAAAAGTACGTTTAAATATGGCGCGAACGTGAACATTGGGCTGCTCTGTAGGTCATGTGGCATTCACATTCGTTAGCTTCGACAGCTCACAACTGTATCACATTTCAATTTAATATAGTTCTCGATGTACTCTACAGATCAATCTGTCGCCACAACCAAGACACACTGCACTCCATAAGCTCCTGTATGTCTACGGGAACAGTTGTTAGCGGAACCATAGATCTCACCTACAGTGCAGACGTCACAATGTGGCCGTCTGTCGTGAGCGTAAACAAACGAGAATTTAGGCCTGCCGGGTGGTGAGTCAGAGGTGCCGCGACTCAGGTCATGTTCCCGCCACCATTTGGTAGAGCTGCCTGCTCAACATCCGTGTTCTGCGCTTCTGCAAAAGCAGAACGGAAGCATGGTTATAGTGGCCGTCGATCTTCTGTGGTGTTGATAGAGTCTTAATCTAACCCTATGAGCAGTATCTTTACTGACGTCAAAACTGGAAAACTAACTGCGCACAACAAAACAAATCCGAGCACAAAATCCATTTCGTATGCTGTACGGATGCTTGTTGAAGTTGTCAGCGGCGATGTCAAACGACTTACTTAAGGTCTGATCTCTATTGGTATCAGACACAGCCACAATTTACCCCACTCCGTCTTAAACGGACACGTTCTAGCCGCCACATATTAGGTATTTGCGCCTGGTTTATAACACCATTGCCAACAATGGTTCATCTTCTCCTGAGTCAGTCTTCTACGCATGAAAAGTTTTACATTCGACTACAGAGCGCATCCACGATACACAAGATCCCTCAGCAATCATTGCAGAAACCGTCAGAAATTCGGAATTAACATTTACTCTGCGAAACTTTTGTCCCCATTTACCCAAGAAGAATACAGTGACGCAACTGACGTTTCACGTTTTTTTTTTTTTTTTTTTCAGAATACGTAAATAGAAATTCTTTCAGGAAGTTATTTAAGTGCTCAAAGTTCGGTATAGGAAGCATGTATCGGCATCACAGTTCAGCTTATTCGGAGCCTGTCCACAAACGGCCAATCTTTTTTTTAAACTACTATGCTGCGCGGGTCATGGGCACCATATCTTCCGTACTTGCTAACGACAGCAGCGTCTATCAGCAACGATATACAAACGCCGCACTACCGTATGCTGCGGAGGTTACCACGTCAAACGAAAGCCACGAGCCCAACTGCAGCAGTCAGCGCTAGTGGAGTTATTGGAATAACACAACGCGCACAGATACCATGTGTACCGAGCGTAGCGCCCTCCGTACCAGGAATCAACACAGATCACTTCTCGAGATCAGACAACGCTCGCAATCTACATATCGGAAGCGAACTCTCACGACAGACTTCTCAATAATGACTGCCGATATCACATGTATATTTTAATACGAAGAGTCTTGGTTTCTTTTACTTAACAGCGTACCAATTTAAGACTGAGGTGTGTTAATTCATTGAGCTGTGGAAAATAGTTTCATTTAGCCTACAAAGGAAATTTAATCAACGCGGCAGAGTAGCGGCCAGCTAGGAGCTATGGAAGGAACAGTGGTATATACTGTATGTTCTTGTCTCCAGTCGAGCACGTGTGGGATATAGTGGGACGAGAAGTGACTCGTGCAACTCGCCAAACAAGAACTCCTACAGAACTACGTCAACAGGTCGATTTCATGCACTCCTATGCACTGTTGCAGCCCTAAATATTGAGTGATGGAAGCCTTTAAAAGGATGTACCAATTTTTCTCCTGGCTGTGTACATAACTGTCCGTACGGAGGCCTCAGTACGAGAGTTCTTCTCGCACCTGGTCACTTTCTTTTCTTTTTTTAAAACTGTATTTTGGGACATTGCAGTTAACAGCCTAACCTGCTTTCTTAAATAGGAATGTACAGTGAAAGAGCAACGAGTGAGAAGACATTCCCACGATCGGAACAGAGGCGCCATGTGGACGCGCCATGTGGCACCGGATGTGCGTGTGGTGTGGGGAATGACGAATAAACCGGTAGAATGAGCCCTACTCGGATATTCTGTACGTCTGGAAGTCACCAAAATTTACGCACGAAGGCAAGACATTTTATTTATCAAATATTAATTATTAAAAGCCGTCTATAGCATATAAAATGGTAGGGGAAGCAGCTACCGCGCCACTAAGCTGTAAACTATTTATATCAGAAAACAAATGACAGTTATTAATCTGTCGACAGTACCCGAATAGTTTCGAAGTTATACGAAATGTAATCAAGATCAATGTGGCACACCAATCTAACCGGTCGACATTAGAATTCAATCCAGACTTGATATCTGTGCTAGCCATGCTTCATTTGACGTAATTTAGAAGTCATTTTTGTTTAAAACTGTGACTGTTAACCCTTTTACAGTGACTGTCAATAACTGCTCTCGGTATCATGGAATTTATTTGCAGTAGATTAGCTTCTTGGAATTCCACTTGTAGCCACTTAGGTACAATAATTGTATCTCTGAATGAATTCAGTAGCGCTACAGGAACTGTTTCAAAGAACTACATAAGCGAGAAAATTGAACAGAACAGATAGGACGAAGTTCTAAACGTCAACTAATTCGAACGAGGAAAGGGTTAACTTTGCAGTCGCAAGTAGCAACGAACGACCTGTTGCACCGTACGTCTCCTATATCATTTCCTACAGACTTGCGTCTTGACTGAGGAACACTTATGAAGGTTTAGTACAAGTTGCAAGTTATAGGTAGCAACATCAATTCTTTATTATTTACTCGTTTAATTATTAATTCATTATTCCACAACCTGCAAACATTACTAAGTTATAATTTTTTAAATTATACGATAGGAATAATGTCTAATGTTCTGTTGGTTCCACAGCGGCATCCATGATCTTCCTCCCTCCCCGCCACTTTATTATCATTGCGTTGTGGTTTTATTGGTTGACTGTGCTGGTGTGAGGGACTTTTGGCAGCATTTGCGTACTGCTGTTGCAATTTTTAATGATACACTCGTGTGCACCATATTTTACATAATTAACAATATTACAAAGTAGGAATTCCACGTTCGTTACAAGTATATTACGATAAGGCACTTCACGGTGTTTACCGTGACAACTTTAATGTGGACCTCCATATCATATACTGTACACAATGTTATGTACTAATTTATGCAGAGGTAATGTAATTATCACGCAAAATAAACAGTTCAGCTACCAGGTTCCCTCATATGCTACAGATTGCATTATGCAGACTGTGATATATCTCAGGCGATCTTTGGAAGATTGTTGAATCTATGTCCATGTTAGTCGCTGTTCATATAAAATAGTGAGGCGCATACCTATTTATTGGTTAGCAGTTTTACATAACAGCTGTGCTGAAGGGTCCAAAAATGAAAGTCTGCAATACATTTAGGCGTTTTACAGGTGTTTTCATTTTTACTAATGGCGGATCTAGCCTATATGACCAGATATGTTTTTTTGACAAGGACTTGTATTTCATACCAGTCTGATGTCATTTGACATATAAATATCGTAAAGACTCACGGTATTTATACACTATTTTTGTGGTTGCCCTGTTGCTTGTTTTTGTGATTTGTACTTCTACTGTTTATTTCAGTTTTTGTACCTGAAAATAGCCTAAGGCCGAAATCCGAATTGTATAACAAAATAAAAATTATTACAGTAAAATGGCGGCAACATCATTAAAAATGATTGTATAACAACAAAATAAAAATTATTACAGTAAAATGGCTGCAACATCATTAAAAATACTAAGTTGAAACCCTGCATTATCACAAAACACATTATCACAAATCCAGCAGGTCAACAGACACTTCATGACATTTCATCCTGTCAATGACAAAACTTCCATTTAATCACACAAATTATTTATGGTACTCCAAAATACATCTAAATAATAATCCACTATATTTCATGACTAATAATACCTAACTGTACTGTCAGTATCGTGCTTCTCACAATACTTCGATACTACTCACAATCAACATAATATACAATCTTTATACACAAAGAATACAAACACATTATCATAATCGTATGGACTCAGAATTATCCTTAATACTTCAACTCATTTATCTCTCACCTAAATGGAATGTCATGCAAATAATATTAATATCCATATCATCATAGCTTTACTATAGAAGAAACATACTCAACATGAATAATAGTGTGTGCAGGTGGCCACCTTAATTAAGGGATTCGTGAATAGTTTATTATTAAATTTTTGAATGTAAAAGATTTTCTTTCTTTGTGCTCAAGAGTTGTCAGCTGCTGTGGGACCAGTCCGACCACTCACACCATGTAACTGGCGAGTGTCTTGCAGACCTAGCATAGTTCTCATGAATGAAATTCTCACTCTGCAGCGGAGTGTACGCTGATATGAAACTTCCTGGCAGATTAAACTGTGTGCCGGACCGAGACTCGAACTCGGAACTTTTCCCTTTCGTGGCCCGAATGAGCTACACAAACACGACTCAGCCCCCACCCCCTCAGAGCTTTACTTCAGCCAGTATCTCGTTTCCTACGTTTCTAACTTCACAGAAGTTCGCCTGCGAACTTTGCAAAACTTGCATTCCTGGAAGAAAGAGTATTGTGAAGACATGGCTTAGCCACAGCGTTGGGGATGTGAAGCTAGGCAGGTAGGAGACGAGGTACTGGCGGAAGTAAAACAGTGAGGAGGGGTCGTGAGTCGTACTTGGGTTGCTCAGTCGGTAGACCACTTGCCCGTGAAAGGCAGAGGTCCTGAGTTTGAGCCCTGGTCCGACACACAATTTTCGTTGGTGATTGATGACGAATGGATGTCTAGGGAATGTCAAATGCAGCACTGGATCAATGGGAGTGAAGAAGAATGATCATGTGATGCCTCTGTAAGCAGAAGCCTAATGGTCGTTGCAGAACAGAGCGTCTACCGGCCTGACAACGTGCCTTCTCATGTATCCTCCTTGCCTACTGCATAATTCAGCCATAATGGTCCCTCCTCGCCGTCGGCGTCTTCCCCAATGCGCCCTCTCTATTCCTAATTGCGAAACATATACCAGGCCATTTATTCAACAAATTCAGTTATTTTTCTTAAAAGTTGTCTACTTTTCAGCCTTTCTCCTCCCAACCAGTACAAATGCGTATTCAACATGACTTCATTCAGATTATGACAAGAACATACATTTCTTACTTCCCGTTAGATTTTTATTAATTTATTCAGTGTGACAACACAAAAGTTTTCTCATGCTGTAACTGTTAACAAATAATTTAAAGTACGCATGAGATAATTAGTACAAGATATTCCACATAATATTATTTCACCCAGAATTCTAACCAGAATTCTATTTCCAGTACATAATTCATCAATACTTTTGTTCTTCGATAAGACTGGTCATTAATCGTTGGTTGTATTTGTTGTGGCGTAACAAGCTAGTCACGCCACACTGAGGAGGAAGCCGAAAGGCACGCGTACACACACGCCGACTGGCGTCAAGTCTGGAACAGGATACGTTATGACTGCTATAAAGAAAATACGTAGTTTTGGAATATACTTAACTTTTAATGCTTCCTTTGGTACATCTCTCTTGACTATACAAATGAGACTCGTAAGATACATGCACTGATACAATTGGCGCCTTGCTAAGTCGTAGCCATTAACTTAGCTGAAGGCTATTCTGTCTCTCGGCAAATGAGAGCAAAGGCTTCGTCAGTATAGTCGCTAGCAACGTCGTCGTACAACTGGGGCGAGTTCTCGTACGTCTCTCGAGACCTGCCGTGTGGTGGCGCTCGGTCTGCGATCACACAGTGGCGACACGCGGGTCCGACATGTACTAATGGACCGCGGCCGATTTAAGCTACCACCTAGCAAGTGTGGTGTCTGACAGTGACACCACAGTATAAATGACTGTAGAAACGAGAAATTTGATTCCCTTTATCCCAGTAACTACTTCAACACAAATATAATGTTTTTCTAAGAGAATCCAAAATATTAACGCAATCTGCTGCGAACCCATTCCAAATCAATCATGATGCAAGATTATGTATCAACTGAGACACAAGAAAATGGTTAAGAAAGTATAAAATTTTAATTTCAGAAACTGCAGAAAAATTTCTCAAGTTAAGGAATATTGTACCTAGTTCTTTACAAATGTTAGGCCACAGCTGAACTCAAAAAATTCTCGTGAAATAATTAACACTACTATCTTGAGAAGAGAGGATAGATATAACAGTAAGAGACTACTTTAACAGATGACCAGAAAAGGTGAGTAACAATGCAGCACAGGAAACGAAAATAAAAGACAGTGCCACATGTCTCGAGGCCCTGTGGTCGCCAAACACATTACATACATAGTGGTTATCTCTCCCTGAGGGTTTACACAATACAAATCTCAACCTTTCAGCAAGAACAACTAACATGCAACCTAAAAGCAAGCCAAAATGTTTCGTATTATCTCCTGACATGATATTAAACACAGTGCTATTAGCAGTCATAAAGTCCTCATAAGTTACATAATTTCTAGCACAAATTGTAACACAGATAAAAGCAATAGTATAATATCAGTCTCAGTACAGAACACACAAATAATTATTAACTATTCATAGTGCAGTCATACATAAAGAATGACATAAGGTCAACAATTCATTTACGAGAATATATAAAAAATCTTTCAGTTCCCCTTAGAGACATACCTGTATTTGTGTACATTACTAATGTTTTTTCTGTCACACACATTAATCTGTCTGGTGGTTTATTGAGTTGGCTCTGAGCACTATGGGACTTAACATCTGAGGTAATCAGTCCCCTGGTTTATTGATTTTCTTAAACTAATACAATCTGTGGTATCGTTTTCATCTTAGTTCCAATCCGAAACACAATTCTATATTTACATTTTACAGCATATCACTGCATTAATTTGATAGTCAAGTCAAAGCTATGTAGCACTGTAACAGAAACAAACTTTATTTTCGTTAATAACGCTTTGGTTATTCTTATTTCTAAGTCATGATCAGATATTTTTCCATCCGAATCAAACATTTCTAGCAAACAAACATCATTTAATGCATTACTATTCAGTTCTTTCGAATTAATGTTAAATTGTTTACAAAATTAATGCAGATACGCCTTCTGCTAGTCAAGATGTAGTTTTCACCAAATGTAGACAGTTTTATGCGGATTCTTTACATACAGTAGATTTTGAACATCGTTCTACTCTTAATGTAAAAAACTCATCTGCTTTTGACGAATAAAATGTGACAACTTCACATT
This sequence comes from Schistocerca nitens, assembly GCF_023898315.1. Lineage (NCBI taxonomy): Eukaryota > Metazoa > Arthropoda > Insecta > Orthoptera > Acrididae > Schistocerca > Schistocerca nitens. The sequence goes on along the minus strand of NC_064620.1, from coordinate 598,411,883 downwards.
CCTCAGATATAAACTCATCCTTCGAAACAAGAAAACAGTCGATCTCGTTAGCATCAAACCTCATTCACAACATTGTCAACTTGTTCGTGATCATTATATGAAAAAATTACATTGTCATCCATGCTACACAGAACAAAGCCATCAATATTTTCACAATTATCTAAACTATCAGTTTCAACACCCAAAACAAATTCCAACTCACTTACATCTTTTTATCCATTTTTTATTTCGACATGAACGCTCTCGGTGTCAACTGTATCTTCATTCCTGTCTACTACTAACTTTTATATTCCAAGAACTTCGTTTTTATCTTCTCCCTCAACAATACCATTCAACATTTTCAAATTTTCTGAATCGGTTTTAGCACTAGTTTCTGACACATTTTATGAAAATTGTTTTCTGTATTCCATTTCAATTTTGAATAATTTATTGGTTAGTTTTAATAAAAGTTCTGTTTTTTTTCATTGTGGAATGTTCAGTTCTAGTATTTAAAGAGATAAAATTAGAAATGTTCATAAGTTCAAGTTTATGTTGTAATAAAAGATTTTTTACTTAGCTTCTGCTTATTGTCTAGTTATTGCTAGTAGTTTTCGTTCTTGGCACCATTTTTGCAGTGGTACGATCCTGGCTGCAAAATAAATTTCAGGATTCCAATTATTTCAGTATACCATTATTAAATGAAATGTAACAGGCTATTTGTAGCAGTTTTCAACACTTTATTACTAATCTTCTCCGATAACCACATTCAGCCATCACAAGTTCCAGAACTCAAAACTGCACGCGAGCAAGATCTACACTGCACCACAGTACTACAGTGGGTGTGTTCAGAGAAGAGGTGACTGGCTGCGGTAAGCAGGAATGCTGGGTTAGAGTCATGCTCTGGCACAAGTTTTCAACTGTCACAACATACTCGGAACGTTGCATGCTCCACCTTGGCATACACGTTTATTTCATACATCGCCATCGAACATAACATGGGATTTGGTTTGTCGGTAACTTGCTCGTTACGGTCGTACGGGGATCACTACTGATATTACGTGAATTCATATACCAGCCAAGTCCAGGGATCATTTTCGGACACCTTTTTGATCGTGGTACGACGTTTGCAGCCGCTGATTGGGGTACGAGGGGAATGCACTGCTGCAATCTCTTGGACCCGATGCATGAATTTTGGACATTCGTGACTTCCTCTCAATCAGTCGTTCAGAGTGTGCTGGAACTTCTTGTAACCAATGCGTAACAGCCATCTAAAATTTTAATTGTGTTTAGTAAAACCCATTTTAATTTAATTCTGTATGTTCGTTTGTCGAGTCAGGCTAAGTTGGAGAAAATTACTCTCTTTTATTCTAGTAAAACTAACGGTATTGGCGATAAACCAAAGATTATGTTTATCAAAACAGCTCGCTTCGAATTTAATGATCTCAGGCTCTGATTTCAATCTTCGCTAAACTAACAACTTGAAAAATAATTTATTTCTTCCTTTGAAAAATCCACATATCTCAGCAAATAAAATTCCACAAAGCAATTGCCATCAAAGTAAATAATTTCTTATATCTCTTGATCGATTAGGCAGGGAAAGGCATTATACTGCATACACTGAGTGATTGACGTCTGAAGGTAGACTGATGAATTATACAAGACGTATACATTAGTGCTACATTTTCGATTTTCAGGTTTTTAATTAATTACATTATTTTATCTGCAACCGGGACCTCAGGGGTGCCAGACTAGGCCTCCGCTGTGACTGTAGCAGTGGTCGGATTATCGTCTCTGACGGCATCGACGAAGATAGTGCCTGCATCGTATGGCACCGTTCTCGCCATGCAACGTAAGATAAGAAGCACTTTCGTACAGACTATAACACTAAATAACACCTTCCCAAACAACAGTCAACTTCCATAAATTATAAGTTAGTAACTATGCTATACTGAGGTGACAAAAGTTATGTGTTACCTCCTAATATCGTGTCGGACCTCCATTTTGCCCAGAGTAGTGTAGCAACTCGACGTGATATGGACTCAACAAGTCGTTGAAAATGCCCTGCCGAAATATTGAGCCATGGTGCCTCTGCAGCCGTCTATAATTGCGAAAGTGTTGCCGGTACAGGATTTTGTGCATGAACTGACCATTTCATTCGCGAATAATTGTGGTCTGGTGATATGGCGCATTGTCATCCATTAAAATTTCATCGTCGTTTGGGAACATAAACTCCACGAATCTGCAAATGGTCTCCAAGTAGCTGAAGATAACCATTTCCAGTCAATGATTGGTTCAGTTGGACTAGAGGACCCAGTCCATTCTATGTAAACACAGCGCACACCTTTATAGGGTCGCCACCAGCTTGCGTAGTCCCTAGTTGATAACCTGAGTCAATGGTTTCATGGTTCTGCACCATACTCGAACCCTACCATCAGTTCTTACCAACTGAACTTAGGACTCATTTGACCAGGCTTTGGTTTTCCAGTCGTATAGAGTCCAAGCGATGTGGTCAGGAGCCCAGGAGAGGCGCTGCAGGCGATGTCGTGCTGTTAACGAAGGCACTCGCGTCGGTCGCCTACTGCTATCGCCCATTAACGCCAGATTTCGCCCCAAATTGATTTTTGCTATTATTTGATGCAGTGTTGCTTGTGTGTTAGCACTAAAAGCTCTACGCAAACACCGCTGCTTTCGGTCGTTAAGTGAAGGCCGTCGGTCACTGCGTTGACCGTGGTAAGACGTAATGCCTGAAATTTGGTAGTCTCGGCACACTCTTCACTCTGTGGATCTCGGAATATTGAATTCCCTAACGATTTCCGTGAAGGAATGTCCCAAGCATCTTGCCCCAACTACCACTCCGCGTTCAAAGTCTGGCCATAATCAGTTCGGAAAACTTTTCACATGAATCACCTGAGTACAAATTAGTGCTCTTCCAATGCGTTGCCCTTTCATACCTTGTGTACGAGATACTACCGCCATCTGTATATGTGCACGTGGCAAACCCTTGACTTTCGTCTCATCAGTGATACTGCCATGTATTTTCACCTGTACACACTGGGCGATGAAAGCACTGGTGACGTAGCGATTAAATTTGGTTTCATCACGGAGAATCTGATTCTGCTGAATTCGCGAAGCTCTTAGGTCATAGACTGTTCCACATTCATAACGAATTGTTAATTGCCCTAGGTCTGATTCGTTCTATAAATACCATTTTATCAAAAGATACTTTTCTTGGTATAGCATTTTTCTGTGTGTTTGGTGCAAATACTTTAAAATAAAGAGTGCCTTTGTTTTATTTCGTCGATGTGAATCTCATTGTGTTCCCAGCCATTCTCCTCTGGTAATATGAATTACTGGGAACCGTGTACGGAGGATTCAGCGCTCCCGTTGATTCACGGCATCGTTTTTCGGAACAGAGAGAGAAAGAAAAACTGGCGGATTTCGCTAAATTAAATTCTCGGCCGGAGTGAAAAGAATCTCGGGCGTAGCGCCTGTGCTCGGTTCACCTGCCACGCGGGCAAATTAAGGCGCGGCCCGGAAAGGAATTTGAGGCTGCAGACGGGACAGCGCGCCCTATGATTTACCACCGGCCAGGATTCCATCAGGCGTCGGGCGAGCAGAAATGAACGCCGCGGCGAGAAGCACCCGCGCCCACGATGTCTCTCTCCCTTTTCCGCAGCTCGCCTGCCTTCCGCGCGACGTAAAAAAGCAGTTCAAGAGGCCCTTGTTTGGGCGGCTTTTCCAATATTGTTCTCGTGACGGGGTCGACAAGAATGCGAAATGATTTCCCTCTTCCCAGCGGTGAGAAGGTTTGGTACGGAGACTTAACCGTTAGTTTACAGCTGATGCTGTTCGCGCTAGCTCCAGTACAATGCAGGCCACACCGAGGGAATTAGAGGCGCAGGGCGAGGTAACTGTCAACTAGAGCTGTGCAAACGGTACTCACCTGCTAATAGATTTGAGATTTGCCGATATTCTGCAGCACTCGATACCATGACGAGTCTGATCAAACAATGACATAACATTTGAGTCACGAAGCGCGAGTGCAAACGACACGTGAGAAATACAAACTAGCCAGAATAAGAAGTTACCGTGCTGATTAACATCCGAGAGTGTCGTGGAACACAGAAAGAAAAAGCATTAAATTCTAATGCCGCAAAAACTACGTCGTATTTGAGCAAATTTGTAGATGAGTTTTTAAAGGCACATTTGCAAGATGGCCGTTGATATATTGCAAAAACCTAGATAGAAGTTGAGCATATAAATAAAGAATTACTTAAGACATTAATTAGTATAAGCGGTTGTATCGACTGTGGCACGCAACCGCTGAAACATTAGAATAATTACGCAGTTCAGTTGTCTTGCCGAGAAGACGGCGCCTTTTTTTGTTCTTGTAGCTGTCCAGATCGGTCGAATATCTCCCATCGCTGCAGATAATTATTTGGCACACGGCCATTATTACTATTACTGTTTTATTGAGTCACAATCTCACTAAGCGTACTCATAGTTACACGCAGCAACAGAATTAATGTAATAATTTGTGAATACAATGATATTATTAAAGGGGGGACGTTGATGAAATTGACCCAAAATGTCTATTTTCGATTTATTTTTTATCTGTTAGTACAACTCATGGACAATAAGTTCCCAAAGTTTGACTGTTGAAATCGCTTCCGAAGTGCCTGAAAATTAATTAAATGTGTGACATGGCCTCCCTGCCACGCCCACGTTTTGAAGCAGCACTTCAATACCAGCTCAGTGAATAACGATTCTGTTTATTACTTTCTACCAAACGTGTGTGGGATACATCTAGAAGGCCGTAATACATACTCTTTGGTTTTACAGATTATCTTTGGCCGATCCTGCACTTCTCAAAAAGTGTGTTCATGGCAAAACCCAAAATGCAAATGAGTCTCTAAATTCACTCATATGGAAACGATGCCCTAAAAACATATTTGCATCTGCTACAGTTGTCAGAATTACAACTTATGGTGCAGTTATTGCATTTAATGATGGCAACGTCGGGAGGATGAAGGTATTAGAAAGAATGGCTTCAAGATAGGAAATTTTACTCAAGACATCCTGAGAAAAAGAGATTTACAGCGTGTCTCTGCAGCTGAAAAGTCAGTTGAAGACCTGGTAAAGGAAAAGAAGACAGACAACAAGAAACCAGAAGAGAAGCCTTGAAGGGAATGACGACCAGAGTACAAATGTGGTGCCTTCTGAGGAAGTGACATAAGGAAAAAAATTAGGTTGAACTTTAAATAGCGTTTTCTGAAAAGTTTGTTTTTGAAAGTTTATGTACCTTTTCCTCAGATTCTATGAATGCTAGAATTATGAAACTTTGTACACATATTTCTGTAAACCTAATAAACGTTGCCTCAAGTGCAAATTTTGAAATTCTGATTGCAAGATGAAATATTGGGCAAAGTGCTTGGTATTTTGCGTGAATTTAAAATTGTACTTGTGGAATTATAATTAAAAAATTATGAAAATTCTCCTATTTGACCTATTCCAAAAACCTCATGAGAGAAGCTTAAAACATAAAGAGATGAAACAGAGAAGTTTTTGTAGAAATCTCTTGAATACTTTCTGAGAACGAGGAACATACATTATTTTTTGAAAATAAAACTTCAAATTCCTTTAAAAAAAGTTGAATGTATATAATCAAAGGATTTTATATGTAAATGTATTACTTTCAAGTAAAGCGTGCTACAAAATTTCATTGCAATATCTCCAAAACTGTGGATTTGGAGCATTTTTTTAAAAAAGTGTGTGTTTTTCATCAACGTCCCCTCACTTAATGTAGTGTTTCATTTGTGTTGCAAGCTATTGTCCTATTGTCCCAATTACAAGGCGTCTTGGCATGGCTAAAAGTTCTGTGCTATAAATTTTATCAATGGTCCAGCATGAGCCAGTGCTTCGGAATTATTCAATCTATGAAGTCGGATAAAGAAATATTTTCAAAAGAGTCACTCACGGTCAAACTTCCAATGAACGGACCTTAGGAAAAAAGCCATTCTCAAGCGCACCATTAGAAATTTTTTACTCTGATCACATACTGTTATCATTATCTATTATTATTTGTATGTTGTCTGATATTATCAAACCAGAGCGGAAAAGCTTATAAATCAAAAGTTCTCATAGAGTATTTCGGTATATACACATTTAGGTGATATTTAAATAAAATTAACTGTTAATGGCAAAGATTTTGTTCTCCATCACCCTTGATTCTGAACTTACTGTAATATTTTATTCGAGTATTGCTTACTATACTGATTTTCGATATGAGGTGGGTTGTAAATTAGCAGATTTGAATAACGTGTGAAAAATTTTCAGCTTTTAATCAGTTTGCAAACAAGATGATAACACCTCAGATAAAGCAAGGGATAAATATGTTAAGAATTAAAATCACTAATAAACAAAATAAACCACATTAGCTCCTGTTAATAGTGACCACGAGAGTAAATTATGGTGGCAAGATCTGTTGTGGTGACAGTACGAACAGACGTCACTACATCGCAGGATGAGCGAAAGCTAGAAAATTGAACTGATTCGTGACTGCAGTGTTTTTACATATCAGTAGGAGGCTAGAACATATTGCAGTCTGTTTTTCACACTTAATTTTGCCATTAAAATCCATTGCACAACAGTAACACTAACAAGGTGCTTACATACGAAATGATTTTTAAGTTTTTTATTTTATTTTATTTTTTTATTTTATGGCACGTAAAGTTCAGAATTCTATAAGTCATCCGAAACAGTTCCATTCAGCTCTCAAAAATTTTTGGAAATCGGCTTGAAACTTTCCGAGCGTCTGAACACAGTAGATCAATGTCGATTTTTGTACAGGCTGTTAGATTTTGTGGTAGAACGCTCGCCTTGCACCTAGGCGTCTGGGCTCGATTCGTAGCCACGGTAAATTTTTCTACAGAGGTGCATTCTGCTGTGAAGCAATAGATAAAGGTAGAAAAAAAAAAGTCTGTAGGGCTCAAGACTGGGAATCGTTGGGCTGCTGGCTCCAGTCTCGGTTCGGTTATGACTTTTTTCGTTTTTTTTTCCTATTCAGTTTGAATACCTTGAAAGGTGGCTACACTGAGTCACAGCATCAGAGATTGCGCCAAAGCTTATTATTCCGCCGCCTCCACTGGTGCAGTAGTAGTTCAGAGGATGTCGAGGGCAGTTGTTGTTCTCTTGGGTGAGAGAGTAGATGCTGTTTGGTAGCTGTAATGTATAGATGGAAGATGTTGCAATTACCACAGTGTATTTTTCGTTAATATATATTGAGGTAAAAAAAGTATTACAGATTTCTTTAATGACAATGCCTCTTGGTCACAGGTACAGTCAACAAGGCATCTGGCTCGTGTTCATGTATTAGACTTGTAATTCTGGTTTCTATGTGCAATTATAGTATTTCTGGTTTTTCAATTAGTTCATTGTAAATGGTGTTTAAAGTATCTTGTCGTATTGAGGAAGAACCGAGCTAGATACATGTATGTTGAGTCACACTACCACACACAGAACAGTTACACTTGTGCTTTGTTGTTTCGTACCTTTTATTGTTGCAGGGGACTTAATTAATCAATTGTGTTAATGGAATTTCCTTGTCATTCCTTATTTTTATTTTATGTAATCAGATTGCGTGCTAATACTAGTCAGGGCCAATCGGTTACGAGACTTCGTAACCGGTCACACAGCTACTAAAATTATTCCATAATACTGCATTTAATGAAGCCCCCATGCAACCTATGTCATTTAGATGTAAAATTCATCAAATATATGCTAATTAACACATATCTAATTGTCATTTTTTTGGACAATACATACCATTTTACTCATAAATATACCCTACACAAAAGTCCAGTTTCCATGGCAAATATGAATTCTTAATTACCAGTCCATTATAATAGATTAAAAAGAGACATAAAAAATTAATTTTTTCATAGCCATGTATTTCACGCTTCACGGAAATGCTCTTGAAGCATGCAACTTTGTTTTAAAAATGTACCATAGCCGGAATTGAAACTCAGGCCACCCATTTTTTTTCTTTTTTTTTGTGGTAGGTGGGGTACAGCGTCACCGGTGGATTGCAATCTTACTGCCTTGATGTAAGGGGGTCTATCCGACGTTGACATCAGTTCAGTGACGTCATTTGAGTGTACGTTGAAGGTGTGGCGGTGGTCCCATACCACCCTCCAATGGTGGAAGTTCAAGGTAGCGGGCAAGAGGGAGGACAACTACATAGGTAGTGATAGTGATGGTCCTACCATTGACGTCACACATTGAGTGGTCGCATCAAGACCGACACAATATCAGTGGCCGTGACGGGTCTATCGTTAGCCATGGTCCGAATCTGATTCCTCGAGGATGGTGAGAGGAACAGTGTGGCGGTGCCAGTGCCAGGGACTCGTGGTGCCAATGTGGTGTAAGCCAGTGACCGGGTCGTGCAGGGCACCCACTTTGTCATAAAGACGCCTTGCCTTCTGTCGAATGGATGTCTTCAGAATTACCATTTTTGTTTCCTCCTGGATTGTAAGTACCCTCGTGAGGGAAGGGGCGTGCAGACTCCACCGAAGTACCTCATTCTGCAGGCGCTGGAGGGTTTGCATCCGGGAGGCAGTAGACATAGCCCACGCGGAGGAGCCATAGGTTAGGGGAGGGCGGAGAACCGTCCTGTACAGTCGGAGCCTAAGGTCAGTTCCCTGCTGTGGAAGAACGGTTACAGCGCTCTTATCAGCTTCTGTCCATTTTGGGTGACATATTCTGCATATCAATGGAAGAGTAGGCATCCGGAAACCTAGATATCAACAACATTAGCTCAGCCTGCCGGGGTGCCCGAGCGGTTCTAGGCGCTACAGTCTTGAACCGCACGACCGCTACGGTCTAGGGCACCGATGACCTCAGAAGTTAATCCCATAGTGCTCAGAGCCATTTGAACCATTTTTGAACGTTAGCTCAGGAAGCGCCATTATGATAAGGTTAAGGAGATATTGGGGAACAAGAGCCGTATCGAATAAGAAAATAAAGATATGCATTGATACAGAATGGCAAGAAACCTGGGACAGGGTAGAAACCGGGAGGAGAATCTACCGTTTACTTCCTAACGTAAAAGAAAGAACAAGAATGACATACTTCCTTCTAGCCAAAGGAGCTATTCACTACCTCTTGACACATGGTCCGTATCCCAGCTACTTACTAAAAATACGACAGCGCACCACAGACACTTGTGAATATGGAGCAATCGGAACTCCGGACCACATCGTCTGGGGATGTGCAATTAGACAAGATGTTACAGACCGGGACAGGAACGCATTTGGAAATGCAGCAGTGTATTACTTAGCACCGAATGAGGAACTTTGGCATAAGCTGAACTCGCAGTCAGCTAAGATATCAAACGATGAACTGCAACGATACATGGCTGACAGACAACCAAGAGGAGGCCATACGCCGTGACAATGATACGCGCGACGACGGAACATTCACCTACAACAACCTTCTGGAAGCTGTGAGGAGACGAGCCTTGGGAACGACCAGGAAATCCCTACACCTTGGGTGGCACACCAGTGCATCCACTGCGAACCCTGAGTTGCACCTCAGCGCGCCGGGAGCTAACCATCCAGACGAAAGAGAAACCCGGCTTCGTATTGATACTAAGTACAGTAGTGTCGTGTAATGCTGTGTAGTGTAGTGTAGTCCAGCGGTACAAATTACAAAATGTGTGATCTAACAATGCTGCATAGTGTAACAGACCAGTAGCGTGCGCCTTCTGGATTCCGGAGGAACAGATACATGTGAACTAGAGGGCCAAATGGTTGTATGTTGACTTTTTTAAAGGTATTATTACTTTTTCTTTGTAATAGATATGCTATGTAGATTTTTTTCCTCTTAAACACCATAATGCTTAGTTATTACTAACACATCTGAAATTATATTAAAATATCATTAGCTCTGTTCATGCCAGTTCATGTGCAACATTCGGTCTGTTATTTTAGATAGATAACAGAATTAAAAAATAGGAAATAAATACATACCAAATGAGTGCCGGGGGTATTTCGCATTGGTAAAAGGTGGGCCCGGGGCGATAGGCCAGCCACCCTTCTCCACCTAAGGACGCAGTGAACAAAGATCGCACTACTGCCAAGCAAGTAGTCAGGTGGCGGTGCGCGCTGCGGACATGAAGTGTATCGTAATCAATTGCAAATTGTTCGTCCTGCGGTTTGCCCGTTTGCTTTAGTGTATGAAGCAGCTACACCCTGCTGGCATAAAGACGTGGTGTACTATCGTCGAAAGCGCTGCAGTCGTCTGTCGTGTCTTGTTCAAGTTGGCGTCTGAAGTAGTGGGAGTTGCCTTAAATTATGTATACCATGCACACACTGTGTCCGAAAGTTTCGTTATACAGGGTGAAGCGCGGTAAAGTGCTGATTTGGAAATGAAATAAAAGAATAATGAACACTTAGAATCTTACATTTTTTCATCATATTAGACAATAATAGAAGTTTCTAATTACATGGTTTAAACAGTATATCTGGCAAATGTCTACCTTCACAATCCACACACTGCCTCTGTCGCTTTCTGAAATACCCACGGACTCTTTCAGGCATGTCTTCTGGCATTCTTGCAGTTTCAGCCTCAATATTGTTCTGTAGGTCTTCCAGGTTGTAGGGACGGTGGCAATACAACTTTGACTTCAGGTAACCCCAAAGACAAAAATCGCATGAGGCTAAGTCTGGCGATCATTCGGGCCAGTTGACATACGCCATCCGGGAGATAAGCCTTCCAGGAAACGTTAGCCTCAAAAAATTGATGATAATGCCCGCTGTGCGTTCAGTGGCACCGTCTTGTTGAAAACAGGCATCCGGTAATTGCATTGCCTCGAAAGCAGGCTGGAAAAACTCTTGGGAATAGTTAACTAACGATCAGGATTCGCAGTTACAGCACGGCGATTTTCCTGGAGAAGGTGAGCGTCAATGAAGCCTACTCGTGATATGTCGCACCACACAGCGATGCGGTCTGAGTGCAGGGGTCTCTGGTGAATTCGCCTGGGTTTCGTGTCGCTCCAGTTGCGCATATTCTGCTTGTTTACACACCCACTGAGCTGAAAATGTGCCTCATCAGAAAAGAACACATTTGTGTCACGGGATATGGTTGCAAGCATGTCTTCACAAGAAGTTCTTCGTCTTTCATAATCCCATACTGACAATTGCTGGACCACGCACGTTTTATACGGGCGAAAATTCAGTTCATTATGAAGAATCCGGTGGAGGGAACGTCGTGAAATACCAAGAGCACGTGCGTGTTTCAGAGCTGAGCGTTACGGAGATTGCAGTACTGCTCCTCTAACTCGTTCGACATTTTGTGGTGTTGTAACGCTTATCTCCGGTCCTCTTCGTACAGATGACACATCCACAGTTGTTCTGAATGCTTTTAACCAATTTATAATTGATTGTTCTGAATGCTTCTAACCAATTTACAATTGATTGCCGTACAGGAACATGTCCGCGTGGAGTACTGCAAATCGCAAACGAAAAGCACGCTGCACTGCAATGGTGGAGTGGGAATTCGAGAAATACACTTCAACACAAAATGAGCGCTCCTCACGAATCCACTATATTATCGCAAATGAACAAACTTCCCTTAGATCACTATAAAACACATCCATTCTCCCCTCTATTCGACCAACAGTGCCGCCACAACGTGAATTCTAAACAAGCAATTTACCGCGCTCGACCCTGTAGTCTCTTTGAACCAGGCTGCACACTGACGATTTCTTCTGTGAAGTCCATGTTTACCTTGAAATCCGAGGCACCTGGAAACAAAAACGAAAAACTTTATGGGCTACCTTGTCACATGTTAAAAACCAGTTGTTATAATCTAATATAGTCTTATAGTTATCACAGTGTTAAGTCGTAAAAATAATTTGCGGGCTCCCCACATTTTATAGTGTGTCTCAGTGACGTAGTTTTCTAGACTAAAATTTCAAAACCAGTATACACGACGGTAATAAGAGCAATGATTGCATGGAGGTTTCGCACGGGAAGCGCGCGGAGTTGGACAATGAACCCTCTGCCTGTAAGTGAAGCGGAGATTTACACATCTGCAATTTGTACTCGCGCGCTCTTGCACTGAACGGACTGCGTCGGCGATGTGGCAACGGGCTGGAAATGATATCGTGGTAACAAATAGCGGCCTAACAGACAGGCGGCTGCGCGGGACGCAGTGACCGTAAAATTTCAGAATAATCGGCCAGTGATTCACGTGGCCAACGGGCAAGCCACGTGTATGTTGCGTGAATGCCACAGGAAACCCACGCCGCGCAGACGGCGCCATTCGTTACTGCGGCTGTATATGGAATATGACGTACAGGCGGAGCTCAGGTCGTAAATAACGGCGGCGAGCAGCTAATGACAGCACACTGCCCACCGCCGCAAACATTTGTAATTTACACTTAGGACAAGTATGGAGGGCAACATAATCAAATTATCTAACGCCATTTCATTACGTAGAACTGCTAATTCTGCCTTTACCTCGTTTACACTTTCACAGAGAGTTAAAATGAGCTATGTTATTCTTATGAAAATAAACGGCATTCTGTGATACGTTCAGACGCATATTATGGAAACACATTAGATTAATAACTGCACTAATATTTACCTTTCGTTTGTACCCCCACCTCTTTTTTTCCTTTACTTTTTATCGTTTTATATGAAGTTGGATACAAAAAATTTAATCTTTATTTATGTCTGAATTAAAACATTTTCATAGAATTTCACACAACACAGTGATCTTTTGGTTGTATTTTTTTTAGAGTCCTAGAAATCGCTTGCTCAATTTTCCATCATTGTTGATATTTTTCTCAAGTGTTTCACAATCTGTAAATGTGAGTGACTTTTTGTGTGGAATGTAAAAACGAACAACTGGACAACTTGATGGTGTCCTGTTCACACAGCACGTTTCATATATATATATATATATATATATATATATATATATATATATATATATATATAATAAAAATACAACCAAAAGATCACTGTGTTGTGTGAAATTCTATGAACATGTTTTAATTCAGACATAAAATAAAAAAAATATATATATAATAAATTGAAATTTAATAGACATGGTCTGCACCTCAACAAGTATGGAATGCCAAGCTTATAGGTGACAGCATAGGTGGGGGTGGTGGCATCACTCATGGGAAAATTCCGGTAGTTGTGGGTGTTAGAGCTGCACCTTTTTTAGATTGAAGCCAGCTGACAGGTATTCCTGCTTAAGGGAAGTCTCTCTAACAAAGAAACCACTTTCGACAAAGCTTAGGTATCCGATTAATGAGGGAATTAGTATACTTCATCAAAACATACAAGGCATTAGAGATAAAGTTAGTGAACTACTTGTAGATGTTGACTCTGAAATTATTGATATATCTGAACACTTCTTAAATAAGGAGATAATTCAGAGGCTTCCTTTACCAGGATACAGGTTGGCGGGCAGCTTTTCTAGGAGCTCTTTGCGGTGTGGGGGAGTAGCCATGTATGTGAAAAACGGTATCCCATTTAAGTCAATTGATGTTTCAAAGTACTGCACTGAAAAGGTGTTTGAATGTTGTGCAGGTCTGCTTAAATTTAGTGGAGCTAAACTTCTTACTGTTGTTATTTATAGATCCCCAGACTCCGATTTCACAATATTTTTGCTAAAGCTAGAGGAGGTTCTTGGTTCACTTTATAGGAAATACAAAAAGTTAGTTATATGTGGTGACTTCAATATTAATTGTATAAGTGATTGTGCAAGGAAAATGATGCTGGTAGACCTCCTTAATTCATATAACCTTATGCAAACCGTATTCTTTCCAACGAGAGTGCAAGGGAACAATAGAACAACCATAGACAATAGTTTTGTTCATTCGTCATTACTAGAAGGGCATTCTATTAGCAAAATAGTGAATGGCCTTTCAGATCATGATACACAAATTTTAAGTCTAAAAGATTTTTGTGCTGCAACACAGGTTAAATATAGTTACCAACTTTTTAGGAAAGCTGATCCAGTTGCTGTAGAGACTTTTGTAAACCTTATCAAGGAACAAGAGTGGCAAGATATTTATAGTGCTGATACAGTAGACGATACATATAATGCTTTCCTCAAGACTTTTCTCGTGCTCTTTGAAAGTTGCTTTCCGTTAGAACATTCAAAACAGGGTACTAGCACAAACAGGCAGCTTGGGTGGCTGACTAAAGGTATAAGAATATCTTGTAGAACAAAGTGGCAATTATATCAAAACGTTAGAAACAGTCACAATCTAAATGCAGTAGCCCATTACAAACAGTATTGTAAGGTGCTTAAAAAAGTTATTAGGAAGGCAAAAAGTATGTGGTATGCAGATAGAATAGCTAAGTCTCAGGATAAAATTAAAACCATATGGTCAGTCGTAAAGGAAGTGGCTGGTCTGCAGAGACAGGTCGAGGATATAGAATCAGTGCGTAGTGGGAATGTCCGTGTTACTGATAAGTCGCATATATGTACAGTATTTAATAATCACTTTCTGAATATAGCAAGTGAACTAAATAGAAACCTAGTCCCAACAGGGAATCATATAGCACTCGTAGAAAAAAGTGTTCCGAGACTGTTACCTGAAATGCTCCTCCATGGTACTGACAAGAGTGAGATTGAGTTAATAATTAAATCACTAAAGACCAAGAACTCTCATGGATATGACGGGGTATCTAGCAGAATACTGAAGTATTGTTCCATGTATGTTAGCCCAGTACTTAGCCATGTCTGTAACTTTTCCTTTAGGAGTGGTCGGTTTCCTGACCGATTAAAGTACTCGGTAGTGAAGCCACTTTATAAAAAGGGAGACAGGGATAATGTTGATAATTATAGACCTATTTCTATGCCATCGGTGTTTGCTAAAGTTATCGGGAGGGTTGTATATACAAGGTTACTGCAGCATTTAAATTCACATAATTTGCTGTCAAATGTACAGTTTGGTTTTAGAAATTGCTTAATAACTGAAAATGCTATAGTCTCTTTTCTCTGTGAGGTTTTGGACGGATTAAATAAAAGGTTGCGAACGTTAGGTGTTTTCTTTGATTTAACGAAGGCTTTTGACTGTGTTGACCACAAAATATTACTGCAGAAGTTGGAACATTATGGAGTAAGGGGAGTAGCTTACAATTGGTTCGCCTCTTACTTTAAGAACAGAAAGCAGAAGGTAATTCTCCGCAATATTGAGAGTGGTAATGAAGTTCAGTCCCAATGGGGCACTGTTAAATGGGGCGTTCCCCAAGGATCGGTGCTGGGGCCACTGCTGTTTCTTATTTATATAAATGATATGCCTTCTAGTATTACAGGTGATTCAAAAATATTTTTGTTTGCTGATGACACCAGCTTGGTAGTGAAGGATCTTGTGTGTAATATTGAAACATTATCAAATAATGTAGTTCATGAAATAAGTTCGTGGCTTGTGGAAAATAATTTGATGCTAAATCACAGTAAGACTCAGTTTTTACAGTTTCTAAGTCACAATTCAACAAGAACTGATATTTTAATCAGACAGAGTGGGCATGTTATAAGCGAGACGGAGCAGTTCAAGTTCCTAGGCGTACGGATAGATAGTAAGCTGTTGTGGAAAGCCCATGTTCAGGATCTTGTTCAGAAACTAAATGCCGCTTTATTTACCATTAGAACAGTATCTGAAATAAGTGACATTTCAACACGAAAAGTAGTCTACTTCGCATATTTTCATACGCTTATGTCATATGGTATTATTTTTTGGGGTAATTCTTCTGATTCAAAAAGGGTATTTTTGGCTCAAAAACGGGCTGTTCGAGCTATGTGTGGTGTAAGTTCGAGAACCTCTTGTCGACCCCTATTCAATAGTCTGGGAATTCTGACATTGCCCTCACAGTATATATTTTCTTTAATGTCGTTTGCTGTTAGCAATATTAGCTTATTCCCAAGAGTTAGCAGCTTTCACTCAGTTAATACTAGGCAGAAATCAAATCTGCATGTGGAATGCACTTCCTTGACTCTTGTGCAGAAAGGAGTGCAGTATTCTGCTGCATCCATTTTCAATAAGCTACCACAAGAACTCAAAAATCTTAGCAGTAGCCCAAACGCTTTTAAGTCCAAACTGAAGAGTTTCCTCACAACTCACTCCTTCTATTCTGTCGAGGAGCTCCTGGAAGAGCTAAAAAATTAAGCAAATTCCAGTGTTGCATTCTTGATTTTCTTTATTTAAACTAACGACGTGTCGCCTGAATATGTTTCTTATATTTCATTTTGTGGTGTCACCGCCAGACACCACACTTGCTAGGTGGTAGCTTAAATCGGCCGCGGTCCATTTAGTACATGTCGGACCCGCGTGTCGCCACTGTCAGGATCGCAGACCGAGCGCCACCACAAGGCAGGTCTCGAGAGACGTACTAGCACTCGCCCCAGTTGTACGACGACTTTGCTAGCGACTACACTGACGAAGCCTTTCTCTCATTTGCCGAGAGACAGAATAGCCTTCAGCTAAGTCCATGTCTACGACCTAGCAAGGCGCCATTAGCCTTAGATAGCTTGTCTCTAAAGAGTCTCACTTGTATCGCCACAATCTCCAGATGTCTCATTAAGAACGATGTATACAAGGATGTATTAAAAGTTAAGTATTCAAGGAGCTACGTACTTTTCTTTATAACATTCATTACGTATCCTGTTTCAGACCTCACTCCATCCTTCGTGAGTTAGCGCGTGCATCTTGGCCGCCTCTTTCAATTAGTGTGCGTAGTGTTGGCAAGTCTGCCGACACTACACATTTTTTCTGTTTCTACAATCGTGTTATAATTTCATGTATTGACTCGTTCCATGACCATGGAGACTTCTCCTTAATGTGGTCCCACGGAACAATAAATAAATAAATAAATAAAAAATAAATCGTTATCTTTGCAATATTTTACTCGAGTCACTGGCATTGCTTGGATCAGATCAGTCGGCGAGTAAGAATCCGGCTTTGCGCTCACACGCAGGAGAAGGAATTTTGTAGGTTGTTCATATATAGTTGAATGACAGCTGATCTTAGAGTTGCATAATTTTTTTTGACTTCGTCGTGCTGTAAATTCAAAAATATTGTACTGTCTTGAAGTATCAAATAGTTTTTTTTTGTTTGTACAGGACAGGTGAGATGAGATATGACGTTTTTATTGCTTGTGAGTCTTAATCGTGTGCTCACAAATTTGAGTACCCTTGTGGATGCAAAAACGTTTTCTTTTGTTTAGTTGGAATATAACTGTTCATCGGCCCATTACTCTCGGATTTACTGCAGAGTATAACTCATCTTTCTTTGTACACAGCGACCATTCAGAATAGCCGTGCACGTTAAAGCGACGCTGGAGATGCTACGGCTGCGGATCCAACCCACACGGCGGATTGTCGATGAGGTTTGCTGGGCCGGCCAGCCTTGATGCGGTATTTTGGCGGTTTTTTACAGCCCACTAGGTGAATGTTGGGCTGATACCCAAGTCCCGCCTCAGTTACACGATTCGCACTGAGAAAACATTCGCTCATTTTCACATATGAATATCACACGTAAATAACACTATACGCACATAGTTCGAGGTACGTACATTACATACCAAGGGGTAATTGCGTGGCGACATGAAGGGCTTCCGGCCACCCCTTAAAATTAACCATACCAAATCTATTAATACCATGTCAACACTCCGAATAGGCGACACAAAGGCACAAGAAGAATATCATTCTTTGTATTCAGCCACTGGAGTGAGCGACGTTGCATGGGTGCCAAATTGTAGGATCGCTTTACCAAGATATTGTTAATAAGCGACCTTCTTTCGCATGGTATTAGGATTGAGACCAAATCAAGGTTGGCGAACGGAAGATGTTTCGACGATTGCTGTTGGTCGTGTATCGTGCTAACAGATTTCCACATTGTGTTTATGATATGTGAAAGGGATGGACGTGAAACCTTTTTGTCTCAGGTGGTTTATAGATTCTTTATATTCTCAGGGAACAATCACAAAATTGAGGAGATATTCCGTGAAATTTAAAATTTGAGGAGACATCGTCATTGCACAGCTGGATGCTACAGTATAATGAGAAAGCGCACACATGTTCAGTTTAATTCACTGTCGTTTAAGAACCGGTGCTCACTATTACGGCGTTAAGTCAAGGGCCGGCATGCCAGTCGGGAACGATAGAGAAGAGAAGGCCACGAGAAGAGATCAGCCAATCGCACGCTGACCAGACCTCTCTCCAGGGTGACAACGCGATAGGAGCGACCCCTTTGTGGAGTGGACATACGTGCCGCGACTGTTTGCTGATGGCCCAGTCGAATAGCAGCTTCAAGATTAGGCACTTGTATAGCACCGTCAACTCTAGTTACTTCGGTTGTACTCGCTATGTAGCCTGTGCCCTTTGCTTGCGACACATCTGTGTGACAAAAGTTAAGTGTTGTAAATTTTTTTATAATAAAACTCATTAATACGATTTGTTTGAATGTTTGTCAAGCGAATCGAGTATGCAGGCTTCCTGGACACCACACTGATTGTGCGATATTGAGTAACAAGCTATGCAGGCCCTATTTATTTGTTGCTGCACTGTATTTGTGAAAGTACGTGTACGAGGTGCGTCAATAAAGTAATGAGACTGATTTTCGTTGCAAAATGTGGCATCCCTGCAGGCTTGCGTAGGCAAAATACACTCCTGGAAATTGAAATAAGAACACCGTGAATTCATTGTCCCAGGAAGGGGAAACTTTATTGACACATTTCTGGGGTCAGATACATCACATGATCACACTGACAGAACCACAGGCACATAGACACAGGCAACAGAGCATGCACAATGTCGGCACTAGTACAGTGTATATCCACCTTTCGCAGCAATGCAGGCTGCTATTCTCCAATGGAGACGATTGCAGAGATGCTGGATGTAGTCCTGTGGAACGGCTTGCCATGCCATTTCCACCTGGCGCCTCAGTTGGACCAGCGTTCGTGCTGGACGTGCAGACCGCGTGAGACGACGCTTCATCCAGTCCCAAACATGCTCAATGGGGGACAGATCCGGAGATCTTGCTGGCCAGGGTAGTTGACTTACACCTTCTAGAGCACGTTGGGTGGCACGGGATACATGCGGACGTGCATTGTCCTGTTGGAACAGCAAGTTCCCTTGCCGTTCTAGGAGTGGTAGAACGATGGGTTCGATGACGGTTTGGATGTACCGTGCACTATTCAGTGTCCCCTCGGCGATCACCGGTGGTGTACGGCCAGTGTAGGAGATCGCTCCCCACACCATGACGCCGGGTGTTGGCCCTGTGTGCCTCGGTCGTATGCAGTCCTGATTGTGGCGCTCACCTGCACGGCGCCAAACACGCATACGACCATCATTGGCACCAAGGCAGAAGCGACTCTCATCGCTGAAGACGACATGTCTCCATTCGTCCCTCCATTCACGCCTGTCGCGACACCACTGGAGGCGGGCTGCACGATGTTGGGGCGTGAGCGGAAGACGGCCTAACGGTGTGCGGGACCGTAGCCCAGCTTCATGGAGACGGTTGCGAATGGTCCTCGCCGATACCCCAGGAGCAACAGTGTCCCTAATTTGCTGGGAAGTGGCGGTGCGGTCCCCTACGGCACTGCGTAGGATCCTACGGTCTTGGCGTGCATCCGTGCGTCGCTGCGGTCCGGTCCCAGGTCGACGGGCACGTGCACCTTCCGCCGACCACTGGCGACAACATCGATGTACTGTGGAGACCTCACGCCCCACGTGTTGAGCAATTCGGCGGTACGTCCACCCGGCCTCCCGCATGCCCACTATACGCCCTCGCTCAAAGTCCGTCAACTGCACATAACGGTTCACGTCCACGCTGTCGCGGCATGCTACCAGTGTTAAAGACTGCGATGGAGCTTCGTATGCCACGGCAAACTGGCTGACACTGACGGCGGCGGTGCACAAATGCTGCGCAGCTAGCGCCATTCGACGGCCAACACCGCGGTTCCTGGTGTGTCCGCCGTGCCGTGCGTGTGATCATTGCTTGTACAGCCCTCTCGCAGTGTCCGGAGCAAGTATGGTGGGTCTGACACACCGGTGTCAATGTGTTCTTTTTTCCATTTCCAGGAGTGTATCTTTGATCTTGGTCTATTAGCTGCTTCTAGTCCAAGCGGAACATCAATGCAACTGCTCAGCCGTGAGTTTTGCTGTAATAAGTTAACATGTGTTTGTGTCTCTCGTCACGGAAATAGAACCGCTTAATATTGGACAATGGTATGCCATTTCTTTTTGCGTTAAATTGGGTGAAAACGCGACGACAACTTACGGTAAGCTTCAGAAGGCTTTTGAAGAGGAGGTTATGTCAAGAGGTGAAGTTTTTCGTTGGCTTAAAATGTTTATGAAGGCAGAACGAATGCTGAAGATAAAGACCGCAGTGGACGACCATCAACCTCATGGACAGATGTCAACTTGGCCAGGGTGCGTGAACTCGTACGATCTGATCGAAGATTATCTGCGAAAATGATTGCAGAAGAACTGAATATCAATCGAGAAATGGTTCGTCTAGTAATAACTGAAGATCTTGGTATGAGAAAGATTTATGCAAAATTGGCTTCCAAAAATCTCACACAACAGCGAGAAACACGGGAAACTGTGGCAGGCGATCTGTTAGAGCAACCGGAAATCAATCCAGAATTGTTGAGCCGTGTTATCACTGGTGATGAAAGTTTTTTTTTTTTTTCAGTACGATCCAGAGACAAAACGCCAAAGTTCGCAGTGGTGCTCAAAGGGATCACCCAGTCCACAAAAAGCTCGCATGTGAAAGTCAAAAGTGAAATGCATGCTTGTGTGATTCTTTGATTCCAAGGGAATTGTTCGTAAAGAGTCGGTGCCTCCTGGACAAACAGTTAACTAATATTACTACAAAGAAATTTTAGAAAGACTTCGTAAAAGAGTTCTTCGTGTCCGTGCCAACATTGCCGATAATTGGATTGTACATCACAATAATGCGCCATCCCATACAGCTCTGTCAGTACAGCAATTTTTAACCTCAAAACAAATTTCAGTACTACCACAGCCACCTTATTCACCAGATATCGCTCCGTGCGACTTTTTTCTATTTTCAAGAGTCAAAATGGCGGTCAAGGGACACCATTTTCAAACGACACATCATGTCCAAAAAGCTATGACGAGGGTCTTGGAGGATATTACGGAACATGAGTTCCAGATATGTTACCATCAATGGCAGAAGCGCTGGAAAAAGTGTGTGCAATCAGAATGGAACTACTTTGAAGGAGACAACACTAAACTTGACTAAAACGGCAAGCAATATTTTTTTTCACATCAGTCTCATTACTTTATTGTCGAACCTCGTATGTGTGTGACCATTTTTAATTTCACGAATCGAATAACATTTCCAAATTGTTTTTCGGGTCATGAGAATTGTTGATTTTGTATAACTCGAAGCTTTTAGGGCTTGATTATGACTGCTTATGGGAATACTGTTGGTGTTTTTATCACACATACGGCTTTCAACGTATCAGTTGACTTTAACATGGGCTATGCCCACGCTGCGCCTCTAAAACGTCTTGAACTTTGCTGGCAATAGTTTCAATAAGGCGTCTGAATGTCTGTGGCAGACCATCTTCCTCAAGAGCCGAACCCAGAGAAGATAGTGATGTTGTGATGCAGGGAAGTCGACGTTCTAACTCGTCTCAGAGGGGTTCCGTTGGGTTCAGGTCGAGACCGTTGTTTCACAGATTCTGCGTTGTGACAGGATACATTTTCATGCTGGCACAGTAATCATCATCTCCGAATATTCCTTTACTGAACGCAGTACGTGTTCATATCCTTCCGCCTGTCGGGTTTCCTTAAGCGCAGTAACAACCACGGAAAACAACCCTACGGCGTGGCATCACCCAGTCCGTACTTGCACTTCACTGCTGGCACTGTACGTAATACTGACGTTCTCCAGGCTTTCGCCTAATGCAAGCTCTTTCATCGGGTAGCCACATAGTATAGCGCGATTTATCACTCCAGATTACTCGTTTCCAGCCTGCCATTGTCCAATGGTGCCGCTCTTTGAACGGCTTCGAGCATCGCTTAGTGTCGACTACAGAAATGTGTGAGCTGTTCCACCGCTGTACCCCATTTCTTTTAACTCCGTTTACCGCCTTAGGTGGCCTACTGGTAGCACTTCCCAACTCGCGAGTGATTCCTTATGCTGATTTCATGTGATCATTTTTTACAAACACTCCCCTCAATAATCGACGCTCTTACTCCGTCAGTCAGTACGTGACGTCTTCCTGGTGTCGGTCTAGTTGTGGTTGATCCTTCGCGTTTTCACTTGGCTGTCGCATCAGCAACAGTCGACTTAGGCAGCTGTAGAAGGACTGGAGCCTTCCTGATAGATTTGTTACTGTGACATTCAGTGAATGCTAAACGTACAAAGTCACTGAGCTCTCGTAACCGATCTATTCCGCTGCCACCTCTTCTGCACTCACGGCATAGTATCCACCGCCTCTTTTTATACTGGTGGTGCGCCTCATGTGATATCGGTGGCGGATTCCGGATATGTTTGGTCAGCAATGGCGATAATGGTTCAAATGGCTCTGAGCACTATGGGACTTAACTTCTGAGGTCATCAGTCCCCTAGAACTTAGAACTACTTAAACCTAACTAACCTAAGGACATCACACACATCCATGCCCGAGGCATGGGTCGTAGGGGTCGCACGGTTCCAGACTGTAGCGCCTAGAACCGCTCGGTCACTCCGGCCGGCCTCAGCAATTACACTGAAGAGCCAAAGAAACTGGTCCACCTGCCTAATATCGTGTACGGCCCTCGTGAACACGCAGAAGTGCCGCAGTACGATGAGGCATGGACTCGACTAACGCCTGAAGTAGTCCTGCAGGGAACTGACACCATGAATCCTGCAGGCTGTCCATAAATCCGGAAGAGTACGACGGGTGCTGATCTCTTCTGAGCAGCACACTGCGAGACATCAATAATGTTCATTTCTGAGGAGTGTGGTGGCCACCGAAAGTGTTTAAACTCACAAGAGTGTTCCTGGAGCCACTCGGTAGCCATTCTGGACGTGCGGGATGTCGCACTGTCCTGCTGGAATTGCCCAAGTCCGTCGGAATGCACAATGGACATGAATGATGCAGGCGTCAGACAGGATGCTTACGTACGTGTCATCAGCCAGAGTCGTATCTTGACGTATCAGGGGTCCCATATCACTTCAACTGCACACGCCCCACACCATTACAGAGCCTCCACAAGCTTGAACATTTCCTTGCTGACATGCAGGATCCATGGATTCATGAGGGTGACTCCATACCCGTACGTGTCTATCAGCTCGACACAATTTCAAACGAGACTCGTCCGACGAGGCAACGTGTTTCCAGTCATCAACAGTGTAACGTCGGTGCTGATGGGTCCAGGGGAGGCGTAAAGCTTTGTGTCGTGCAGTCATCAAGCGTCCACGAGTGGGCCTTCTTCTCCGAAAGCCCATATCGATGATATTTCATTGAATGATTCGCACGCTGACACTTGTTGATGGCCCAGTATTGAATTCTGCAGCAATCTGCGGAAGGGTTGCACTTCTGTCACGTTGGTCCCGTTCTTGCAGGATCGTTTTCCACAGCGATGTCGGAGATCTGATGTTTTACCGGATTCCTGATATTCACGGTTCACTCGTGGGATGGTCGTATGTGTCCCATCGGTGTTGCGCCGGCTATAACACCACGTTCAAACTCACCTAAAACTTGATAACCTGCCATTGTAGCAGCAGTGACCGATCTAACTGCGCCAGACGCTTGTTCTCTGATACAGGTGTTGCCGACCGCAGCTCCGTATTCTGCCTCTTTACATATCTCTGTATTTGAATAAGCATGTCTATACCAGTTTCTTCGGCGCTTCATTGTACGTACCCAATATTTCGTTTAGCGAAGCGCTTATCTTAAACGTAATTTTCATCAGTAAGTAACAAATTTCTTCCTCTCTCCCACATTGATCAGATACTTGCGATCCACTCATCATATTTCACTGATTCTGTGGCAATATATCGAACAAGAAATTTTCAGGGTTCCCGTTTGGATAGATTCGCCAAAAGACGACCCATTAAATTTTAATAAACACTATAAAGGCTTAAATTGAAGAGATTGTTCACTATCCGTATGTTGACTTCGCGATTCGTGCCGTCAACGTTGTATTTCTCATTACAAATATATTAGGCATGGCTTTTTCGAACATGAAAGGAAGCCACCAACAGTGGGTGAGGCTTTGGTCGGAAATACCACGCTGCAAAATTGGTTGATGTTAGCGGTGACTTTTTCTAGAGTTTTGTAATAATAACACCTTTACATTTCATCACCCACATAGTAAGTGGCAGCTTCAGCTTTAAATCTTTTATTTTTAGTGTTAGTCTGATTAAGAAACGAAAGATGAAACTGCTGAGAGTGAAACCTAAGAGAGGCAGCAATGACGGTATACTTCTCGGCTGCCACATCAAAGGAAGCCACCAACAGTGGGGGGGGGGGGGGGGGGGGGGGGGGGGAGGCTATTTTCCGAAACGCCACGGTGCAAAATTGAACTGGTTGGTCGGAAGTGCCATGGTACCTGGTGCAGCTACAAAAGCGTCGCAAACGCCACGGTCGGGAAGTCCACGTAGCCATATTTATAATAATTATGACCATAGTTGTCTGGTATCTACCCATGCCATTTGGGAAAAACACAGTGCCAGAAAGAAAAATAACTAGACCGTTTCAGAGGTCTCCAGTTCACTCAAAATTTATTGTTGCAACAATACATGAAATGAGTACATTTACTGGTCAGCGCTTCTGAGGTACAAGGTATGGACTCATTCTGAAACACCCATTTTAGTACGCGGTGTGCTCTATGGGTGGCGATGCAGGTGCTGACTCTAGCAGCCAGTCGACCGTACAGATAGCGGGTACCGACCTGGGATACATTATTCCATGCCTGCTCGACCTGTTCACGTAGTTCTGTAAAAGTTGTTGTTTGGCGAGTAGTATGACTCACTTCTCATCCCATCGTATTCCCCACGTGCTCGATTGGTGATAAGTTCGGAGATCGTGCTGAGCACGGTAGTTGCTGCACATCTTGCAGAGCACGTTTTGAGTTTCGCAGGCAGTGTGTGCCCGAGCGTTATCCTGTTGGAACAACACATAATCTTCCTAATGCTTGAATGTCAAAACAACGAGTCTAATAACATTCTGCATCTACCGAGTGCTGGTTAGCGTCCCCTCCAGAAACACCACAGATTAACGAGAGAGTTGTAGCTTATCGCAACCCAGACCTTAACGTCCTGGGGTAGGGCCAGTGTGTCTTGGACGAATGCACTCTACGAGACAGCACACGCCATCATAAGCGCAAACGACCTTCGCTTTCGTCCAGGCAGAATCTCCTTTCGTCACTGAAGACCACGGTCCCAGTCGAGCCGAGGATGTCGATACTGCGTGCCCGCAGTTCCACTGCTAATAACCTGTTGGTAACAGTTCATCCCGGCACGTCTGAACTCACAAGTCCTCTTGTCTGTGCTGTGGTAACTGTCGATCTCCCACTGTAGCTCTTACAATACGACGATCCAGGCGGCCGACCGTGCTGCGTGGATGTGCTGGATCTCGTCTCCGGGAGTGAGAATGTTCGCTTGACCACTAATACCAACATCGCTGCGCTACAGACTCAGCACGTCCAACTTTCTCCGAAAGTACCATCCCGCCACTCGGAAGGTCACAATTTGAGCTTTCCAAACTCTCTCAGTTGTCTGTAGGAAGCGCGAGTGCATGTCCGTGGCATGGTTGCCTGCCTGCTTCACGCATTAGCACCACACTGAGACTTCTCGCCGTGGACATTCCCTACCAAAGGGTGGAGACAAATGGTGCACCAGTAGCTATGCCATTACGTTATCTGTTGGTAGACGACGCTGAAACCATTATCAGTACATCTACCATCCCCCAGTTGGCATATCCCATCATCGGACCAAAATCGATGTCTTTTTTTCCGGGTGCGCTTAAGTTTTTTTCTGACAGTGCACTTCAATGAAGCAACATAAGGAAACATAATTGTTACGTACGCAGTAGGTAAGAAAAACTACGTACGTCATTTGCAATTCACTTATGTTTTATTCAGTTGAAACTTCCAGGTCGAGAGGCCGTGGTCGATGAACGGAACTATTTCCTGACATTTAGTATCTGACTGCGGAAAACAATCTTCGCAGGTGATACGGCAACTGCATCAAGGACTCGAGGTGCAATCGTATTTAAAGAGCTGCTTGGAAGGGGCAACCATTCGTCACATGATGCCAACTGCGTGATTACCTCTGGCTGGTTCCGTTGTTCTGGTTTAAAAGCAGTCGATCGTCATTCTGTTGGCACAAAAATCGACAACCATATTTTACGTAGCATCTTATTTTTCGGTTAAAACCTGTATGGTGCGATCGATTACTGTTACTTGATAAAGGTGGCACCAGGTCTTTACTGCTCTATAAATCCCTTGTTGCAGCTTCCGTTTCACCTCCACAGGTGTCTCCCTCAGCCGGAGACGATACCTCAGGGAACAGATTTACAACTCGACCACGGCTTCCGAGCCCAGAAATTTTAACTGAAACAAGCACTGGTCATAAAAGCAAACAGTGTGTTACTTAATTTTATTACGTATTTGGACGAAATATATGTCGTCTATTACTGTCTTGGGTACTTTAAGTGGTCTACAAAAGTATCTATCAGAATAACTTTTTCGTTGTGAGTATTTCGTCCTGAGTGATTCGGTTCAGATATATGGCGTTCCACTGAAGTACTTTGGGCGAAATTCGTCATTTATATTATTTATAAGCTAAGTGTGCATGCAGATTACTTATTTTTATCTCTTTCTCATGACTGTAGAAAATTTTAATAATTATAGTAACGTGCCAGATCAGAAAATGTTAATAATTTTCATTACATCTTAGATCATAACTGGAAGCGGACACAGGGTTTCAGGTGCATGGAAGAAGTGGGTCACAACCAGTATGAGCCTACGAGTCCCGAGCCAACCGAAAGCTGTTTTGCTTCCCAGCGGCTGATAAAACACGCCAGTGAGGATTAATCTTGATGATTTGTCAAGGCGACGACGATTGAGGTCATAGGCGTCAGTGATGACCTTCCGATGCACGCAATGGAGGAATTTCTGCTGGTTGTTAGATTATTAGTCAAATATTAAGATGATCAAATGTAGAGTAAAGTTTCGAAAGGAATATTCCCGGGGTACGTGACAGAGGAGGCGACAATGTTTTCTCTATAAGTGAGCACTAGCTTTGCTGTTTGCCTTTTACTCTCGAATTAACTTAAGATGAAGTTGTTAAACATTAATATTACACCCACTGTTAGCAAAGAGTAATTTTTACACCAAAAGTAAACGTTTCACTATTACTAGTGTTTAGTTAAAATTTCGAAGTTATTTCAGTTTGAGTCTGTTTTGCTACGTTTTATATAAATCAACCAACTTCTAAAAGCTATGCCTTGTCACAGCACACCACTCACCCGTATTTGTCACAGTCCTTTTCATTTATTGATATTTTTTGCCATTTGACCTCCGGTAGATCTTGTGCTATTTTGTTTGTCGTCCTCCCCTTGCAATTATTTCTCAAAAATTTGTCTTCAAATTTACTTATAAGGAAATCATTGTGTTTAAATAAATGTCCAAGAACGCTCGTTTGACTTCTTTGCAGAGATTCATAGCCCAATGACACCCTTAAAAATGCTTTCATTCACTTTTCCTTTTGCCGAGTGGGTAGTCTTTAGACTTGCCTAAGGCTACATGTCCATCGCTTCTAAGCGCTTTTAGTCTGCGATCAACAATGCACACTCCAGATAAACATCTCGATAAACTGTTTTCCTCTGTGTCTTATAGCACTTTTTGAATCAGTGATTTCCCATTTTTCTGTCAGTTTTGTATTAGACGGAAGATCGGAGCCCAGCTCCTCTCTTCCTCGACTGCGACTGAGGAGAATCAACCCTCGTACAAAGAGAATTGTACCGGTAATTAAATCACTGAGCTCGCGAAAATCCAGCGTCTTAATCGCAGCTCCTCGATGTCCAGATTCCAAGCTAATGCCTTAATACTGCAATAGTCTGGCGTGAGGTGGAGAAGTCGAGGGAGTCAGGATGGAATGAGGAAGGGTTGCAGCTTGAAGAAGTGGGACCTTTCGAACTGCGAGCTCAGAGAACAGCGTGATTGCATCTGCTGTAAAAGTTGCCGTACTGTTATCTTAGGAACGGGCTGAAAGGAAAGTAAGCAGAAAAGCGGGCTTAATTGTGACGATGGTGGGGGCAGGTGGGAGGGGGGGGGAGTCAGAACTGAGAAAGAGAGCGCTGAGAGCACTGGGCGTGGGAAAGAAAGTTTAGCAAGAGGGTACCGGGGCAGGGAGGTGAGGTGGGGGTGAGAGTGGTACGGTGGTGGCGGTGGCAGGGGGGGGGGGAGGGGGAGCTGAACTGTGTGGCTGTCAGAGGGCACAGTGCTCGTCGGGCCAGATACAAGGCTGGGCAAGGTGGAGCCGCGACTCATTAAGGGCTTTTTGTGTCGCCGTCTTCAATTCCAGTCCGGCTTTCGCAGCCCTCTGATAAACTCCGCCGGCTGCGTGACGCCCGGCGGGCGCAAAAACCGGACGACTGGGCTTCTTGCACACGCCCTTTAATCTCGGACCCTCGGGGACTGGGAGGAGAGATCGAGGAGAGGGCTGAGACAGAAAGAGAGAGGCAGAGAAGAGAGAGCGAGAAAACCAAGAGTTGCGAAAAAGGCGTCGCAGCTGCTGCACCAGACGAGTCGGCAAAAAGAAAGGCCCACCGTACTACGTGTGGCCGAAAGGCTTGGAGGGGTGAGTGGTGGAGGAGGCAGAGGAGGTGGGTCGGTTGGGGATGGGGGTACCGGTCGGTATCGAAAGGTTCGAATCGTAGACAGCTCCATGGATTGTCCCGCATCTCCTGTGCCACCAAGTGAATGGATGTACATTTGATTTGAAATGTAAGGGATCAAACGCAGGGCTGGCAGGTCCAATAAGAGAACAACCAGACCCGACATTACATTTAATTGTACATTTTGCCCTACAAGTCAGACTATCTACTTTAAATACAATTGGCGTGCTTGGGTATTTTCAATCTTTTATTAATAATTAATCAATTACAGTAAGAGTATCACTAAATCAAGCTTAAAAATCCTTAAACATATACCCTGAAGCGCCAAAGAAACCGGTATAGGCATGCGTATTCAAATACAGATATATGACAGGCAGAATATGCCGCTACGGTCGGCAAAGCCTACGTAATACAACAAGAGTCTGGCGCAGTTGTTATATCGGATACTGCTGCTATAATGGCAGGTTATCAAGAGTTAAGTGAGTTTGAACATTATATTATAGTCGGCGCACGAGCGATCGGACACAGCATCTCCGAGGTAGCGATAAAGTGGGGATTTTCCCGTACGACCATTTCACGAGTGTACCGTGAATATCAGAAATCCGGTAATACATCAAATCTCCGACATCGCTGCGGCCGGAAAAAGATCCTGTAAGAAGGGGACCAACGACGACTGAAGAGAATAGTTCAACGTGACAGGAATGCAACCTTTCTGGAAATTGCTGCAGATTTCAATGCTAGGCCATTAACTCATTTAACGAAACATCCTCGATTTCGGCTTTTGGAGAAGATTGCCCACTCATGTACCCGTGATGA
Organism: Schistocerca nitens; assembly: GCF_023898315.1. Classification (NCBI taxonomy): domain Eukaryota; kingdom Metazoa; phylum Arthropoda; class Insecta; order Orthoptera; family Acrididae; genus Schistocerca; species Schistocerca nitens. The sequence continues at coordinate 598,382,196 of NC_064620.1, read as the reverse complement.
ATGCACGACACAAAGCTTTACGCCTCAACTGGCCCCGTCAATACCGAAGTTGGAACGTTGATGAATGGAAACATGTTGCCTGGTCGGATGAGTCTCGTTTCAAATTGTATCGAGCGGCTGGACGTGTACAGGTATGGAGACATCGACCCTGCATGTTAGGAGCGGACTGTTCAAGTTGGTGGAGTCTCTGTAATGGTGTGGGGCGTATATAGTTGGAGTGGTAGGGGACCCCTGATACCCCTGATACGACTGGATACGACTCTGACGGGTGACACGTACATAAACATACTGTCTGATCATCTGCATCCATTCATGTCCATTGTGTATTCTGACGGATTCTGGCAGTTCCAGTTGGACGGTATGACACCCCACACGTCCAGAATTGCTACAGAGTTACTCCAGGAACACTCTTATAAGTTTAAGCACTTCCGCTGGCCACTAAACTCCCCAGACATGAACATCATTGACCATATCTAGGATGCCTTGCAACGTGCTGTTCAAAAGAGGTCTCCACCTCGTCGTAATCTTACGGATTTATGGACAGCACTGTAGGATTCGTGGTGTCAGATCCCTCCAGCACTACTTCAGACACTAGTCGAGTTCATGCCACGTCGTGTTGCGGTACTTCTGCGTGCTCGCGGGGGTCCTAAGCGATACTAGGCAGGTGTATATATGTGGAATTGTTGTCAATTTACCATACTTTTAAGCCCTTACAGGCCTGCTTGCTGTCACTGTTTTTGCATTTGTTGTATTCCTGATAGTCACAATCGTGGTGTAGCTGTTTCGAAGTGGGGCATTTACTCGCTTAAGTTGTTTTGGAAGAACTGTAAAATATTTTGATCTTCTTCTGGGGCTGTATATTAATCTTGACATTGTTGTAAATCTTAAAAATTTCAAGGTAATTTCTAAGCTTTCTGAAGATTGGTAATTATTGATTTCGATTTTGTTGTAATTTTTTTAAGAGAGAATTTTAAAGTAAATTCATAGCCTTCTGGAGTTCTATGATTATTGATGTTGATCTTGCTGTACTTTCTTCTTAAAAGGGGGATACGTTTCAAAGCAAATTTTTAAGCCCTTCTGGCCGTCTGTGATTTCTGGTTCTACTTAACTGCAGAGGCGGGCGCGACGGACACTTAAAATTCACGGATCAAACTTCCAATAAGATGCAATATACGAAGATCTAATGAAAACATCTAACAGATCTTTTTGACACATAAATCCTTGCTCATACAATTCAGCCTGCCAATTCCATAGAGAAGTGGACTTCCGTACCAATAAACAGAACCGGAGCATCCACAAATTCCGGTAAACATGACTCTGACAGATCGGCGGGTTTACAATAGTCTACTCCTGAGGTTCCCCTTCACTACAAGCCAAACGGAGGCTATCATGATCATTGAATATCCATCCCAGTGTACTCCAACATAGGGAAACGTGTCAGGCCGTAAAAAAGCCTCCTTTCCGCCTGGTTGCTCCAGTGATATTCCCCTCATCATACCAACTGTCATACTTCCAAGCGGGCCCAGAGAGCCGAACCTTCAGGCCTCTTCAGAGGGGGCCGTGCTCGCTGGGCAACATCTTAGAGCCAAAGATAAGAGCATACCGATATCGATACAGTACGACGAGCCGCCGCGGTTCAATGACCAATCGCCACAGAACCAGTGAATATTCACTTCGGCGTCCGCAGTAGGATTGGGGTTCCGACGCCATCCAACCGCCAACGCCTCGATGTCACCGTCAGTAGACCGAACGGCATCCAAGATCAACCGCTTCGTTGGTTCCGATTTGCCGCCCGTACAGAGTAATCAGAAGGCGCTGGCTGTCGTTCGTTGGTCTTCGTTGGCCTCGTGTGTACGCGCCTTTAGTAAATGAGCTTTGTCCTTGGCCAGTCAAGTGGCCATGAGATTTGTAGTTTTTGTGTAAAAGGTACTCAGACAAATGCAATCATTTCATGTTTTCATCATCTTACCGATCTGTTGCAGTCGCTTATTCCTACCTTCATCTCAAACCCTTGTGCTTCCTGATTTCACTTAACTTGCTGACATCACATTATTATTGGCCCCCCAATGTGGGGCAATATGATTAGTAATCTGCATGTCAGTTTTATATAAGACATTAAAGAAATTTCAATTCACCACAACTTTGGCGCCCACCGTGGGGCAATGTCATTATTCATCTACATGTAATTTCATGTCAGAGAGCAAATATTTTTCAGTTAACTGCAGTACTTTGGCCTCAGGAGGTCTTTTCTTCAATGAACAGAAACAACGCAACAATGTGGCTATTGGGAGACTCCACTTACGCTCCAAAGAAACTGGTATAGGCATGCCTATTCAAATGCAGAGATACGTAAACAGGCAGAATACGGCGCTGAGGTCGGCAATGCCTATATAAGACAACAAGCGTCTGTCGCACTTGTTAGATCGGTTACTGCTGCTACAATGGCAGATTATCAAGATTTAAGTGAGTTTGAACGTGGTGTTACAGTCGACGGGACACAGCATCTCCGAGAAGCGATGATGTGGGGATTTTCCCGTACGACAATTTCACGAGTGTACCGTGAATATCAGGAATTTGGAAAAAACATCAAATCTACGACATCGCTGCGGCCGGAAAAATATCCTGCAAGAACGGGACCAAAGATGACTGAACAGAATCGTTGAACGTGACATAAGTGCAACCCTTCCACAAATTGCTGCAGATTTGAATGCTAGGCCATTAACAAGTGTCAGCATGCAAACCACTCGATGAAACATCATCGATATGGGCTTTCGAAGTGGAAAGCCTATATGTGTACACTTGATAAGTGCACGACACAAAGCTTTACGCCTCGCCTGGGCCCGTCAGCACCGACATTGGACTGTTTACAACTGAAAACATGTTGCCTGGTTGGACGAGCCTCGTTGCAGAATGTATTGACCGGATGGACGTATACGGGTATGGAGACAACCTATTGAATCCATAGACCCTGCATGTCGGCAGAGGACTTTTCTAGCTGGTGGAGGCTCTGTAACGGTGTGGGGCGTGGGCAGTTGGAGTGATGTGGGGCTCTCATACGTCTCGATACGACTCTGACAGGGACACGTGCGTAAGCATACCTGATCAACTTCATCCATTCACGTCCATTGTGCATTCCGACTGACCTGCACAATTCCAGCAGGACAACGTGACACCATACACGTTCACAATTGCTACAGAGTTGCTCCAGGAACACTCCTCTGAGTTATTACGCTTCCGCTGGCCACCAAACTCTCCAGACATGAACATTATTAAGCTTATCTGGGATGCTTTGCAACGTGCTGTTCAGATGAGATCTCCACACCCTCGTACTCTTACGGATTTATGGACAGTCCCGCAAGTTTCATAGTGTCAGATCCCTCCGGCACTACTTCAGACATTAGACGAGTCCATGCCACGTCGTGTTGCGGTACTTCTGCGTGTTCGCAGGGGCCCTACACGATGTTAGGCAGGAGTACCAGTTTTTTTGTCTCTTCAGTGTACGTAACTTTTATAGTTAATCGTTAAGAAAATGACAGTTTTATGGACTTCAGGTTATTCATTTAATGCCAGTACGGCTAAAATATTTTAACGGTCAGAGGAAAACATTTGTTAGTTTGTTCAATATATTCTTAACGAAGCAGGAATAGTATAATGGACTGTACTATTTAAATCTCGGGAACCTCATGAACAGGAGGCTGCTGTGTGGTGAAGTATTTTGGGGACTTCGTGGACTGCACAGCTACTGCGGAAGCTGTGAACAACCACACGGAACTCTAAAAATGGGAGTGAAGAACTGGGTAAGCGCAAAGTGATGAAGTAAAACGGAAATGTAGGAGAATGGTGATTTTGGAAGCCTTGTGTGTATTTTTAATTTTATTTTGTCTTTAATATTTGTTTTTATTTCAAAAATTCGTACTAATAAAATCAAAGAAGACAAACTATGTCAAGCAGGTCAGCCATAGACAATGCTGATATTTCAGCTAAAATGCAGGCATTTGGAGTGACGACCCTTTGTACGAACATCAGCCAGCTGCACAGAGACTGGGGCCCGGAGAAAACTGTCTGACTGGTACAAACCCTTTGGTACTACACTACTGGCCATTAAAATTGCTACACCAAGAAGAAATGCAGATGATAAACGGGTATTCATTGGACAAATATATTATACTAGAACTGACATGTGATTCCATTTTCACGCAATTTGGATAGATCCTGAGAAATCAGTACCCAGAACAACCACCTCTGGCCGTAATAACGGCCTTGACACGCCTGGGCATTGAGTCAAACAGAGCTTGGATGGCGTGTACAGGTACAGCTGCCCATGCAGATTCAACACGATACCACAGTTCATCAAGAGTAGTGACTGGCGTATTGTGACGAGCCAGTTGCTCGGCCACCATTGACCAGACGTTTTCAATTGGTGAGAGATTGGAGAATGTGCTGGCCAGGGCAGCAGTCGAACATTTTCTGTATCCAGAAAGGCCCGTACAGGACCTGCAACATGCGGTCGTGCATTATCCTGCTGTAATGTAGGGTTTCGCAGGGATCGAATGAAGGGTAGAGCCGCGGGTCGTAACACATCTGAAATGTAACGTCCACTGTTCACAGTGCCGTCAATGCGAACAAGAGGTGACCGAGACGTTTAACCAATGGCACTCCATACAATCACGCCGGGTGATACGCCAGTATGACGATGACGAATACACGCTTCCAATGTGCGTTCACCGCGATGTCGCCAAACACGGATGCGACCACCATGATACTGTAAACAGAACCTGGATTCATCCGAAAAATGACGTTTTGCTATTCGTGCACCCAGGTTCGTCGTTGAGTACACCATCGCAGGCGCTCCTGTCTGTGATGCAGCGTCAAGGGTAACCGCAGACGTGGTGTCCGAGCTAATAGTCCATGCTGCTGGAAACGTCGTCGAACTGTTAGTGCAGATGGTTGTTGTCTTGCAAACGTCCCCATCTGTTGATTCAGGGATCGAGACGTGGCTGCACGATCCGTTACAGCCATACAGATAAGATACCTGTCATTTCGACTGCTAGTGATACGAGGCCGTTGGGATCCAGCACGGCGTTCCGTATTACCCTCCTGAACCCACAGATTCCATACTCTGCTAACAGTCATTGGGTCTCGACCAACGCGAGCAGCAATGTCGCGATACGATAAACCGCAATCGCGATGGGCTGCAGTCCAACCTTTATCAAAGTCGGAAACGTGATGGAACGCAATTCTCCTCCTTACACGAGGTATCACAGCAACGTTTCACCAGGCAACGCCTGTCAATTGCTGTTTGTGTAGTAGAAATCGGTTGGGCACTTTCCTCATGTCAGCACGTTGTAGGAGTCGCTACCGGCCCCAACCTTGTGTGAATGCTCTGAAAAGATAATAATTTGCGTATCACAGCATCTTATTTCTGTCGGTTAAATTTCGCGTCTGTAGCACATCATTTTCGTGGTGTAGCAATTTTAATGTCAAGTAGTGTATATGTTCTGCGTGTAGACACGAGCTAGTCTCAGCAACCTCCACAATAGAGTCAGTCCTAAAGATGCCCCAAAATCTGGCGCAAATCTTAACGGAAATCTGGGAAATCTCTTAGATTAAGCAACAGGTAAGAAGATCTCTTCTATTGTGCACAAAAAGGTGTGTAGCGTTTCCTAAGCGTAACACTGCTGTTACGGGTCTAATATCTGGCAGGGAGCATTTGGGAAATTTTTTTATGACAAGAGTGGATTTACTGTACGTTGTAAGTTACCGATGTAAGCTTAGGATATCAAAGTGTACTCTGATATTAATGAAATTGATCATAGTAATTATCGAAATCATAGTGTTTTCCGACTTCCATTTCATTTATCAAAGCACCATAAGGCGCTTTCGGATACATCTTCCAGCCCACTTTCTGATCTTTCGTCTCTCTTTTTTTTGTTTTTTTTTTTTCAGTTCTTTGCGGAAATTTATTCGGACAAACCGAGTTACTCTCAGTCTCGGCAGGAACTGCTGTGTACAGCGCAGTACCACTCTGACATAATACAATATTTGCACATTAAACTGAGAGAGCGTTATTTTTTTAAAGCTCTGCAGTCTTCTTCAGCATACTGCGGAAATCGTCATACCGATCTCAGCTTGTGAATATTACTGCACAGAATTCAGTACTGGGCAGTAAGTACTAATCGTGTGAGGTTCCCTTAACACGTGAAGAACCAAGAGGAAGAAGAAGATGAAGATGAAGAACAAGAACAAGGGGTATAGGAATTAATCCAGTACATTATTTACGTTTGGTTTATAAGTAAATGTGAATGGGAGTGCTCTTGCTTATTATACTTTGGGTTTCTCTTCTTTACAGATACACTATTGAAGAACATTTAACATGATCTCACTTTTCACACACTGCTGTTACGGGTACTGTACGTAGTAAGTTACTAATGTATGCTTAGGACATCAAAGTATACTCTGATATTAACCAAATTGAACGTATTAATTATCGAAACAATGCAGTAATTAACATTGTTCCCACGCATCCAGATGGAAGGAATGTTGCCTGCAGACTGTCAGTCTCGCAACATTCGGTAGCCGACCGTGACCTATTATCACGCACAATGACCGTTTCCGCTCCGGGGGTTCCCATTGTTCCTGTGTATCCAAATGCGTGGCAGTGCATAGTTCTGATTGACAATCCTGCCGAACTGCGACCTGTAATTACCCATACATATCATGCACAGTAATCACTGTGGTTTAAGCAGAAATAAATTTTTGAGACATATAATTGTGTGAATCTGCATATGAAAACTTTGTGTGCAGTGCTGTTACTGTTTTCATGGAGAACAGATCCCGTGTATGATGTGATCATCTACCTGTCTAAAATTCGACTCTTTGTCGTGAGTCAACGGAATTCATCAAGTGGAAAGCTTAAGAGAGGCATTGAAATCATAGTGTTTTCCGACTACCATTGCAGGGATAAGGAGATGGCTTTACACTGTCTCGGGTTCTACTATTTCTCCATTATTCATTTATATGCAGTGTTACTGAGCGTTATTGTGAGACGGAACTACTTATTCCGCCTCATTACTTTATCACAAGAAACTCTGAGTTCTCGAGTCATAACATGTTAGTCATTCTTGTATGTTTGATCTGGTAATTTGAACATCTGGGCAAGCGATGGAAGGCACCGTGTTATTTCTTTAATTACATTATATACGTGTTTTCCTTATTCCCCTTCTATTGCTGTGAGTTATTGAACGAATAGTTGTTGTGGATGTGAATTAGTCTGCAAAGCTGACGTAGGACAGAGATGCTTTGCTTTATTCAGCTTTTGGTGCCAAACTAATTTCTTGTGAGAGTACAGTCAAAGTTGCACCTCTAGAGTTATAGTCTTCGAGGTGAGGTAGGGATTTACCCCCCGCCCCCGCCCCCGTCCCCCCCCCCCTCACCATCCTCACCTCTTCAGAGAAGAGCATAGTTATCGTTGGTGGTGCCCCGCCATTTTCAGACACTCGTTTACTGTGCAGCTTAGTGTATGGACGGATCCTGTGGAGATCTCCGTCTTACACTTGTTAAAATTTCAAGAGGATGAGATACATCGTTATTTTTTCACGAGTATGACAGTCAAGGCTATGTTACCACCACCATTTGTAGCAATTTTGGTAATAAACTCAGTGGTTAGGACTTTGATTTCTAGCAAGAGCTCATCCCCAAACATTAATATGAATTCAGTCTTTTGGTGCCTTAAGCGCATATCTTGTCATTTGATTTCTTATTTCAGTTAACTTGCCTAATCTTACTAACGTTAGCTATTTTGTAAAATATTTAGTAAAGTTTCATTGTACTATGGGCTTCACACTTCGTGTAAGCTTTGCCATGTGCCCGTAACCGTTGCAGCAAGGGATAGGCCAGAGTAATCGTGTGATTATAATCAGGATTTTGGCGTGTGAAGAGTGTGTGGTATTTAGGGAAAGAAATGTGTGAAATTATTTGCTTTAATTTACGGTGGTTCATTGTCTCCACACAGGCACGTGTGCAGTTCTGCATCCTAACGTAGCATAAAGTAGGCTTTGCGAGTGAATCGTGTGAAGTATTGACAATACATCCAAGAACGATCCATTGCGTGAGTAATTATTTGAGCCATTGATTTAGACCATAATTGTGATGTTGACTGCACAGTAAATGTACAAGAAGGACAGTCTTGTTGAAATTCACTTTTGGATTTGCGAGTCATGCGTGTGATCTTTTGTTCTAATCTAGGAGCGTGCAATTATTGTGAGTAAATGTGGCAGCAATGACTTCAATTTAACCAAATGGAGATCGCTGCACAGTCTTTGAAAAATGCTCGCTCTTGAAGATATTCACTGTAAGGAATCATGTGTGCACATGTGACGGATCTTTCTAGGATGTATCAATGTTTTATATATAAATGTAAACATATTTTTGTCTTCTTGACTGCTTTCCGTCCAATTTTTGGTGTCTCATCGTACGTGTAACCTTTGACTTCTGCATAAATACAATTGAATTCCACGAATATGAAAGTGGAGCTATGAGTTTATGGATGAGAAGCATTGGAATAATGATTGTGTGCAGTTAATATGTTTCATAATAGCAACATTACTTTACTCGCAAAATCCCATTTTATATTCAAATTACAAGACCACTAGGCTAGAGACTAAGCGCCATCAGCGCGTGAGAATCAATACAAATGTTTTATTCTCCCTTTAATTTTGGCTTGTAGGCCATAATAAATTGTACAATCAATAGAGAGAGTGTGGTGTTCCGTCTACTAATTTCAGACCAGAAATCCGCGCTGATTATTGTTCATGAACTGAACAATGCAGTGTTGTGATCTTGAAACAGTCTTTAAATGTGATGTATATGTCAGAAGTGAAACATGGACGATAACTAGTATGGACAAGAAGAGGATAGAAGCTTTCGAAATGTGGTGCTACAGAAGAATGCTGAAGGTTAGATGGGTAGATCACGTAACTAATGAGGAGGTATTGAATAGGATTGGGGAGAAGAGAAGTTTGTGGCACAACTTGACTAGAAGAAGGGATCGGTTGGAAGGACATGTTTTGAGGCATCAAGGGATCACAAATTTTGCATTGGAGGGCAGCGTGGAGGGTAAAAATCGTAGAGGGAGACCAAGAGATGAATACACTAATTAGATTCAGAAGGATGTAGGTTGCAGTAGGTACTGGGAGATGAAGAAGCTTGCACAGGATAGAGTAGCATGGAGAGCTGCATCAAACCAGTCTCAGGACTGCAGACCACAACAACACGAATGTCAGACTGTGCGGCAAGTATAGCTAGCTTCCTTGGTTCCTGGCTCCCACTGCTCCCTGCTATATGCGTTGTGCAAACGTTATCAGTACTTGTTGTGTTCAATAAATTATCAAATATTTATTTCGGGTCATCCCCTTTTTTATAATCCAAGTACTGAATCGAGGAGGATTGTGAAAGCATTTGATCAAAATGGAACGAGAACAATTCACACAGTGTGGCAACGATTTGTTAAAAAGTTCCACACATTGACTGTGATTAGAAGAAAAGGTGAGGTATTCGTTTCATTATTGCTGGAAAAAATATGTTCATGTTTCCATTAAGGAATTACATTACAACTTCTCGTTAATTGATAAGGGCATTTTCTAATTTGATTTCTATGTTCATTTAACGCTGACATTTGTACCATGTTGTTGCTTAATGATGCTTAATGATGATGTGCAATTCCAATTTAAAGCATTGTTTCGTACAGAATATTAAGTGCTATAAAATGGTTACCGGAATACTTTTAAACATATGAAGAAGTTCGATTAATGGAATCGAGCTCAATACAGTTTACACACATAAGTCCTTTTTAACTGAATCTTCACTGGATACTTAATGTAAATTTACTTATCATACGAATAGGAAATCGATAGTTGCGTGTTTAGCTAAAAAGATATTTCTTTTCAGTTTGACTCTTTTTGAGTGTTTAGAAAGTGCGTGTGATGCACACGACCGACGAAAAAGCCTGTGACCATTGCAGATAGCGCCGCCAGTTACCACAAAGTCGTAAACATAACAACACATGTCATATTAGTTAACATAAATCTACCTGATCACGAAGGTTTAAGCCTCTGAAATACACAGTGGAAAGTAAATTGTGACTGGTGACAGTAAACATGTTTTTGCAGTCGATCTCCACATTCTTCTTTGGATTCTCAAAGTGAATAGCGTACATTTTTGACATCGAATGTAGTAATACCTTTGAGTCTCTACGTATTTTTCTGGATTCACAGTGTCAATTACATTCAGTTCAGAACACAAATAGATCACTCAATATAGAAACCAAAATTATTTTCGAAAGTGTATGTATATTTTTGTGTATTGTACGCCATTTCTTCTTTCTTGATGATTATATATCTTCAAAAATTGTTTTGTGGAAAATGGGTGTAGAAGCGGAATTTTCCTGGATTGTAATTTACAAAATTTTGATATGCGAATAAAAAATCGTTCGGTACAGAAATACGGTGAAGGTGTCCTAAACCAAAATTATTTTCCAAACGTTCTTTATATTTTCGTGTACTGAATAAAGAAGGAAGCAGAATTTCACTGGATTGTAATTTACAATTGATATGCGAATAAAAAATTGTTAATATAAAAGTACAGAGGCCCAGAGAATGAAAAAGGTTCGAAATGGTTCAAATGGCTCTAAGCACTACGGGACAACATCTGACGTCATCAGTCCCCTAGACTTAGAACTACTTAAACCTATTTAACCTAAGGACATCACACACATCCATGCCCGAGGCAGGACTCGAACCTGCGACCGTAGCAGCCGCGTGGTTTCGGACTGAAGCGCCTAGAACTGCTCGTCTACCGCGGCCGGCAAAGGAAAAGGCAGTCAGTGGAAAGAAACAGGAAGCACCAGAAAAATGATCTGCACAAAATGATGTGAATATCGCTTGTTCTAGAGGGTCTGTTTAGTTATAACACAAATTTTGTATGTAATTCTTTGACTGTCTTTTTACACAACTCACATTTTTGCTTATGTAAAAATCTTTTATCAAAATCTTCTCATCAGAATCTTTCATCTTAGGCTCTTCCTAATATCATTTGACGAAGCGATGTTGTAACATTTTACAGCAGTAAAGAGGCAAAGATACATCAATATCGTTTCATTAATTTGTGCCTTTGTATTTTTCTGACTGAATCACAGGCTTCAAACTCGTCCAGTAAATACTTTTTTTTAGAAACGCTGTATACATCAATTCAGCGATAGCAGAGAAACTGGTAACATTTAGAATAGTTAGTTTTTTAATCATTTTCACTTTTTCAGACACATATTCATGCCAAAACTAACGACCCATCCCGGCTTCACACGGTTAGCAATAAGTATCTATGGCCGGGCAGCTCGTGCGGTGTAGCTGTAACAAATTATATAAAAAAAGGCTTTCTTCGGGAATCTATTAGTGAAAACCGTGTCAAAATCCTTACATAGTTCCTGAGGTGAGCCTTAACATACAGAGAGAAAAATTTATAGATAAATTTCCTTCATGTTATTGATGATATGATGGTGAATAATCATCAGTTTTGAAATTAATGACCAGCAGCTTGCCGAACGTAACTTATATATTTAATATTTTTTATTACTCTCCAAAAGGAACAGGTTTAAAGGTGTTTAGTATAGTTGGTGAAGTATGTTGGGTATTGGTTGTGTTTTCATTTATTATTATGAGTTTTTTTGGGAAGTTGTAAATGTAAATTTCATTGAGTGAAGTGTATTATGTTTTTTTATTATATTTACTCATGTTTCATTATCAAGTGACTGTCAACGGCCTTGCCACGTTGGACACATCGGTTCTTGCCCAATCACCGAAGTTAAGCAATGTTGGGTCTGGTTAGTACGTGGATAGGTGACTATCTGGATGCGCCAGATGCCTTTGGCTTAGGGACATGCAAGTTGCTTAAGTGGCGTCCGATTGAAAGAGGTGCATCAAGACATTGCGCCATATGATATTACTGCTATCAACTGGCGCCCAAATTATTGATTTCTGATGTTGCGGGACTTGGTATTGAGATTGGGGTACTGTATAAATAAATTCTGTTCGGTTTTCACCACCAGCTGAACGCCCAGTATTCCGTTAGAAGACGCAGTGAACCAACTGTCATGGTACCATTCCACTGGTTGCCGTATTATGGTGCTGTTGTGGCTAGTGCTCCTAAACTGGGGAGAAATAACTGAAGGAGGTAACTGATTATTACTGTTAACGTATTAACTGTACTAAGCAGTTATGTTAAGATCTGAAACTTTGTGGCAGATTAAAACGGTATGCTGAAGTAAGACCCGAACCTGAAAGCTCTCCCTTTCGTGGGCAGAGCTCTTACCAGGTGAGTTATCCATGCACGGCCCGCGGGCCGCCCTCACAGCTTCAAAACTTCTCCTGCATAACTGATACTGACAGGATTGAATCATGAATCGTGCCAGGTTAGCTCAACGGTAAGAAAAATGGCTCTGAGCACTATGGGACTTAACCTCTGAGGTCATCAGTCCCCTAGAACTTAGAACTACGTAAACCTAACTAACCTAAGGACATCACACACATCCATGCCCGAGGCAGGATTCGAACCTGCGACCGTACCAGTCGCGCGGTTCCCGACTGAGCGCCTAGAACCACTCGGTCACTGCGGTAGGCTGATTTCTAGTAGTCTTCTCTCTGTGAGAAAAGCTTTTCGTAACCTGAAGATACAATACTAAAAGACATGGCTCATTGTTCTGATTTTCATGCAGTTAGCCTGTTTTACTCAACGGCAAAAATACTAATTGATAATTAATACACTCCTGGAAATGGAAAAAAGAACACATTGACACCGGTGTGTCAGACCCACCACACGTGCTCCGGACACTGCGAGAGGGCTGTACAAGCAATGATCACACGCACGGCACAGCGGACACACCAGGAACCGTGGTGTTGGCCGTCGAATGGCGCTAGCTGCGCTGCATTTGTGCACCGCCGCCGTCAGTGTCAGCCAGTTTGCCGTGGCATACGGAGCTCCATAGCAGTCTTTAACACTGGTAGCATGCCGCGACAGCGTGGACGTGAACCGTATGTGCAGTTGACGGACTTTGAGCGAGGGCATATAGTGGGCATGCGGGAGGCCGGGTGGACGTACCGCCGAATTGCTCAACACGTGGGGCGTGAGGTCTCCACAGTACATCGATGTTGTCGCCAGTGGTCGGCGGAAGGTGCACGTGCCCGTCGACCTGGGACCGGACCGCAGCGACGCACGGATGCACGCCAAGACCGTAGGATCCTACGCAGTGCCGTAGGGGACCGCACCGCCACTTCCCAGCAAATTAGGGACACTGTTGCTCCTGGGGTATCGGCGAGGACCATTCGCAACCGTCTCCATGAAGCTGCGCTACGGTCCCGCACACCGTTAGGCCGTCTTCCGCTCACGCCCCAACATCGTGCAGCCCGCCTCCAGTGGTGTCGCGACAGGCGTGAATGGAGGGACGAATGGAGACGTGTCGTCTTCAGCGATGAGAGTCGCTTCTGCCTTGGTGCCAATGATGGTCGTATGCGTGTTTGGCGCCGTGCAGGTGAGCGCCACAATCAGGACTGCATACGACCGAGGCACACAGGGCCAACACCCGGCATCATGGTGTGGGGAGCGATCTCCTACACTGGCCGTACACCACTGGTGATCGTCGAGGGGACACTGAATAGTGCACGGTACATCCAAACCGTCATCGAACCCATCGTTCTACCATTCCTAGACCGGCAAGGGAACTTGCTGTTCCAACAGGACAATGCACGTCCGCATGTATCCCGTGCCACCCAACGTGCTCTAGAAGGTGTAAGTCAACTACCCTGGCCAGCAAGATCTCCGGATCTGTCCCCCATTGAGCATGTTTGGGACTGGATGAAGCGTCGTCTCATGCGGTCTGCACGTCCAGCACGAACGCTAGGCCAACTGAGGCGCCAGGTGGCAAGCCAGGTGGCAAGCCATTCCACAGGACTACATCCAGCATCTCTACGATCGTCTCCATGGGAGAATAGCAGCCTGCATTGCTGCGAAAGGTGGATATACACTGTACTAGTGCCGACATTGTGCATGCTCTGTTGCCTGTGTCTATGTGCCAGTGGTTCTGTCAGTGTGATCATGTGATGTATCTGACCCCAGGAATGTGTCAATAAAGTTTCCCCTTCCTGGGACAATGAATTCACGGTGTTCTTATTTCAATTTCCAGGAGTGTATATAGTCCCATGGAAATAGTCGAAGTTAAAATAAACTTTTTTTTAAAAAATGAACTGTATTTAAAGCAGGTGAAAAGGAACACTTCTAAAAACATGAGATTTATAGAAAGTGCAAAATGGCTAAGGGAGACTGGCTAGAGGATATATGCAAGGCATGCATAGATAAGGGAAAGACAGGAGCCGTCTATAGGAATATTACAGAGACATTGGAGAAAAGAGAAGCAGCCGTATGAACATCAGGAGCTCAGACGGAATGGCAGTACCAACAAGGAACCACTTGAGTGCGAGGTCGCAAAAGGTCATTGATGTTTACGGTATTCGACGCCCCACATATTGTCTACCAGGCAACCACAATACAAGCTGCTAATGGGAACAGGGGTTGGGACTGGAGGTATCCGATGGTGAACGCAGCATGAGGCTGTGGAGCGTAGTTGAACTGCTTAGTCGACGAGTAACTCACAACGGCGCTACAGTGCTAGTGGTAGTGAAACGCAGCAGAGCAATGGCAACGACAAACAAAGCAGACATTGCATATATCTACAACAACAGTTACCGAAGTTGAAATTTCGTCAAAAAGGAACCCAAGAAATTTTACAGTGTGATTGAAAAGTAGAAGATGAAATATTGGCGTTTCTGCAAGATTGGTCACGGGAATGTGTGGTGTCGTAAACACTCGGCTGTGTGGACAATGCACACGAGGAGTATAATAATAACGATACGTGCTTAACAATAGAAAATGATACTGGAATAGGGCCGGCCGGTGTGGCAGAGCGGTTCTAGGCGCTTCAGTCAAGAACCGCGCGACCGCTACGGTCGCAGGTTCGAATCCTGCCTCGGGCATGGATGTGTGTGATGTCCTTAGGTTAGTTAGGTTTAAGTGGTCCTAAGTTCTAGGGGACTGATGACCTCAGATGTTAAGTCCCATAGTGCTCAGAGCCATTTGAACCATTTGAACTCGAATAGGCGTCGAGCCACGTGGTTCATCCTTCTTGTCGGACAGGGAGCCACATATACCGCCTCTAGTGAAACGTAGTGAAGGACAGTCGTTGTGCAAGAAGTAGACATGGAAGATTATCCGCAGCATAGTAAAAAAACAATTATAAACAGACCTCGAATAAGACCACAGCAACGGGACTGTGTAGCGCATAAGAAAACCAACAGATATTCGAGGGAGAACAAGGCGCACTTGTTACTGAAATTGATGTTTGCGATTTCCAAGGATGTTAGATACAATTTACAGGATGTGCATTATAGTCATCTGATAAGTTATGCAGATCAAATTGTTCGCGACATAGATAACATCGATTTCAAAGGAAGCAGTGGGTGGTTGCATAACTTGAAACAGTGCTACTGCGTTGTAAGACGTAAGGTAACGAAATTTCAAACAAAGTGCCAACTTGACGATGCAGAGTAGAAAGCGGAATCGACCAGAAAATTTATAGATGAACGAACTTAGCCCGTAGTTCATTAAGGAATTTGTTTTCCGATCCGAGCAATCGAGATTTGAAATGGAAATGCTTATGAAAGGAACGCTGGAAATTAGAGGTACAAAGAGAGTTGTATCAACAACTGATAGCAATGCCTCAATTCCTTAACACATTCGTATATAGTTAAGCCAACTGTTAATCTTCATGGCAGATTGGCTGAAAAATTATTTATTGTGCTGCGAGAAGTTGAAGGTGCTCTCCCCTACGATTCATTCTCGTGTGTGTGATCTTAAAAGTGCAGCAGGGAATATTTACGTCACAGCCAGCAAGAGCTGGCAAAATGGGTTCAAAATGGCTCTAAGCACTATGGGACATCTGAGGGCATCAGTCCCGGCTGGTCGGTGTGTCCGAGCGGTTCTAGGCGCTTCAGTCTGGAACCGCGCGACCGCTACGGTCGCAGGTTCCAATCCTGTCTCGGCCGTGGATGTGTGTGATGTCCAAAGGTTGGTTAGGTTTAAGTAGTAATAAGTTTTAGGGGATTGATGAACTCAGATGTTAAGTCCCATAGTGCTCAGAGCCATCTGAATCATTTTTCTCATCAGTCCCCTAGACTTGGAACTACTTAAACCTAACTAACCTAAGGATATCACACACATCCATGCCGGAGGCAGGATTCGAACCTGCGACCGTAGCAGCAGCGCGGTTCCGGACTGAAGTGTCTAGAACCGCTCAGCCACAGCGGCCGGCTCAAAATGGGCATAAGAGAACTACAAATATGGCGTGAGCACTGCTTTTGGCGAATATTTCGTCAAAATAACTTGCTGTTTCTCGATTCCTGGCCTGCCTATAAAAACCATACCCCTTTAGAGCAAACTATTCCCCATGAAAAGTGTGTGATATTGCAGGTCACACAGTCTGGAATGATTGGACAAATTCAGCCTCTGCAGGTTTTTTTCTGTGCCTGTAAGACATATTGTCACACTATCCGCAGCCACACTTTAAAGGATAGGCAGTTTCTCGATAAGCTCCACGACAGACTGTTTCGCATTCGGTTGCATGCCATCACATTCCATCAGTTCTTATCACCGCGTTACACCAGTAAGATTCTATACGCATTCTCTATGAATACCTAGCTGAACATCCTGCACATTTGTAAATCTCAAGGAGCTAGCCTTAGATCTTGATGGTGCGAATCTTTGTGATGACTGTGATGCGCCATTTTTCATTCCGTGTTCAAGACGCAAGCTATTCGTTTGTATTGACCATTTCTTGAATGTCGACGATTACCATTTCGTGAAGTGTAATACATACATCTCATAGAAGGTTGATCTCTGCACCTCCCGGACATTAATTCTCTTTCGCCCTCCTGACGCCCATGGAAACTCATTAGCAGGTAATATTTTTCCTGTCATAATTGTTAACACAATACTTTAAAATGAGCCTTACCAACGATTGAACTCGCGATCTGGCACCCAAGGGGTTCCGTCTAAGGAAAGAAGGGAAAGCTTAAACATGGAACTAGTACTAACAGGCTTTATGAATTGAAACGAGCATGAGGACCATATTATGCAGAGAAAGGAGGAACTGGATGGAGATGAGATGGGAACATGATACTGCGAGAAGAGTTTGATCCAGCACTGAAAGCCCCTGCAGTAGACGACGTTCACTCGATCTTCTGATCCTTGTGACAGCCTGCCATGACAGTATTTTCCAGGTAGTTTACAAGATATACGAGACAGACGAAATACCTTCTGACTTAATAATTCCAGTTCGAAGGTGTGAATATTACCGAACGATCAGTTTAATAAATCATGGTTGTACAATACTGATACGATTCATTTTCAGAAGAATGGAAAGAGTAGTAGGATCTATGGGGCCTCCAAGCCACAGCTGAAGCATCAGCCGCTAGTCAGCACTGCAGCCGCCAAAGAACCCAAGACGACAGTGGTGGGAAATTTAAAAATCCAATATGCCATTGGCGGGATTTTTTTTAACACACATTGGTGTTAATATGAAATTTAATAAGCCATGATGGCGGAAGTAGTTCAGTTATACTTTGTAACTTAATTACGCGTCGTGGCGTGGCGTGTGGACGTGTTCGGCGAGCGCTCCGCCTGTTTTCGTGTTTATGGTGGGAAGAAGTGGTCGGAGTGCAGCGCTAGTTTCTGCGTGGATTGCTAAAGGTGTAATCTGTCACTTTACGCAATAAAGACCAGTTGGGAGACTGTAGCTTGGCCATGAGAGGCTTTTTCCGTGATAGTGAGTGTATTACTGCGTGCCGTGTGTCAAGTTTAGTCGGCGGAGCGGAAGGCCATTGTCTTCTCTGTCGGCTGCGATGCGTGGCGCCTTGTGCTGACGGCGCCCATCCGCCAGTCGTAAGTCCCAAGGAGAGGAGAGTAACACAGGATTTACCTGACGGCATTGCCTGCATTCGTCAGAGGAGAGAGGTTTGGTTGAACTTCTTTATTTGTTGTATGGCATCGGGGTACGCGGGATTATAAAAAGTAAATCATAGGGACGGAGCTGCAAGCAGCGTCCGCGTGCTGCACCCCCGGTCTCAGCGGTCGAGGAGTGCAACAGGCCGCTGATAGCGGTCTCGAACATCTTGAGGAGCGCCAACGTCTCGAATGAGGGGATTGGCAGAGGCGTGCGACCGTCGGTAAAAAACGGCTGGCAGTCTGCTGGATGCGGAGCATCACTTCCAATTCATCAGCTGCGTGGTGGAGGTATCGATGCGGAAACTGCGGGTGTACATGGAAGACCCGCCGGAGAATCTTATTCTGTTGCGCCTGAAGACGCTGGATATGCGTGGGGACCGCATTGCCCCAAGCCTCACACGCATAGTCAACAATCGGTCGAATAAATAAGTGGAAGATGAGGAGGCCATTCCGGAGCTGACGGCGCGGCGTGCCGCGTTCTGCTGTGATGTCGGGCGCGGTCGGCGCTGAGGGCGTGGCTTGAGGCGCGCTGAGTGCGCGAGCCACAGCTGTTCGTTACGTCAGGGCTCCCAGACAGCGGCGGCCGACTCAGCGGGCGCCGCCTACGGTACTGTCAACTGGCGTATGGCTCTTATTTCCCGGCGTTACCGAGTAACAGCGCGGAAAGCTGCGGAACAAATCACAGAGCCTACTGCGCTTAAGGGGGGTAGGACGTCAAACGGGCCGACTTGGAGCAGGAGAGTCACCGCAGGACATTTCAATTTCCACTGTCTATACTTTTACAAATAATTTCATAAAACTTTGTCAGCATGACCAGGAAGGATTGAGGACTCACACTCATAGCAGTGGAAGTTCAAAAACGTAGCAAAATACCTTTTTTTACATGTGAAATTTCATCATTATTTCACTTACTACTGGCTGCATTTGTTGCTATAGGTACACTTTTCTTCCTAAGTAAAAGAGATTGAATTTTGCACAGCATACAAACCATAGTCATAGATGTATGAAACTCTAGAATTTATTTAATTTATGAAAAACTGAATGAACTGTTACATTTTAAATTTCATGTTTAGAAAAAACTCAAATTTTATAGTTAATTATCTCAATTTTTACCACAGTTTTTTAATAGATTTGGAAAAATCTAGAGTTTCAGTCACCTGTAAGTACTGTTCGTATGCTGTGCAAAATTCATCGAAGAATCTCTCTAACTTAGGAAGGAAAGTGTAATTATAGCATCAAATGCAGCCAGCAGTAAGTGAAAAAATGATGAAATTTCACATGTAAAAAATGTATTTTGTTACGTTTTTGAGCTGTCACTGCTATGTGTATGGATCCTGAATCCTTCCTCGTCATGCTGTCAAAGTTTTATGAATTTATTTGTAAAAGTATAGACTCTGTAAATTAAAATGTCCTGTGGTGCCTCTCCTGCTCCAAGTCGGCCCCTTTGACGTCTTACCCCTCTTAATGAAACTGGTTGCCTCGGTTTAGAGACGAACTACATGCGCAACGGATGCAGAATTTGGGAATTGGCAGGTAACTGCGTCCGGTGCGCTCTCGCTTTGCCTCACTTTGTGAAGCATTTGGGACGTGTGCATCGGCTTTTGACTAAGTTAAGCTCCACGTCCGCGAATATTCGCGGACACCGGAGCATACAACCTGGTACAGGCTGGCGGCAGCCGCTGGTACTTTCGAAAATGCCGTACTTGCTGCCGGAATCAGTGTGAGCTACACACATCAGTCGCAGGATGTCGAAACAGTGACGCAAGTCCGACGGGCAGCAGATGGGGGCGCAGCATGGGGGCGCAGCATGGGGGCGCAGCATGGGGGCGATAAGATGAGTAGTATCCAGTGAAGAGTAAATTCCCAAAAGAAAGGAAATGGAAACTAAAATGATAAACGCTGTAGATGAGAGATTAGCGGAGTTCCAGAATTAACTAAAACGAAAAAGGGCGTCAAGCACAATTACTTCGCAGATTGGAGACAAAACGTGGGCACTCGCACTAGGTCAAACAAGGCTTTGTGGACAAAAAGAAGAGCTCAGAATTGGAAACGTCGCACTCCGAAAAGAATAAGTGGTTGGAAACGCACCAGCTGCCCAGAGACACACCCAGCGCCTGGAGCAAGAAATAGCAGAACTCCGATCCGAAAATCAGCGACTAAACTCGGAGAATAAACACTTCTCAATTTCATTTGCAGCGGTTGCGGCTGCCGATCCGATCGCAAAATCTAAAAGCAAGGTACAAGAAAGAATTCGACAAACAAAAGCTGAACGACCATTACACTTTTGTTTAAATCAGAAACCAACCAAGATGCGAGAACCATTAGAGAAACCATCACTAAAACAATTAATCCCAAGCAACACAAATTAAAAATAAAATCAATTTCGTCAACAGCAGACACTGTAATAATTGAAACAGAATCATAAGTAGGCAAGAAAAAAAGATAATAGAAAAAACAACACAGCTTAAGTAACTTCCTGGCAGATTAAAACTGTGTGCCGGACCGAGACTCGAACTCGGGACCTTTGCCTTTCGCGGGCAAGTGCTCTATCAACTGAGCTACCCGAGCACGACTCACGCCCCGTCCTCACAGCTTCACTTCTGCCAGTACCTCGTCTCCTACCCTCCAAACTTAACAGAAGCTCTCCTGCGAAACCTGCAGAACTAGCACTCCTGAAAGAAAGGATATAGCGGAGACATGGCTTAGCCACAAAAAAATGGTTCAAATGGCTCTGAGCACTATGGGACTCAACTGCTGAGGTCATTAGTCCCCTAGAACTTAGAACTAGTTAAACCTAACTAACCTAAGGACATCACAAACATCCATGCCCGAGGCAGGATTCGAACCTGCGACCGTAGAGGTCTTGCGGTTCCAGACTGCAGCGCCTTTAACCGCACGGCCACTTCGGCCGGCGCTTAGCCACAGCCTGGGGGATGTTACCAGAATTCCATTCATGGCTTCATGGAAGGTAGATCAATAGAAGACGCCGTCAACCAAGGCACTGACAGTCATAAATAGCATCAGTGAAAATACGCGGCCGCCATACTAATTGACATAGCCGGGGCATCCGACATCCTATGGTAACCGTACCTCCTCACCAGATTGAGGGAAATGCGGCTATCAGCTTCCCTCTACAATAGCCTCTTCGATTACTGTAGAGGCAGAATGGCGGAGTGGAGGGCTGGTACACGAAAGGTTGTCAAGAGAATAAGAAAACGATGCCCACAGGGCTCGATCTGCGGACTAATATTTTGGGATATCGCAATCGAGCCCTTGCTGAACACCCTGCACGGTGAATACAGGGCAGGAGGTTTGGTGGCGTACGCAGACGACATGCTCGTGTTGGTGTCAGCCAACTCGAGAGCAGAATTCTTTTTTTTTTTTTTTTAAAAAAAAAAAAAAGAACAAGTGCTGGTAGGTCTCGCGCTCTGAGGGTTCCGTACAACCTCAATTTCGTATACACACTGTAACGGGACATCCTCCTCGAGCATTACTTTTCCTCAATAATAGTTGTCGATATCAGTATTTTGGAAGGGTCAGTATTATCGCAGTTGCTTTTCTAAAACCTTTCACATAATTTTATACACAGCATGTTATATTTCAAGCTAAAATTTGTGAAGATGAATTACTTTGTTCAAACTCAGTGAGGTGTTGATAGTGGCGTCATTGTCGCCTTAGAGGCATTCTGGACTGACATCGTCATCACCTCCAATACCAAAGATAACTAACGCTCACGACCGTTACAGCGTGTATTTAAAGCAAACCTGATTTCCATGCTCATAGTGGCCCCACTATCTACCACACTTACGCGACTGGTACGAAACTGTAAATATGTCATCTTTCAGAAGTAGAAAATACGCCTACCGACTTTCGTTTACGTCGCACAACTCCTTCTTGGTACCGTCAGTGTATTTAGGGGTTGTTGTGACAGGCTTTTCGGGGTGCCGTCACACAGGATAGCGCAGTTCCGTACTGTTTACTAAATCGGCACAGTGTTACATCCCATACATTACGCACCTGGCGGTGGAAATGTTTTTGAATTGTTTCTGTCACATTGCTTGGTAACATACTTTCAAATATAAAAATGATGACAGGCCTCGGTCGTGTTCTACACACATCAAAAAACGTTATGCATCACCCCGGTTCCCAGAACTGCCGAAGATAGACGTTGACTGTGGATATTTGATCACAGACACAATCCCTTTGGCTGTTCAGAGATGTCACTAAACCGGCACAAAAATGTAAACAACCATTCATGAGTAGCGTCTATTAGGCGAGGGCGTCAGACAGCCAAACGGTTCGTCATCCCACCAGCAAGGAGGTACACGGCTGTTCGATCGCATCCGCATTGTTACTTTGTGCCAGGAAGGGCTCTCATCAAGGCAAGTATCCGGGCGTCTTGTACTGAACCAAAGCGATGTTGTTCGGACATGGAGGAGATACAGAGAGACAGGAATTTTCGATGACATGCGTCGTTCAAGCCACCCAAGGGCTACCACTGCAGTGGATGACCACTACCTACCTCAGGATTGGCATCACGCTCTCTTCACCGATGAGTGTCGCACATGCCTTCAACCAGACAATCGTCGGAGACGCGTTTGGAGTCAACCCGGTCAGGCTGAAAGCCTTAAACACACTGTCCAGCGAGTGCAGCAAGGTGGATGTTCCCTTCCGTTTTTGGGGTGATATTATGTGGGGCCAATACTGCATCATCGGATTTCCACTTATTCCTAGCGCTACAATATTTTCTAAGTGGCAATAAATGTGAAATTCTGGATGACGTCCAAAACGCTATCTCCAGAAATTTTTCTCAAAACCAACTGGCTTTTATCGATCCGGCATTGAAAATTTGCACGCTAGATGGCAATAGGTTGTTGATAACTAGGATGATTACATCTTTAATCAAAAATAGAAACTGGTTAACAAGTCATGTGTTTGAATTTAATGTATAACATCGACGTTAGTTTGCGGTCCCCCTTAATAGTTCGTGAGGCAACCGCACGTCCTGGCTGTTGCGTGGAGTCTGTGGGATAGGGGAACCGACACTCGCTCTAATTTACGTTTACATCAGAACGTTTATCTCCGTTAAGAATGACATGCTGTGTTCTGTATGCTAGAAACTCTTCAGTAACATCACATAGATGATCTGATATTCCATGGGATCGTTTTTGTTCGTAAGTCAGGAGATAGCTATTGAACTGTGATATCTGCTTATTGAATTGGTGTATAAGTACATAGCGTTTTTCCATAAATTTAATATACACAACAGGTATACGTAACAGAAACTTTAATCATTAGTAGCATATTATCCTTCACTATTGACAACAGTCTGCCAACGCTGGGGTAACTTTTCGATTCTGTGACTGTAGCCAGGCGAAGAACTCGTCGTGCCATATTCGGAGCGCATTTCCATCCGGAAAGGAAGTTCCATGAAGGTTGTTGGATAGGGAGCGTAAAAGATCAGGTGAATGGGGTGGGCGCGGAATGACTTCCCAACCCGACTCCCGTAATGCGGGCGGGCGTTATCGTAGAGTAGCGTCAGCTCACGCAGTCTTCCTGGTCATCATTGTTCTTGGAATGCGTCTGCAAGACATCTGAGCTGTTGACAATAAACGTCAGCAGTGATGGTTGCACCTCGGGCAAGCAGTTCATAGTGCACCACATCGTCGCAGGTCCACCAGATGCATAACGTTTCTTTTGTGGACGCGACATTTCTTTTGTGGACGCGAGCAGGTCTTTGTACGGGGGGCTGCTGCTTCGTTTGGGCTCAACGATTCCTTTCTTTTCCTTATTGTAGTAAGAAGATAGTATATGTCGTCACCAGTAACGATGCAGGATAGGAAAGACCGGTGTTGTTCACGAGCCAGCTGAAGACAAGCACGCAGAGATTCACATATGGCAAGCCGCTGACTTTCGTGATTTTGGCTTTGCGCATGCGGTACCCATACACATTATTTGTTAACCTTGTCCATTGGATGCAGATGTCGCACAATGGTGGCATGACAGTTCATCAAATTAACCAATTCTCGTGTACACTGACGTGGACGATTTTGGTTAATGTGTCTAAACGATATTCATCAAACCTTGAACGTTCTCCTGAGCGTGGAGGGTCACTTATGTCAAAGCGATCCATCTTAAAACGAGAAAACCACTTTCTCACCGTACTCTGTCCAGTCGCGTTATCCCCATACATGGCGAATATGCTTTTGGCTGCCACAGCTGCTGTCAACCTTCTGTTGAACTCAAACAGAAGAATATGTCGGATATGTTCTGATTTCTCAACTTGGCACTCCATTTTATAGTGCCCACTGCTCCTCTCACTATCTCCAAGTGACAAAATGACCATATACAAACTTAAATAGCAATAGTGAGCTACAAACAAAAAATGGCAAATCCATAGAAACCAGAAAGTCAACATGCTAAACAAAAACACTACGAACTGATGCAACAAGCTAATACTTTGTTATAGTACGTATGGAAATGTGCACTGCTTCTGATGAAACTGAGATCAGAGTAGAAGGATCAGTGCCAAAGCCACGAGTAGCTGTCAATGCGAATGCAAATGACACTTTCGGATGTAAGAAGGAATCAGATGAAAGTACAGTAAGTAAAAATCTGTCTTCAGTAACTTATGAAACGAACCATCTTTAGATCTGCAATAGAATGGAAGTTCTAAATGTATTTGATTCCCGACGACTGACGATGTTTTAAATCAACTAAACGAAACATGTATGGTAAAATAAACGGGCATTTTAAGTAGTTACATAGACGAATCTGAGAGATCTTACGTAATTCCTTCGCAGCGTCTGCGACGGTAGGCTAGCGAGATGGAGAAGCCAGCAGACGTAATGACGCGACTATAGGCAAGCTACAGCTCCCGTCGGTGGCACTGGAACGTCTTTTCTTCCGGGATTCTGCTGCGCCAGGGCGACTGCGAACGGACGACTAAGACGGAAGCGGCAAGGCCACGTCTGGCACGATAATACCAAAATTCGTGAACAAAGACAATGGCGCCGTTGGAAATCACGTCACGATGAAGCGATGCTTAGACAGCGCAGTGGCGGTCGCGCGGAGAGGGTGGGGAGGGAGGGGGGGAGGGGGCAGGGAGGAACGTCTCCAGCTGTCATCCTTAGAATTTCCTCCTGCGGCACCGCCGCGAGCATGTCTGACATTTGAATTCAACGCCATTCAGCTCCGCAGGAGCGGAAATTTCGTCGAAATAAGGAACGTTATCATTCAGCGACGTCTTATATCGGACTATAAGTGTTAAACTCTCACTGAACGAGAAATGCTACGACAAGCGCGAAGCTTAAGAGCGAAGCTGCTGTCATTCTCACCAACACGCAAATGCATATAGTTCACCGGCGTCAAGACACACGAATCTTAACGAAAATGGAGCACAGTGCACAGTCGTAGTGCGTACTGAGCAATGTGGTGCGAACTAGTACGTTGGAAGGCTATTAAGCTAGAGAAATCTAGTTTGCAACAGCATATGGTCGCGTGAGAAAAGCGTTCCAGACAGATTATCAAAATTTGAGTTACAGTGGTATATAAAGTGTTCCTAAGATTACTGGATTCGTATCCAAATACAAACTATAATAGACGAGTTTTTTTTTATTTATTAAGGTGTGAGCCCCTCCACGCTCGCACAAGCATGGTGATCAACTCAAAAGGTCTACTGTCACCTCTGCGTTCTCAATATTTAGAATCGAGGAGATAGCACGAGCGAGGAACTGCGATGTTATCCGTACGTCTGGGTAGGGTTACCCATTAATACGGGCGCATCTGGATGATAGCAGTGGTCGAAAAAGCTCGACAGAGTCAAGCTTGAAAGAAGAGCGGTTTTAAGGGCAGAGTGAAAAAAGTGCCAAGGCAAGTGCCAAGGGAAAAAAACTTCTGCGACTGTCTCAGGTTGGCTAGTAAGAGCAGTAGCGGTTTCTTGGTATCTGCGACAGATCGTGCAAGGTAAGGTTATGTTAGCGGTTGGGTATCATGCATCAGTACCATAGAAGTAATGCCAGATTGTCACGGAATGATCAGTCCTGTCGACGAGGTGAGCGCAGCCGCTGCTGGGCCGACGATGTCCCCTGGGCCAGCTGCTGCTGCTGCTGCTCCTGTAACATAGCCATGTCGTTTTAGGTTTGTCAGTTCGACGGTCCTCAATGAAACTGGCAGTGTGATATGTGTTGGGAGTTTGTTTGTGTGCCGTGTGTGGCTTACCTGCGATTGCCAGTTCTCATGGCAGAGGCTCATCCAGCAAGCTAGTCAATGGCTGAAGTGCAGGGGCTCGTATCATTGTGTCGCTTGCTTAGTTACGAAGTTACCATTGATGGTTAGTCCCTAAGGAGTGTCTTTGGGCGCTTGTGTTTCCATCTACGGTTGTGATCGTAGTTGCCCAGGTGTAGGATGTGGGGATTGTTCGAGTGACTTGATTTCTTGTGCAGTCGTGTGGCGAGTTTTTTGAATACCTCCTGGAGAGTCTCCAGTCGGTATTCTCGGTGAAGGTCCGCTGTCCGTGTGTATCGGGAAACATTGCTTATGATACGCAATACCTCGTTCTGTATTTTCTGGAGGCGGTCCAGGTGTGTGGACGCTGCGTATCCCCAGACAGGAGCTGCGTATGTCATCAGCGGTCTAATCAGTGTCATGTATAATGTCCTAGACACCCTCCTATTCAGTGTACTGTTCCTGTTGGGCATAGGATAGAGTTGTATGAATGCAGAGTCTCGCGGCGATAACACTGAATAAAATGTTCTCGGGTTTCCAACCGCGTCAATTGGTTAAAACTACACGAGCTTTCGGCCAAGCACTCCTTGGCCATTGTCAAGTGTTATGACTGGCAGTGGGCTGTTGGTGCGCCCCTATATACGCTAGCTGCCGGCTGTGACGTCACTGGTGCCCATGACATTGCCATATATGGGCATGTTTTGAGTCGGCGTTCGATGTGCCCTCTTCAACCGCGCGATCGCTGGATCCCACGCAGCGCTGAGCTGTAAGCCACCGTCTCTATTCAGGGTGTTTGTGGTAATTTTTATTTTAATAGCTTCCTTTATTAAACTGTCCCAGAAGCCGTTAGTGCGAGCCACGACAGAGGTATCGTCAAATTTTATGTGGTGACCGTTTTCTAACGCATGCTCAGCTAACGCAGATTTCTCTGGATAGCGTAGGCGATGATACCTCTCATGTTTTGTTGTTCCACAGTGCGCACTGTTTGTCCCATGTACTTCTGGCCACACTCACAAGGTATTTCGTAGACTCCAGGTGTTCTGAGACCTACAGCGTCTTTGTCTCAGTAATTGACGGATTTTCGTTGGAGGCCTGAAGATCGATTTGATCTTGTGTCTTTTCAACAGGCGGCTTATCTTGCCCGACACAGAGCCACAGAATGGGAGCAAAGCAAGTTTCTTTTTCTGCTCTTCGTCGCTGGTCTTATTCTGATATTTCCGAGAAATCACTTCTTTCACTTGATGGGTGCTGTAGCCGTTATTCCTGAAAACCTTGCGTAGGTGGCTCAGTTCGTGGGGTAGGTTGTCGTCGTCTGATATTGCTCTTGCACGATGCACCAATGTTTGCAATACTGTGCACTTCTGTGCTGGATGATGATGGCTGGTGGCATGCAGGTACAGGTCTGTGTGGGTGGGTTTTCTGTAGACGCTGTGGCCAAGGCACCCATTTCGTTTACGCTGGACAAGGACGTCGAGGAAGTTCAATGCATTATCTTTTTCCACCTCCATGGTGAATTGGATATTACTGTTGATGCCATTGAGGTGTTCCAAAAACTCGTCTAATTTCTCGCGTCCGTGTGGGCAAATGACGAACGTGTCGTCAATGTATCGAAAGAAACACTTAGGCTTCAATGGCGGAGTCATGTATTGTATGTGGTCCCCCCATGTAAACTTCCGGTCTAGCCAAACACCGAGGTATCTGACTTTCACAGCGACTTCCATGTATTGTTATTGGTCTGCAATTTTGGTGTTTGCGCAGTAATTTCGGCCTGCGAGTGAACAGAACTACCTCGCACTTGTCGACGTTTACTTTAATACGCCACTTCTCCAACCAAGGGTCGACAGCTCTGGGTGCTGTCTGTAGTCTGTTATTAATGTTTGACGGTTTCCAATCTTGCGCGAGGATGGCTGTGTCATCCGCGAAGATGGCAACCGCCGTGTTTTGTGTCGTTGGAATATCATTAATGTAGAGATTAAACAAGAGGGGCTCTAGGATGCTACCTTGGGGTACCCCTGCTTGGATAACATGTTGTGTCGATTGTTTACCCTGAATGTCAGTGTTGAAACTTCTGTTGGTGAGGTATGAGTGTGCGAGACATACAAGTCCGTCGGGGAACCCAGCGTCCGTGAGTTTGCGGATGAGGCCATTGTGTCAGAGACGATCGAAAGCTTTCGCGATGTCAAGCAACACTGACGCAGTTGCTTTGTTCGTTTTGCAGCCGTGTGTTATGTATTCTACGACTCTCAGTAGTTGTTGTGTTGTCGAGTGGTGGTTCCTGAATCCGAATTGCTCCGGCCGCAGGGTGTCATTGTCAATGCAAAACCGAGTGAATCGTTTTAGAATCACCTTCTCAACGACCTTACTGAGCGCGTTCAGCAGGCTGATGGGTCGGTAATTTTGTGGGAGGGAGTGGTCTTTCCCTGGCTTCCAGAACATCAGGACTTTGGCCGCCTTCCAACAGGCAGGGAAGTGTTGGTGTTTGAGGATGGTATTCGTAATGTAGGTGAGGTATTCTATGGCTTTGACCGTGAGCTCCTGGAGAACGCGGTTCTGAATGCCATCGTGACCAGGGGCTTTTCTGAGTGTGGAGTGCATAATAGCCCACGTGATTTGTTGCTGTGCGTCTGATTTCGGTGCGCGCTGGCTGGGCTACAAGCTTTGTAACCACCTGGTCAGTTTCAAGTGTGAACGCTGGGTCGGAAGGAGCCAGGGTCGGTGTGAAAGACGCTGCTAGTGTGGTGGCCATGAGTTCCGCCTTCTCTCCGCGGAGTAGGCGGGGCCGTCCGGTCCCTGTAGCGTTGGGGTGTAGTGTTTTTCCCTGGTGAAATGTCGGGCTAGCTGCCACACTCCAGGACGTGTGGTATCCATCCCAGCGAGTTTTTGATCCCACTGCGTGTTCTTAAATGTACGTATTTTTTCCTGTATGATTCCCTGGAGCCTGTCAACGTGCCGTTTGTACAACGGGTAACGGGTCCTCTGCCAATATCTCTTGAGACGGTTTCTCAATGAGATAGTGTTCAGTATCTCCTGAGGCAGCGCCGCTGAATGATGTTGTGGTGGTCGAATTGGTATGGCGTCAGCCATTGCGTCTTGGACAGCAGTGGTAAGAGCTACAACAGCCGCATCGATTTGTTCTGTTTGTGAAATCTTGTGAGTTTCAGGAATACGACCATCAAGCGTTTCATTGAACAGAGTCCAATTCGCGCGCTTGTAGTTCAGGATCCTGCGTGGTTCGTTGTTCTGCAGTGTTTCTTCCGTGTGCAGTATTACAGGCGTGTGGTTTGAGGGCAGATCGTTTACAACCACTAGGTTGAGGGTTACTGTTATGCCCTTGATGAGGGCCATGTCTAGCACGTCTGCCCTATGATTCCTTTGGTAAGGAATATAAGTCGGTTCAACCAGTGCAAGTGTGATGTAGTTTCTATCTAGTGCATGTTCGTATAGTTTTTTGCCGTTGGCGTTTCGTATACGTGAATTCCAGTCGGAGTGTTTGGCGTTTAGATCGCCAGCGGCGGTTACTCGCGGTGCTATGTTGGGTAGTTAGCTGATATCTCGTGTGCTGATGTTCCTAGGTGTGTTGTAGACCGATATCAGCACTGTGTAAGCTCCGTTGAACTTGATCCTGACGGCCGTAGCCTCTAGTTTTTCAAGTACAGGGAGCTCGATGTTCGTGTGCTCTATGTTTCTGTGTACGATGATGGCCGCTCCGCCACCACCGCTGCCGTCTATTCAGTCGGTACGATAGACGCAATGACCGGTGAAGTTTAAGTTGTTGTGCGGTTTGAGTTTAGTTTCGCTTATGAGAGCGATGGGGATACCCCTCCTCCCCATTAGCGCCGACAGTTCGGCTCTTTTGTTTTCGATCCCGTCTGCGTTCCAGAACAGGATCTGTGATAGTATTTGGTTGTTAGCGTGAGGGGGCGGTGGTGGTGTGTTAGCCATTGTAGGTAGTAAAGAGCGTTGTTACAACGTTTGATACTAAAATGTAGACTTTCACGGCCGGAAATATCGTTGTTGTTGTTGTGGTCTTCAGTCCTGAGACTGGTTTGATGCAGCTCTCCATGCTACTCTATCCTGTGCAAGCCTCTTCATCTCCCAGTACCTACTGCAACCTACATCCTTCTGAATCTGCTTAGTGTATTGATCTCTTGGTCTCCCTCTACGATTTTTACCCTCCACGCTGCCCTCCAATGCTAAATTTGTGATCCCTTGATGCCTCAAAACATGTCCTACCAACCGATCCCTTCTTTTAGTCAAGTTGTGCCACAAACTTCTCTTCTCCCCAATCCTATTCAATACCTCCTCATTAGTTACGTGATCTACCCACCTTATCTTCAGCATTCTTCTGTAGCACCACATTTCGAAAGCTTCTATTCTCTTCTTGCCCAAACTAGTTATCGTCCATGTCTCACTTCCATACATGGCTACACTCCATACAAATACTTTCAGAAACGACTTCCTGACACCTAAATCTATACTCGATGTTAACAAATTTCTCTTCTTGAGAAACGTTTTCTTGCCATTGCCAGTCTACATTTTATATCCTCTCTACTTCGACCATCATCGGTTATTTTACTCCCTAAATAGCAAAACTCCTTTACTACCTTAAGTGTCTCATTTCCTAATCTAATTCCCTCAGCATCACCCGACTTAATTTGACTACATTCCATTATCCTCGTTTTGCTTTTGTTGATGTTCATCTTATATCCTCCTTTCAAGACATTGTCCATTCCGTTCAACTGCTCTTCCAAGTCCTTTGCTGTCTCTGACAGAATTACAATGTCATCGGCGAACCTCAAAGTTTTTACTTCTTCTCCATGAATTTTAATACCTACTCCGAACTTTTCTTTTGTTTCCTTTACTGCTTGCTCAATATACAGATTGAATAACATCGGGGAGAGGCTACAACCCTGTCTCACTCCTTTCCCAACCACTGCTTCCCTTTCGTGCCCCTCGACTCTTATAACTGCCATCTGGTTTCTGAACAAATTGTAAATAGCCTTTCGCTCCCTGTATTTTACCCCTGCCACCTTCAGAATTTGAAAGAGAGTATTCCAGTCAACATTGTCAAAAGCTTTCTCTAAGTCTACAAATGCTAGAAACGTAGGTCTGCCTTTTCTTAATCTTTCTTCCAAGATAAGTCGTAAGGTCAGTATTGCCTCACGTGTTCCAACATTTCTACGGAATCCAAACTGATCTTCCCCGAGGTCGGCTTCTACCAGTTTTTCCATTCGTCTGTAAAGAATTCGCGTAAGTATTTTGCAGCTGTGACTTATTAAACTGATAGTTCGGTAATTTTCACATCTGTCAACACCTGCTTTCTTTGGGATTGGAATTATTATATTCTTCATGAAGTCTGAGGGTATTTCACCTGTCTCATACATCGTGCTCACTAGATGGTAGAGTTTTGTCATGACTGGCTCTCCCAAGGCTGTCAGTAGTTCTAGTGGAATGTTGTCTACTCCCGGGGCCTTGTTTCGCCTCAGGTCTTTCAGTGCTCTGTCAAACTCTTCACGCAGTATCTTATCTCCCATTTCGTCTTCATCTACATCCTCTTCCATTTCCATAATATTGTCCTCGAGTACATCTCCCTTGTATAAACCCTCTATATACTCCTTCCACCTTTCTGCCTTCCCTTCTTTGCTTAGAAGTGGGTTTCCATCTGAGCTCTTGATATTCATACAAGTGGTTCTCTTCTCTCCAAAGGTCTCTTTAATTTTCCTGTAGGCAGTATCTATCTTACCCCTAGTGAGACAAGCCTCTACATCCTTACATTTGTCCTCTAGCCATCCCTGCTTAGCCATTTTGCACTTCCTGTCGATTTCATTTTTCAGACGTTTGTATTCCTTTTTGCCTGCTTCATTTACTGCATTTTTATATTTTCTCCTTTCATCAATTAAATTCAGTATTTCTTCTGTTACCCAAGGATTTCTATTAGCCCTCATCTTTTTACCTACTTGATCCTCTGCTGCCTTCACTACTTCATCCCTCAGAGCTACCCATTCTTCTTCTACTGTATTTCTTTCCCCCATTCCTGTCAAATGTTCCCTTATGCTCTTCCTGAAACTCTCTAGAACCTCTGGTTCTTTCAGTTTATCCAGGTCCCATCTCCTTAAATTCCCACCTTTTTGCAGTTTCTTCAGTTTCAATCTGCAGTTCATAACCAATAGATTGTGGTCAGAATCCACATCTGCCCCTGGAAATGTCTTACAATTTAAAACCTGGTTCCTAAATCTCTGTCTTACCATTATATAATCTATCTGAAACCCGTCAGTATCTCCTGGCTTCTTCCATGTATACAGCCTCCTTTCATGATTCTTGAACCAAGTGTTAGCTATGATTAAGTTATGCTCTGAGCAAAATTCTACAAGGCGGCTTCCTCTTTCATTCCTTCCCCCCAATCCATATTCACCTACTATGTTTCCTTCTCTCCCTTTTCCTACTGACGAATTCCAGTCACCCATGACTATTAAATTTTCGTCTCCCTTCACTACCTGAATAATTTCTTTTATCTCGTCATACATTTCATCTATTTCTTCATCATCTGCAGAGCTAGTTGGCATATAAACTTATACTACTGTAGTAGGCATGGGCTTTGTGTCTATCTTGGCCACAATAATGCGTTCACTATGCTGTTTGTAGTAGCTAACCCGCACTCCTATTTTTTTATTCATTATTAAACCTACTCCTGCATTACCCCTATTTGATTTTGTATTTATAACCCTGTAATCACCTGACCAAAAGTCTTGTTCCTCCTGCCACCGAACTTCACTAATTCCCACTATATCTAACTTTAACCTATCCATTTCCCTTTTCAAATTTTCTAACCTACCTGCCCGATTAAGTGATCTGACATTCCACGCTCCGATCCGTAGAATGCCAGTTTTCTTTCTCCTGATAACGGAAATATCATGTCCATTATAATTATCCGGGCTGTTCTGCCGTGGTCGGTTGACGAATTCTGTGTCGATTCCCAACGTTTCGTCTCCAACTGCGGGAGACATCTTCAAGGGGGTCCGTAGCTCAATGGAAGGTCCAACACACCCACTGGCTCGCTACTGACTGCCGCTAAATTACGTGTCCGCGCGCTCCCACGCCGCGGCGTGACGTCACGTGTTTTGAAAACGTCAGTACAATTGGCCGCTGTCCGTCGCCGTAAGGAGGAGGGTGTGAAATTAAACGGCATATGGATGCCGATGTTAAAGAAGATGTGTACCACCCGCCCACTACTGGGTGATGGCAACGGCGATCGACGGCGACGGACAGCGGCCAGTTGCACTGACGTTTTCAAAACACGTGACGTCACGCCGCGGCGTGGGAGCGCGCGGACACGGAATTTAGCGGCAGTCAGTTAGAGATGGGGGATCCGCTCTTGAACTAATTCATAGAGTTCAATCTTTCAAAGGAGTGAACAATCAGTGATTCAGAAAAAAAGAACGGTAGCTCCAAACGTTTCCCACGGCAGAGAGAGAGAGAGAGAGAGAAAGAGAGAGAGAGAGAGAGAGAGAGAGAGACGGAGCGTATCAGCAGCGCCTCTGCTGGTCAGAGCACAGTGCACGCCACACAACACAGCCAGCGCCGGCCTCTGCCCTGCTTCTACCTTGGCTGCCTGCATTGTGCAGTGCCCCATTGGATTTTGTGTTTCACATATGCCGGGCCGTCTCTGTGCGTCGTCTGCCGTGTGCACTGTGCAGTGTCTGGCGCAGCTTAACTTCGCATCGCACTCTGTCGGCGATCGTTTCAGTCGCACGTCCTGCCCTCTGGGCAGTTGATGCAACAGGACAGAGAGCCACCTAGCGGATAACATAGGAACTACTTGCAAAAACCTGCTCGCAAGGGAACGGACGATTTGTCTCGGAGCGGGTGAGCTCCCCCCACCCTCGGAACTCGCCCGCTCAACGCTCACCCCACCGTCTCGACTCTAGCCAGAGCGTCGAGCAAAGCGACTCTGGTGTCACTCTGGTCTCTGCGGTCTCAGCTCACGCAGTAATAAAGCTCGCGGCTCGAACTGCTCGACTCAGCGCCTCTGCATCGGAGTTTGTCCCCACTGGATATTGTTCTTCGTAGTAATACCGCTATGTATATTACATTATTATGTTATGTATACATCAATTGTTTTTATTTTATTTTTATTTGTTTAAACTGATTAGATTAGGTTCCTGATGACTCCTCTTACTATAGGATTTTTATTATGGACACTCGAATTTACGCTTTAATTACGAGCGAACCGATAAACGTATCGCAAAATGTGATACACCAATATTTTCCTTGTTTTATTCTGCGTAAGGCTATATGCAGCACTTTCGTTTTACAGTCAAATTTATATTTTTTTTTCTTATTCTGGTACGGATTTTGCGATTTTAGGCGTCTTCGAAAGGAAAAATATATGGCTTGCGATGTATTTGTATGAGGTTAATGAAATTTTAATACATTATAGCCAAATATATTGTTAATGTAAATCTCAAGTTACAACATTTTCCGATCACCCAAAAAACCACGCTAGTGCAAAATAAATCAATAATCAAAAACTTTGTCATATCGTGGAAATTTCAATAAACAATACAAAATTCTTACTCATTATCTGTGTTACTTCAAAATAGGATCAAATAAGATCAAAATACAGGTATAGTACTGGAATAAACCAAGTTTAAAGGGCAATGTGCCTTTCATTTATTTTCTTTTGTAAATGAGTGGTGAGTCATGAAAAAGAGCTAATTCATTTCAGAGAGTGAACAGTTCTGATCCAATCTCTGAAAAGAACAGTTTTGCCCATCTCTACAGTCAGTAGCGAGCCAGTGGGTGTGTTGGACCTTCCATTGAGCTACGGACCCCCTTGAAGATGTCTCCCGCAGTCGGAGACGAAACGTTGGGAGTCGACACAGAATTCGTCAACCGACCACGGCATAACAGCCCGGATAATTATAATGGACATGTTACAACGTTTATTATGTGAGTCATATGCTGGCCCGGTTAGGCTGACATAAGCTATGAGATAAACATTAATCAGATTGAGTGACTAATGAGTATTTAATTATTAGGGTTTTCGGTACAGGAGACCAAGAAGAAAATTGGAAAGGGAATTAAAGTTTAAGAACGAGAAAGAATAAAGTTATCGTTTGCTGATGACACTCCAATTCGCTCAGAGACGACAGAGGACTTGGAAGATCAGTTGAACGGAATGGACAGTGTCTTGTAAAGATGTCATAAGATGAATATTAGCGAAAGTAATAAACGAAATCTATTCTAATGAAATAAGGAGATGCTGAGCAATTAGATTAGGAAACGAGAAACTGAAAGTAATCGACGAGATATTTGGTTGGAAAACAATTGAAGCATCTGAAGTAGAGAAGACGTAAAAACAAGATTTAAGTGTAAAGGAATCATTTTGAATGTATTTGCCTCGAGTGTACGGAAGTGAAACTTGTATGATAAATAATTCAGACAGAAAGAGAATAGAAACTCTTGGAATGTACTGCTGCAGAAAATTTCATTCACTCAGTGACCATAATGGCAGCGAAACCGAAGGTAACGGAGGGAACACTGAAATTCTGAATTCGATCTTCCGACATTGTTTCACCGTGTAAGATTGTAACAGGGTTGTTTCCTTTCAATCATGGCCTGAACTCAGAAATGGCAGATATTGAGATAACCAATCGCGGAATAGAGAAACAGCTACAACTGATTAGTAATGAAAAGGCATCAGGACCAGATGAGAGACCTATAGGATTCTACAAAGATTATGTGAAAGAACTTGCTCTCCTTCTAGCAGCAGTTAATCTAAGATCGCTGGATCAACGAAAGGTACCTAGCGATTGGAGAACGGGCAGGTCATTGCCGTTTCCAAGAAGGATCATAGGACATATGCGCACAATTATAGGCTTATCTCGTTGACGCCAGTCTGTTGCAGAATTATGGAACACGTTTTACGCTCAAGAATTATGACGGTTTTCGAGAGCGATAATCTCCTCGATAAAAATCAACATAGATTCCGCAAACAGAGGTGTTGTGAAACTCAGCTGACTCTGTTCCTTCCTGGGATCCGTAGCGCTGTAGACAAAGGCACGGCACTCAGGTTGACGACATGTGCCTTGACTTCTCAAAGGCATTCGTCCCACACCGCCGTTCAGTGGAAAAAATACGAGCTTACCAAATATCGGATCAGAGTTGCAATTGGATTCAAGTCTTCCTTGCAGGTAGAACTCAATACGTCACTCTAAGCGGAACAAGTACCCAAGGAAATGTGGTAGGACCGTTGCTGTTTACAATGTATACAAATGGTCTAGTAGAAAGCGTCGGATGCTCTTTAAAGCTGTCCGAAGATGATGCGGTTTTTTTAATAAGAAAGCAGCAACGCCAGAAGACAGTATCGATGTGCAGAATGACCTGCGGAGAATTGCTTAAAGACGCAGGCAATAGCAGTTGGCCCTAAACGTAAATGTAACATACTGCGCACACCTGGGATGAGAAATCCACTACTGCACAGTTACACTATTGTTGGAAACAGTATCTACTGTAAAATATCTATAAACTATTATCCAGAGCGGCCTTAATCAGAATGATCGCACAAGGCAATTATTAGGAAGATCAGACTAAGGAAATGTATGGCTTACACTGCACTTGTGCGACTTCTTCAGCATTCAGAATGAGATTTTCACTCTGCAGCGGAGTGTGCGCTGATATGAAACTTCCTGGCAGATTAAAACTTGCCCACGAAAGGCAAAGGTCCCGAGTTCGAGTCTCGGTCGGGCACACAGTTTTAATCTGCCAGGAAGTTTCTTCAGCATTCTTCGTCACCTTGGAACCCGGACCAGGGAGGACTGATAGAGGAGACAGAGAAATTCCAACGAATAGCGGTGCATTTCGTCACGGGATCATTCCGTCGGCACGAGAGGGTTAAAGAAATACTCCGTTAATATCCAGTGGCAGACGTTGCAAGAGAGGCGTTGTGCATCACGGAGAAGTTGAATACTGAAATTTCAAGAGCGTCGACTTCTTCCTACATACATCTCACGAAATGACGGCGAAAAAACTCGTTTGTTGCACAACATGACTAAAAGAAGAGGACGCTCCTGAGGCATTAAGGAGTAGTGAATGTGGCAGTGGAAGGAAGTGTGAGAAATAAGAATCGTGTTAGGGGGACGGGGGTCAGTGATGCGAAATGAAAAGAAGACAACGATTTCTGATCAGATGAGTATAGGTTCGAATCCTGCCTCGGGCATGGATGTGTGTGATGTCCTTAGGTTAGTTAGGTTTAAGTAGTTCTAAGTTCTAGGGGACTAATGACCACAGCAGTTGAGTCCCATAGTGCTCAGAGCCATTTGAACCATTTGAGTATAGGGTAATATCAACAGCAGCAGAAAATGGTACAAAGGGAGTAGGATTCGTTATGAACTGGGGGTAGGACAGCGTGTGTTAGTGTGAACAGTTCACTGACGGGGTTGTTCTCATCACAATCGACAGCAAACCAACACCGACAACGATAGTTCAGATATATACGTGCCGACGTCGCAAGCTGAAGATGAAGATACAGAGAAAGTATATGAGTGTATTGAAAGGGTTATACAGTATGTAAAGGGGGATGAAAATCCAATAGTGATGGGGGACTGGAACGCAGTTGTAGGGGAAGGATTAGAAGTAAAGGTTACGGGAGAATATGGGCTTGGGACAAGGAATGAGAGAGGAGAAATATTAATTGAGTTTTGTAATAGATTTCAGCTAGTAACAGTGAATAGCTGTTCAAGAATCACAAGAGGAGGCGGTATATTTGGAAAAGGCCAGGAGATAACGACAAGATTTCAGTTGGATTACATCGTGGTCAGGCAGAGATTCCGAAATCAAATACTGGATTGTAAGGCTTAACCAAGAGCAGATATAGACTCAGTTCACAGTTTAATAGTGAAGAGTAGGCTGGAGTTTGAGATCAGTCAGGAAGTATCAATGTGCAAAGAACTGTATACGGAAGCACTAAGGAATGAAGAGATATTCATAAAAATATCAGCCACACAATTCCGAAGACTACAAGAGCTGGGAAGTGCTAGAATTCTCGCACAATCAGCTTAACAGCTCATGTATCCAAATTTTTGGGAAGAATAATGTACAGAAGAATGGAAAAGAAAACTGAGGATGTGTTAGATACCTATCAGTTTGGCTTTAGGAAAGATAAAGGCAACAGACAGGCAGTTCTGACGTCGCCGTTGATAATGGAAGCAAGAATAAAGAAAAATCAAGACACTCCCATAGAATCTAGCGACCTCGAAAAAGCGTTCGACAATGTAAAAGGGTGCAAGATGTTCGAAAGTCTGAGGAAAATATGGGTAAGCTATAGGGAGGGACAGGGAATATACTGATACAACATGTACAACAGCCAAGAGGGAATAATGAGAGTGGAAGATCAAAAACGAAGTGCTCGGTTCAAAAGGGGTGTAAGACAGCGATTTAGTCCTTCGCCCCTACTATTTAATGTGTTCATCGAAGAAGCAATTATGGAGATAAACGAAAGGTTGAAGAGTGGAACTAAAATTCAAAGTGAAAGGATATCAATGATACGATTCGCTGATGACACTGCTATCCCCAGTAAAAGTGAAGAAGAATTACAGCATTTGCTGAATGGTATGAACCGTCTAATGAGTGCAGAATATGGATTCAGAGCAAATCGCAGAAGGCCGAAAGCAATGAGAAGTAGCAGAAATGAGAACAGCAAGAAACTTAACATCAGAACTGATGGTCACCAAGCAGATGAAGGTACTGAATTTTGCCACCTAGGCAGCAAAATAACATGGCGGACGGAGCAGTTAGGATATCAAAAGGAGACTAGCACTGGCAAAACGGGCATTCCTGGCCAACAGAAGTCTACTAGCACCAAACGTAGGCCTTAATTTGAGGAAGAAATTTGTTTGTTAGTGAAACATGGAGTGTGGGAAAACTTGAACAGAAGAAAATCGAAGCATTTGAGATGTAGTGTTACAGAATCCCGTTAAAAATTAGGTGAATTGATAAGGTAAGGAATGAGGAGGTTCTGTGCCGAATCAGAGAGGAAAGGATGTGCGAAACACTGTCAAGAAGGGACTGGATGATAGAACATGTATTACAATATCAGGAAATAACTTCAATGGTACTAGAGGGAGCTGTAGAGGCAAAAACAGTAGAGGAAGAGAGAGATTGGAACACAACGAGCTAATAATTGTTGTTGTAGTTCAAATGCTACTTTGAGATGAAAATGTTTGCACACGAGAGGAATTCGTGTCGGGCTGCATCAAACCACTCAGAAGACTGATGACTTAAAAAAAGGAAATAGAAATGGAGACCTGGACTTCATTACAGTATGCGAATTGAAGTGGCTGTATGAGAAATAGCTACGCAGAGATGAAGAGGATTGCACAGGATGGACTAGCATGGAGAGATGCATGAAACCAGTATATGGACTGAAGACCACCACCACTACAACAATGACAACATTAATTACTCTGCGTCACCTGTAGCCTACGAAAGCAATGAATCAGTGCAGATGAAGAGCAAGAGAAGCTTCCAAACGACAGATAAATGGACGGCAATATATTAAAGTATTTTTGATTATACAGTATGTAGGTAATCTCATAAAACGAAATCTTGATTCTCCTTAAAAATATTGTTATTTATTCCAGTGTAAAAAACAATTGGTACTTTTAGTGTGAGCACTGGTAAAATACT
The DNA here is from genome assembly GCF_023898315.1 of Schistocerca nitens. Classification (NCBI taxonomy): domain Eukaryota; kingdom Metazoa; phylum Arthropoda; class Insecta; order Orthoptera; family Acrididae; genus Schistocerca; species Schistocerca nitens. Next base: position 598,342,185 of record NC_064620.1, on the reverse strand, counting down.
GTAATCATTGTTATGAACAAGTAACTTAGAAAAAAATTAAGATCTCTTTTATCATTCATATAACTGTCGAGCAGTGCCATAACGTGCTTCAGAATCCCAGACAATGTCTTTCTTTGTTCTGTTACATATTGCATTTACTATGGAAGTTGGCTCCATGTGCAATGTTAGACATTTCGGTTCTTTTCAGTCATACACAGCGACCTAGGAGCAGATCATTGGAAATATTTGGAAGGCGATAGCAAATACATTTGTTGGCCTTACAACCAAGGAAAACGTTTAAAACAGCCTCGTCGTAGCCAGGGGATCGGAGCTGCTTTAAATATGTTCTTAGGCCTGTGCATACAAATACGGAGGGACTTCAAAAAGCAAAAATATACTTGTCGTCTCATGCTAAGACCGTTGCGCGACATGAATGGCTCATTGTCATAATGGCGTTCAGTTTCCGCTGCGGTAAGGATCGCAAGCGCGTCACGGTGAAATGGCTCGGGAACTGGTAACGTACTCCAAGGTAGACGTACTCCGTAAAATAATATTCTTGTCGGCAAAACGTCAGAATGCTCACAATATGGCGCGCAAACCTGATGGAATGTTGATATGGTCGTATGATTTTCGGTTCGTACTTCTGCGATGCATACGTGCGACTGTATCGATTTCTGACGTCAGCTCGCCTTTATGCAAAGAGAAATTTGTTTTGTGGTCAGAGAAACCAGCCGTGGGTGGCAGTCTTAGGCGCGCGACGGGCGAGCCTGTGGTGAGTGGTGGGATGGACGGCAGAGGGCGGAGAGAGCCGCTCAGTGAGGACGGGACGCACGCGAGTTGCGTCACAGACAAAGATATACAGACAGGCAACCTCCGTAAGGGCCTGTTGACGCGGACAGGGGTGCGGGACTGGGGGTTACAGCAGTTCTGTCAGATGACACGGGATGGCGCTGGGGTGCGAAACTGCTCGGACAGCGGGCAGCAGGTAACTGCACACGAGGCCGTGGCAGTGGAAATCCCCACCACCACTTCCCCTCAAATGCCGACACAGGGCACCATCCAGTTCTGAGACATTTAGTCGCTGCGGAAGGTTACGTTATCGCTACCGAGTATTTTCTGGAAGTGTTTTTGGGAATCTGTGGTGCGTCATGTCAGGAAGAAATTGTGCGTATAAGGGGTGCGGATCCAACCGGAAAGACACGGCGACGAAATTCTTTTCTTTCCCTGTGAAAGATGAGACAAGGTACCTTTAAACAAATTGTATTACTTTAGCTGTTGTTCCTTTGAGAATGAGTATCTGTCTTGTGCTAGAACTCCCTGGCAGATTAAAACTGTGTGTCATACCAAGACCCTACACTGCTAGGAAGTTTCGTACCAGCTGCAGAGTGAGAATGCATTCTGTCTTGCACTACTCCAACAGATACACAACACTTACAATCTTAATACTAAATCGGTAGAAACGGAACTGTTGTAGTCTCACTTTATCGTCTGTCCGACCCTTAAAACGCGTTTTCTTGAGAATGGGTAGAGATAATTATTGGAAATTTATGTCGCATAATACGGTATAAGGTCACTTCGTTATGTAAAAAAATTGAGCTTATGCGTCAACGCAAGCAACAGATACGGCAATTTATGTAAAAGAAATTTATACGTCAAAGGTCACTCGTCAAAACATATAGGGTACCTCCTGTTGACCCAGAATCATAAAATTTGGTATGAAGCAAGGCTTCATAGAACAAGCGAAAGAAAAAGTTCGAAAATTGTGAAATTATGTCACACGAAAAAAATATTTGTCATTTCTTGTCTGTCAGGCAGTCTTCAGTCTCCGTTTTCTAAAGATCGCGATAAGATATCGGATCGAAATTTATGTACCGTGCGAAGGCGGTGCAAAATATTTGAACATCTAAGTCAACGCAATCAAAAGATACGGCTATTTATGTCACAAATTCTCTTACTCGCAAACTCACTCTTGAAAATCTAGGTCACTTCCAGTTGACCTAGAATCGTGAACTCTGACAACAAGCATTGTTCCACACTTCAAGTAAAGGAATAAATATAAGTAAAGTAAAGGAATAAGAAGGCCATAAGTACATAGTGTCTGCATAATGGCTCAAATTTTTGCGTGAGGTCGATTGCTGGCTTTTTTTTTTTTTTTTCGCATGAAAATATGAGGTCGAGTTGATGAAGTTCCCTTGTAAGTGCTATCAAAAAAGTCATTTTCACTGATGAAGAGTCTGTGTGTTAAATAGTGCACGCCCCAGAGTTCTCAACACAGAAGATTTTACATGTTAAATGAGCTTTCTACACTGTCTGCAGATTAACGTCTTCACATCAGCGTTGAAAGTAATTATATGTCCAGTTATGGTTCTGCATTTTTCGAAGTAAACTAATTGGATTACTCCAAGGGAATTCTAAAAGAACAGTGGCCATCACCTTATAAGGTGACAAAATGGTCTTTGCCTTCTTACGAGCTCTTTCACGAGCATTTGTCCATTGTTTTGACTGCCGTTTTACTCTGGTGTGTAACGATGGATCCAGGTTTCACTGACAGTCACAAATCGCCGCATAAAAACTTACTGATCGTGATCAAACATCGTCAGACATCGTATTGAAGTGTTGCGCTGGATACGTTATTGGTAGATTGTGAGCAATCGTGGCACCACAGCTCCTTCAAAGTCAAATCTTCGTGCACAATATTATGCTGTCGCTCAGTTGAGATGCCGACAGTCTCATAAATCTCAAGAGTTTTTATTTGGTGGTCTTGCATTACCATATCCTGGATTTCCTTTGTGATTACCTCACTTGGACAGTCGCTGAACGCTTCGTCCTCGGTGCTTGCCGACCAAGTTTAAATTCATTAATCCAAAAGTAAAGATGGAACAGAGTTCACGTAAACTTAATTCAATTCAGTTCTGATTTGAGCGGCAGTCCAATCCTTCAAATCAACATGTTTAAGGGGATACGGAATCGGATTTTGGGTTAAAAAATCGAATTTTTTTTTATTGGCGTATTATATTCTGCCATGTTTCCTCTTTAAAATGACGTATCATACATAGCTCTACTACAATTATAACTATTTTATTTTTATATATTTGTGAGATCGGGTATTGCGCTTTAGTTATACACGTCTCTCGTGGCTGACCATGAACTTTTTGGCAGTACCTTTAAAGTGACATGAATTCAAATATCCCGGTTTCCAGCGACTATTTATACACTAGTTGCCCGAAAATGTTTCTCTCTGGTTTCCTCAAGTTACTCTTTGACTTTGTGGCGGGACTGTTTTGTAAACAGTGTGATATAAGAAAGTAGTTGTTGTTGAGTTATTTCGTATTTAGTGCTTCATTTTTTGCAGTGAAAATGCCTAGAGCTAAAGCATAAGTATTTAAAAAGCGTGTGAACTGGCAAAAGAAAAGAAATAATGATTCATTAGCAAAGCAAAGCAGTTCATCATCATCACTGTTGGAAAATGTGAATCCACTTATTACTGATTTGCCGAACGAACTTACACCAAATGAAAACAGTGCTTCTCATAAAAAACTAAGAGATTTGGAAGAGAAATATAATTTACTTGATAGAGGGAATGAAGTTTTTGAACTCATTGATACGAATATATTGTGTGAAGCTCTTGAAAACAGTTTGTGCTGCAAAAAATGTCATGGAAACGTTTCTCTGAAAGTAGAATCCCATGTTGGCCTGGCTGCCCAGTTTAATTTAATATGCAGTGTTTGTAAATACAACTGTAAGTTTCCAAGTTCGGTTTCAGTAACTGTAAATAATGGATACAAGAAAACTGAACTTTATAGTGTAAATATTAGGTTAGTTTATGGATTGCGAGCAATTGGTAAGGGCAAAGCAGCTGGTGATATGCTATGTGGTGTTCTAAATCTTCCAAGTGCACCTTCAAAGTTTGAAGCTTACAATTATGTACTAGGATCTGCAGTTGAAGATGTAGCACAGAAGTCAATGCAGGTTGCTGTGGAAGAAGCAGTGGAAGAAAATGACGGCAGTCGTGACCTCACAGTGGCGTTTGATGGCACGTGGCAGAAAAGGGGCCACACCTCCAACAATGGTGTTGTAACAGCAACTAGTGTTGATACTGGCAAGGTTATTGATGTTGCAATAATGTCTAAATACTGTAGGTGCACAGGCAGGCTGAAAAATGAACACAGTGATGACTGTATTGCTAATTATTATGGTAGTAGTGGTGGCATGGAGGTTGCTGGGGTGAAGAAAATTTTTCATCGCTCTTCACAGTGGTATAATGTTCGCTATGTCAAATATCTGGGAGATGGTGACTCTAAAGCATTCAAAGAAGTTTTGGAAAGCAAACCATATGGGAACAGTGTAAATATAAGCAAACTTGAATGTATAGGACATGTGCAGAAGAGAATGGGTGCCAGGCTGAGAAGGTTAAAATCAGTTATGAAAGGGAAAAAACTAGATGATGGGAAAACCTTGGATGGCAGAGGAAGATTGACTGATTCCATAATAGACCACATTCAGAACTGCTATGGCCTTGCAATCAGGCAAAATACAGGCAATCTTGAAGAAATGAGGAGAGCTATATGGGCTTTATATTTCCACACCGCATCCACGGATGAGCATCCACAACATGGTTTGTGCCCCAAAGGTGAAAACAGCTGGTGTAAATACAATAGGGGACTAACAACAGGAGAGAAATACATTCACCACCACAGTCTACCATCAGCCATCATGGCAGAAATAAAGCCCATTTTCAGAGATCTGGCTGACAGAAGTCTTCTGATGAAATGTCTTCACGGAAAAACGCAGAACCCCAACGAGTGCTTGAATAGTGTGATATGGCATCGTCTCCCAAAAACAGTGTTTGTCGGAATTAATACACTACATTTTGGTGTGTATGATGCTGTGGCAACCTTCAATCTTGGAAATATAACTAAATGCCAGGTCCTTCAAAAGTTGGGTATGTGTGTTGGTTCCCGTACGGTACGTGCTATGTTCTTTTTAGATCAGCACAGACTAAGGCATGCTGATAATATAATCAAGACATTAGTGAAAAAAGCAAGACAGGTGCAGAGGGGTGCCAAAAGAAGACTTGAAGATGATTATGAAGACTGTGAAGGGGGTATTAGCTACGGATCAGGAATGTTTTAATCTTCTTTCTCCGTTTCCCGTAAGTTTACTTTTTACTTCATCTAGGAACATTATCTCAGGTATTGGTCAACCTAGAAGTCTGAAATTTTTATGACGTAGTGACATAGGTCCCTATTACATACTGAAACAACGATTTTTTAATTACTTGATTTACAAAAGACTTAGGGGTGATAGTCTAGTAAAAAGCGATGGAAAAAATTTACTTAAAAATAAATGTACAATATCTCTGTAAGAAAATACTTTGACAATAAACTGTTGTTTCAGTATTGTTGTAACATATGAATGCACATACAGTAAAATTTTTACCTCTCTGTCTCCAGTAGTTTGTGAGAAAATGTTCCCTATAGTAGGCATATATTAACATTGCGGGGATAGGTGATTCCGTATCCCCTTAATAACAGCACGAAACTCGGATCTCTCCATCTGCAGTCGGTCGACAGACTGAATAATTCAGATGGCTGTCAACATTTCAACAACGAACTGGATGCTTGACTTTGTTGAAATTGTTTATATGATACTTTGAATAATCAAGCTTACCAGCCATGGAGGCTCAACAAAAGTGTTCCATTCTTCATGAAATTTACCAGACTTAGCAAACTATCCTCGTAATGTAATCGGAAGAAAATGGTTCGGATACTCACTCTAGCCTCGGTAAGATCTCTCTCAAATTTCAGTAAGGAATCTGAAAATCTCTTGTTGCCTCCATAACTTTCGCGTAGGGATCATGAGGATTTAATTACGTTACTCGCAATACATAGAATGCCATATAAACAGTCGAGCTTTCCCCGCACTACTTCTTAATCGAATGGAAGGAGACCACAATGGTAGAAGCAAGAGTATCCTCTGCCATCAATTAAGTGATTTGTAGAGTATTCAAGCAATTTTGTAGATAGAGTAATGTTTCATAAAAGTACTGAAAATTCTTTGTTTTGCAGGCAAGCTGCAGTCTTTTGCGTGCTATCAACTAACCAATGCCTCCCGTTATCAATAACCCCTATAAAACTTGCATAACTCCGTTTACTCATCCTGTAATTGTCGCTCCTAAGTATTATTTTCTATGTTACGTCTAATTCCAGGTCCAATTAGACACTGAACAGAGTTTATAAATTTAGCGAAACGTTTAGCATTTCATGCGTCCTCATTTTTTTGCACATTCCTCGTGGGTGCTGTATGATAATGTGTCATTCGAGAGCCATATATTTTTCATTTATCGTTCAACTTCATTTGTTTCCTCGTCCATGCACTAACATACTGTCCCGTTGTTTCTTCCTCAACAGTTTCTGCACTTACTACCCGAAGGGAACTCTGCTTCAGTCCCCCATTTGGAAAAATATTTTCTTTGCTTACAGCAAAGCGATGTTCTTTAAAACATCGGTGCATCTGCTGTTTCTCTTACAAAGCATTAAAAAGTGAAATGTAGTTACAAAGGTGCTGATGAATAGCCACATATCTAGACACCGTAATTTCCAAGCACTTTCATCTGTTAATGTCTCAGTCTCATTTAGTTAGCCAGATGCGATTTCGCCTTACTAATTCACCCTTACATTACAGGTGTCAAGAGTGGATTCTGCGCAGTGGAAACTTTTCATTGTTTGACTTGCAGCAGAGTCAGCTGCGTAATAAATTCCTTTGTGCTCTTCACTTCACTGACAATTCTTTTATGAATGAGTTGAAAACAAAACTAGTATTTAACGCTGTGCCAAATCCAGAACCTCTGGAAGAGCCTGCAGACGTAGAAAACAAAGACGACGGTAGACAACACAGCGACTACGAAATGCACCAAGAAGGAAGCTGTTCGCCATCTGCCCGTCAGCCAGTCCGTAGTTCGCCGGATACGTCGCTGCCAACAGATTTAACACCAAGAAAACGAAAGCTGACACAAAGAATTAATGAGCAAAAGTTAAAATTGGCAAAGCAGAGGAAAAAACTGTGGAGAATGCGACATCTTGGCACGAAGAAGCCTGATGTAAAAGCTGTGGCAACAGAGGCTGTTAAGCATATGTCTCCAAAATGTGGAACATTATTTGGTATGCAGCTTCTACGCAAGTAAGTAACGTCCTCCGATGACGTCAAATACGTTAACTAGCGTCAACTTTCTTAATAACTGAAGTAAACAGTCGCATTTATTGTTTTCAGGCCTTTCACTCCTTGGACAGAAGCGGAGAGACGGCTGTCGTTGAGTTTATTTTATAAAAGTCCTGCTGCATATGACCACTTAAGAAGAGAAGTTGGAGTGAAACTGCTTTCGAAAAAAATTATTCAGAAGTGGGTCAGTGAAATGGATATTATAGCGGGCACAGAAACTAAACTATTTGAACATCTTGTAGAAAAAGTGAAGTAAATGGATGATAGTTGCCGAGATTGTGTATTGGTGTTCGACGAAATGAGTGTGAGGAAGTGTCTCAGCTACTGCGCTAAGTATGATGTCGTTGAGGGCTATGAAGATTTTGATAGCCTCGGACGTACGTCTAAGGTGGCAACACAGGCTCTCATGTTCCTTGTTCGTGGACTGCGTCAAAAATGGAAATTACCTGTTGCCTATTTTACGTCTTGTAAACAGACCAAATCTGATGTAATGAAACAGTTGCTGTTCGTTGTATTAGAGAAACTTTTTACTGTTGGTTTAAAGGTTCGTTGCATTGTTTGTGACCAAGGGTCCAATAACCGTTCATTAGTGCGTGATCTCGGTGTTACAACTGAAAAACCTTTCTTTCATTATCGAAACAATGTTTTATACGTCATGTACGATGTGTGTCATCTCCTGAAAAGCATTCGAAACCGTTTGCTGGAGAGAGATATACAAACTGATTCGAATGATGTTGTGTCTTGGCAAGACATGGTCAAAATGTATCAACTAGATAGGAAGGGCGGCAAGGCAAGAATGTGCTGCTCTCTCAGTCACAAGCACATCAATCCGAATAATTTTGAAAAAATGAGTGTTCCACTTGCAACACAAGTATTCAGTCATTCCGTCTCGGCCGCTATGCTACCAGCGTATTCCACGTCGGAGCTTCAGAGCAAAACAGCGCTGAATACAGCTTCCTTTCTGGCAAGACTGAACAGTTTGTTCGACGCAATGAATAGCAAGACTCTCTATGATTGGAAACCATTCGCCTGTGCTCTAAGCACTAAAAAAAGTTGGTTAGAGGATTATCTACAGGACTCCCTAGATTGGTTAAAAACGTGGAGGGTCGTTAACCCTCCCCAAAAAAACTGTGAGATTCCTCCATGTTTTACAGGTCTTCAGCACACAATTCGTGCTTTGTTAACGCTGTGGAATGACTTGAAAAGCGATGGCTATGAGTTCTTCTTAACATCGCGGGTGAACTAAGATCCCATAGAAAATGTATTTTCAGTAATCCGGCAACGATCAGGTTTCAACAGGAAACCCAGCTGCCAGGAATTCCGCAGAAACTTGCAGCACATAGTGGTAGCATCACTAATGAAACCTGTTGATTCGGCGAACTGTGAACCCGATGAGGACCATTCTGTGCTGGAAGGGAACGATTGTGTGACCTCTTCGGCAATTAACGTTAGCATGAATGGAGACAGCGGAAAACATGTTCCGAAAGAAGCTGCAAATGAAGCACCTGAGCTTGTGCACAGTGCTGAATTAGAGTTACAGAGTCAGCCAGCGTCTGTGGAGGACTCTGCAGTGCGCTACTTAGCAAGCTACCTGGCACATAAATGCATCAAAAAATTTAATTGTGACGTTTGTGTTTCGGAACTGCTTAAAGGCAACAAGACTCTGGAATGTGCGGATGAACTCTATATATTTTATAAAGCTTATGAAACGTCCGCGGAAGACTTGGGCGAATTAAGAGCCCCTTCAGAAAATCTGACTGCCGTAGTTAGATCTAATTTAAAAGTGTTCAACGACGTGTTCAGCACTGTCCATTACCAGTTTGGCGTAAACTGCAGCCTTGTGAACTCAATGTTGAAGGACACTGAACGTTTGTATCCTCAATGGCTTCAGCTTGATCCATGCTCAATGCATCGAAAGTATATCCTAGAAATGCTCTTTAAAGTACGGCTGCAGAAGGAGCTACTTTGGATTTCAAACGAAATGTATCCAGCAAAAGACTCGAAAGCATCCAAACTTCCCGGGGTACATAAATAAATTCAGACCATAACTTTGTTATTGCAAAGCTAAAGTTTAATTTTATCTTGTTATGTATTATATCTTACTGTGTTTATTTTCTATCTGCGGTTTGCTTATTTATGAACTGCTGTGTCTGTCCAACACGTCTGTTAACTTTCTTAATTTCCTTTATTTCATGAGAACAGTTATACTTAATACCATATCTATCATATGATTTTGTTTGGATCTGATGTGTTTTTCGTGGAAGCTCCGATTTTTCCTAACATGATGTTTTTGGCGCAAAAGAATTTAATATCTATGGATAACATGTTATAAATCGATGTCAGTTTCTATGTGGTGCGATGAAATAGATCTTCCTCTTCATCACAATGTAACGTTTTTCTGATTTGCACGTCCATGTACCCATCCCTCCACAAGTAACTTAATCTATTCAAATTTTCTTATTTTTCGAACAATCCGCCCTCAAAGGAAAAGAAAGCGATGTTTCTTTATAACACTTGCCCCTGCTACCTCTTGTATGGCTTTTCTTTTAGGGGACATAGTTGCTTCGTAGAGACAGTTTTAACTAAGCCATCCTGGCATTTTAGTCATAGTCGGCAAAAACTGGTCTGTCATCTCTATCTTTACTGTGTAGAAACGAGTAGTTAATTTAAACGGAAAACTTCTGTAATATTACCGTTAGGACTTATATTACAGAGAAGAACCTCGTTATGTCTTCCGTAATATAGGGGATAAACGCATTTTGTGACCTGACAGCACTATAAGGTGTAACAACTAAAACGGCTTCTGATACCAAATGTAACAACTAAACGAAATGTAACAATTGTGTTACTAAATGTGACACTTCTGTCACTAAATGTAACTGGGTTTTCTCTTTTGATGCAAGTCAATTGTCAGGATGAGCATTCTAAAGCATTCTGTCAGGGTGAAAGTATTAAATAATTTAACTTTTCTCTCTTAACAACATGTGGGCAGGGTGGGTTCTTCCTTGGCTCGGGTATGAGGTCGAATGAAACATCATTTTTACATCAGATAACTTTTATTGAAGATTTGTACAACTGTATCTTACGGGATGTCCTGGTTCGGAGAGCGGCAGCTGTGTCGTTTGTGAAGTCTTCTGCTGCGGCAGCGGCGGCGGCGGCGGCGGCGGCGGCGGCGTCTGATTACGCGTAGCGGTGTGTATCTCGTGTCGCTGTCTCGCCCAGCTGACGGGAGACGCGCCGCGCGAGGTGGCCGGTTTAATTATTGCGAGCGAAGTCGTGCATCGGATGATACCTTGGGTGTGGCGTCCCAGTGTTTCTCTTCTCTATGCGGCCGCGTGTGTTGTGCGTCGACCAGCGGAGCGGCGCGGCGGGGGAAGGCCAGTGTCCCGGACTCGAACCACGGACTCCCGCTTGCCAGTCTTCGGCTGTCAGGTCTTCATCCCAGCTCACAGGTGACTACTGATGTGAGGCCGTCTCCTTCCCGTCCTCACGAGTCACCCGGGTATGTAAAAACCAGACTTCAAATACCTTTTAACTTCTGTCTTCTGGCGCAGCGGCTGCTACTTGCTATTCCATTACAGCGGCGGACTTGGTTCGTCTGTGCATGATGCAGACTCTTCTTACATGACGGTCTTCAGCACCGAAACTGACTGAAAACTTCTTCGTCTTCTTCGTCTCTTCTCTCCGTCTCCGTCTTCGTCTCCGTCTCCGTCTCCGTCTTCCTCTGACTTCATCTCTCTGGCCCACTGCGTCTCGCGTATTTATTCACTTCAGTTTACTGGAGGTGAACGACTTCACGGTCATTGCCTCGTCTGTCACGTTGAAAAGCTTCTCGAAGAATCTTCTTAACGTCGGTCGTTGGCTCTTGGAATGTAGGTGAGGGCTTTTGATCCCATGTGACGACTGAGAAACACGTGAGCCGGTCATTGCCTCTTCTGTCACGTTGAATAGCTTCTCGAAGAATCTTCTTTACGTCGGTCATTGGCTCTTGGGATGTAGGCGAGGGCCTTTGCTCACATACGACAACTGAGAAACACGTGAGCCGGTCGGGCGATGCCCTGACGGCTGAATCGACAGCGCCCGCTTATGTGGAACTCGCTGACTTCATGGTCATTGTCTTTTCTGTTCTGCTGTTTTGCCCGCTGAATGCCAGTATGTAACTCTCTAAACTAAACCAAGTTTTCCATTTATATTCTAATTTCTAGTTCACTTTGATTTCACTAATTTATTTACTTAAGTACCACTCAACATTCCTCCACCCTTCGGAGAAATTCGCCCTCGAATTTACCGCTCAACATTCCTCCACTCTTCACACGGCAAAAGCACTAACATAAGCAATGAAAACTCTCGACTTAGAAGATTACACACGCTTCACATTAAGTATGTTGAAAATATTTTATCACTTTACTAAAGCACTGTACGGTCATGAATCACATAGTGTACACATAAATCGTTGTAATAAGTGTAACAAATCTTGATGACAATGAATAAACAAAAAATAGATTATTCACTCAGAAAGTTACATAGCAACACCTGTTTAATCAACCCTATATGAATGCAAGAATATTTATTCTACAGTATTGTTTACTTTAACAAAAGACTGTGTAGTAAAGACTGAAGTACAATAAACAAAATTAATACACTAGTGCTGAAAAGTAACTACTGAAGTACACCAGTTAAGAGTGTGGTATCCAGGTAACAGGGATTTGATGAAGTGGTATATTATTATTTGGCTTATTTTTTCGTCTTAAATAAAAGAAAACTGTACAAAGCAGAAACACCAACACAAAGGTTCCAGATATACCCGTTCCTAGCATTATAATTTTAGTTTTGTGTTCACCTTTTAATTTTAAAGCATGTTGCATCATAACATTGGCATCAATTTTGCCTTGCTGTGAGTTTATGAACAGATCTAATGATTGCAGAAGGGAACTGTCAAGGGAGTCATTGAGGTAGGACAGGTTTTGTGTAGGAAATGCTTGCATGGCGTTTTCTGAAAAAAGCAAACAACAATGTTATGGATCTACCAACCTAGTAAAAACAAAACAAGGAAATAAGGATTACATTGTTAACTACAAGATCTACCTGTTTCTACGTTCAACTTTTTTTTCTTAAAAAATAAACCATTATCATGTATTAATTATTTACATTTGTATATAATCCACAGTCTACTAAGATTCCACTAGGACATTCGTACTCTTGGTCGAAGATTGTATGGTGCCATGTCTGTATGTTGTGCTGGCGTGGCCACTCTTTTTCCTTTTCGGGTACTTCCTCCACCCTTCGGAAAAGCAGACACTATTGTTGAAGGAATTACATCTGGAGCGCCCTTGAAAGGTTTTAAACGACTTGCATGGACAATGGTAGTTCGGGTGGGCAGTTGCAATTTAACGTTGACGGGTGACGTGATCTCAATAATTTGATAAGGACCTCTGTAGTTTGTTACAAATTTCTTCGTTTTTCCTTTAGCAATGTAAGGAGTCGAAAGCATAACCCACTGACCGATTTTGTAATTTGGATATTTAGCTTGGGTATTACCTAATCTTTCCTGTCGTTCCAAAGCCTTTGTATTAGATTTTTGAACCTTTTTCCATACATCCTTCATCATTCGACTGAAATCTCTTACTGTTTCTCCGACTTTTCCGTTCTTCTGCCTGATTACATCAAAAGGAGACGGCATTTTTCTGCCATAGACCACTTCATAAGGTGACATGCCAGTTGCTTCATGCGTTTTGGCGTTGTATACCGACACGATTATTGGTAAATACGTATCCCAATTGGAATGTTGTTCGTTAATATAATAACTAAGCATCTTGCCAATTGTCCGATGAACTCTTTCTGTGCGCCCGTTGCACTGAGGGTGTAACGGAGTTGTGCGTAATTTACGTATTTTTAGTAAGTGGCATAGCTGTTTCATTAATTCCGACATAAAATTAGATCCCTGATCTGTGATAATAGCTTCAGGTACGCCAAATTTAAGTATCCAGTTGTTAACTAAAGCTTGGGCAACTGTATTTGCTTGCTGATCTGGGAGACTCACCATAGCTAGATAGCGTGAAAAGTGATCTATAATTGTAAGGACATACTTATTACCAGCAGGTGTTTTATGAAATGGCCCGTAGAGATCGACTCCGCAGATTTGAAATGGACATGAAGCCTCGGGGAGCCTTTGTAAGGGTATTTTTGAACGAGAAAGTTCAGCTCGTTGTGCGCACGCAATGCAATTACGAACGTACTGCGCAACATCCTGCTTTCTGGTTTGCCACCAAAATCGCTCTGCTACACGTCTTTCGGTTGTCCGCTGTCCACCGTGTCCTGCAAGGATATGATCGTGGGCCTCTGCCATTATTTCTTGTCTAAGGTGTTGGGGAACAACAATTCGCGGTCCAAGTTTTGTTTTACGGCATAATACACCATCTTCAAAGCAAAATTGTTTTTGAGTTGTGTATTTTTTGCATTCTGTATCCTCATCTTGTGCCTTTCTCCAGTCCTCAGTATCTCGGCCTGTTGCTTCCAAAAGTGCTATTTTCCGACTTAGACAATCTGCATTCGTGTGTTTTTTGCCTGGTTTATGGATAACTTCGAAATCCATTTCGGAAAGACATAGGGCCCAACGGGTAAGACGACTAGATGGATCCTTTAATCCAAGCAACCATTTTAAAGCTGCGTGGTCTGTAATGACCTTGAATTTCCTACCATACAAGTAGCATTTAAAGTATTTGATACCATAAATAACACTTAACAATTCTTTCTCCGTTGTGGAATAATTTCTTTCTGCTGTTGTTAGTTGTCTCGAAGCGTAGGCTATGGGGTGTTCCGCGCCATTAATATTCTGACTCAAAACAACTCCTACTGAATGACAACTTGCGTCACAGGATAAAATAAATTCTTTATTATAATCTGGGTAGGCTAATACTGGACTGTGTGTTAACTTATCTTTAAGGGTTTGAAATGCTGATTCACAATCTTCAGACCAATGAAATTTTGCACCCTTTTTTAATAATTGGGTTAAGGGTCGGGCAATTTCAGCAAAATTTTGAACATATTTCCGGTAGTACGATGCGAGACCAATGAAACTTTGTACTTCCTTAACGCGTTGTGGTGTTGGGAAGTCCTTAACTGCCGAAATTAATCGAGGATCTGTTTTAATTCCTTTTTCACTAATGACATGCCCTAGGTATGTAACCTCTGTCAATGCAAAAGTACATTTTTCCATATTTAATGTTAATTTAGCTTTTCTAAGTCTCTGAAAAACATTACGCAGACGCACAGCATGTTCATTAATGTCTTTGGAGAATACAATAATATCGTCTAGATATACACAACATTGCTGAGTTTTGAGTCCCCGCAATACTCCATCGAGCAGTCTTTGAAAAGTTGCTGGTGCATTTTTCAAACCGAAAGGCATTCTTTTAAATTGCCAGTGGCCTCCAGGGGTAGAAAATGCTGTTTTATGCCTATCTTCAGGTGCAACTTCCAATTGATGATATCCGCTACGTAGATCGATTGTTGAAAAGTATTTACTGTTACCCAAACTGTCAATGATATCGGTAATGTTTGGAAGAGGATAAACATCTGAGATAGTTTGTTTGTTAAGGTGTCTGTAGTCACAACAGAATCTATATCGTTTCGTACCGTCCGGAGACTTCTTTGGAATAATTACAATATTTGAATTATAAGGAGAATCAGAATATTCTATAATTCCATCTTTTAGATGCTGTTCTATAAATTCATCCAGTACTGGCTGTAAGTGATGCGCAACTCTATAAGGCTTCCTATAAACTGGGGGGCTATTTCCTGTTGGGATCCTATGCTGTGTGATATCTGTTGCTGGCAGTGGATCTTCTGCATTAAATAAATCTTGGAACTCAACTAAAACTGCTTCTATTGTGTCTCTATCATTTCCTTTCAAATGCTCAATCTTCTGGCGTAATGCGGTTTTATAGGCGTCTGGCTTCTGACCATCGTTAATATCTGACCAAATGAAATCTTCTTCTTCAAAAGTACTGACTGTAGCTACTAATATTCCCTTATGCAACTCTTTGTCCTCCACTCCGAAATTGTCAATATGTACCGGTACTTTTCTTTCGCCCTCAACGTCTTGAACCCGTACAACACTTCTACGTACAAAACAATGTGATACATCTAATTCCTCATTTTCCTCTAAAGGCTCTATTAGACACACTGTATCTGTAGGTACCTCGGGGTCAACGGTCATCCATAAAAGTTTTCCTGAGCCAGATGGTATCTGATCCCGCGAATCAACCTTCAAGGACGTTGCACGCAGTGTAGTTGATTTCGCCTTCCGGTTAGGGAAATCTTGCGGCAGAGGGCCCTTTGCAGCGGTGTCACCTAGCTGAAACACTATTCCGCTAAGTTCTACAGTTTGCTGTCTGAGGTCAATTTTAGCGTGATGTTTATTCAGGAAATCCAGTCCTAGGATCGCGTCGTACCCGTCAGTTACTTTTGTTACCACTTCTACATCTTCCTTAAATTGTACACCGTGAATATAGAAAATCAGTGATGTACATCCTAATGACTTCACTGTACCTCCTCCTACTCCACTCAATCTATACCTTGGAGGGTCATATTTCTTTTCTCCAATACATTCATTACTTACTATTGATACGTTTGCGCCTGTATCCACTAGTATCCTTGCCTCTTTATCCTGTATGGTAGCAGATAACCAGCATTCCGCCTTCACATTCGCCTTAATGGCATGAAATTTTATTGGGAACGCCTGGCGGCGGCTCCGACATTCCCGTTTGAGTTTAACTGATTTCTATTTCCAAAAACTTTCTTAGACCTGCATTCCTTGAATGTGTGACCTATTCTTTGACAATTAGTGCATTGAGGTTGTCTGCAGTTTTTTGCTATATGTCCCTGTCGATCGCACCTAAAACATCGTACTCCTGCTGAAAATACATTTCGCTTCTCCTTGTATCTGGTGGCAATGTCAATTTCTTCAAAAGCTGTCGCCACAGATACAGCTTCTGCTAAATTTTTAGGAAACTCTGCCCTGACACGACGGGACGTTTCAGGTGGTAACCCACGTAAAAATGTATCCAGAGCTCTATCCTCTGCCTCTTGTAAAATAACTTTATTTGCTTCATCACTAGTTGTCAATTGATAGGTGTTAATATTAACTTTTCTAATCCTATCTACAAAACTTTCTAACGACTCGTTTTGCCTCTGAGTGATAGTGTTTAATTTTTCCCTATAAAATCTACAGCTGTTCTGTTTTTGAAAACGTTTAAGCAATCCTTTCTTCAATTCCTCAAATGTTAGAGCATTCCTTAATTTTTCATGGTATAAGACGTGTGCTTTAGCCTCTGCTGTCAATCGTAACTTTGTCATTTGTAAGAGCTGTTCATCTGACCATGATCCTAACTTTGCAGCTGCTACTAAATCATCAAAAAATGCTGTTATGTCTTCGCCAGGTTTGCCTGAAAAAGGAGTTACTAAGGCTGCTGCTGAGGAATCTAGGGTGGGAGGGATTGAACTGGTTTTCCTAACCTCACTCAACTGTTTAAATAATGCATTATTATCATTTTTAAGCTGTGCTATCTGATTAACTAAGCTCTGAATAGCTTCCTCAGTAGAAACCGCTTGTGGTGCTGACTCTGACTTTGTACGATTTCGTGTCATCATTTTACAAACTATTAGTTACACAATATTACCACACTGAATTCAAAAGATGTTTAAATATTTTCGACAAACCCTTAAAATTATGAGAGAAAATACACTTCTAAATAAAGAAAATATTACGACTGCTATGCAAACCTCTATCCTTTCACACATTAAACAATACTAACTGTGGACCTTTAGTGACTGTCATTCACACCTCATATTGAGCCAAGGGTTTTTTTCTCTGACACCAAATGTAACAACTAAAACGGCTTCTGATACCAAATGTAACAACTAAACGAAATGTAACAATTGTGTTACTAAATGTGACACTTCTGTCACTAAATGTAACTGGGTTTTCTCTTTTGATGCAAGTCAATTGTCAGGATGAGCATTCTAAAGCATTCTGTCAGGGTGAAAATATTAAATAATTTAACTTTTCTCTCTTAACAACATGTGGGCAGGGTGGGTTCTTCCTTGGCTCGGGTATGAGGTCGAATGAAACATCATTTTTACATCAGATAACTTTTATTGAAGATTTGTACAACTGTATCTTACGGGATGTCCTGGTTCGGAGAGCGGCAGCTGTGTCGTTTGTGAAGTCTTCTGCTGCGGCAGCGGCGGCGGCGGCGGCGGCGGCGGCGGCGTCTGATTACGCGTAGCGGTGTGTATCTCGTGTCGCTGTCTCGCCCAGCTGACGGGAGACGCGCCGCGCGAGGTGGCCGGTTTAATTATTGCGAGCGAAGTCGTGCATCGGATGATACCTTGGGTGTGGCGTCCCAGTGTTTCTCTTCTCTATGCGGCCGCGTGTGTTGTGCGTCGACCAGCGGAGCGGCGCGGCGGGGGAAGGCCAGTGTCCCGGACTCGAACCACGGACTCCCGCTTGCCAGTCTTCGGCTGTCAGGTCTTCATCCCAGCTCACAGGTGACTACTGATGTGAGGCCGTCTCCTTCCCGTCCTCACGAGTCACCCGGGTATGTAAAAACCAGACTTCAAATACCTTTTAACTTCTGTCTTCTGGCGCAGCGGCTGCTACTTGCTATTCCATTACAGCGGCGGACTTGGTTCGTCTGTGCATGATGCAGACTCTTCTTACATGACGGTCTTCAGCACCGAAACTGACTGAAAACTTCTTCGTCTTCTTCGTCTCTTCTCTCCGTCTCCGTCTTCGTCTCCGTCTCCGTCTCCGTGTTCCTCTGACTTCATCTCTCTGGCCCACTGCGTCTCGCGTATTTATTCACTTCAGTTTACTGGAGGTGAACGACTTCACGGTCATTGCCTCGTCTGTCACGTTGAAAAGCTTCTCGAAGAATCTTCTTAACGTCGGTCGTTGGCTCTTGGAATGTAGGTGAGGGCTTTTGATCCCATGTGACGACTGAGAAACACGTGAGCCGGTCATTGCCTCTTCTGTCACGTTGAATAGCTTCTCGAAGAATCTTCTTTACGTCGGTCATTGGCTCTTGGGATGTAGGCGAGGGCCTTTGCTCACATACGACAATTGAGAAACACCTGAGCCGGTCGGGCGATGCCCTGACGGCTGAATCGACAGCGCCCGCTTATGTGGAACTCGCTGACTTCATGGTCATTGTCTTTTCTGTTCTGCTGTTTTGCCCGCTGAATGCCAGTATGTAACTCTCTAAACTAAACCAAGTTTTCCATTTATATTCTAATTTCTAGTTCACTTTGATTTCACTAATTTATTTACTTAAGCACCACTCAACAAAGGAAAAAGCAAATCAAGCTGTTATCAGCGTATTACTGTTGGCATTGTACAACAAAATTGGTATTCCATTCAACAATATTAATGTTCTCTTCATTGTAGTAGGTTGGAATTATTTCACAAACGATCGATCAAAACTGCACACTGTCTCTGTTAGAAGCTAGAACAACATAAAAGCGAGCATTAGCCAATGTACAAGACTCGGAAAACGAATTAGTTAAATGCCCAGACACCTAACTCAGTCATTTGCAACGATAAACACACTCTTCGTAACAAACCGAACCTAAAATCATTCTAGGAATCGGCATGAGCTGACTAAAGGAGCGATTATTTGTGTAATCGTATTCAAGCTGATTATTGATCCTTATGTGACTGGTCGGCGTTTTTATTCATTTCCTATGTCATATGAATGTTAATGCCGCCAGTTGCAGCTGTATGCAGAATTATGCAACAGAATTGTCTTGTGACACTATGTTGTAACGTCTGTTATAGAAGGTCAGTTTTCAGCATAAAACCTAGTTATGAATATTGGCTCATCACGGCTCCCTATTAGAGAATCAGCCAGCTGCTACAGCCAAAATTACGCCCAGCGGAGAAGCGCAAAATTTTGTTGCGGCGCTCCTTTCCATTATTTGTTAGAAGTATTTTCCAACATTGCTTATTTCAAAAGGTCTGTCTTCACGTACTGTGAAAAACTTGTCTCAGGCTTTGCTGCCTCAGGTAGGGCCCATAGTGTCTGCGCAGAACTGCTCCGATCTGCGCAATACGTCACCGTCGAGAAGGTCGGCACAGTTCGCGCGCACTGTTACGTGTTGAAGCGATAAAGTTTCACGTTGTTGCTGTTTATTTTTGTCTTCTTTCGAGTTTGTTCGTTATGTTTGACATTAATAATGCCGAATTGTCCTACGGCTGTGCGTGAAAACTGTAATCAGAAGACTAAAAGGCAGTACTATTACTTGTCGTAAGTTCCCTCGAATTCCTGTAACATTTGCTCAGTGGGTTCAGCTCTGTAGCAGTAGTGACAGCATTAACATTAAAAATGCTACTGCCTGTAGCAAAAACTTTAGCGAGGACGTTTGTTTACAGTATCTACAAGCTGAATTAAAGAAACTTCAACCAAAATAGGTTTTAAAGCCGACTGCAAATTCTATAAGCTCGTGAAACTCATAAACGTGCACTTAACATGCTAGAAAAAGTAGATCATAGCATAGAATCAGAGAAAGGTATTATCGAGGATGAAATGAAAAAACTTAATGAAGAATTATCACCATTGAGAGAAAACAATTCAGCGTTTAATTTGCTTTTCGTTCTCAGTATATTGTTATCCGCTATTACTGTTTCACGCGTTAAGCAAAGAGAGGAAGTAATGCAAAGCATTAAGTATCTACACAGTCCTGACGACTCAAGTACACAAAAGTTTTGCTAAAAGCACTTCACGAGTAAGCAAAAAACAAGCTTAAGTGAAGCAGAAAATTTGTGTGTGTTGAGCATTTGATGAAATGATTGGCATATGCTACGACTAAGGAAGTGACGCCGTATACGGACCACATAGCCAGGCACAGGTTGTGAGACCTGAGTTTCTCCTGGCGTATACAACTTTCAAATAACTTCAGGGAATTCAGCCAGGTAACACTTTCAGCAGTTTGCCTTGAAAATGGCCGAAATATCGGCGGTCGCTGAAAGTGTTACCTGGCTGAATTCCCGGAAGTTATTTGAAAGGTACAGGTTGTTATTGCATGTGGTTTATATGGAGCCTGGAAGCAGTCTGTATACTGCTGGCCACGAAAGAGACGCAAAAATACATCACTGGATGTATTTCTTCCAGATCCGACTCCATAGAGCAATCACTTGGACATCATACTGACAAGATAATACGAGGGCCGTTCAGAAAGTAACCTCCGGTTGATTTAAAAAAATACACCAAGTTAAATAAAAATATTTTAATATATACATCTTACAACTACATCTTTGCACTATTTTTCTACATAGTCTCCATAGCGATTGAGGCACTTATCGTATCTCTTCACAAGCTTTGAAATTCCTTCTGCATAAAAATCACCCGCTTGTGCCTGGAGCCAGCCTGTGACCGCATCTTTGAGCTCTTCGTCGTCATCAAACCGCTGTGACCCGAGCCATTTCTTCAAATGCATGAAGAGGTGATAATCACTTGGCGCCAGGTCTGGGCTGTAAGGTGGATGGTTGATAACGTCCCACTTGAAAGACTCAAGAAGGGCCGTTGTTCTGCGAGCAGAGTGAGGACGGGCGTTATCGTGCAAAAAAACGATACCGGAAGTCAGCATACCACGGCGGCTGTTCTGTATAGCCTGTCGTAACTTTTTTATTGTTTCACAGTACACGTCTTGATTAATGGTCGTACCACGTTCCATGAATTCAACCAACAACACCCCTTTGGCATCCCAAAACACCGTTGCCATCAGTTTTATGGCAGAAAAATCTTGCGAGGCTTTTCTTGGTTTGGTAGGCGAATTTGAATGTGCCCACATCTTTGATTGTTCTTTTGTCTCAGGGTTCACGTACTTAATCCAGGTTTCGTCACCGGTCACGATTCTGTTTAACAATGGTTCTCCTTCATCCTCATAACGTGACAGAAAGTTTAATGCAGAGGCCATTCTTTGAGTTTTGTGGTGGTCGGTAAGAATTTTGGGCACCCATCGTGCACAGAACTTACGGTAACCCAATCTTGCTGTCACTATCTCGTACAAGAGAGTCTTAGAAATCTGTGGAAAACCAGTAGACAACTCCGACATTGAGAAACGTCGATTTTCACGAACTTTTGCATCAACTGTCTGAACGAGTTCGTCAGTCACCAATGATGGTCTACCACTCCTCTCTTCATCATGAACGTTTTCTCGTCCACTTTTAAATAAACGTACCCATTCACGGACAACTCCTTCACTCATAACTCTTGGTCCGTACACGGCACAAAGCTCACGATGAATAGCTGCTGCAGAATATCCTTTGGCTGTAAAAAACCTTATGACAGCACGCACTTCACATTTGGCGGGGTTTTCTATTGCAGCACACATTTCAAACTGCCACAAAAACTAAACTAGCGCAGGTACGACGTTCACTCGACCACGGCTTGATGCCGACTGACCTGTTGAGTGCGTGAACGCACAGATGGCGTCGCTACTCCCCCCACAACCCGCACTGTGACCAATCGGAGGTTACTTTCTGAACCGCCCTCGTAGTAATATCAAAAGGTCCTATAAACTCTGCGGCAACTGAGGAACTATCTCTTCCTAGCTTAATCGTCTCTTCAAACGCAGCTCTCTGTGTAAAGAAGCAGATGTGAATAAAAATCTGCCAAAACTTTTAATCGAAAGCTTCAAACTATTTCTCAAGAGATCTCCGGAATTTACACTAAGATCATTACTGTACCTATATCCGGATAAGGCACCTAACACGTCGGCAAAGACAATGAGGGCTAAACAGCTGCAGAAAGGAGCACACGCATGGAGAGCTTACGGAGTTAATTCCAGATGGGATTAAGGTATTTAATTTGTTGTTGTTGAAGTATGGTGATCAATACTGAAGCTTCAGGATCATCAAACGCAGAAATGCCAAGTAAATGGAATTATATGGTTTCCTTTCTACTTAATATCTGCACGAAAAAAAATGTTATACACTATTGCTGATTGTGACGAAAAAACTGCGTTTAGAAACTGAAAGCTCTTATTATTGTTGCGTTTCCTGTACTATTAAAAATGTGTAATACTTAATAACGACTGAAGAATGCCAAGTTATAACTTATCTCATAGAAAATGTTAACCAATAGAATGTATATGTCAAGGTGATCCATAATACGTAGTTATACATCTGTCATTACTACAAAGACAATACGATAATTTCATTGCCGTAGGAAGCAGTAAGTCCCTGTGCAGGTAAGCTTCAATCGAACTCATATCTTATTACATCGCCCTTCAGTTTAGTAAACTAATGGTGGCTTAAGCGGAATACGGCCATGCGCGGACGTGTAAAATCGTTTCTTCTCGACAATGACGTCACGCGGAAGCGCTCGCTGCCGAAAGCGTTGGCCCAAATTTTCTATGTAAGTACAGGGTTATTACAAATGATTGAAGCGATTTCACAGCTCTACAATAACTTTATTATTTGAGATATTTTCACAATGCTTTGCACACACATACAAAAACTCAAAAAGTTTTTTTAGGCATCCACAAATGTTCGATATGTGCCCCTTTAGTGATTCGGCAGACATCAAGCCGATAATCAAGTTCCTCCCACACTCGGCGCAGCATGTCCCCATCAATGAGTTCGAAAGCATCGTTGATTCGAGCTCGCAGTTCTGGCACGTTTCTTGGTAGAGGAGGTTTAAACACTGAATCTTTCACATAACCCCACAGAAAGAAATCGCATGGGGTTAAGTCGGGAGAGCGTGGAGGCCATGACATGAATTGTTGATCATGATCTCCACCAATACCGATCCATCGGTTTTCCAATCTCCTGTTTAAGAAATGCTTCTGCTTTAGCCTTTTCCGTAAGATTTTCCAAACCGTCGGCTGTGGTACGTTTAGCTCCCTGCTCACTTTATTCGTCGACTTCCGCGGGCTACGCGTGAAACTTGCCCGCACGCGTTCAACCGTTTCTTCGCTTACTGCAGGCCGACCCCGTTGATTTCCCCTTACAGAGGCATCCAGAAGCTTTAAACTGCGCATACCATCGCCGAATGGAGTTAGCAGTTGGTGGCTCTTTGTTGAACTTCGTCCTGAAGTGTCGTTGCACTGTTATGATTGACTGATGTGAGTGCATTTCAAGCACGACATACGCTTTCTCGGCTCCTGTCGCCATTTTGTCTCACTGCGCTCTCGAGCGCTCTGGCGGTAGAAACCTGAAGTGCGGCTTCATCCGAACAAAACTTTATGAGTTTTTCTACGTATCTGTAGTGTGTCGTGTCCTTATGTCAATGAATGGAGCTACAGTGAATATGAAATCGCTTCAATCATTTGTAATAGCCCTGTATTGCTTGTTGCTGCCTACACAGATGCGGCTACGCTCTCTCGGTCTCACCCCTCTGTCAACCCACATTGCTACCCTTGACGTCAGGGAGGCCGTTGCCGAAGCGCCTCTAGCGTGATCTCCCGAAACTAAGCAGGCGACACGCCTGACATCTACTGTCGTCTAACGGAACTACGAGCACACCCCCGGGACAGTGGTTTAGGGGGGGGGGGGGCTTCCTCTCTGTGTATGTCGTTACTCTGTGGTTGCGTGCAGGCGCGACAAGTGCTACGGCGCCGTCTGAGTGACGGGTCAGCGGCCCGGAGGTCGCTGTGTAGTCGGCAGGTGGCGGGAGCGCGTCACGTCGGAACTAGTGCCTCGCAATCCCACTGATTTTGGTGAGCGTCGGCATCCACTTTGGAATCTGAACTGGGTCATTCGCCTTGGCTGGAACTGTAATTCGTCCGACTGTGTTCGACTCCAGTCGCGTGCAGGTTCATCCTGTAAATTAAACTGTTTTCGTTTAGCAAGTCTCGGGAACACTTTTTCTATTTCCTCTGGGAGACGTCACTTTGGATGTTGCGCCGAAGAGCGAGTTGCGCTTGTCATAGCCTGTAGTGTCACGTGAATGGAAAAGAAAATTGGGGATGTGCTAAATGACGATCAGTTTCGCTTTAGCGAAGGTAAAGGCCCCCGAGTGACACTTCTGACTTTGCGGTTAATATCGGAAGCAAGACTAAAGAAAGATCAAGACACGTTCATAGCATTTGTCAACCTGGAAAAAGCGTTCGACAATGTAAAATGGTGCAAGATGTTCGAAATACTGGGAAAAATTTGGGTGTGCTATAGGATGAGACGGGTAATATACAATATGTACAAGAACCAAGAGTGGAGACCAAGAACGAAGTGCTCAGACGAAAAAGAATGTAACAGAGGGATGTAGTCTTTTCCCCTTACTGTTCAATCTTTACATCGAAGAAGCAAGATGGAAATAAAACAAAGGTTCAGGAGTGGAATTAAAATTCACGGTGAAAGGGCATCAATGATACTATTCGCTGACGAAAATGTTCAAATGTGTGTGAATTCCTAAGGGACCAAACTGTTGAGGTCATCGGTCCCTAGACTTACACACTACTTAAACTAACTTATACTAAGAATAACACACACACTCGCCCCGAGGGAGGACTCGAATTTCCGGCGGGAGGGGCCGCGCAATCGATTCGCTGATGACGTTGCTACCCTGTGTGACAGTGAAGAATTACACGACATGTTGAATGGAATGAATAATCTGATGACTATAGAATATGTATTGAGAGTAAATCGAAGAATGGCGAAAGTAATGAGAAGTTTCAGAAATGAGAGCAACGAGAAACATCAGGACTGAGGGTCACGAAGTAGATGAAGTTAAGGAATTCTGTTACCTAGGCAGGAAAAAAACCAGTGATGGACGGAGCAAGGAGGACATCAAAAGCAGACTAGCAAAGCCAAAAAGGGCTTTCCTGGACAAAAGAAGCCTATTGGTAGCAAACTTAGGCATTAATTTGAGAAAGACATTTATGAGAATGTACGTTTGGAGCCAGCATAGGTACACTCCTGGAAATGGAAAAAAGAACACATTGACACCGGTGTGTCAGACCCACCATACTTGCTCCGGACACTGCGAGAGGGCTGTACAAGCAATGATCACACGCACGGCACAGCGGACACACCAGGAACCGCGGTGTTGGCCGTCGAATGGCGCTAGCTGCGCAGCATTTGTGCACCGCCGCCGTCAGTGTCAGCCGGTTTGCCGTGGCATACGGAACTCCATCGCAGGCTTTAACACTGGTAGCATGCCGCGACAGCGTGGACGTGAACCGTATGCGCAGTTGACGGACTTTGAGCGAGGGCGTATAGTGGGCATGCGGGAGGCCGGGTGGACGTACCGCCGAATTGCCCAACACGTGGGGCGTGAGGTCTCCACAGTACATCGATGTTGTCGCCAGTGGTCTGCGGAAGGTGCACGTGCCCATCGACCTGGGACCGGACCGCAGCGACGCACGGATGCACGCCAAGACCGTAGGATCCTACGCAGTGCCGTAGGGGACCGCACCGCCACTTCCCAGCAAATTAGGGACACTGTTGCTCCTGGGGTATCGGCGAGGACCATTCGCAACCGTCTCCATGAAGCTGGGCTACGGTCCCGCACACCGTTAGGCCGTCTTCCGCTCACGCCCCAACATCGTGCAGCCCGCCTCCAGTAGTGTCGCGACAGGCGTGAATGGAGGGACGAATGGAGACGTGTCGTCTTCAGCGATGAGAGTCGCTTCTGCCTTGGTGCCAATGATGGTCGTATGCGTGTTTGGCGCCGTGCACGTGAGCGCCACAATCGGGACTGCATACGACCGAGGCACACAGGGCCAACACCCGGCATCATGGTGTGGGGAGCGATCTCCTACACTGGCCGTACACCACTGGTGATCGTCGAGGGGACACTGAATAGTGCACGGTACATCCAAACCGTAATCGAACCCATCGTTCTACCATTCCTAGACCGGCAAGGGAACTTGCTGTTCCAACAGGACAATGCACGTCCACATGTATCCCGTGCCACCCAACGTGCTGTAGAAGGTGTAAGTCAACTACCCTGGCCAGCAAGATTTCCGGATCTGTCCCCCATTGAGCATGTTTGGGACTGGATGAAGCGTCGTCTCACGCGGTCTGCACGTCCAGCACGAACGCTGGTCCAACTGAGGCGCCAGGTGGAAATGGCATGGCAAGCCGTTCCACAGGACTACATCCAGCATCTCTACGATCTTCTCCATGGGAGAATAGCAGCCTGCATTGCTGCGAAAGGTGGATATACACTGTACTAGTGCCGACATTGTGCATGCTCTGTTGCCTGTGTCTATGTGCCTGTGGTTCTGTCAGTGTGATCATGTGATGTATCTGACCCCAGGAATGTGTCAATAAAGTTTCCCCTTCCTGGGACAATGAATTCACGGTGTTCTTATTTCAATTTCTGGGAGTGTATGATAGTGAAACATGGACTGTGCGAAAAACCAGAAGAGAATCAAGGTTGAAATGGCTCTAAGCACTACGGGACTTAACACCTGAGGTCATCAGTCCCCTAGACTTAGAACTACCTAAACCTAACTAACCTATGGACTTCACACAGATCTATGCCCGAGGCAGGATTCGAACATGCGACCGTAGCAGGAGCGCGGTTCCGGACTGAAGTGCCAGAACCGCTCGGCCACAGCGGCCGGCAGAACCGAAGCATTTGAGATGTGATGTTACAGGCGAATGCTGAAAATTCGATGGATTGATAAAGTAAGGAATGAGGAGGTTCTGGGCAGAATCGGAGAGGGGAGGAATATGTGGAAAACACTGAAAAGGGGAAGGGACAGGATGATAAGACATCTGTTAAGAAATCAGGGAATGATTTCCATGGTACCAGAGGGAGCTGTAGAGGGCAAATGTGTAGAGGAATACAGCAAATCATTGAGGACATACGCTGCAAGTGCTACTCTGAATTAAAGAGGTTAGCACACGTCAGGAATGCGTGGCGGGCTGCATCAAACCAGTCGGAAGAATAAGTGTCACGAAATTGTACCCTGGCAATGTTCTGCAAATTTCGATGTATGTGTGGCGAATCAGATGCCTTTCTGTTTGTTGTAGACGTTCCGCAATGCGTAAATCATGTTGAACTGTGTGCATGACGTTCTAGAGGAGGGATGTCAGCTTCAGGGCATTTCGTGATTGGTTGAAATTTGCATATAAGGGCGATAATTAATTTCTTTGATTACAAAATTGTCAGTTAATCCAATCAAGGTTTAACTGTGTTGTTTCAAATTGCCTCATGTTCAAGAGGCAAGGTGAACGTAAAGTTGGTTAAGACTGACAGTGATAATCCGTCGTTTACAAAGTTTGGTCTTAGCTTGGGACTGTAGTAAAGTGAGCCATGTACTGATGTATCTGATACCGACGAATGGTTGATTTGTATACGGCCGCATTAGCGTATGTTAGGCTTCAGTGAATTGTAATTAACTTTTGTAAGTGATTCTTCTGTAATTACCATAATGTTGATTTTCTCACGACCAGGTTGACTGAACTGGCGTTAAGTTATTCGCAAGTCAGCATCTGCATGGCCAGTATGGAGCACTAACGTGAAAGAGTTTCGGAACTTATGTTTATTTGGTTTAGAAAGAATTCAGTGGAAGATTTTAAATTTTTAAAGTTATTTGTTTTGCAGTTTAAAGAAAAAGGACTTGGACAATCTAGGTCTTCTTTGATTGTATTATATAGTATAAAACCGGGGTCCTAGAAACGACGGAGATGGTTCGTGCCGCCATAGCCGTCAGTGGTTCACAACCCCACAAGAGGCCAAAGTCGTGCACCCACACCACCACCGCCCCACACCGAACCCAGGGTTATTGAGCGGTTCGTCCCCCAGTGGACCCCCCGGGAACCTCTCATACCAGATAATTGTAACCCCAAATGTTTGCGTGGTAGAATAATTATGGTGTACACGTACGTGGAAACAGTGTTTGCTCAGCAATCGCCGACACAGTGTAACTGAGGCGGAATAAAGGGAACCAGCCCGCATTCGCCGAGGCAGATAGAAAACTGTCTTCAAAAACCACCCACAGACTGGCCGGCACACCAGACCTCGACACTAATCTGCCGGGTGGATTCGTGATGGGGACCGGCAAGCCTTCCCGCTCGGGAAGCAGCGCGTTAGACCGCGCGGCTAGCCGAGCGGGTACTTCTTTGATTACTCTAAATACCTTGGATCATTCTAACATTTTTAATGGTTCTTGGTTCTAATATAAAAGGGAGAGGAATTTTGGGTAATTTAGAATTTCATTAATTCCCTCTGAATATTTTGAATATTTTACATTCAAAAAACTGCATTTTAATACTGTTTCAAGGATTATCGTTTTTAAAGTTTTTAGAAAACGTATGAAATTTCTGTATACCTGCGTACGCCTGTGTAAACTAAGTAAACCAATAAATGTTCAGCTACTGTGCTCAGCAGTTTACCACGTCAGAATCGTTGTGTTCTAGCTTGACCAGCTCCAAAGGTTACCTTTCCCTTTCGAATTATTAAGAGAAGGTATCAAATGTGACCAAATGCAATGTCGCGTCCAGTTGTCGAGAAATAGTGCCAAACAGTTGACAAAGAGCGCCAAGACGTTGGCGACGCTTAATGAGCAGTAAGACCATCGACATGAGCAATAGACGAGACGACAATGTCGAGGTAATCGCTGAACGAATTCGCAGCAGTCACAGATTTCGTGGCGATGAGGACGTTCACGAACTGCTCAATGATCAGGGGGCGGATTTCTATCGTCTGGGAACTGGATGATTGTGAAATTCCGATAGCTGTTTATAGAGACTTGATGAAAAGTGTCAGGTATTTGTGTCACTTGCAAGTCTATAGTAACATTCAGTAAAAAGTTACTTGTTGTTGTTGTTGTGGTCTTCAGTCCCCATTGTAAATAGCCTTTCGCGCCTTGTGTTTGACCCCTGCCACCTCCACAATTTGAAAGAGAGTATTCCAGTCAACATTATCAAAAGCTTTCTCTAAGTCTACAAATGCTAGAAA
This sequence comes from Schistocerca nitens, assembly GCF_023898315.1. Classification (NCBI taxonomy): domain Eukaryota; kingdom Metazoa; phylum Arthropoda; class Insecta; order Orthoptera; family Acrididae; genus Schistocerca; species Schistocerca nitens. Next base: position 598,313,074 of record NC_064620.1, on the reverse strand, counting down.
CGTAGGTTTGCCTTTCCTTAATCTAAAGATAGCTCTTAGGGTCAGTGTTGCCTCGCGTGTTCCAAAATTTCTACGGAATCCAAACTGATCTTCCCCGACGCCGGCTTCTAACAGTTTTTCCATTCGTCTATAAAGAATTCGTGTTAGTATTTTGCAGTCATGTCTTATTAAATTGATAATTCGGTAATTTTTACACCTGTCAACACCTGCTTTCTCTGGGATTGGAATCATTATAATCTCTTTGAAGTCTGAGGGTATTTCGGCTGTCTCATACATCTTTCTCACCAGATGGTAGTTTTCTCAGGGTTACTACCAGTAGTTCTAATGGAATGATGTCTACTCCCAGGCCTTGTTTCGACTTCGGTCTTTCAGTGATCTGTCAAATTCTTCAAGCAGTATTACATCTCCCTTTCATCTTCATCTACGTCCTCTTCCATTTACATAATATTTCCCTCAAGTACATCGCCCATGCATAGAACCTCTATATACTTATTTTACCTTCCTGCTGTCCCTTCTTTGCTTACAACTGGTTTTTCACCTGAGCACTTGATGTTCATACAAGTGGTTCTCTTTTCTCCATAGGACTCTTAGGCTGTATGTGTCTTACCCCCAGTGATATAAGCCTCTACATCCTTACATTTGTCCTCTAGCCATCCCTGCTTAGCCTGCTACGGTCGCAGGTTCGAATCCTGCCTCGGGCGTGGATGTGTGTGATGTCCTTAGGGTAGTTAGGTTTAAGTAGTTCTAAGTTCTAGGGGACTGATGACCTCAGATGTTAAGTCCCATAGTGCTCAGAGCCATTTTTTGAACCTGCTTAGCCATTTTGCACTTCCTGTCGATCTCATTTTCGAGATGTTTGTATTCCTTTTCGCCTGCTTCATTTACTGCATTTTTATATTTTCTCCTTTCATCATTTAAATTCAGTATCTCTTCTCTGACCCAAGGATTTCTACTTGCCCTCGTCTTTTTACCTACTTGATCCTCTGCTGCCTTCAGTATTTCATCTCTCAAAGTTACCCATTTTCCTTCTACTGTATTTGTTTCCCCCGTTCTTGTTAATTGTTTCCTAATCTCTCTCTGAAACTCTCTACAGCCTGTGGTTCTTTCAGTTTATGCAAGTCCCGTGTCCTTAAATTTCCACCTTTTTGCAGCTTCTTCAGTTTTAATCTACAGTTAACCGACAGATTGTGGTCAGAGTCCACATCTGCCCCTGGAAATGTCTTACAATTTAAACTATGGTTCCTAAATCTCAGTCCAACCATTATATAATCTATCTGAAACCTGTCAGTATCTCCAGGCTTCTTCCATGTAAACAACCTTCTTTCATGATTCTTGAACCAAGTGTTAGCTATGATTAAGTTGCGCTCTGTGCAAAGTTCTACCAGGCGGCTTCTTCTTTTAGTCCTTACCCCCATTCCACATTCGCCTACTATTTTTCCTTCTCTTCCTTTTCTTACTATCGAATTCAAATCCCCCATGACTATTAAATTTTCGTCTCCCTTAACTATCTGAATAATTTCTTTATCCCATCGTACATTTATTCAATCTTTTTATCATCTGCGAGGTTAGTTGGCACATAAACCTATATTACTGTGGTAGGCGCGGGCTTCGTGTCTACCGTGGGGACAATAATGCGTTCGCTATGCTGTTTGCAATAGCTTACCCGCACTCCTATGTTTTTACTCATTATTAAACCTACTGCTGCGTTACCCCTTTTTGGTTTTGTATTCACCTGACCAGAAGTCTTTTTCCTCCTGCCACCGGACTTCACTAATTCCCACGATATCTAACTTTAACCTATCAGTTTCCCATTTTAAATTTTCTAACCTACCTGCCCGATTAAGGTATCTGACATTCCACGCTACGATCCATAAAACGCCAGTTTTGTTTCTCCTGATAACGACGTCCTCCTGAGTAGTCCCCACCAGGAGATCTGAATAGGGGACTATTTTACCTGCAGAATATTTTACCCAAGAGGACGCCACATCATTTATTCATGCAGTAAGGCAGCATGCCCTCGGGAAAAATTACGGCTGTAGTTACCCCTTGCTTCCAGCCGTTTGCTCTACCAGCACAGCAAGGCCGTTTTGGTTAATGTTGCAAGACCAGATCAGTCAATCATCCAGACTGTTGCCCCTGCAACTACTGGAAGAGCTGCTGCCCCTTTTCAGGATCTATGAGTTTGTCTGGCCACTCAACAGATACCCCTCCATTGTGGTCGCACCTACGGTACGGCTATCTGTACTGCTGAGGTATGCAAGCCTCCCGACCAACGGGAAGGTCCTTACCCTGACATAAGAATGTGTAACTTTCTTACTGATGCCCTGTCATATATCAGGCTCGAATTTGTGTGTATACAACCATTGACTTGTTCGACATGTTCTGATGTGTACCTTCGTCTTGATCTTGAATGAAACTTCGAATTTTTTACAGATTTCATTGTTCTGTCTTTGGTTCAAAGGTGAAGAATGTGCTTACAGAACTCATAAAACTTTCCAGTCAAATCCCAGGCTCACTCCTGCTTTCTCCAACATCTATTACATCTTGTTTAAGTTTTTTAGAGGTTCTCCCTAAGAGAAATCAGACTAGTACTGGAATGAAGAGACGTGACATGGATCTTGTGCAGCACTACTGGACGCCGCATAGTTCAGTGGTGCCCAACATGGGGATAAATACACCCCAGGCTGAAGAAATAAATTTTCAAAAATGGTTGAAATGGCTCTGAGCACTATGGGACTCAACATCTTAGGTCATAAGTCCCCTAGAACTTAGAACTACTTAAACCTAACTAACCTAAGGACATCACACACATCCATGCCCGAGGCAGGATTCGAACCTGCGACCGTAGCAGTCCCGCGGTTCCGGACTGTAGCGCCAGGACCGCTAGACCACCGCGGCCGGCAAATAAATTTTCTGCAAGGGTAAAAGCAAAAACGGATTTAGATTTAGTAAGGCTTCTAAATTGTCATTAAAATATAATCTCCATTATTACCGTTTCGTTGAAATATTATGCACTGCTGGTCGCTAAAATTGCAACAACATGAAGGCAGCATTCAACGAACGTCACTTTAGACTTTAGCTGGACATGTGCTACATACTTGGATATGGAAATGATTAACATTTCAGCGCAGCCACAGAAGGCAGGTAGGAACAACATCTTCTACACTCTATGCAGGGTGTAACAAAAACGTACGGCAGAAATTGCAAGACACATTCCTCACACATAGACGAAGAAATTACGTTGCATGAACATGGGTCTAGAAACATTTTCTCCAACTCATTAATCATGGGAAACAGACGACAAGAACGCACCAGCATCAGACATAAAACCCTTTCTCACAGGAGATCTTCAATACGCCCTTCGTGGGCATTGATACGCGCATCAACCCGCCGACGTAGCGAATCTCGGATATGCTGATGTATCCCTGGAGTATTGCGTATGGTTTTGCAGCCTTTCATAGTATGGGCACGGAGACAGTGAACATCTTGTACCGGGGTTCCATGCACAAGAGCTTTCAAATGCCCCCACAAATAAAAGTCCCGTGGCTTTAGGTTCGGAGAGCGTGGAGGCCAGGAAGATGGTTCATCTCTACCTATCCACCTGTTATTTAGAGGATGACGGACATTAACAGTAAAATGAGGAGCAGCTCCATCCTGCATCAAGTACATGTTTTGTCGCACAACTAATGGCACATCTGCTAACAAATAAGGTATAACTTTGTCCGTTGAGCCTCGGCGGAAGAAAGTGAGGTCCTACCAGTCACCAACAATGCCAGTCGGAACACGGACAGAAAATATTTGTTGATGACTTACTTCAACAGTTGTGTGAGAGTTGACGTCTGCCCATACATGCCGATTGTGAAAATTACACACTCTGATCTCGTTGACACTCGTTGGAGAAAATGACTTGGAACATGGAAACAAAGTGTTTCCATACCCATGTTCATATGGCATAATTTTTTCGTCTGCGTGTGAGGAATGTAACCTGCAGTGTGTACTGTACATTTTTCTTACACCCTTCATGTAAGAGAAGATTACACAACCGGTGTCTTACTCAGAAATAGCTTTTGAATGATGTTTATTTGTAAGAATATGGTGTCGTGTACCGTGTTACAAGGACCACCACGTGTAGGGAGCCGACTTCGACAGGGCCGTGGACTATTCACAGTGCGGCTTCTTGTGTTCCTACATTGGTACTTGCGTCGCTCGGGATCCCACGACACCAATGCGAATGTGGAATAGATGGTTGCAGGAAGGTCATGCTTGACGCCATGCTTGAGAGCACAGAGATAACCTTTGCCCTGTAGTGAAGATATGAGTAGTCACACAACGTACCTCGATTCAGGAAGCCGGCTTATTTCCAGCGAGACAAGTATCCACACAGGCCGACCACAGCCCGTCAGCACAGAGGTGATTGTTACGGTTTCCCTAGACCTGGCACCAGAGACAGACACAGAGACATTGGTGCGCCCGACGGCAGAATTAGTTATGGTAGTGGCACCACGTCTCTTTTTTTCAGACCGGTTCCCATTTGTGTACTGAACTACGACGGACATATGTGTGGAGTCTCCAAGGAGAACGGACCTCCCCAGACCGCATTCATCAACGTCATACATGCCCGGGACCAAGTATGATGATATGGAATGGTAGTCAGTATATACACTCCTGGAAATTGAAATAAGAACACCGTGAATTCATTGTCCCAGGAAGGGGAAACTTTATTGACACATTCCTGGGGTCAGATACATCACATGATCACACTGACAGAACCACAGGCACATAGACACAGGCAACAGAGCATGCACAATGTCGGCACTAGTACAGTGTATATCCACCTTTCGCAGCAATGCAGGCTGCTATTCTCCCATGGAGACGATCGTAGACATTCTGGATGTAGTCCTGTGGAACGGCTTGCCATGCCATTTCCACCTGGCGCCTCAGTTGGACCAGCGTTTGTGCTGGACGTGCAGACCGCGTGAGACGACGCTTCATCCAGTCCCAAACATGCTCAATGGGGGACAGATCCGGAGATCTTGCTGGCCAGGGTAGTTGACTTACACCTTCTACAGCACGTTGGGTGGCACGGGATACATGCGGACGTGCATTGTCCTGTTGGAACAGCAAGTTCCCTTGCCGGTCTAGGAATGGTAGAACGATGGGTTCGATGGCGGTTTGGATGTACCGTGCACTATTCAGTGTCCCCTCGACGATCACCAGTGGTGTACGGCCAGTGTAGGAGATCGCTCCCCACACCATGATGCCGGGTGTTGGCCCTGTGTGCCTCGGTCGTATGCAGTCCTGATTGTGGCGCTCACCTGCACGGCGCCAAACACGCATACGACCATCATTGGCACCAAGGCAGAAGCGACTCTCATCGCTGAAGACGACACGTCTCCATTCGTCCCTCCATTCACGCCTGTCGCGACACCACTGGAGGCGGGCTGCACGATGTTGGGGCGTGAGCGGAAGACGGCCTAACGGTGTGCGGGACCGTAGCCCAGCTTCATGGAGACGGTTGCGAATGGTCCTCGCCGATACCCCAGGAGCAACAGTGTCCCTAATTTGCTGGGAAGTGGCGGTGCGGTCCCCTACGGCACTGCGTAGGATCCTACGGTCGTGGCGTGCATCCGTGCGTCGCTACGGTCCGGTCCCAGGTCGACGGGCACGTGCACCTTCCGCCGACCACTGGCGACAACATCGATGTACTGTGGAGACCTCACGCCCCACGTGTTGAGCAATTCGGCGGTACGTCCACCCGGCCTCCCGCATGCCCACTATACGCCCTCGCTCAAAGTCCGTCAACTGCACATACGGTTCACGTCCACGCTGTCGCGGCATGCTACCAGTGTTAAAGACTGCGATGGAGCTCCGTATGCCACGGCAAACTGGCTGACACTGACGGCGGCGGTGCACAAATGCTGCGCAGCTAGCGCCATTCGACGGCCAACACCGCGGTTCCTGGTGTGTCCGCTGTGCCGTGCGTGTGATCATTGCTTGTACAGCCCTCTCGCAGTGTCCGGAGCAAGTATGGTGGGTCTGACACACCGGTGTCAATGTGTTCTTTTCTCCATTTCCAGGAGTGTATAATCCATTGTCACTTGTTAATCGAATGGCCGATAATTTAGACAGCAGCTTTTATATTAACCAAGTGTTAAGGCCGATCTCCATGTCGTAACCCTTCAACGAAATAACGCAAGACCGCATACTGCCCGCACTCTCCTGATCTGTTTCGATACAGAAGTGTTTTGCCATTGCTATAGCGCCAGTTTTTCACAAGCCTTTATTACTTTCGAAACATCTAGATGGGCCTAAATGCAGCATGCACACCCAAATGTCTGTCAACTCAAAATCGAGCGAATGTTAATATAATGACGAATTGTTACGTCGTTATGTAATTCAAGGAAGAATGTTGAAGATTAGATGGGTAGATCACCTAACTAATGAGAAAATATTGAATAGAATTGGAGAGAAGAGAAATTTGTGGCACAACTTGACTAGAAGAAGGGATCGGTTGGTAGGGCATATTCTGAGGCATCAAGGGATCATCAATTTAGTATTGGAGTACAGCGTGGAGGGTAAAAACCTTAGAGGGAAACCAAGAAATGAATACACTAAGCAGACAACAACAACATGTAATCAATTATTATTATAATATTTTCCAGATGTTCCGTCGGTACTTGGTAGAACATGATAATAATATTAAAAAGGGAAAAAACTTCCCAACGTTCTGGAACATTATATTTCTTTGGTCACGAGCCAGATTTCGGCTTCTCAGGACTTCTTCAGGTGAAGATGGCCTGAGAAGCCGAAAGCAGCCTCGTGATAAAATAAGTATAATTTTTTAGAACATTACAAAGTGTTATTCCTTTTTTAATATTAATTATTATTATTATTATTATGGTACAAGAATAGACACATGTTTTTGCTAACAACTTATTAATTTTAATTCAATGTAAAAAACAGACATTTATAACACGAATTTTAATATAAATAACTACTAATACCTTTGATATGACACTTTAGCCTGCTTAGCTGCACACAGACGGCTGATTCGTGGCGGAATTGTTGACAAAGCTAGGCTCTTATCTTCATCGATTGATTTGGGTCTCTCTCCCTATCATATATTAATTTCAGTCAATGTCGAGAGGCCCAGATAACACAAACATGCAGTTCAAACATGTAGTTCAGGTTGGTAACAACACATTTCCATCTCGGAAATAGCTGGGTATTCACTGCTTATTGACAAGCAAAATATATCCCTCAGCACTTCAAAAAATTTTGATTTCTGTTTTCTGTCTGCTTTCAAATTTGCTAGTTCCTTTTGTAAGTCTAAATCTAAATTATTCTGTTGATGTTAGAATCTACAAATGGAGCACAAACCTAGTCAAAATCGTTAAAATTCTATCCGAAATATATATTTCGAAATTCCGCTGCAAGGGTACTAAATGTGCTTTAATTACGTCCATCAACTCCTTACTATCGTCAGTAACGGGTCATACAGTTGGGAACTTCTAACATAATCCATTTTCAGTTGAGTGTATCCGCAAATTTTAGCTTATTATTAAATACATGAATGTTATCCGCACTAGTCAAAATGTTTCCATTTCTACCTTGCATTTTTCTGTTTAGTTCATTTAAGTGTGCGAAACTATTGGAAAGACATTCCGGCTCAGATATCCATTCATAATCGACAAATAATATTTCTGATAAACCCCGGAAATTTAGGAGAAACACGTACAGCCAGTCGTAGTCAGAAGATGCGGTGTTACGAAGTACTTTCATCCTAGCAGTATAGCCGGTGCAGTGGTACGGGCGAGAATAGAATTAATTAACTTCAGATAAACAACAGTATCGAGTAAATAAATTATCTTTAGTTTCTATGAAAATATAACTGTTATTAGCATGCTTTAAATAATTAAAGAATAAACGAGCACCTTCTTACTTAAAACCGAGGGGAATAAATTACATTTAATATCTTTAAAAACGTAAGAAATCCCGGTATCTCTAAAATCGAAGTCTCTTAATTTCTTACAATAATATATAAATGTTCACGTCACAGTCTTCATTTTGTGATGGCACACCCACGTGCTACAGCACACAAGTTGCTGAATGCTGCTCTACCCAGCACGTTCTGTATGTCCCTCATCCATAGAAAACAACTCGTCATTGATTTCCGAGAGGCTGGCACTCCACGACTCGCCAGCCACTACAATTGATGGACTGTGGCATACAGTTGAAACAGCACGGAATGAGGTACACATGTGTTTCATCAAAGCTCCAGCTCTGTGCACTAACTTTCGCACCCTGTTGTTGTTGTAGTTGTAGTTGTTGTTATTGTTACTGTGGTCTTCAGTGTGATGACTAGTATCATACAGTTCCCCAAGCTACTCTATTCTTTACATACAAGTAAATAATGCAATGTATATACATGTAAATCTGCTTCCTGTATTCAAACTTTGGTCTTCTTCTACAATACTTACCCTCACACTTCCCTCTATTACCAAACTAACGAATCCTTGATGCATCTAGATATGCCTTATCAACTTACTATAGTTTTACGTTTGTTGATGATTATTATATTATAACCAGTTTTCAAGGCCATTATCCATTTCTTTAATCTGCTCTTCAAAGTCCTTTTCCGTCTCGGACAGAATTAAAATGTCATCAACGAACTCCGTTGTTTTTATTTTTTCTCCCTGAACTTTAATTCCCTTTTCAGATTTCTCCTTGGTTTCTTTTACTGCTTGCTTAATATACAGGTATTTCAAAATTATGTCCTTATTTAATCATATATTTCTTCTACTGCATTGTACAGCCAGAACCAATTTTGTTATTTCCTATCCTTCCTAGCGCTGCAGGTTTTATGGCAAACAGAGCATTGATTAATAAAATATACCTGCCGTCCAGTAGGCCGTTGGCTCGGTTACCTATTATCCCTTGGAATGTAACAGAGGATTTCCTCAGTTCATTTTCCATTCATTCACCAGTCTCTATATCCTACTAATCTGCATGTCTTTCTCATTACGGTCATAATTACGTTTTGTTCTCCAACTTGTTTGCTGATCAGTTTCCTTGTTCCACTCTCTCTCCTAATAATTTCCAACATGCACCTTTTCACTGATCACTTGAATTTCGAATTTTCTCCTCTTACAGTCTCTGTCTCACTATTATTAGTCAAATCGGATACTATAAATGGAATGCAAATTTTCTGTTTAGACTCGTAGGAAGTTTCGTTGCGAAAACATGTTCAGTGTAGTGAAAGCACTCCACGATAGTCGTATGCTTATTTTAATGTCTGTTGCTGTTAATCCAGTCGTATCAGTCATCACTTCTCGTCAGCAGTAAGTTCTATTAGCAGTTAGTTTCCTGGTGTGAAAAATAGACAAGTAAATGCTTTAGCTCTAAGACTATTTTGAATGAAAGTTTCACATAGTGGAATTCCAACCAAAGTACGATTTTGAGGAGACAGAACTGTCATCCCTCTGGCAGATGGCCGTTGACTGATATCCATTATCGTCGGAAAAGGTTTTAAGTAAACCAGCTGATGAAATTACAGAATGAGAATACGTGCGTTGTTGAACCCCTTCTGAAAAAGGAAATGATTGTTACAAATAACCAGTACCAGTTGCCTCATGGGTTCGTTATTTCTTTGTTTAATAAAAACGGAAACTACTAAACCACGTCAAATTTGTTTGGGCATTAGCTGAAGTATTATTTGTAACTGTAGAAACACCTGTGTATTTTTTTCCTGTTTTCCAGTCTATGGTTCAATTAGGTATCTACAGTATCTTGAGTCCCTCACGTGTAAGTTTATCAGACAGTTCGCGAACCGCTGGCATGGTTTCTTACTGCTGTCAAACGGCTGTGTTGCTGTTTATCTTCAATGTAGTTAAGAGTGCTAAGCCACTGGATTAATTTGGTAGTTGAAAATCTCTTTATATATTAGTTGTTATTCTAATTCAAACCCATGAATTCGTCGCCCCCTATTCAGTAAAGAGTAGAAGTCCCGTGTATAAAACAGCTTCAAACGTCTGTTAACGAATGAGTTAACGCGTTAAATATTTGACTTTAAGCATGTTATCGAGAAAAAGTTTATAAAAGGTTTGAAGTTACGTTTAATGTTCGTTGGAAGACTGCTCTCATTATCAAACAATGGAAGAGTGTAGTCTTCAGTAGTTTTCAACACTCGTTTGTTTTCAAGAATCTCTACGTTTATGACGTCGCATCCCATAAACTATGTGCCGTAAAATGATATAATTTTGCAAGTACATTCAGTGGTGAATGTGGATACTGTCTCCAAAATGTGTTGCCAATAAAATTACTAGAAAACGAATAATAAATTAAAACGTCATAACTGATGCTGAAGTTTAAGTGCATGTATAGCGAAAATGCTGTACGCGATAAACTTTTATCTTTGATCATTTTGTGTGGAGTGTTGGCGAGAAAAATTTTCACAAACGTTTGAATTATGAGTAAAGAATGTTGGAAATAGCTAAGTGCCTCCATTGTCAAACTTCCGTGCCGTGTGTTCCACAGGCTTAAGACGTATACACATTTTGTAACTGTAATGTTTGTCTATGTTAAACATTCAATGTACTGTAAGATTGTATCCGGTGTTGAGTAGACCATGACAAAATGTTAAACTTTTAAACTGGTCAATACTTGTATGAAATACTGGAAATAAAATTTAGCGCCACTGGAAAACATTACATACGCAGCTCAGTAACTGGGATTGTGCGCCGTGCACCAGGATAGCCGTTTGTTAGTATACACTGAAGAGCCAAAGAAACTAGTACACCTGCCTAGTATCGTGTAGGGCCCCCGCGAGCACGCGGAAATGCCACAACATGACGTGGTATAGACTTGACTAATGTCTGAAGTAGTTCTGGAGGAAACTGACACCATGAATCCTGCTGTTTACCAAGGGGTTGGAGATCTCTTCCGAATAGCACCTTGCAAGGCATCCCAGATATGCTCAATAATGTTCATGTGGAGTTTGGTGGCCAGCGGGAGTTCTAAACCCAACCCAGAAGGGTGTCGCTGGAGCCACTCTGTAGCAATTCTGGACGTGTGGAATGTCGCATTGCCCTGCTGGAATTTCCCAAGCCCGTCGGAATGCGCAATGGACGTGAATGGATGCAGGTGATCAGACAAGATGAATACGTACGTCTCACCTGACAGAGTCGTATATAGGCATATCAGGGGCCACATATAACTTCAACTGCACATGCCTCATGCCATTACAGAGCCTCCACCATCTTGAACAGTCCCCTGCTGACATGCACGGTCCATGGATTCATGAGGTTATCTCCATACCCGTATACGTCAATTCGCTCGATACAATTTGAAACGAGAGTCGTAGGACCAGGTAACAGGTTTACAGTGTCAGCTAAGGCTTTGTGCCGTACGGGCATCAAGGGTACACGAGTGGGCGTTCGGCACCGAAAGCCCATATCCATGATGTTTCGTTGAATCGTTGAATGGTTCGCACGCGAACACTTGTTGATGGCCCAGCATTGAAATCTGCAGCAATTTTCGGAATGGTTGCACTTCCGTCACGTTGAACGATTCTCTTCAGTCGTCGTTGGTCCCGTTCTTTCAGGATCTTTTTCCGACCGCAGCGATCTTGAAAATTTGATGTTTTACCGGATTCCTGATGTTCAGGGTATACTCGTGAAATGGCGAACGGGAAAATCTCCACTTCATTGCTACCTCGGAGATACTGTGTCCCACCGCTCGTACACCGACTATAACACCACGTTGAAACTCACTTAAGACTTGATAACCTGCCATTGTAGCAGCAGTAACCGATGTAACAACTGCGCCAGACACTTGTTGCCTTATATAGGCGTTGCCGACCGCAGCACCGTATTCTGCCTGTTTACATGTCAGTGTAAAAATGGTTCAAATGGCTCTGAGCACTATGCGACTGAACTTCTGAGGTCATCAGTCGCCTAGAACTTAGAACTAATTAAACCTAACTAACCTAAGGACATCACACACATCCATGCCCGATGCAGGATTCGAACCTGCGATCGTAGCGGTCGATCGGTTCCAGACTGTAGCGCCTAGAACCGCACGGCCACTCCGGCCGGCTCATGTCACTGTATCCGGATACACATGCCTATACCAGTTTCTTTGGCACCTTACTGTAGATTACAAAGATAGTACTCCATTCACTGAAATCAGTGACATGTGGTAATTAACCACCGCCTACTTTCACACACAGAAGACAGTTGCATGAATATAACTCCTCACAGACAAAATATTAAACTTGTTGTTGTGGTCTTCAGTCCTGAGACTGGTTTGATGCAGCTCTCCATGTTACTCTATCCTGTGCAAGCTTCTTCATCTCCCAGTACCTACTGCAACCTACATCCTTCTGAATCTGCTTAGTGTATTGATCTCTTGGTCTCCCTCTACGATTTTTACCCTCCACACTGCCCTCCAATGCTAAATTTGTGATCCCTTGATGCCTTAAAACATGTCCTACCAACCGATCCCTTCTTCTAGTCAAGTTGTGCCACAAACTTCTCTTCTCCCCAATCCTATTCAATACCTCCTCATTAGTTACGTGATCTACCCACCTTATCTTCAGCATTCTTCTGTAGCACCACATTTCGAAAGCTTCTATTCTCTTCTTGTCCAAACTGGTTATCGTCCATGTTTCACTTCCATACATGGCTACACTCCATACAAATATTTTTGGAAACGACTTCCTGACACTTAAATCAATACTCGATGTTAACAAATTTCTCTTCTTCAGAAACGATTTCCTTGCCATTGCCAGTCTACATTTTATATCCTCTCTACTTCGACCATCATCAGTTATTTTACTCCCTAAATAGCAAAACTCCTTTACTACTTTAAGTGTCTCATTTCCTAATCTAATCCCCTCAGCATCACCCGATTTAATTTGACTACATTCCATTATCCTCGTTTTGCTTTTGTTGATATTCATCTTATATCCTCCTTTCAAGACACTGTCCATTCCGTTCACCTGCTCTTCCAAGTCCTTTGCTGTCTCTGACAGAATTACAATGTCATCGGCGAACCTCAAAGTTTTTACTTCTTCTCCATGAATTTTAATACCTACTCCGAATTTTTCTTTTGTTTCCTTTACTGCTTGCTCAATATACAGATTGAATAACATCGGGGAGAGGCTACAACCCTGTCTCACTCCTTTCTCAACCACTGCTTCCCTTTCATGCCCCTCGACTCTTATAACTGCCATCTGGTTTCTGTACAAATTGTAAATAGCCTTTCGCTCCCTGTATTTTACCCCTGCCACCTTCAGAATTTGAAAGAGAGTATTCCAGTTAACGTTGTCAAAAGCTTTCTCTAAGTCTACAAATGCTAGAAATGTAGGTTTGCCTTTTCTTAATCTTTCTTCTAAGATAAGTCGTAAGGTTAGTATTGCCTCTCGTGTTCCAACATTTCTACGGAATCCAAACTGATCTTCCCCGAGGTCCGCTTCTACCAGTTTTTCCATTCGTCTGTAAAGAATTCGCGTTAGTATTTTGCAGCTGTGACTTATTAAACTGATAGTTCGGTAATTTTCACATCTGTCAGCACCTGCCTTCTTTGGGATTGGAATTATTATATTCTTCTTGAAGTCTTTGGGTATTTCGCCTGTCTCATACATCTTGCTCACCAGATGGTAGAGTTTTGTCATGACTGGCTCTCCCAAGGCCATCAGTAGTTCTAATGGAATGTTGTCTACTCCCGGGGCCTTGTTTCGACTCAGGTCTTTCAGTGCTCTGTCAAACTCTTCACGCAGTATCTTATCTCCCATTTTATCTTCATCTACATCCTCTTCCATTTCCATAATATTGTCCTCAAGTACATCACCCTTGTATAAACCCTCTATATACTCCTTCCACCTTTCTGCCTTCCCTTCTTTGCTTAGAACTGGGTTGCCATCTGAGCTCTTGATATTCATACAAGTGGTTCTCTTCTCTCCAAAGGTCTCTTTAATTTTCCTGTAGGCAGTATCTATCTTACCCCTAGTGAGACAAGCCTCTACATCCTTACATTTGTCCTCTAGCCATCCCTGCTTAGCCATTTTGCACTTCCTGTCGATCTCATTTTTGAGACGTTTGTATTCCCTTTTGCCTGCTTCATTTACTGCATTTTTGTATTTTCTCCTTTCATCAATTAAATTCAATATTTCTTCTGTTACCCAAGGATTTCTATTAGCCCTCGTCTTTTTACCTACTTGATCCTCTGCTGCCTTCACTACTTCATCCCTCAGAGCTACCCATTCTTCTTCTACTGTATTTCTTTCCCCCATTCCTGTCAATTGTTCCCTTATGCTCTCCCTGAAACTCTCTACAACCTCTGGTTCTTTCAGTTTATCCAGGTCCCATCTCCTTAAATTCCCACCTTTTTGCAGTTTCTTCAGTTTCAATCTGCAGTTCATAACCAATAAATTGTGGTCAGAATCCACATCTGCCCCTGGAAATGTCTTACAATTTAAAACCTGGTTCCTAAATCTCTGTCTTACCATTATATAATCTATCTGATACCTATTAGTATCTCCAGGATTCTTCCAGGTATACAACCTTCTTTTATGATTCTTGAACCAAGTGTTAGCTATGATTAAGTTATGCTCTGTGCAAAATTCTACAAGGCGGCTTCCTCTTTCATTTCTTCCCCCCAATCCATATTCACCTACTACGTTTTTTTCTCTCCCTTTTCCTACTGACGAATTCCAGTCACCCATGACTATTAAATTTTCGTCTCCCGTCACTACCTGAATAATTTCTTTTATCTCGTCATACATTTCATCAATTTCTTCATCATCTGCAGAGCTAGTTGGCATATAAACTTGTACTACTGTAGTAGGCATGGGCTTTGTGTCTATCTTGGCCACAATAATGCGTTCACTATGCTGTTTGTAGTAGCTAACCCGCACTCCTATTTTTTTATTCATTATTAAACCTACTCCTGCATTACCTCTATTTGATTTTGTATTTATAACCCTGTAATCACGTGACCATAAGTCTTGTTCCTCCTGCCACCGAATTTCACTAATTCCCACTATATCCAACTTTAACCTATCCATTTCCCTTTTTAAATTTTCTAACCTACCTGCCCGATTAAGGGATCTGACATTCCACGCTCCGATCCGTAGATTGCCAGTTTTCTTTCTCCTGATAACGACGTCCTCTTGAGTAGTCCCCGCCCGGAGATCCGAATGTGGGACTATTTTACCTCCGGAATATTTTACCCAAGAGGACGCCATCATCATTTAATCATACAGTAAAGCTGCATGTAAAGCTGCATGTCCTCGGGAAAAATTACGGCTGTAGTTTCCCCTTGCTTTCAGCCGTTCGCAGTACCAGCACAGCAAGGCCGTTTTGGTTAATGTTACAAGGCCAGATCAGTCAATCATCCAGACTGTTGCCCCTGCAACTACTGAAAAGGCTGCTGCCCCTCTTCAGGAACCACATGTTTGTCTGGCCTCTCAACAGATACCCCTCCGTTTTGGTTGCACCTACGGTACGGCCATCTGTATCGCTGAGGCACGCAAGCCTCCCCACCAACGGCAAGGTCCATGGTTCATGGGGGAAGATATTAAACTTAACTGGATGTAATTTAATGATTGCACTAAACTTACTTGGACTTTTCACGAAATTCCTGTCCCTCAGTTTAAGTATTGCTACTTAAAGTTATTTAATTCGAGCTAATTTATTTCTCTTAAATTACCACGAACTTTAATTGAAACTAATCACTTCTGAGTTCTAACTGCATCTGTATGTTTTTTGGTTAGTTACTTATATGTTCCATAAATCATCTGAATGATACTTTTATGCAAATGATGTGGAACGAGTCAGTTTACAGGACGTCTATACATGATCATGTTAATATCGTGTTTAGTGTTACTCATGCAGCTACACTTAAAAACAACAATCATTTTCTCCTCTAGTGTTTTAGATGTAAACATCACTGTTCTTCTCAAATGGTGACGGATTATTTATGACTAATTTCAGTAGCGAATGTATATACTGTGATGGCGTAATTAAAATGCTTAGTTCTTCGACGAGGTACCTACATGACGTCCGTGAGAGTTTGCCAAATGTTATTCTTAGTGTTCGCTATTGTGCAATCAGTACTTTTTCTGAGTGGTGAGTCACCACAGAAAATTATTCCTTAAGACATTATTGAGTGGAAATATGTAAAATATATCAGGAGGTTAATTTGTTTGTTTCCAGGACTAGCAATTATACTAAGATTAAAAGTAGTTGTTGGAGCAGCTCAGTAACAGGTTTCTCCCAGTACAAGTTTTCATCAATATGTAGACCCAGAATCAGGAGGATTTTATCCTACGCATTGGGATGCCTGTTCATGTCCTATGTCAATTGTTGGTATGATTCTATTTGTTGTATAGAACTGAATATAGTGTGCTTTTTCAAAATTTAAAGACAGCCCATTAATGGTGCTTTTTCAAAAATTATTGAGTGCTTCTTTGATAATGGGCTGTCTTTAAATTTTGGAAAAGCACACTACTGCTTTCTCCGTAATGGGGTTTATTACAACATTGGGATAGCCTGCAGAAAGTACCAATTCTCTTTGTTGAAAGTTCATGTGAAGCTCATTGACTTATATAAGGCATAGGAGTGGACCCAAAATTGAACTCAGCGGGACTCCCTTAGCGATTTCTCCCCAGTAAGTAAAATTTTCTGTTATTTAAACGTGGTTTGAATTGTTCGACACAACTTTTTACATCCTGTTTGTTAAGTATTGCTCAAACCAGCATGTGTAAACCTGTCAATTCCACAAATACTGGATTATTGAAAGAGTTAATCTGGTCCACGCAACCAAGCGTCTTGAATGGATTACAAAAAATACCAACTGGCGGTATTTTTTTTATTTAAGGCTTGTAATATTTGATAAGTGAAGGTATAAATGACATTCCCAGTCGAGAAACCATTGTGGAATATAAACTCTTACACGCTAAGTAAATTGTTTCTACTTAAATGTGAGGCTATTCTTTAGTACGTTACATTTTCGAATATTCTGAAAAAATGTCAGTAACGAAACAATACGATAATTATTTCTTTCTTTCCATCTTTCTTATTTTGCCTGGAAAAATTCCCTGTGTCAATGATGCATTACATATATCAGTAAGCACCTTACTTATTAAGAACAATGATGCTGGTGCTACTTCTAGTTGCTTGAAGTTTCGTGGGCTCGCAAAGTTGTCAGTTAACAGTCAGTCACAACCCTGTCATTTAGTTTAACTGTCGTGGTATCCTACACCCTACAGGGTCGGACAGCGAAGTGCGTGTTTTCACTGCGCTACACACGCTATGCGCGACCATTTGTCTTCATCCAAAATCAACAGCGCTTCCCGTTGTCGCACAATCGCAGTAAAATATCTAAATAAATGCAGTTTCAAAAAGATTCAGCCGATTTCACACCACTATATCGTCTACTGCAACGAAAGCAGAAGCTTGGAGTGGATTTTAACTTACACAATGGTACTAAATGTTTAGCTTGGTATCAGTTGCATGTCACAGATTCTTGTGGTTGCCGATAGGGACCCCCTGGAGCTAGTTCCCCTGCTCACACGATCGTTCGTGTGAGTACAATCTAAATGGCGGTAACACATTGACAAAGGTGTTTTGTATTGTCCGTTTCAGCGCGAGCAACTCAGTTCGAACTATGCAACGTAATTTGCATCTAGAGCACGGCGTTGCACCTCTTATAGCTCAAAGCATTCGACAATGGCGCCAGACGTTTCGCTAGTTGTTTGTGTAAAGCGAAATGTACTGGTCCCCGCTGTGTGCTTGTTCAAGACGCAGAAGGCATTCCACAAAGTTCTACTCGCAGTCCACAGAAGTCTGCTTGTCGCTGCAGCCGAGAGGAGGACATTTCTCATCTCCCTCTGTGGCTTTTGTATTTCAAACCTCACAGGATTGTAATGGTGATAAAGAACTGAGCGTGAAATTTTACTGATTCATTCTGTGCATTTTGACCTGCCACCTTGCTCTGTTAATTACCGTGTTCGTACCATTAAAACTTCACAAACTTTCCAATGTTTTACTTTGCTTATGTTTGCGGAAAAGGCCTCGTATTAGAATGTACAACTGCAGACAAAATAACGAAGTTAATGTTTTATACTTACCTTGGGGTTCAATTTTTCTGATTGACGAATTATTGGTTAATTCTCTGTCTAGGGGTGTAATTTCTTCTTCGTGAGAGAGGAAGTCGGGTTTTATCGCTGAATTATGTACAACGAGGGTTGGAAGTTAAACAGTGGCAACTACTTATTCACAACCGATACATAAGAATTACATGTATGCACCTGTAACTGTTCTTCAAAGTAGTCACCAGCGTAGTGTAGAACCCGTTGCCAGCGTTGTGGAGGGCATAGTGCACCGTTAGCAGAGAGCCCGTTCCGTTGATGGTGCGAGTGGAGCTGTCTACAACCTGTCGAAGCTCTGGAACAGTTCGGAAGCGAATGCCACGAAGTGATTCCTTCATCTTCGGAATCGAATCAGTCACAAGGACAGTCGTTTTTGGAGCATCACCTGCGACCAGCTTTGCGAAAGAAGCGGTGACACTTTCTGCTCAACCCACCCATCATTTTGCACGACAATGCGCGGGCGCACACAGCGCAAACTGTGGCTGCTCTGTTCTGCCGACGGGACTGGGAAGTACTGTACCTTCCACCAAACTCCCCGGACTTAAGTCCATGTGACCAGGGAGTGGGGGGATTGAGTCAGCGGATGATATACAGATATACAGGGTGCAGATGTGTTCAAGGAAAAGATGGTGAGGGAAGGGGATGAAGTTATGGAGGATGTGCGTAGAGGACAGAAGGCAGAAATGGAAGGCAAGGTGGAATGCATGGCGTTCTAGGATTTGGAGGGTTTATAGAATCTGGGAGGGGCATAAATCCAGGAGACGCTGGCATAACAAAGGATGGGTCATATCAAGGTTTTGTAGGGGTGAAGGATTGTGGATGGATGCAATCGCCATGTCTGGCCAGACAGGAGTCTCAGAAGGCTGAGTCTGTTGTGGGCTTCTCGTTGATCGTAAGGAGATGGGGAGTGCAGGTGAGGTGGCTGTCAAGGGTGAGGCCAAGTTGTTTTAGGGTAGGAGTGAGGTGGATAGGATGACAATAAATGGTTAGACAGTCATGGAGACGGAAGGAGTGGGTGGTGCAGCCTATGATGATTGCTTGGGTCTTGGTGGGTTGATACGAAGGAACCACTGGTTTCACCAAGTGGTGAACTGGTCTACCTGGATTTGGAGGGTACCTTGGGACCATTGAAGGGTAGGACAAAGAGCCAGGAAGGGGCTGTGATCATCAGATGGGAGGAGATGAACAGGCGGGGGAGGTTTGGGCATATCAGCAGTGTACCAGTGATGGAGGAGAAGGGAAAGGACGGAGCCTTGGGGCACGCCGGCAGAGGGATAGGAGGTACTTGAGTTGGAATTGTGGACAGTGGCATAGGAGGGATGATGGGAGAGGAAGGAAGCAACGAGATGGACGAAATTGATAGGGAGAGCATAGGTCTGGAGTTTGAAGAGGAGCCCGGGATGCCAGACACGGTCGTCGGCGTTCTGGAAGTCGAGGGAAAGAAAGATAGTGGAGCGACGGGAGTTAAGTTGGAGGGAAAGAAGATTGGTAAGGTTAAGGAGCTGGTCGTCGGCTGAGAAGGAGGGCCGGAAGCCACATGGGGTAAGGGGAAGGAGGTGGTGGTGGTTACGAAGACGTCCTCCGCTCTGCCTTATATAGCGCGCTGACAGTACTGCCGCGCATGCGACAGACACGGCGGCAGAAGGACCGCACCGCCCGGCGGCAGTGCCCTCGCTGTTGGATCTGCGAAGATCAGTTGTCTTCGGCGTTGCCGCTCGCCGCAGCCACCGGAGTATTCTGGCGTCTTCGTCTGGAGCAAATCTCGGAGGTGACGGGATTACACGCAATATCTAGCTGGTAGCCTCCGCATAATTTTCCGCCCTCCATCTAAGATTTCTGGCCTGCAGGTATCACTGAAGGATAATGTGTTATTGCAGTAGGCGGGAATTTATAAAATACCTTGCCAGTGTGGTGTGGCCTATGTAGGACAAACAGCATGTACAGTGGCAGAACGCTGCACAGAAAACAAACGTTGCACCCGTCTTTTGCAACACAGCAAGTCTGCAATTGCAGAACACTGTATCTTCAATGGAATTTCAATGGAGTATGACAAACCATTAATTTTGGCCACAGCAACATCTTCTTGTGACTCCGTTATAAAATAATCCGTTGAAGTATGTATCGTGGAAAATGTAATGAACTGTGACAGCGGCTAGTGGCTGGATATTGCGTGGAATCCCATCATCTCCGAGATTTGCTCCAGACGAAAACACCAGAATACTGTAATGGCTGCGGTGAGCGGCAATGCCGAAGACAGATGATCGTTGTAGTTCCACCAGCGAGGGCGTTGCCACTGGGCTGTGAGGTCCTTCTGTCACTATGAATCTGACGCATGCGCGTCAATAGTCACAGGGCGATATATAGGATGGAGTGGAGAACGTCTTTGTCAGACCCAGGCGACCACTGTAGGCAAAACCACCCCTTCCTTCCGTCTCCTCGACTTATATATCACCATTTATGGCCGTCCTATCACCCTCACCCCCACCCTCAAGTACCTTGGCGCCGCCCTTGACAGTCGCCTCTCCTGGACCCCTCATCTCAGGACAATCCAAGCCAAGGCATGCTCCCGACTGTCTCCTCAAGCTCCTTACTGGCTGCACATGGGGTCTGCACCCCTCCACCATCTTCCACACCTATAAATCCCTCATCCACCCTATCCTCTGCTACGCCAACCCCACCTGGATCTGCGCCCCTCCTACAAGTCCCTTCAAATCCTAGAATGCCATGCGCTCCACCTCGCCTATCGTATCTGCCTCCCCTCCCCAATGCAGATGCTGTATGACCTCATTCTGTTCCCGCGCTTCCTCCTTTTCCTCTAACGGATACGGATCCTCTACACCTCCCGTAAACTTGAGCCCCCTCACCCACTTGTCTCTCCCATCCTCTCTCACCCCTGTCTGCTGCCGCACCTGTATTCCCATGTCCCACCTGCCCCCCATCTCTCCACTCTCCACACCCTCGCCCAAGGTGGCTTCCGCCAACTCCCCCTCCCTGACGATGCCCTCATCCCCTCCATCTACCCCTCCTACCAACTTTGATCCTCCCACCCCCTGTGTCTTTTTCCCAGGGCACCCTCTCTCCCTTCTCTCCCTCCTCCCTTCCTCCTCTCCCCCGGGCTTTCCCTGCCCCACCCTACCTTATTTACCTCCCCCTCCCATCTCCTCTGCCACTGGCATCTCCCCTCTCCCTCGTCCCCCACCTTTTCCCCTTTGGCAGGTGCCCAGACTCGTACACGTACAGTGAACATTCGCGCGCCGGAGATCATCACCTAGTGTTTGTGTGTGCCGTCGTGTTCGTGTTCCAGTGTTTCATTGTTTGTGCTCCATCGTTCGTGTGTGTCATCTCTGTGCGTGTCGACGTTTCTGAACGTTTTTTATTTTCGACACTGCGCCTGTGAACGGCTCCATGTGTTTTAATTTTGTGTGTCTACATTTGTTTCTCCACCATGTCTGTTTTTCGATTGTCTCTTTCTGTATCGTTTATCATATCTGTGGCCGAAGAGCGGCGTAGTATGGCGCTGCCAGCCTACCTGTATGAGGTGTGAAACTAAAGCGTCTTCGTCAGTCTTCGATGGTTCACCTGAAGATGACTGGTAGGTGCCCAGTAGAAAAATCATGTAGTGAACTTTACGACGACTGGCTGCAATTCCGAAATCTCTTCTAACAACTTCCAGGGAAACATTTATAGGTGGATCTCTATTAATTCTCAGCACTGCAAAACTTAAGGACGAAATTAACTTTCGTATGATGTGTCTCTGCCAAGTAACATAGCTCGCTGAAACTTGGATCGCAGATAGAAAGAAGTGATACGGTAAGGTACAGAGAGTAACTGAAAGAAATACGCAATGAGACGAACAAAACTTACACTTTTCTTCAAAGACAATAATGACACTTAAGCCACTGCGATTCTTGATGGTATCCTGGATACTACGAAGGCGGGACATGGTTCTTAATAGGGTTTGTGATCACAACAGCCGGAAATGTATGCTTTGAAATGTGCTCCTATGCTTGCCACAAGGTTGGTAAATACACTCCTGGAAATTGAAATAAGAACACCGTGAATTCATTGTCCCAGGAAGGGGAAACTTTATTGACACATTCCTGGGGTCAGATACATCACATGATCACACTGACAGAACCACAGGCACATAGACACAGGCAACAGAGCATGCACAATGTCGGCAGTAGTACAGTGTATATCCACCTTTCGCAGCAATGCAGGCTGCTATTCTCCCATGGAGACGATCGTAGAGATGCTGGATGTAGTCCTGTGGAACGGCTTGCCATGCCATTTCCACCTGGCGCCTCAGTTGGACCAGCGTTCGTGCTGGACGTGCAGACCGCGTGAGACGACGCTTCATCCAGTCCCAAACATGCTCAATGGGGGACAGATCCGGAGATCTTGCTGGCCAGGGTAGTTGACTTACACCTTCTAGAGCACGTTGGGTGGCACGGGATACATGCGGACGTGCATTGTGCTGTTGGAACAGCAAGTTCCCTTGCCGGTCTAGGAATGGTAGAACGATGGGTTCGATGACGGTTTGGATGTACCGTGCACTATTCAGTGTCCCCTCGACGATCACCAGTGGTGTACGGCCAGTGTAGGAGATCGCTCCCCACACCATGATGCCGGGTGTTGGCCCTGTGTGCCTCGGTCGTATGCAGTCCTGATTGTGGCGCTCACCTGCACTGCGCCAAACACGCATACGACCATCATTGGCACCAAGGCAGAAGCGACTCTCATCGCTGAAGACGACACGTCTCCATTCGTCCCTCCATTCACGCCTGTCGCGACACCACTGGAGACGGGCTGCACGATGTTGGGGCGTGAGCGGAAGACGGCCTAACGGTGTGCGGGACCGTAGCCCAGCTTCATGGAGACGGTTGCGAATGGTCCTCGCCGATACCCCAGGAGCAACAGTGTCCCTAATTTGCTGGGAAGTGGCGGTGCGGTCCCCTACGGCACTGCGTAGGATCCTACGGTCTTGGCGTGCATCCGTGCGTCGCTGCGGTCCGGTCGCAGGTCGACGGGCACGTGCACCTTCCGCCGACCACTGGCGACAACATCGATGTACTGTGGAGACCTCACGCCCCACGTGTTGAGCAATTCGGCAGTACGTCCACCCGGCCTCCCGCATGCCCACTATACGCCCTCTCTCAAAGTCCGTCAACTGCACATACGGTTCACGTCCACGCTGTCGCGGCATGCTACCAGTGTTAAAGACTGCGATGGAGCTCCGTATGCCACGGCAAACTGGCTGACACTGACGGTGGCGGTGCACAAATGCTGCGCAGCTAGCGCCATTCGACGGCCAACACCGCGGTTCCTGGTGTGTCCGCTGTGCCGTGCGTGTGATCATTGCTTGTACAGCCCTCTCGCAGTGTCCGGAGCAAGTATGGTGGGTCTGACACACCGGTGTCAATGTGTTCTTTTTTCCATTTCCAGGAGTGTAGTTCTACCAGTCCTTCAGCACTGCTGTTGAAAATGCTGGGTGATCGTTGGTGGGTGTGGAGGTACTGCAGGACGTTCCCCCGACACATCACACACGTTAGCAGTGCTGCCCACCTCCGTGGGCACCGCTGTGGACAGTGCCGACGTTGACGGCCGGAGAGGCAGCTGCAACTGCGGGTGTGGACTCCAGCGACGCGCTGCGCCTGTGGACAAAGGTTCTGCGCCAGAATCACTGACACAGACGTATTAGCGGCGGGCTCAGCTGGTTTCGGTGGCACCACAGACCAGCAGAACCTGGGACGACGTAAGTCGAACATCAGATTGCTTTGTTAGTGACTCCACGCTCCCAACGCTCTTGCTTACCAAAGACTTTGTGAGAGATATCCTGCAACTGAAGCTTGGTCCGATCTGGCTGAATGGATTATTTCGGCGGCATCCGCAGGATATGTAACATGGTACGGTGCCTCAATTCTGCTGGCGACTTCCTATCGCGTGTCAAGGAGCGGTAGGAGGAAAGAAAAATTTCCAGTGCCTGGTCCCGTGTGTGGGAGGATCGGAGTATATCCGTGTTCACTTTAAACGTCTGAACGAACCGTTCAGCTTCGTCGCTAGACTACGGGTAAAAAGGTGCAGTGGTCACATGGTGTCTGCCATGGCCGACAAAAGAATTGTTGAAAACCAGTGACGTGAATTGTGGACCACTGTTCGAGACAATGATCTCAGAAAGGCCTCAAAGACAAAAAACAAAATATACGAAAGAACAGTTACTGTTGATGACCGTGCAGCTTTTCCCTGGAATACATGATGACTTACTGAAAACCTCAGCTGCCGACAGGTGTTGTTGATATCCCTCGATGTGGACAGCTGAAAATGTGTACCCCGACGGGACTCGAACCCGGGATCTCCTGCTTACATGGCAAACGCTCTATCCACCTGGGCCACCGAGGACACAGATGAATAGCGCGACTGCAGGGACTTATCCCTTGCACGCTTCCCGTGAGACTCACATTCCTAACTGTTACAATTCTACATATGTATTGTACCTTATAGACATTTGCCCAACCACTCATTACTCGCGCACGCTTTGGCGATTCCCGTAAGAGTTTGGGCAACCTGTGCGCATTCGCACAGACGAAGGTCAATGGCTGGGTAGCCTTTAACTGTATATAACAAGACGGTAACTTCATCTCGAAAGAACAGTTACTGTTGATGACCGTGCAGCTTTTCCCTGGAATACATGATGACCACCTGAAAACCTCAGCTGCCGACAGGTGTTGTTCATATCCCTCGATGTGGACAGCTGAAAATGTGTACCCCGACGGGACTCGAACCCGGGATCTCCTGCTTACATGGCAAACGCTCTATCCACCTGGGCCACCGAGGACACAGATGAATAGCGCGACTGCAGGGACTTATCCCTTGCACGCTTCCCGTGAGACTCACATTCCTAACTGTCCACAATTCTACATATGTATTGTACCTTATCGACATTTGCCCAACCACTCATTACTTGCGCACGCTTTGGCGATTCCCGTAAGAGTTCGGGCAACCTGTGCGCATTCGCACAGACGAAGGTCAATGGCTGGGTAGCCTTTAACTGTATATAACAAGACGGTAACTTCATCTCGAAAGAACAGTTACTGTTGATGACCATGCAGCTTTTCCCTGGAATACATGATGACTACCTGAAAACCTCAGCTGCCGACAGGTGTTGTTGATATCCCTCGATGTGGACAGCTGAAAATGTGTGCCCCGACCGGGACTCGAACCCGGGATCTCCTGCTTACATGGCAGACGCTCTATCCATCTGAGCCATGTAAGCAGGAGATCCCGGGTTCGAGTCCCGGTCGGGGCACACATTTTCAGCTGTCCACATCGAGGGATATCAACAACACCTGTCGGCAGCTGAGGTTTTCAGTTAGTCATCATGTAAAAAAACAAAAGACAAAGCCGATACGTAACTGCTAGAGTGGTGGATGACATGGAGACAACAAAAGGAAACTACTGTTAGCATGCACCACTAATAATCATCGCTTGTTCCAAATGGACCGGCGAAATCAATATGGATGTTGTTGCCAGGGTCCGGACGGACGTGGAGGCTCAAATAAGCGATGCGGCGAAGCTGACTGATCGTCCGCACAAACTTTGCAGCGAGCGGTCATTTGCTCAGTCTGAGCGTCTAAGCCGTGACAAGTACGACGACGACAGGCGATTTGCTTCGTGCAGACTGCGCTCCATTGACCATGGTGCAAAAAAGACGGAACTTCCCGCTGTAGGGATTGAGGAATCACAGCCCCCGCTTCGTCGTTCTCTGTATGCAATTGGAAAACATCTGATAGTGTGGAAAGTGCGTGACGATACGTAAAATAGCGTAGCGCCACTTGGTGGCGAATTCCTTTCAAACTACGTGGCCATCCATGGCGCACGTATTGGAAAACAACACTAAGAGAGAATAGCTTTGAAAGCATTCGCTATACTGAAAATCGATTTGAAAAACTGATTCCTCAGACGAATCAAACGCAGTGTCTTGCAGACTGGTAACCGAGAAGCATGTCATGTTATGCAGTGGGCCTGTAAAACAACTCATACTGATTATTACACAATGTCACACCCCAATGTTACAATTTTTGCGCTGTCCGAGGTGGGGCAATCTTGGTAGGATTGAACAAATCCGTCAAAGCCGGATGATCTGTCAGCAAGTAGGACTTCCGACACTACAAATATCGGCGGATTTTTAAATGTGAACATTTTAGGTTAGGCTTTACTATGAATGTTATTGACATTAAATGAAAGAACAAGTTTATTGTTACCAGTCACTGTTTATTTGTCTCCACGATGCGTTTCAAACGTTTAAACGTCCATAATCAGTTGGATTTACATTTGTTACTATGACATGTGTGTGCATGTGCGTGTGTGCGTGTGTGTGCGCGTGTGTGTGTGTGTGTCTGTTGTGTTATGATTTTCTCGAGGAACTTAAGGCGCTGTCTAGTGGAGAAACAAAACACTATTTTGGGACATGGTTTTGCAAATCTTTTGGCAAAAAACTTGAATTATATCTAACGGCGAAAATAAAATAAATTAGAGTACCTGCAGTGGTCACAGGTTCCTTTCACTGTGGTAACATATCACGTGTATACTGCCACATTTTGGAAACAAATGTGGCGTCTGGAAACTTTTAGATGCAAGGATGATATAACAGAAGAGAAACATTATCACAAAGTAATAATAGTGTAAATCGTAACAGCATTATTACAGAATAAGTTTTAAAGGATTGGGAGGTGTTTGTTTTGAGGTGTTGAATACATGCGTTGGAATAAATATTTCAGGTGGCATTTAAATCCGATTTTGTAAAGTAGTACGATAACCTGTGCATTTATTGCGTGACCCATATAGTTCAGTTATTTCTGGAAGAAGGAGCACTTTTACTTACTGCACTTTAAGCCAGCTTCAGAAAGAAGTTGAAACAAACGGACTAAATCTGCTAAATGTTCCGCAGGCGTACGACCCGCGACGACGGTATCGTCTGAGCAGTTTGTACAAGAAGGGACTTCTAGAAATAATAATTGGAATTATACTAGATTTAGCACTCACGGAAATTTCTTTACCGATTTGTCTTTTTTTTGTGCAGGTTAGAGAGCGAGCGCTACGCAATTATTTGTATATCTGCGTCATAGTGTTTATTTGAAGCAGTTAATGCTGGACTCGCGTCTTTGTGTAGACGCACATTACAAAAATATTTCTTTTCCTAACATTTGCGCTGTGATGCGTACACATTTTACCAACTACAGCTCGATGGCTGTTTTCCCTTTTATGACAAGTATTTTATATGCAGAGCATCCGAAACGCAATGATATTACAGACTTTCGCTGTAAGTCCTCCAGGAACGGTTGAAAAAGTGCAGGAGGTGAAGCACTTCCAAGCGGTAGTTTTTGAAACTGGAAAACCCTAAGTGAGTGTTTATCGTGAAGTATTGCACAGACTGATCGACCAGCGATAAGTGTACAAACGCCTCTCGCATATCTATGTGACGTACCTACCCTGCCCCAGTCCGCCTATAATTCCTCTGGATGCTGAGCAGTAAAAGGATCCACTATAGTTTGTCCGTATACTATTGCCACAAAGTCAGCAGACAAACCTAAACCAACTGAAGGCTTCTTCAGAATGACTAAGGCTGATGCCCATTCGCTTGCAGACACGGGTGTGTCTTGCCATCTTTGCAATACTGAGGCGGCTTGCTCACGTGTTACTTGGGGGGCAGGTTGCGTGCGAAAAAATTACGGCTGTACGCTATCCTTCACAGTCATGTGTGCTTCAAGGTGTAAGTGCTTAAATGTGTTTAGTCCCTTCCACTTACTACGCAAGTGAGAAACGCTAGTGTGAGGCACAGGAAAACTGATTTGTAACTGATTGTTGTGGTTGCACAAACTGAACAAATTAAATAACTCTAACCCAACTATGTTTGCACCGTTTTTAGAACTGAATACACGAAATGAAACACACTTCGTCGCTCGCTGAAAAGTTTCTGGTAGACTGCACACGCCAAGGACTACAATTTCTTGCCCGTTGTTGTTGTGGTCTTCAGTCCAGTGACTGGTTTGATGCAGCTCTCCATGCTACTCTATCCTGTGCAAATTTCTTCATCTCCCAAACCTATTGCAACCTACATCCTTCTGAATCTGTTTAGTGTATTCAACTCTTGGTCTCCTTCTACGACTTTTACCCTCCACACTGCCCTCCAATACTAAATTGGTGATCCCTTGATGTCTCAGGATATGTCCTACCAACCGACCCCTTCTTCTGGTCAAATTGTGCCACAAATTTCTCTTCTCCCCAATTCTATTCAATACCTCCTCATTAGTTATGTCATCTACCCATCTAATCTTCAGCATTCTTCTGTAGCACCACATTTCGAAAGCTTCTATTCTCTTCTTGTCCAAACTATTTATCGTCCACGTTTCACTTCCATACATGGCTACACTCCATACAAATACTTTCAGAAAAGACTTCGTGACACTTAAATCTATACTCGATGTTAACAAATTTCTCTTCTTCAGAAACGCTTTCCTTGCCATTGCCAGTCTACATTTTATATCATCTCTACTTCGACCATCATCAGTTATTTTACTCCCTAAATAGCAAATCTCCTTTACTACTTTAAGTGTCTCATTTCCTAATCTAATCCCCTCAGCATCACCCGATTTAATTTGACTACATTCCATTATCCTCGTTTTGCTTTTGTTGATGTTCATCTTATATGCTCCTTTCAAGACACGGTCAATTCCGTTCAACTGCTCTTCCAGGTCCTTTGCTGTCTCTGACAGAATTACAATGTCATCGGCGAACCTCAAAGTTTTTGTTTCTTCGCCATGGATTTTAATACCTACTTCGAATTTATCTTTTGTTTCCTTTACTGCTTGCTCAATATACAGATTGAATAACATCGGGGAAAGGCAGACGAAATAGAAGGGGCTGCTCTGGCGGTGGGCTATCGATCCTGGCAAAGTGTCTTTGTTTACCAGGAAAACAGAAGCACAAGTGTCCAACTGCAACTTAATTGTGTTACCTTTAACTTCTAAATTATCAATAAGTTTGTTCGCCACATGGTGCACTGCAGCGGAAGCTTTCCACGATGCGCTAGTACTTGGTTTGGCTCGCACCTGAGTGTGTGGTGTCGCCTGCACCGTAAACACTTGACAGCGAGGCTGTGGCCTCCATGCTGTAACACGACGGCGGCTGGAGCGTAACCACACAATCTGAATGTGACCTTCGCGTCCATATTGAAAGCAATTAACCCTTTGGCTGCTGCAAGACGGGCTCTTTGCATTCCGTGCTTTTGTTGTGGCTGTACTGCTCGCGAAATTGTGGTGCCTGGGCTGAGACACGGCGTTCCTGCCGATGTGACATACTTATCCGATTTTCCGAAAAATTCTAGGTGAAAAAATACTTACTGCGCCACATCAAATCAAGGAAAATATAGCACAAAGTTTTAAAGAGTTCGCAGAGGTATGAACGGATTGCATAAACTTCGTGTATTGAGCCGTGGCGGCCCGCATCGATCAATCGATCTCTGGATGGCCGTAGCGGGGCACCATCTTTGGTGGTTCTCCGCGCCAGCAACTTGGCGCGGCATGAAGGAGGGCAGTTAGAATTTGGGGGTCGAATTGGAAGGAGTACTCGCGGGTCCGGTTTACGTCCGCTGTCTGGTGCCGACGGTAAACGGCTTTTGCAGAGCACTGACTTCATCCCGCGAACACGGTGCTCTGGGTTGGCTGTGGCGGCGGTGTGACTCTGGAAGTTTGGAGATTCTGACTGCCACTTCAATACCGATTTCATCAAATATTTTGGTGCGACTCTTTCTGTGGCTCCTGAAACTTGTTTTGTTAAAGTCGTAATACTGTGACTAGTTTCTCTTTCCCGGACGGTCTACTGTATTTGCTGTTTATGGCTGTTCGCTCCGAAAGAACTGAACTTTATATTGATGGAAGCAACTGTGTTTCACTACTGACGTTGTGAAATGTGTGGAAGTTGCGTGTACTGTGTTACAGAGCTAGTGGAGTTATGTTAATCAGAACTGTCTGTTGAAATGGGCCATATTTCGAGCGGCTTACCGTGGACCATGTTGAGGAATTGACTGTGTTGTTTCTTCCCTCTAAATACAGTGAAGTCTAACCTAAACAGAGTGCACTTCCACTGTAATATTTTTAGTTAAGGATTTGTAAAACATTATGTTGGGTTTGTTAGTTGACCTGAGATTTTCTGTGGTAAATTCTAGTAAAATAAGAATGTACTTTACCATTGTAGTTGTTCCAGGCAGCCTGGTAAACTAATTTTGACATGAGAGACTGTGCTGCTTAACTGTTTGAAACAGCGGACTTAACTGTTTGAAACAGCGGAGTTCGCGTTAGTGAGAGTCGCCTGATTCGTTACTTATGGCTGGTGTCTCATTGCAACACATATGAGAAGTCAACGAGTTTGAATTTTCTTCCGTTTCAAAATAGTGTGTAAAGACTGTTCCTGCTGAATAATTGATACAAGTAACTGTTTGGCAATTAATTTTGGGCAAGTAAGCTTTATTGGTTGTCTCATTCCTGCTACCCAGTTGTTAAGTGCTTTGTTGCTTATCACGATATTTGCTGATTGGTCAGATGTATATATGTTTGGCTCTTAAATGGTAAGATAATGAAATATGTGCCGCCCTTTGTAAGGCAGTGCACTGTTATTATTCACATTGTACGGGCCCCGCCCCGTCCACCAGCACACCTGTGGGTGGCGAGTTCACACCGCCCACCCTGCTCGTCGCCTTATCCCGCATGTCGCGGGGCTGAATTGTATCTGTGTAACTTCTCCTGGTTCTGAACTTGTATCACCAACAGAAGTGATGTACTGCTTGTGTGGCTGCTGTTAATGGTCACCAAATCTGCTGCAATCATTTAAGATTTTATACGAGGGCTGTTCGGAAAGTACGGTCCAGTGGGGTACGAAATGGAAACCACAGTGAAAATCTGATGAATCTTTTTACAGTGTAGACCAGAAGGGGTTATTTGTAGGAAATATGGTGCGAAATTGTGATTTAGTGTGTATCAGTGCGCGATGCGCCAGCCTCACGGCAGACGGCGGACAAAGGCCGGCCAGCGCGTTATGCAGGTGACACAGTTTTGCAACGAGTATCTGTATATGTGTACATGCGCGGCAGCCATCAGACCGCAGCATTACGCAGCATTACGCAGGCGCGCGCCGCGTGTGGCGCGGTTGCGTTAGCCAACTCATCGAGAACCTTTTAATAAACATGGCGCCGCGTAACTGGCGGATTCAGCAGCGGTGTGCACTATTTAAGGGCATCAGAGGTGGGCGTCGGCATTCGGTTCGACCGATTGGGCGTTCGGTCGCTCTCGCATCGTCGTCATCAGTGACGCTGTCCCCGAGGACCGGCCGGCTGATGGCGTTGCCTACTGCTGCACCGGCGATTCCCGGCGTCGTCACGAGCCGTCGCATCTGCAGGGGGTGAGCTGCGCCGGGCCTCATGCTGCTAACCGCCTACACAGCCGCTGACTGAGCACGGCGTCGCGTTCCCCGGGCTGCATGCATCAGCTCGACACGAGCGGTGGGGCTGAGCTATCGGAAAATGTATTGGAAGAACCAACAATAAAGAGGAAGATTGCTAAAAACAGCCACCTTCTTCTAGCCAGCCACACTCTTCAAACCCAACCATGTCACCCACTCCGGTCATCCTATTACAACAGATGTGTGGGGCAGTGTCTCTACATCCACATCTACATCTACATTTATACTCCGCAAGCCACCCAACGGTGTGTGGCGGAGGGCACTTTACGTGCCACTGTCATTACCTCCCTTTCCTGTTCCAGTCGCGTATGGTTCGCGGGGAGAACGACTGAGCCGGCCGAAGTGGCCGCGCGGTTCTGGCGCTGCAGTCTGGAACCGCGAGACCGCTACGGTCGCAGGTTCGAATCCTGCCTCGGGCATGGATGTGTGTGATGTCCTTAGGTTAGTTAGGTTTAACTAGTTCTAAGTTCTAGGGGACTAATGACCTCAGCAGTTGAGTCCCATAGTGCTCAGAGCCATTTGAACCATTTGAGAACGACTGTCTGAAAGCCTCCGTGCGCGCTCTAATCTCTCTAATTTTACATTCGTGATCTCCTCGGGAGGTATAAGTAGGGGGAAGCAATGTATCCGATACCTCATCCAGAAACGCACCCTCTCGAAACCTGGCGAGCAAGCTACACCGCGATGCAGAGCGCCTCTCTTGCAGAGTCTGCCACTTGAGTTTGCTAAACATCTCCGTAACGCTATCACGCTTACCAAATAACCCTGTGACGAAACGCGCCGCTCTTCTTTGGATCTTCTCTATCCCCTCCGTCAACCCGATCTGGTACGGATCCCACACTGATGAGCAATACTCAAGTATAGGTCGAACGAGTGTTTTGTAAGCCACCTCCTTTGTTGATGGACTACATTTTCTAAGGACTCTCCCAATGAATCTCAACCTGGTACCCGCCTTACCAACAATTAATTTTATATGATCATTCCACTTCAAATCGTTCCTTCCGCATACTCCCAGATATTTTACAGTCTAAGAGACTTGCGGTACACGGCTGTTAGAAGGGGGGCAAGTTCTTTCGTGTACTCTGTGTAGAATCGAATTGGTATCCCGTCAGGTCCAGTGGACTTTCCTCTGTTGAGTGATTCCAGTTGCTTTTCTATTCCCCGGACACTTATTTCGATGTCAGCCATATTTTCGTTTGTGCGAGGATTTAGAGAAGGAACTGCAGTGCGGTCTTCCTCTGTGAAACAGCTTTGGAAAAAGGTGTTTAGTATTTCAGCTTTACGCGTGTCATCCTCTGTTTCAATGCCATCATCATCCCGGAGTGTCTGGATATGCTGTTTCGAGTCACTTACTGATTTAACGTAAGACCAGAACTTCCTAGGATTTTCTGTCAAGTTGGTACATAGAATTTTACTTTCGAATTCAATGAACGCTTCACGCATAGCCCTCCTTACGCTAACTTTGACATCGTTTAGCTTCTGTTTGTCTGAGAGGTTTTGGCTGCTTTTACACTTGGAGTGAAGCTCTCTTTGCTTTCGCAGTAGTTTCCTAACTTTGTTGTTGTACCACGGTGGGTTTTACCCGTCCCTCACAGTTTTACTCGGCACGTACCTGTCTAAAACGCATTTTACGATTGCCTTGAACTTTTTCCATAAACACTCAACATTGTCAGTGTCGGAACAGAAATTTTCGTTTTGATCTGTTAGGTAGTCTGAAATCTGCCTTCTATTACTCTTGCTAAACAGATAAACATTCCTCCCTTTTTTTATATTCCTATTAACTTCCACATTCAGGGATGCTGCAACGGCCTTATGATCACTGATTCCCTGTTCTGCACATACAGAGTCGAAAAGTTGTGGTCTGTTTGTTATCAGTAGGTTGAAGATGTTATCTCCACGAGTCGGTTCTCTGTTTAATTGCTCGAGGTAATTTTAGGATAGTGCACTAGTACGCCCTTTGATCGTGTCAAGTTGCTCTTTCCAGTTGTGAGCAAACAGTGAGCACGTAAAGAGACTTAGAACAATAGTGTCTCCCACAAAATATGAGTGAGGGCTGGTGTGAGATTCTGCCTGATGTTATGCTGCTCACATAACATAAATGTCATATGTTTCCTGCTGCATGACAATTCTCGGACGCACTCTGCAGGGTGATGAATATGCTCCTGCAGCGTTTTCGATGGGAAATGTTTGATCACGCACAACAGAGCTCATAACTGACTCTCCCTGAGTTACATCTCTGCTCACATGAACCGCTAGCTATGAAGAAACCATTCTGGCACAGACAACGAGCTGTAGACCAGCATAGGGAAGCGGCAGAAAGCACAGGCGGCTTGCTTCTATGACGAGGGTATGGGAACGTTGGTAAAACACAACGACAAATGTCTATTAATCGGAGCGGCCACTATGTAGAGAAGTAGCTGGAAGGTGTAGCTAACTCTTGCAAATAAAACAGTTTTGATTTTCACAGTGATTTCCATTTTGCGACCGATCGGACCTTACTTTCCAAATAGGCCTCATACTTAAAAGACAAATGAAAATTTTTGTAAATTCAAGTTTTGATTATTAATATGCAGCTTGGGTGACTTCAGATACCTGTTAATGTTTGACATATTGCTTAGTTTCTTAATTGTGTAAAAGATCTTTTGCTAACGTCAGTTGGTAATCTCACGTCCTCGTAAATATTCGACACGTTGTTTAATCTATTGCTTGTTTTTAAAAGCTATTGTACTGACGTCACAAGGTTGTTGACTTTTATTTAAATAAAAGATTATACGTGGTTTCATCTGTGAACGCTGTTTTCTTGCGCTCTGGCCCAGCCCGAACGGTCAATGGCGTATTAAACTGCTTTGGGTTAACTAGACCATGATCACGTATAGCTAATTTTAGCTCATACATTGCATTAGATAAGAACGATGTTTCATGTCGTTCTCGAGTTACAGGGTTTCACATCCGAGGGGCAGACGGGCACAACGCTCCCAGTTGCGTCCTCGCGGCTGCTATCATATACATATCTTCCAATAAAAAAGAACTGTTACGTAAATAAGAGAATTTGATTTTTACACATCTTACAGTCTGACGTCTTCACTTGATAAGGGTCTGAATTTCTTTGTGTTCTATGCCTTAGCTACTGTGCTGCATCAAACATTGCGCGAAATTTTAAGGACTTTGCAGAGGTAAAAACACACTGCGTAAGCTTTGCGTGTCGTTGATTTTAGCTGATATATTGAAGCGAATGAAATGTAGATAAGACATCGGACTTTTATTTTAAATTGAGAGCAGAAGGATGTCTCATGCCGTTCTCGAATTGTTACGTTCTATACCCGAAGGTCGGTTGCGCACGATGCGCCCGTTCACGTTCTCTCATAAACGATTCAATATATCAAACGAGGTTTCCTCCAAATGAAAGCTATAGCACTGTATGAAAACGCAAAAGGAGCGTGTATACGCGTCCACAACATCCATGGAACGACATAGCATGACGTGTACACACGTCCACAGCACCGGAAGGGTTAACATTACGACATAGACAGTCTTCCCGATCATACATTGAAAAACACTCAGGACACGATTTCCTCTCACAGCTTTGTAGCTCACGCCGTGTGCTATGAAACTGGAAGTTTTTACTTCTAACGTTCTTACTGTCTCTACTGTTGTCTGAGCAGCATTCTTAATTACTTGAACACTGTTCTCTACATGAGACTCTGGTGCACTATGAACAACTGAAAAGCAAGGAGCGTTAAAATCAGCCCCTGTGGGGTCCACAGTTGTTTGGCACTCCACTATAGAGAGGACTGATTTTATATGTCCATCCTTTTTACAGGGGGTCTTGGGGCGACGGCCGTTGCTGGTCAGGAAGCTATCTGGCGTGAACGTTGCTGCCACTGGCTTCTACTTAGGTGTTTGGTGGCAGAACTGTGTATGTTAGACCTATAATTGTATCTAGATATCTTTGAACGCCTCCTTCTCTCTAACAGCCAATTAATTTAGTCATGTGTGACACATTTAGTGGTTATGTACCTGTCTTCAATTTTATGTGGATGTACATTACCCCGACTTAAGTTCCGACGGATACGACTCCTGGCATTTCCAGTGTTTTTGTTGGAGTAGTGTTTGTATTACCAGTGCTGTCATGCTTTCACAGTTTTACATTTAACAGACATATTAGAATTACCTATGATTTAATTATTGGCATGTTGCGTGGCCTCTTCATTGGTCAATTAATAATATGGTTTGTCATTTACACGATTTGTATGACTGGTATTTTCGTTTGAAATTTTAATTGCATGGATTGGCTTTCGGTTTTAATGTTATCGAAAGACCTAGGTCTGTGCTGGTTCAAAATGGTTCAAATGGCTCTGAGCACTATGGGACTCAACTGCTGAGGTCATTAGTCCCCTAGAACTTAGAACTAGTTAAACCTAACTAACCTAAGGACATCACAAACATCCATGCCCGAGGCAGGATTCGAACCTGCGACCGTAGCGGTCTTGCGGTTCCAGACTGCAGCGCCTTTAACCGCACGGCCACTTCGGCCGGCTCTGTGCTCGTTACAGTATATTTATGCAAAACTATACGTTACTTTAGATCTCATTTATTTCTTTGTGATCACTTATTTTTAACACATATGAGTACGTTTTGAGCGGTTTGCTAGTCACAAAACTTTTCTGATATTTCATGTATACATATTGTTGGGTCATCCTTTATGATGCACTGACCTCGGGGGTACTTAGTGTCCGGGTGTGTGATTGTTTCTTGGCTGTAAGTGATATATGGATGCATTTGCACATGGATGTTTTTCCTCGAGACCAGGTTGTTGTGGGTGTTTGTCATATGTTATACATATGATCTGAGGTGGGTCTTATATTTGGTCCTGTGACACCTGTTGGACATTCATTTTGTGTATATGAGATAAGTATGGCCTTCAACTGTGTACAACTCAGCATTTCATACTTTGACACGACACATAGGTCATGTCCCTTATCTTTACTTGTTTATGAGGTATTCTCCCCTTCATACATATATCACCTTCTACAGTTGTCTTTCATAGGTTATTTCAGGGTTGTGCAGATAATGTAATCCGACTGGCCAATAAAAATCATGGAATAGTTATTTAAGAAAGCTATTAACAAATAATATAATTGTACAATGTGGAAATTCGTTATGGTATACTTTAGGTATGTGACAATGGACGTATCTGTTCGTTGATAATGCTATCGTTATTGTTTTAAGCATACAGGCCTGAAGATGGTGAATTGAAGCGCCAAAACTGATAGCTACAAAATAAATAAAATCATAATAACTGATTTTAATTCAGGGTTTGGTTATTTGAGATTTGCAGCGCGAATGCACACATATTCTGCGTAATATTATCATACAACGTGACTTCACCATAGTTGATTCCAAATGAACATTTAAACCTCCAATACCGGGTGAGACCTCTGACTTCTGTTATCCGCTGTTTGACTGTCTGAGCAGACTGCAAGCTCCAGAAGGAAAAATTTAAACCGTGCAGTTGCTACATGGATTTGACTATCAAAATAGTCAATTTCACAAGATCTTTGTATGTGATTTTCTCAGGAACAGCTTCGACGCGCGATTTCACACAAAAAATAAGCACTGAGCTCCATATCAGTTATTTTGCAGACGGAGAAGTGCGCCTCTAATTTTGCCCTTTAGTCCAGCCATTCTTTGTCTTGGCTATGGTGTAGGCGAAATTTTGGAGCAGCTACCGGTGACGGTGCTGCTTACTTGGTGAGTATGACGTCAACTGTCTGACAGTGGGTATCAGGTGTTCAATCCGCTGCGCCTGGAAACTGTGCAGTTCCGTCTAGAGAGGTGTCCTGTGGCGGCTCAGACATGGTCAAAATGAGCAGGACGCGCAAGTACAATAGAAGATAACAGGAGCAGCAAGAAAACTTGTGCAACTAGTCCACAGTCAGGCAAAGATGAAGCCACGGTCGTCGTCGCCTTTCGCTGTCACCAGACGAAATCACTTTCGTCCGGCCGTAAATGTGGGTCCTTTGATTGCTCTGGAAGAAGCCTCATCAAACTATTAGTTAACTAAGAATTACATAAATTTGATGCAGTTCTTTGCCACAGGATTTCTGTTGTATCGATTGAGGTACGATGTTCGACATTTACAACAGTAGAAGTTCATCTTAAACGGGTAACTGTCACTGCCCTAAATGATGATGTCGACTAAATTGGTTGAACTCTTGCAAGATCGACGTTACATTGACCTCCGCGTGAGCGTGCTGCTGTGGAGAGAGGGGAAACGTGATCTTCGGGACCGCCTTCCACACGTCGTTGCGATTTTGGTGAGAGGCTTCCGTAATGTCTCTGACATCGATGTGTTGCCAACTCTGGTATCCTATCTGTGAATCATACCACATGTTGTACGGAACGCTATTATCGTATGTGGGTGTGTGTGCACGTACGGGGGCAGGAGGGGCTGTAAAATCGCCACCCCTCCTCGAGGTGGACCTGTACTTCCGTGCCTTACGCAGATCATACGGTGTGGCTAAGATGCGTCACAACCCAGATCAGGAGAACAAGGGGGTGAGCCACATTATTAGGCACGATTCTCTAACTCAGCATCCATACTTTCATCAAATACTACTATAAGATTATCGTATTTCAAGACCACTGTGAGACAGGTACTGGTGGGAATTTATTTGAAATACGCCAAACTGATCGGGCATGTTTTTAAACAAAACAAGGCACTTTGTTCAATACCAATAATTACATACGTTTTGCTTCAACTTTCTAACTGAGCAAGCATTGTACGCTAATTTTTTATGGAAATTTATGTTTGAAAACTTATGCCTTGCAAGAATTTAAAACTATATTGCATAATTTCATCCGTCCATCATTATGCCTTTTAAATTCCTATTGTGCAACTTAAGATGTAATTGTGTGAATCACAACTTCACTTCCATTACTACCGTTGAGTCACAACCATCTTAAGTGGAGGCTACCTTTGCACCGAAGCGATCATAGATGTTTACTACACTGAAGCGCCAAAGAAACTGGTATAGGCAGGCGTATTCAAATACAGAGATATGTAGACAGGCAGAATACTGCACTGCGTTAGGCAACGTCTACATAAGACAACAAGTGTCTGGTGGAGTTGCCAGATCAGTTGCTGCTGTTACGATGGCAGGTTATCAAGATTTAAGTGAGTTTGAACGTGGTGTTACTCTCGGCGCACGAGTGATGGGACGCAGCATCTCCGAGGTAGCGATGAAGTGGGGATTTTCCACTACGACCATTTCACGAGTGTACCGTGAATATCAGGAATCCGCTAAAACATCAAATCTCCGACATCGCTGCGGCGGGAAAAGATCCTGCAAGAACGGGACCGAGGACGGTTGAAGAGAATCGTTCAACGTGACAGAAATGCAACCCTTACGCAAATTGCTGCAGATTTCAATGCTGGGTCTTCAACAAGTGTCAGCGTGCGAATATTGTGAAGTTGTGTGTGTTGTTTTTTTTTTGTATGGTGAGATCTGGAAAGTGTAGTGTGTTGTTAGTTTCTGTTTCTAATTCGAAGTTAATTTTTGGGTGTAAGTTGTTTATTTCACAATATTCAGGAAACCGACAACCACAAGCACCACCATTCACAACCTATCAAACTACCCATTGACACATAAGCATGCAAACTTCAGATTCATGCTCCACAGATTAAACAGAACACCCATGAACAAACAGAACTACACAAAAGAACTAAACACAATAAAACAAATAGCAGTAGAAAATGGTTATACTACCCATATGGTAGACAAGTTAAATAAAAAATATGCAAACAGTACCAAAATGCACACACCACACACATACAGATCCTCACCCAGCACAGAACAACACGAAACACAAACAATGACCACACACAAGACAACAGAGCAACAACACACACAGAAAACGAAATGGCACATACTCACCTAAAATAACAAGATTGTTCACAGAATAGGCAACATATTAAAGAAACAGGGACTCCAAA
Source organism: Schistocerca nitens (assembly GCF_023898315.1). Classification (NCBI taxonomy): domain Eukaryota; kingdom Metazoa; phylum Arthropoda; class Insecta; order Orthoptera; family Acrididae; genus Schistocerca; species Schistocerca nitens. The sequence goes on along the minus strand of NC_064620.1, from coordinate 598,273,412 downwards.
TAGGATACAGGACGGAGAACACAACACAGAAAAAGATCAGAATACAAGAAAAACCCATGGATAAATTTAACGGATCAGGAATATACGAACTCACATGCAACACTTGCCAGTCCGTGTACATAGGACAAACATGCAGAAACTTCAAAACAAGATATTCAGAACATCTCAGAGCTTTAAAAAGCAACATTTCCCATAGCACATTTGCTGACCACCTTGTAGCCAACAATCACCACCCAACCACAATAGAAACAGACTTAGGAACACTAAAACCCAGCCACAGCCTATACAGCAAACTGACCATTGAGGAAAACATCCATATACAGAAGGCAATAGCAGAAAAACAGGCCTTAATCGAATACACTACACTCTGCAAGGGCACACTATTTAACACATTAAAGGAACTTTACAAATAAAAACAGCACAAACAGATAAAGTCTACACACACACACGTACACACACACACACAAAATAGATACAATAAATAGTTACAATAAAATCTGCAAAGACGCACAAAGATAAAATACAAACAGAATTCAAATTTGGCGCCGAACTCTCTGGTGAACAAATGAACACTGACTGGACTGGGACACATGACAAACCACAATCACACTGTGTTCTGGCGAAGTGAAAAATGTTTTACTACGTTATTTGTGGAAAATACTTGTCATAATTACGCGTGCATCACAACACCTCAGCATGATTATGAGAATGGAAGTGCTTGCCACACGAAACGTAAGTAAAAACGAATATCGGCGCGTAAACGTCGGGAAAAACTGAATTACATTCTGAAAGATAGGTTAACTCCCAGCAAAAAACTTTCTAATCAACATCGGTTGGTTGCAGATGATAAGCTACCTGTAGTAATTAACATACAAGTGATCCAGAAAATTCATGCACACCAAACGTAAAAGGTATTTACAAAAAGAAACGACCGTTTGTTTGAACTAAAAATGCACATAACTTTATAATCATTTAACAAAAATGTTTACATTGCAGACTAAATAAAAACGAAAACCCACTGATGATGGTGCCGAAACATGTTTGGATACTGAGAAAAACGGTGTTTTGCATAACTGGCAGACCTCACATCCAACAATTTTAAAATTTACAGTTCAGGTCAGTTTTGAACACACGAGCTCCCATGGAACGGTCTAGTATCATAATCACTACACCACGGTGACTGTGCTACTTATTTTCTGCTGCGACACTGCTTCCTCCTTAAGAGAACAGCGTCTCGGTGTTACGTTCTCCTAGTCTGGGAACGAGTCATCGGTCCTGCATACTCCGACTCCAGATGACTGATGTTCGCCCTGGCGGTGATGTTCTTAGAACTTCCTTTGCCGCTTCGCTCTTCGTCGCCTTTCCGCTTATTGCCTGTCGCTGGAGCTTCGAATTTACCCTGTGTTTCAGGACCCTTTAGGGCTTCATTCGAAGGACATGAACCGTATCTCTGGTTCAAATGGCTCTGAGCTCTATGGGACTTAACATCTGAGGTCATCAGTCCCCTAGAACTTAGAACTACTTAAACCTAACTAACCTAAGGACATCACAAACATCCATGCCCGAGCAGGATTCGAACCTTCGACCGTAGCAGTCACGCGGTTCCGGACTGATGCGCATGTATCTCTGGTCTTTCGTTGTCTTGTGTCGGGGTCGAAATCTTCAACCTTTATACGTAACATCAGACAACTGTTTTACAACCTTATAAGGTCCAAAGTATGGCCTGAGGAGCTTCTCAGAGAGACGAACATTCCGAACAGGAGTGAAGATCCAGATGAGGTCACCAGGCTGGTAGAGAACAGGGCGGTGGCTCGCGTCAATCATTCGGCGATCGTTTTCTTGAGCCTGCAGCTTGCGGAGTCGAGCTAATTGCCGAGCTTCCTCAGCTCTGGTTAACACCTGGCCGATGAAGTCGTCGTCCACGTCATCAGGATGTGACGGAAACACAGTGTCCACCGTGTCACGCCCATGAACCAGGAAAAATGGCGTAAATCTTATGGTGTCTTGTTTGGCAGTGTTGTAGGGAAACGTCATGAAAGGCATCACCTCATCCCAGTTGCTCTGTTCTACATTGACGAACATTGATAGCATGTCGGCCAAGGTCTGATTAAAGCGTTCAGTAAGCCCGTTAGTTTGCGGATGGTAGGCAGTCGTCATCTGATGAGTAATGTTGCACCGATGGTTTATCTCTGTCACAAGATTCGACTGAAAAACTTTCCCTCGAACCGTAATTAACGATCTTGGGGCACCTTGTTTTAATGCAATGTCTTCCACGATGAATTTGGCTACCTCGAATGCTTCGGCTGTTTTCAAGGCTTTTGCAATGGCATAGCGTGTCAGATAATCAGTGCAAACAATAATCCATCTATTGCCACTAGCAGACGTTGGAAATCGTCCGAGGAGGTCAATCCCAACACGCTGGGAAGGCGTTTCGGCTGGTTGAATTGGTATGAGTCGGCCAGGTGGTTTCTGAGAAACTGCCTTTCTCCTCTGGCACTCTCGACAGTGCGACACATAGTGACGGACACTTCTAAATAAACCTGGCCAGAAAAATCTCTTGCGAATCCTATCGTATGTCTTAATAAATCCTAAATGTCCGGCCTCAGGTGTGTCATGGAATTTCGGTAGAACATCTAAGCGCATGTGTTTAGGAATCACTGCAAGCCACCTCTTTCCAAACGGATCAAATGATTCAAATGGCTCTGAGCACTGTGGGACTTAACATCTATGGTCATCAGTCCCCAAGAACTTAGAACTACTTAAACCTAACTAACCTAAGGACAGCACACAACACCCAGTCATCATGAGGCAGAGAAAATCCCTGACCCCGTCGGGAATCGAACCCGGGAACCCGGGCGTGGGAAGCGAGAACGCTACCGCACGACCACAAGATGCGGACCCAAACGGATCAAAGTTTTTCTTGAAAAGCAGTCTATTAAGTACCTTAAATTGTCCTTTCACATCCTCTGTCCAATTTAAGGCAAGCATAATTTGAGATGCCTTGTCGTCCTTCTTCTGCTCAGCAGAGAGATCCTGGTGTGCTGCGAGACAGTCACTATCTTCATCAAAGTCTTGATGGTCTTCAACAGGGTTTCTTGAGAGACTGACGGCGTCTTGGTGTTTTCTTTCACTTTTGTACACTATGGTAATGTCATACTCTTGAAGACGTAGTGCCCACATGGTGATTCATCCTGTTGGATCCCTAAGACCTGTCAACGAACAAAGTGAATGATGGTCTGTAACAACTGTGAGTGGCCTTCCATAGGGATACTGTCGAAATTCACACATGGCCCAGATCACATCAAGACATTCTCTTTCTGTAGTTGAGTAGTTTCTCTCGGCTTTGTTAAGTGTCCTAGAAGCATAGGCTATAACCTTCTGTTTTCCATCCGACATTTGCACCAGAACAGCACCGATCACATACCCACTGGCATTTGTGTGTAGTTCTGTAGGTGCTCTCTCATCATACAGCCCAAGTACAGGGTCAGTCGTCAGAGCTTTTCGCAGCACATCGGAAGAATCTTGTTGAGCGCCATCCCAGATAAATTTGGAATCGGCTTTTAAAAACTCTTGGAGTGGCCTGGCTTTGATACAAAACTCTTCGATAAAACGACGGCAATAAGAACATAATCCGAGGAAGCCTCTCGCATCTCTTATACTTTTAGGAATACGAAATTCCGTTATAGATCTCACCTTTTCTGGGTCTGGCCGCACACCTTCGTTTGACACGTGGTGTCCGAGTATTTTGATTTCTTTTGCTCATAAGAGACACTTAATTGTTCATCAAATGTCTCTGAGAACACTATAATGATCTTTAAATAACAAACACACATCGTCCTCTTTAGATGACTTAGAAGATTATCCATCATCCGTTCAAAAGTTTCTGGTGCATTACACAAACCAAACGGCATTACCTCAAACTCATACAGGCCCTCAGGGGTGATGAAAGTAGTTTTCTCATGATGAGCCTCATCTACTTCGATTTGCCAGTATCCCGAGTACATGCCAATGGTTGAGAAAAACTTAGCCCTCTTCAGACAATCTAGTGCATCGTCAATTCGTGGAAGGGGTAAACTTCCTTTTTAGTTATCTTACTAAGCTTCCTGTAATCTACACAAAAGCGCCAATTGCCATCTCTCTTCCTGAGGAGAACTACTGGTGACGACCATGGGCTCTGCGAAGGCTCAATGATGTCATTCTTTATCATTTTCACTACCTCGTCGCGAATTATTCGACGTTCCGTTGCTGACACACGGTATGCTCTCTGGCTTATTGGTTGATGGTCTCCAGTGGTAATACGGTGCTTCACCTTCGATTTGTCTAATTTGCTCTTCATCTGTCGATTGAATCATTCAGAGAACATTTGAAGAATGGCAAGTAGCTTCTTCTGTTGTTCCTTATTGAGATCTGGTGATAGTCGAGCTAGAAGATCTTGTCTCGTAGTGGTAGCGCTAATTTCGCCCACAGATTCGGCATGGGAGGTTTCTATGACACTCAGCTGTTCGGCAGTTAACGGTTCAACTTTTGCTACGAACATGGGTCTTGGAAAGATCTGCAGTTCTCGGCGACAGTTAACTATCCACAATTCACCGAATCCGTTCTTAAACGAGACGACAGATGCTGGGATGACCAAGTTATTCTTCAGTAACATGCTTCTCTTACATTCCACTACAAGATCCATTGGTTGATACATGGCATGACCATGACAGTTACCTTTCTAGCGCTGACTGCAGGAATGATCACTTCATCCAGCACACACAGTCTCCACACACTCGGATGCCCATCTTCCTGTCCACTGCATCTCATCTCGTCTAACATAATCTTCGAGCGACCTCAATCTGTAATTGCCTGAGAAGCCTTCAAAATGTCCCATCAGAGAATGACGTCATGCCTACATTCTTGTAAAACGATAATTTCTAAGAGCTGTGTATGGCCACTTATACCAACACAAATGACACATCTTCTTGTAGGTTTTACATATTTCCCATAAGCCATCTTCAGCAGAGATGTTTTCTGCAACTGGCGACGGTACTTCTCCAAAATGACTGAATAGGATGCTCCAGAGTCCACAAGAGCTTGGGCTGGTCGGCCATCCATGAGGATATCGACGTAGTTCCTTATCATTTTTGTAGTCATCGACGGCGGATGATTTTTGTCGACCAAGGAAGGTCGGACCCGTTAGTTTTCCAGGTTGCGGCGGCTGGGTGATCGGCTGGAGCTTCTAAACGGCGATGGAGACCTTGATCGGCGTGTTGGGGAGTGTCCTCTGCAGCGGCTAGCTTGCGGCGATGGTGACCTGCGTCGTCCTGCACCCACATCTTCTTGTTCATCTTCGTCGTTTCGGAGTTGGCGTCGGCTAAGACCGGTCTGCTGTCTTCTGGCGCGGGCGTCATCAAATATCCGTCGCCTTTCTCGACAATAGCGCTCCATATGTCCCGGTCGTCCGCAGTGGAAACTCCTCCAGACGTCAGTCTTCCCTGGTGCCCAAAAGGTTCCTCATGCGGCATTGTAGGAATGTAACTACGCCTGGGTCTCGACTTTTTCACCGTTTTAAAGGAAAATGAAGGACGAGAGATTGGGTTCAATGTCTGTTCCACTTCCTCCCTTATGACCTCTTGAAGCGTCTCCGATTTTTGCTCGTCGTGCATTCCAAGTGCCTACTGAACTTTCTCTCTCACTATCTGACGAAGAACACTTGTGAAATCAGTTCATTTCTCCATCAAAGACATCGATACGACGTTTGGAAACTGTTCAAACTTCTTGCGTGTAATTCTTTTTTGATGCACTCGATATACTGGCACCATTTTATGGCCTGCTGTCGAAATCTCCTTCAGGAGTAGCGATTGATACATGTCCTCAGCAACACCCTTCATGAGATGTGCAACCTTATCTTCCTCCTTCATTCTAAGATCCACTATTTTACACAGCTCCAAGACGTCTTGATTGTAGGATGCTGTAGTTTCTCCTGGACGCTGTGCCCTGCACTTTAATTTATCTTCAGCCATGCAATTCTGTCGTTGTGTGTCGCCGAAATACTTGGGCAGTTCCGGCTGGAATACTTCCCAGCTTGTGAACTTCTCGTTGTTCTCATGCCATTGCTTGGCAGTGCTGTCATAGTAGGAAAATACGTTAGCCAAACACACGGTGTCATCCCATTCGTTAAATTTGGCTATACGCTCATATACCTTCAGCCACTTGTTTGGATCTTGGCCATTGTCAGCAGAGAACCTGAAAGGATGTCTCATGTGGTGACAAACAGTTGCTGTAATAGTAACGTCCTCTTTTTCTTCTGTCTCCGTTAGATTGAGATCTGTTGAATATGGCTCGAACTCTGGTTTCTCGCCACGTAAACGGCGTCGATAATGTGCGCTATCACAAGTTTCAATAGCTAGCGCCTCCACCAGAATAATGTCACGTAGAAGAAGGTGTAAGTAGATGAATGACGAACACTAACTAACGAATGGTTATTCAGCACATACAAGAGCGCAGAGAGAACTGCCTCCGGCCAGAACACATACGGTATATACAGTTACAGAACATGCCTGTCTTGGGATTTGTTGATACTTCTAGAATGTACTCGAACCGAATATAGAAATTAAAATTTTACGGCTCAGGGGACCCTCCATGCCAGTCTAGTATCACAAACACTACACCACAGTGACTGTACTACTCAGTTTTTTCTGTCATAATATACTCTGTTTCTCATTATCACTGGCTCTCACCCACTTCCACTTTCTCTTTCTCTTTATTCCTTTCCCTCTGATACTGTCTCCTTCACTCTTTTCCCAGCACTGTTCTGTCGCTGTCAATAATGTTCCACTGCTGCTGTGTCCCTCTCTTTCTCTCACACTGGCATTGTCTCCTTCACTCTTTCTGTAACGCAACCACCATCTACTATCTTCCAGTATTGATTATTTTCCCGTCTCCTTGCCACTTCTTCTTCTCTCTCAGCTTGCCAAAATTTTAGGGAAAATTTTTAAAGGTGCTACGGAAAGTACAATGAGGTAGCTGGTACTTTTCAGTCGTTTCATTCTTTTGAAGAGGGAATACATCCGCATTTTTGTGCTCTAATAAATCTTTCTGCAGGTTCCCTTCTTTTCCCTGCTGCAGCAGGGCATGTAACTCATCCGAAAAGAAATCTATTGGTCAGTAAAACTTAGATAGTTTACTTATGCGAAAATGATATAACACAAAACCAATGTTATACCTCAGATTGGATTTTACGTGAAAAAAAAAAATTGCATGTGCTTCAGCGCTTTAACGTAGGGTTCCCATATGATAACAAAGACCTTTTACGCAATATTTCTCAGTGCTAAGTCACTTTACGAACTACGTTCCGCCTCACATCGGGTTTTACGTGCGTATTTCATATGTACAAGCAGGGTAACTTTAAACCTCTATATCTCGGTAACGGATGAAGTTATGAATACAATTTTGCAAATTTCTTCGAGTTCGGGATCTTAGGAACACATAGTAAAAACTACAGCTGTCGCCAGTCTACCCTGACAATGGCTAAGTGGCAATACGTGTGTCTTGAGCCTTCTTTGGTTTTTCTCGAGAACTAATCCTAAGGCGAGTAGTGTTTGTTGTGTGCCTATATCTCCTCTAAATTATCCGCCTGTAATCAGTTCATCTACCCCTCTGATCAGCCTTAGTGTGACAGAGGTGACCATCTTGGAAGTGTGTGTTACTCTGATTGAGGGTTCTCGGTTGCTCAACTCTGTTTGCAGATGCTTTCTTTGGTGCTGACACTGACATTTTTTCAACTCTGTTGGGAGCTTCCCGTTTCGTATACAGAGTGATTCTATGATGATGTTGCAGACGTTGAGGGACGCTGGAGGAGGGTAAATATACCAATTCGAGTTAAAGGACCCCCGTCCGGAATCGAACGAATCGAAAGGTATAGACGAAAATCTTTCTCATAACAGTGAAAGTGCAATGGAAGTACCAGTATTGTTGTTGCTAAGTTTGTGGAGTAGAAAACTTTCAGCATGTAGTATGGACGAAATCAAGAAAAAAATTTCTTGTTAACATGGGATCTAAATTGAATACCTTAAGAGCTATGAGTAATTGTTTGCCTTAGACACTGTGAAACACATCTTTTCTACTGCAAGTTCCTTTTCTTGGTTTCCAGAGTAAGAAAAAAATGTCCGGTAAATAGGGACTGCAAATGAATGCCTTAAGAGTTATAAGCACTTTTTCAGAAGAAGAGATGTATTTCACAGAAGCAGAGATGAGGAAGTGGTCATAGCTCTTAAGGTATGCATTTTAGAGGTTCCTTTTACGAGACATTTTTTTTTCTCGTTTAGCTCTGAAAGTTGCATCCCCAACAGTCTTAGCAATAACAGTGGCTGTATATGTATTTCCCTGTCGGAGGTGTGAGAACGATTTTCGCATATAACTTTGGACTCGGTCGTACCTGGACCAGGGTCCCATACCTCAAATTGATACAGTTACCCTTCTCTAACATCGCTGAAAGTTTCTAGCATCATCACGAAATCACACTGTATAACTTGTATGAGATGTAACAGTTCTTCATGTAGCTTTTCTCCAGCAGCCATGATGAGTTCTGAGGGTGTATCATCATCTCCAGTGGCTTTCCCAGGTTTTAGTTGCCTAACTGCAAGATTGAACCCATCACACAGCATATTCTCTCCTCTTCTTCCAGATCGACTTCCTCAGCGTTCTCCAGTTCCAGAACTGTATTGTTTGCTGCATACAGCTTTCGAATGTACTGTTTTCACCTTTCTCTTATATCTTTGTTCAAAATGGCTCTGAGCACTATGGGACTTAACTTCTGAGGTCATCAGTTCCCTAGAACTTAGAACTACTTAAACCTAACTAACCTAAGGACATCACACACATCCATGCCCGAGGCAGGATTCGAACCTGCGACCGTAGTGGTCGCGCGGCTCCAGACTGTAGCGCCTAGAACCATTCGACCACCCCGGCCGGCTATATCTTTGTGCTCCTACAATCCTATTCAATCTTCATTGTGAACACTGCCTATAATTCGTCTATTTCCAAAGAAGTGTATAATTTACTTCGAGGCACATTTCACCTTCCCTACGTTCATCGTTTAATTCACATCTTTGACTCTCACTTGACTGATTCATGTGCTGCTGGTAGGATCTCACATTTATGTTGTGTATGACTTAATACACAATGGTAAGGAAAGGTGGATTACAGAGTCGTGCAGCCATGGTTCAAATGGCTCTGAGCACTATGGGACTTCTGAGGTCATCAGTCCCCTAGAACCTAAGGACATCACACAACACCCAGTCATCGCGAGACAGAGAAAAATCCCTGACCCCGCCGGGAATCGAACCCGGGAACCCGGGCGCGGGAAGCGAGAACGCTACCGCACGACCACGAGCTGCGGACCACCAGGAATGGTCATCGTAAGAAATCTAGCTAGACAGGAGCAGAAATGAATGGCGAACAAATTCAGACAGTAAACAGAAGATCTTCACTTAACTTGCATTTTTGCAAGTGTATGAAAACTCATTACAAATAATACAGCGAGCTGATACAGTACGAACAAGGATGAGCCTCTCTGCACTAAAGCATGAACAATGGTGTCGGAACCACGACTAGGCAGCGTTTTCATAGTGTCACATAGCGAAGAGGCTCCAAGTGTGATCGGGCCATCTGGCTGCCGCCTGCTATCCTGTATCGCGACGGCAGAGGGCGCTCGTGGTACAGAGCCACCGGAGGTGTGCCTCAGCAGGCGCGCGCCATTGGTTCCACCAGATCCCGTGCGACCACTATCGGCGTCTGACAGGAACTTGAAATTCCATTGCAAACCATGACGCCTGTGGTGTCGTATCGATATGTGGTATCGATATGTGGTACCAAAATTTCTGTGACTCATCTTTTCTCTGTAATTCCTGATTAACAGTTTTCGATGCTGCTGAGTCCACTTTCTTGCTCGGGATCACCTATATTTTGATATTCATCTAGTTTGTTTTTGATGGATGCATTTCAATCTGTAATAGATAAAATAAAGATAGCCATCAAGTAACTGAGGATGTTGAGTCTGAGTGCTCTTCCAATTTGAAGACAGTAGTGTAGGAGAGTAAACAATGCAGGATCATGTTAAAATAATAAGAAGACTGATGACCTGAAAGAAAATTAAAACATAGGTATTTGCATGGTAATTTGTGTTAACGCAGTCGAAGAAGGACATCAAAGTGCTGATAAGGTGGTGATGCGTTCGCTCATCCCCTCCTTCGAATGTGCTCTGTTTCGCCATTTGTCACATTACAAAAACAGGCTTCGCTTTGCAGCATGCGTCCTGTGTATGACGCGGCAACGCGTCTTCTTACCGAGGAGGGGAGGAAGCAAGCGGTGTAAAACACTCTGACGAGATCAGCACGGCTCGCCGCGGTTGCCGGCGCAGGGCGAGGCGGGGACAATGCGAGCGCCCTTCACAATTTCACGGCCGCTGCCGCGGCGTCGCTTTCAATCTAGCCCGCTCCTCGGCGCGAGCGCGCGCGCTTAAAACAGAAATCTCATCCGGCGCCGAGTGTATTAGAGTGGAGTGGGCGGCCAGGCCCTCGGTGCAATATGCCGCGCCGGAGCAGCCACGCACCCGGCGCCGCGACGCGACGCGCCGGCAATAACGCTGAGACCCGGCCGACACCTGACGCCTACCGGGCACGCACTGTGCGCCGCGAGTGCAGCCCGGCACAGTGGCGCCCGCTGCCCCGGCAGGTGCTGCCACCAGCGGCGCCTGACGGTACTGACGCCGCCGAGCTGCCGTCGGCGCGGGTCCCACCAGGTGACGCACGGACCGAGAATGGGGAATCAGAGTAGAACAACTTGCTCTAAGCAGGGTCGCACTTGTAATTGATAGCAGGCTTTTCTGCCTCCCCCACCTCTCCCCTAACCACTTCCTACACCTACCTTTCATTAGTTTTCGACTTTCGACGCATTTACAGTGCCTCTCATAAGTTTTGTGATAAACATTGTACACAGTATGTCTGAGTATGAAAGAATTTATGATGTACGTCTACAAGTTGTACATGTAATTATGGGCGATGAAAAGTGCAATGGCGTATCTTTGCGTGTTTACAACAGAACAGTACCTATTTCTCACTCCGGCATATGAAGCTCTGCACTTCAAAAGTTTTGGGGCAAATGCTGGCAACAGTTTCAGTGTGAATATCTCTGTTATTCGTTACTTCCTGCGATGTCAGTCATTACCTGTCGAGAACTCAAAGGAAACACAGGTATACAATGGTAAAAATGGAAATGCAGTGTGGCTAGGGCCTCCCGTCGGGTAGGCCAGTCACCTGGTGCGAGTCTTTAGAGTTGACTCCACTTCGGTGACTTGCGTGACGATGGGGATGAAATTATGCTGATAAGGACAACTCAACACCCAGTTCCTGAGCGGAGAAAATCTGCGACCTAGCCGAGAATCGAACCCGGGCAGTTAGGTACGACATTTCGTCGAGCTGACCACTCAGCTACCAGTGGCGGACTATACAATAGTAAACAGAGGTAAAAACAGCACTTTTGAACAGAAGCAGTTAGTAATATTCCACCACGAAAACGGAAGAATGTGCCGAGAAGTAGCAACGTTACTAAGTATGAAGAAAAGAACTGTCGGGAACATATAAATATAAAGACAGGATAGAAAATCTGCCACACTCAGACCGTCCAAGAATGTCTCTGAGGAGAGAAGAGAAGGCAATAGTACAAAAGGTCAAGAAAGATCCAAGAATCTCCCAGCACAATCAGACGAGTACCGTACAGAGAACTGCAAGAAGGAAGCCTTACATCAGTCTTGCCAATAGGAAGAAGAACCTGTTATTCGCAAGGGAACTTATAAACAAGAGCATGGAGTGGTGGAATCAAGTACTTTTTCTCGAATGAATCAAAATTTAACATATCAGGACTGATTGGACGAATAACGGTCCGGTAGTAGACCAACAAAGAGCTGGAAGAAAAAAATATGCAAGCTACTGTGAAACATGGCATGGTTTGGGGTTGTATGTCGGCCCAGGGAGTGGGTGAGCTGGTCTTCATTGACGAAACAATGGATAAAAATGTTCATGTGCAGATACTAAGGTACAATTTGAAGAAGAGCGCAGAAAATATGGGGATAGCAGACTGTTTCAGATTTTATCAGGACAACGAACCCAAAAATACGCCTATATTGTACGGTTGTGACTCCTGTACAACTGTCCAAAAGTTATCAGTTCCCTTCCACAAAGTATGGACATGAACCCCATAGAGAATTTATGGAACGCGTTAGAAAGAAATATTCGAATAGTCCCCATACAGTCCAAACAAGACGCCAAGATACGACTGAAAGAAGAATGGGAAAATCTAAGTATTTCAGTCTTACAGAAGTACAAAGTATGCCAAAGCGGCTGACACAAATGTTTAACGTACCATGTACTAATTCCTCATTATTTCCTAGTTTTGGGCTTATTTCTGCCGTTTGTTCCAAAACTTTTGTAACGGTAAATCTTAAGTTATTTCACATAAATAGGAAATTATTTGTATTTTGCGAGTCATTAAATGAAGTCGAATGTTCAATTTACTGCTCTGTCGGCCCCTCTCACCAGAGGTTCGAGTCCTCCCTCGGGCATGGGTGTGTGTGCAGTCTTTAGCGTAACTTAGTTTAAGTAGTGTGTAAGTCTAGGGGCCGATGACCTTAGCAATTTGGTCCCTTAGAAATTCACTCACATTTGAACATATTGCTCTGTGAATATCATTCAGTCTGTTGGAATAGCAAACATAATATGTTTAATTGTTTATCCGAGGTTTCTCAATGTAAATTAGACTTGTAAGGCTAACGTACGCTACCGTAGACTACCCTAATAGAAAAGAAATTAGTAAACCTCGAAAGACGACGTCAGTTTTGATCATATGACGCCATATGCCACCACGTGTAGTGATAATTCTTTCAACGTCGTCCGCCAACAGATGGCACAGCGGTATGGCTATCACAGCGCCATCTGTGTGTGCCCTGTGTTGGGGAATGCTCGCAGACACAAGGTTCAGTGTGAAGCAGGCAGGCAACCACGCCACAGAGACGAATACGTACTTCCTACAGCCAACTGGGCGAGTTTGAAAGGGGTCAAATTGTGGTTGGGTGGTCCTTTCGCAGAACTGCCACACACACTGGACGTGGCGCGTCAGTTGTGCAACGGTGCTGGCATTCGTGGTCACGTGAGCATTCTGACACTCCTAGACGATGTTCTGGACGTCGACGTAGCACAGACGCCCACCAGTATTGTCGTATTCTCGTACTGTACTGTCTGCAGAAGGGGCACGTCGTACAACTACCACAGCACAGGTAAGAGACTTGTTGGCCCAGACGTGTCAACACAAACTGTTATGAACCGTTTTGTACCAGTGGCACTATGGGCACGCCGACATCTAGCCCATCTTCCACTCACGCAGCAGCCTCGACATGCACCGCTTAACTGGTGCCGTCAGAGGATTCGAAGATAGAATGACGCGCCGTGATCTTCAGCGATGGCAGCAGATTCTACTAGAATGCAAGTGATGGTCGTTTGGGAGTACGAGGTACACCTGGTGACCGCTGACTCATAGAGTGCATTCGACCAAGACACACTGGCCACACCTCAGGTCTTGTGCTCTGAGGTGCGAACAACTACAACTACCCTCACCTTTGATATTTCCGGAGGGGGCACTAACCAACACTCGGTACGCTATAGAAGGTTGTTAGACCCATTCTTCTGCCATTCTTGCAGCAGGAAGTTGCTGTGGTGTTCCGATAGGATAATGCTCTTCCACACACCGTCCGCGAAACTCCACATACTCATCAAGACGTGCAGCAACTTCCTTGGCCAGTACGATCTCCGGACTTGTCACCAATCGCTCACGTGCCGGATAGGATCGGACAGCAAGTGACTCATGCGACACATGAACCAACAACTCCTACAGAACTACGTGTATAGGTGGACCTAGCATGGCATAACGTATCCCAGGACAGTATTCGCCATCTGTACGATCGACTGGATGCCAGAGTCAGCACCTGCATTGCTGCCTGTGGAGATTACACTATCTACTAATATGGGTGTTTCAGCATGGGTCGATACCTGGTACCTCAGAACCGCTTGTGCTGTTGATCTGGGAATTTAATCGTTACATGTACTTTATATGCACTATGCCAACAATAAATATTGAGTGAATTGAAAACACATAAAAATGTGAACAAATTTTTTTCCAGCAATGTATCATAAGTAAGAATACACCACGGTAGTTTTCGTAGTAGCCTTGGTCAATTAAGATTGTAGCCGCATTACCTGAACGTTAGGTGTGTTGCATAGCTATCGAGCGTCACCTCTGTTCGCTCGCTTTGTTTGCACGTGCGACCAGTGTCTCACCAGATCTTACCCGAAACCGGAATGATGAACTCTCTAGGAACTGAGTGAGGATATAAAAGGGCCGTGTAACATACGGAACACTTTCGTTGTACATACGTATCATCCTATCTGCTACCTTAAAATACACTGAATTTATAGCAAAATTGAAATTGTCAACGTTTAATTTAAGCTTTATAAGAAAATTATTGGGTTGTAACGTGAAACAGATGTATGTCGTAGTAAAGATTAAAAAGTTGTCATATAGCGCTATCAAACTCAATTTCCACAAAAGAGGCAAAGATTTAAAAAATGCAGTAAACAAAATCATATCAAACATAGCTTCAGTACTTCGTCGAGCTTATATAAAACGTGTTTCTATTATTGGTGAACAGCTTTCGTATTTATCAGTAATAACAGCAAACTCTTGTCTTTGATCATGTTGAAGAACGTTCTGTTCAGTACAAAATAATAATAATAACTATACATATGTGAGTCTTCAGGTTTTCGCGGCGCAATGACTGCTCCATTAAGTTTCGGGAATGCAGCCGCATGTATTCTGCTTCTTCTTCTAATATTTCGGCTGTATACCTTTCAGCCATCTTCAGAGAGAGCCGTACGACTGACGCTCCAGCGCTCGCTCCATCCTTTTAAACTCGCGGACCGCGCCACTGCGCATGCGGCCACAGATAAACAAGGCGCCAGTGATGTTGATTGGCGGCAAAGACGTACAATATGCATGAGTTACGTCTGTGACTGCGCATTCGATCCATGCTGGGAGGTCGATATATTACTGGGAGCTGAACTGTAGCGACGTCTTTGTAAGTTCAATATTGAAAGTGCCGGATTCCATGATTTATCTAATGTGAAACCGCTGTCTCTATTAATTAAATTCTTTGTCAAGCGGATTTCAATGGCCTCTTTTACTACGGAGTCCCAGAAAGATGAAACAGAAGCCAGAATTTCGACATTTTCATATACCATAGAGTGACCAGAATCAATACAATGCTCTGCCACAGCCGATTTATTGGGTTGTAAGAGCCGAGTGTACCTGCGATGTTCCGTACACCTCTCTTGGACTGTACGATTCGTTTGTCCAATGTATGAAAGGCCTCATTCACATGGTATCTTGTAAACTCCAGGCTTGCGGAGTAGTAAGTCATCTTTAACGGAACCCAGGAGTGCAGCCGTCTTCGCCGGTGGACGAAAAATCACTTTTACTTTATGTTTAGTGAGGATCCGTCCTATTTTGGATGAAAGGCTTCCCACATACGGCAGGAAAGCCATGGATTTAAATGTTTCCTCGTCATCTTCTGCATTCCTTATGGACACCTTAGGTTTTATTTGTAGTGCCTTACGTATCTGTTGTGGAGAATACCCGTTGTCCTCAAAAACTCTCTTCAGATGTAAAAGTTCGTCTTTTAAACTACTTTCATCAGATATGACGTGTGCTCGGTGTACCAAAGTTCTTAGAACACTACTCGTCTGCGAAGGATGGTGACAGCTATTTGCGTGTAAATATAAGTCCGTATGGGTCGGTTTCCGATAAACTGCATGACCCAAAGTGCCATCTTCTTTACGCCGAACCAAGACATCCAAAAATGGAAGACATCCCTCCTTTTCCACTTCCATTGTGAACTGAATTTGTCCATGGATAGAATTCAGATGGTTTAAGAAGTCCTGCAATTTGTCCTCGCCATGGGGCCACACTACAAAGGTATCATCAACGTACCTCCAAAAAACTGTAGGCTTCAAACTAGCAGACTCCAGGGCCTTCTCCTCGAAGTCCTCCATAAATAAATTGGCCACCAAGGGTGACAAAGGACTACCCATGGCAACACCGTCAGTCTGTTCAAAAAAGTCGTTATTAAATAAAAAGTATGTGGAGGTCATCACATGGTGAAACAAAGCTAAAATCTCCTTATCAAAACTTTTTCCAATGAGATCTAAAGATTCAGAAAGAGGTACCTTAGTAAATAGCGACACTACATCAAAGCTGACTAATAGATCAGAGGTGTTCAGTTTCAAAGATTTTAATTTTCCAATGAAATCTGCAGAGTTCCTTATATGATGATCACATTTTCCCACAAGCGGCCTCAATAGTGACGCCAGGTGCCTGGCACAATCATAGTTGGGAGAACCAATATTGCTCACAATAGGACGTAGAGGAACGTCTTTCTTATGGATCTTTGGGAGTCCATAAAGCCTTGGAGGCACTGCACCACTTGGTTTCAGTCTTCGTATGACTTCCGGTGGAAATGGGGAGGCATTGGTACACCGAGCACACGTCATATCTGATGAAAGTAGTTTAAAAGACGAACTTTTACATCTGAAGAGAGTTTTTGAGGACAACGGGTATTCTCCACAACAGATACGTAAGGCACTACAAATGAAACCTAAGGTGTCCATAAGGAATGCAGAAGATGACGAGGAAACATTTAAATCCATGGCTTTCCTGCCGTATGTGGGAAGCCTTTCATCCAAAATAGGACGGATCCTCACTAAACATAAAGTAAAAGTGATTTTTCGTCCACCGGCGAAGACGGCTGCACTCCTGGGTTCCGTTAAAGATGACTTACTACTCCGCAAGCCTGGAGTTTACAAGATACCATGTGAATGTGGCCTTTCATACATTGGACAAACGAATCGTACAGTCCAAGAGAGGTGTACGGAACATCGCAGGTACACTCGGCTCTTACAACCCAATAAATCGGCTGTGGCAGAGCATTGTATTGATTCTGGTCACTCTATGGTATATGAAAATGTCGAAATTCTGGCTTCTGTTTCATCTTTCTGGGACTCCGTAGTAAAAGAGGCCATTGAAATCCGCTTGACAAAGAATTTAATTAATAGAGACAGCGGTTTCACATTAGATAAATCATGGAATCCGGCACTTTCAATATTGAACTTACAAAGACGTCGCTACAGTTCAGCTCCCAGTAATATATCGACCTCCCAGCATGGATCGAATGCGCAGTCACAGACGTAACTCATGCATATTGTACGTCTTTGCCGCCAATCAACATCACTGGCGCCTTGTTTATCTGTGGCCGCATGCGCAGTGGCGCGGTCCGCGAGTTTAAAAGGATGGAGCGAGCGCTGGAGCGTCAGTCGTACGGCTCTCTCTGAAGATGGCTGAAAGGTATACAGCCGAAATATTAGAAGAAGAAGCAGAATACATGCGGCTGCATTCCCGAAACTTAATGGAGCAACTATACATATATTTTTATGTTTGCGCATGTAAACAGTTCTTGCAACAAAAGTAATTGCTTTGTTTACATAGACGCGCAGAGATTCTACATCTACATCATCTACATCAATACTCCGCAAGCCACCTGGCGGTGTGTGGCGGAGGGCACTTTACGTGCCACGGTCATTACCTCCCTTTTCTGTTCCAGTCGCGTATGGTTCGCGGGAAGAACGACTATCTGAAAGCCTCCGTACGCGCTCTAATCTCTCTAATTTTAAATTCGTGATTTCCTCGGGAGGTATAAGTAGCGGGAACATAATATACGATACCGCATCCAGAAACGCACCGTCTCGAAAACTTGCGAGCAAGCTACACCACGATGCAGAGCGCCTCTCTTGCAGAGTCTGCCACATGAGTTCGCTAAACATCTCCGTAACGCTATCACGGTTACCAAATAAACCTGTGACGAAACGCGCCGCTCTTCTTTGGATCTTCTCTATCTCCTCCGTCAACCCGATCTGGTACGGATCCCACACTGATGAGCAATACTCAAGTAAAGGTCGAACGAGTGTTTTGTAAGCCACCTCCTTTGTTGATGGACTACATTTTCTAAGGACTCTCCCAATGAATCTCATCCTGGCACTCGCCTTACCAACAATTAATTTTATATGATCATTCCACTTCAAATCGTTCCGCACGCATACTCCCAGATATTTTACAGAAGTAACTGCTACCAGTGTTTGTTCCGCTATCATATAATCATACAATAAAGGATCTTTCTTTCTATGTATTCGCAATAAATGACATTTGTCTATGTTAAGGGTTAGTTGCCACTCCCTGCACCAAGTGCCTATCCGCTGCAGATCTTCCTGCATTTCGCTACAATTTTCTAATGCTGCAACTTCTCTGTATACTACAGCATCATCCGCGGAAAGCCGCATGGAACTTCCGACACTATCTACTAGGTCATTTATATATATTGTGAAAAGCAATGGTCCCATAACACTCCCCTGTGGCACGCCAGAGTTTACTTTAAAGTCTGTAGACGTCTCCCCATTGATAACAACATGCTGTGTTCTGTTTACTAAAAACTCTTCAATCCAGCCACACAGCTGGTCTGATATTCCGCAGGCTCTTACTTTGTTTATCAGGCGACAGTGCGGAACTGTATCGAACGCCTTCCGGAAGTCAAGGAAAATAGCAACTACCTGGGAGCCCGTATCTAATATTTTCTAGGTCTCATGAACAAATAAAGCGAGTTGGATCTCACACAATCGCTGTTTCCGGAATCCATGTTGATTCCTACAGAGTAGATTCTGGGTTTCCAAAAACGACATGATACGCGAGCAAAAAACATGTTCTAAAATTCTACAACAGATCGACGTCATAGATACAGGTCTATAGTTTTGCGCATCTGCTCGACGACCCTTCTTGGAGACTGGGACTACCTGTGCTCTTTTCCAATTATTTGGAACCCTCCGCTCCTCTAGAGACTTGCGGTACACGGCTGTTAGAAGGGGGGCAAGTTCTTTCGCGTACTCTGTGTAGAATCGAATTGGTATCCCGTCAGGTCCAGTGGACTTTCCTCTGTTGAGTGATTCCAGTTGCTTTTCTATTCCTTGGACACTTATTTCGATGTCAGCCATTTTTTCGTTTGTGCGAGGATTTAGAGAAGGAACTGCAGTGCGGTCTTCCTCTGTGAAACAGCTTTGGAAAAAGGTGTTTAGTATTTCAGCTTTACGCGTGTCATCCTCTGTTTCAATGCCATCATCATCCCGGAGTGTCTGAATATGCTGTTTCGAGCCACTTACTGATTTAACGTAAGACCAGAACTTCCTAGGATTTTCTGTCAAGTCGGTACATAGAATTTTACTTTCGAATTCACTGAACGCTTCACGCATAGCCCTCCTTACGCTAACTTTGATATCGTTGAGCTTCTTAGTTTGTCTGAGAGGTTTTGGCTGCGTTTAAACTTGCAGTGAAGCTCTCTTTGCTTTCGCAGTAGTTTCCTAACTTTGTTGTTGAACCACGGTGGGTTTTTCCCGTCCCTCACAGTTTTACTCGACACGTACCTAAAACGCATTTTACGATTGCCTTGAACTTTTTCCATAAACACTCAACATTGTCAGTGTCGGAACAGAAATTTTCGTTTTGATCTGTTAGGTAGTCTGAAATCTGCCTTCTATTACTCTTGCTAAACAGATAAAACTTCCTCCCTTTTTTTACATTCCTATTAACTTCCATATTCAGGGATGCTGCAACGGCCTTGTGATCACTGATTCCCTGCTCTGCACTTACAGAGTCGAAAAGTTCGGGTCTGTTTGTTATCAGTAGGTCCAAGATGTTATCTCCACGAGTCGATTCTCTGTTTAATTGCTCGAGGTAATTTTAGGATAGTGCACTCAGTATAATGTCACTCGATGGTCTGTTCCTACCACCCGTCCTAAACATTTGAGTGTCCCAGTCTATATTTGGTAAATTGAAATCTCCACCTAAGACTATAACATCCTGAGAAAATTTATGTGAAATGTATTCCAAATTTTCTCTCAGTTGTTCTGCCACTAAAGCTGCTGAGTCGGGAGGTCGGTAAAAGGAGCCAACTATTAACCTAGCTCGGTTGTTGAGTGTAACTTTCACCCATAATAATTCACAGGAACTATGCACTTCTACTTCACTACAGGATAAACTATTACTAACAGCGACAAACACGCCACCACCGGTTGCATGCAACCTATCCTTTCTAAACACCGTCTGTGCCTTTGTAAAAATTTCGGCAGAATTTATCTCTGGCTTCAGCCAGCTTTCTGTACCGATAACGATTTCAGCTTCGGTGCTTTCTATCAGCGCTTGAAGTTCCGGTACTTTACCAATGCAGCTTCGACAGTTTACAATTACAATACCGATTGCTGCTTGGTCCCCGCATGTCATGACTTTCCCCCGCACCCTTTTGGGCTGCTGCCCTTTCTGTACTTGCCCGAGGCCATCTAACCTAAAAAACCGCCCAGTCCACCCAACACAACCCCTGCTGCCCGTGTAGCCGCTTGCTGCGTGTAGTGGACTCCTATCCAGCGGAACCCGAAACCCCACCACCCTATGGCGCAAGTCGAGGAATCTGCGGTCGCAGAACCGTCTCAGCCTCTGATTCAGACCCTCCACTCGGCTCTGTACCAAAGGTCCGCAGTCAGTCCTGTCGACGATGCTGCAGATGGTGAGCTCTGCTTTCATCCCGCTAGCGAGACTGGCAGTCTTCACCAAATCAGATAGCCGCCGGAAGCCAGAGAGGATTTCCTCCGATCCATAGCGACACACATCATTGGTGCCGACATGAGCGACCACCTGCAGATGGGTGCACCCTGTACCCTTCATGGCATCCGGAAGGACCCTTTCCACATCTGGAATGACTCCCCCCGGTATGCACACGGAGTGCACATTGGTTTTCTTCCCCTCTCTTGCTGCTTACGAGATTAACTAACCTTTTTTACTTAAAAATACATTTTGTGTTTTGTAAGTATACAAAATACACAATGGACTAACAATGAATCATGTTCATTTCTTGTGATGTGCAAAACAAACAAACCAGAAACAAAGAGAAGGCCCTGGCTAGCAGTTTCTCGCTAACACGCACTTTTATCTTTGCTTCCGTGCCAATGCTGCCAATTGTACCCTCAGACTCAGAGCTGAAATATTAAAAGTTTTGGCTGGTTTCGTTGTCTAGACACTGGGATACATAGTTGCCGCATTACAAGCCAAATACTGCTGAGTCTACGGTATACAATACGAATATGCACATGAATCAAGTGGTTGAAGGTTCCTATCACTCGGCAATTGCGAATTTTATGAATGAGAGATTGCAGTTAAGTACATTCTGCAGGTACTATTTCAACGACTTTAAATGATGAGTGCGGTAGCAGAAGTACCTTTAAGAATGTCCTTTATTACACTAAAACAATTATTGGTGTCGGTGGTCCAGCAATTAAATAAAATATACTACGGTATATTGATAATTTTCACTTATGGACCGTCTGACAGCAACTGAATAAAACACAATTTTAGTGCCATACGCGTTTCGCCTTTATTTTCTGCAAGGCATCATCAGTGGCCTGGAATATGTACATATGTTAGCTATTTTATTTACATTTTTGTCACTGTGCCTATAGGTTATAAACAGTTCTGGTGGTTGGTATTTCCTATTAAGTAGTAATGTTTTGAACTGTACTTACAGGTTGCGTAGACAGTTTCTTACATATTACGCTCCTGTTGCATTTTTGGTGTTGTTCTTCTTCCTATGAGCGCCGATTTGCAGTTTTTTCCGCATTCCACAGCACTATGCACTGAACGCTTGTTTTTATGCAATGTTTTGGTTTCTGTTGCCGACTGTCAAATGTTTTTGCCAAAGATCGAATATTACTGCCAAACTTATGAGTGTAACTATTGAAGTATCTGTGGTCTGTTCGTGTATGCATTTGTGCGTGCGTGTGTGTGTGTGTGTGTGTGTGTGTGTGTGTGTGTGTGTGAGTGAGTGTGTGTGAGTGTTTTTTGGTGTCGTATTAATTTAATTTAATTTTATTTTATTGCATTTATTTATATTTTTGTTTTTGTCCTGTGTATGTGTGTGTGTGTGTGTTTTGGAGTAATATATATATATATATATATATATATATATATATATATATATATAGTGCTGTGTGTGTGTGTGTGTGTCTGTCTGTATTTTGGTGTCATGAATTTTTTTTTCTTTTTTTTTTTGGGAGGGGCCTGTGTGTGTGCGTGTGTGTGTGTGTGTGTGTCTGTATTTTATATATATATATATATATATATATATATATATATATGTTAACATTTCCTTTATTAAGTGTAGTAGGGAGCCTGTGTTGATGTGTGTTTGTTCATTTATCACATGTTTGTTTTCTGCTATGGCTTTCTGGACATCCAGAAAGCCATAGCAGAAAACAAACATGTGATAAATGAACAAACACACATCAACACAGGCTCCCTACTACACTTAATAAAGGAAATGTTAACATAAAATATATATATATATATATATATATATATCACCAAAATACAGACACACACACACACACACACACACGCACACACACAGGCCCCTCCCAAAAAAAAAAGAAAAAAAAATTCATGACACCAAAATACAGACAGACACACACACACACACACAGCACTATATATATATATATATATATATATATATATATATATATATATATATATATTACTCCAAAACACACACACACACACATACACAGGACAAAAACAAAAATATAAATAAATGCAATAAAATAAAATTAAATTAAATTAATACGACACCAAAAAACACTCACACACACTCACTCACACACACACACACACACACACACACGCACGCACAAATGCATACACGAACAGACCACAGATACTTCAATAGTTACACTCATAAGTTTGGCAGTAATATTCGATCTTTGGCAAAAACATTTGACAGTCGGCAACAGAAACCAAAACATTGCATAAAAACAAGCGTTCAGTGCATAGTGCTGTGGAATGCGGAAAAAACTGCAAATCGGCGCTCATAGGAAGAAGAACAACACCAAAAATGCAACAGGAGCGTAATATGTAAGAAACTGTCTACGCAACCTGTAAGTACAGTTCAAAACATTACTACTTAATAGGAAATACCAACCACCAGAACTGTTTATAACCTATAGGCACAGTGACAAAAATGTAAATAAAATAGCTAACATATGTACATATTCCAGGCCACTGATGATGCCTTGCAGAAAATAAAGGCGAAACGCGTATGGCACTAAAATTGTGTTTTATTCAGTTGCTGTCAGACGGTCCATAAGTGAAAATTATCAATATACCGTAGTATTACGTGCAACTGAGGAGGACAGGACCACAAAAATTGAAGATGTAAATAAAATATAAGTTGAATAACAGTGAAACAATAGATTCCTACTTCACTTAATTAGTTATGAACAACAACATAGCTCGCGAGATATTGACTTCTAAACGCATACTACGTCTTCACTGTAGAAGCCACGGAAATCTCACAAGTGCACAGGTCGGCACTACGAAATATTTCATTCTCCCGCGACTATGCGTCCGTCGTGCCGTACTGTCCAGAACTCCCTGTGTCCTGTGCGACTGTCCTTCACGCCGCCCTCTTCAGAACTCCCCCTCCATTCACTTCGGCAGTCGCCTCCCTTAGTAACGCGCTGTGATTGGCGATAGTGCTCCCGTCATGTCTCCAAGCCAACGCACACTCACAAACATTTTGAAACACATTCGAAATACTCGATTTACATTTAAATAACTTGAAATTAAATAAATATTTCTACAGCTGTACCACAAACACTGTCTAACACACGTTAATAAATATATAAACAAATCAAATAAACATATATCAAAGGAGTAGAAACAAAAGGTAGGCCAGTAGCCTAATGTGTCTGTGCGTTCTAAAACACAGTAAATAATTGACCAGTTTCTTCATGAATAGTATATATCGGATATAAACAAAGACGTAGATGAATAAATATATTCATAAGCATGCTGCTACCGTTTTTTCGTGTAACTGTGGAGTACTTCCGGCCTGACGCGATCGATAGTAATCGGCCACTTTGACCTCCAATAACTCATGTACTAATCAAGTTACATGCCTGTAATTTATACCAATTTAGGTTTACACTAATAGCTTTCTAAAGTCACGTCAATCGACAAAATCGAATGGACCGTTTAGATTTTCTAAATTCGTTGCTGGGTGTTACTTGTATAATTTACAGTCAGATACTAAACTTTAAACTAATAAAGATATTGAAAGTCTGGTTACACCATCAGAGTCTTCGTGCCAATAATGGTAATGTCCATGTTCTTTTAAGGTATCATAATTCCTCTGGCAATTATTAATTTCTATATGAACTGCGAAATGTCTGCCATTATGGTTCACAAAGTCCGCCATCTTTGGCACCCCTGGCATTTCTCTTTCATCGACACAGCATCACCATGGAATTCCCAGCCACGCTGTCGGCATGGACCCTGGATAACGTTGGGCACCATGTCGCCGCCGACGAGCTGCAACCCGCCGAGAGGCCCCAGCGCAGCCACGTCAACTCCGAACATAGAATATTTTCAGGGCGCCACACGTCGCCCGTAACCTCGAACA
This sequence comes from Schistocerca nitens, assembly GCF_023898315.1. Lineage (NCBI taxonomy): Eukaryota > Metazoa > Arthropoda > Insecta > Orthoptera > Acrididae > Schistocerca > Schistocerca nitens. The sequence goes on along the minus strand of NC_064620.1, from coordinate 598,248,721 downwards.
AGCAAGGCAACTGTGGCCAGACAACGTCTCTGAGAAAATGTTCTTGTAACCACTAGAATGCAGAATGTTGTACTTAGGAGCTCAACCAATGTAAACAGGGGAAATTAATGTGACTTGGGTTCCCAAAGGCTCATTGTTCCTCTCGTATGAAAAAGATTTTCCATCTGATTCACAATGAGTAAATGGAAAAATGTTCTAAAATTAATCATATACTGGTTTTCTGCGAATGGTCTCACTCTCAGTTTCAAAAAGACGCAATATATTCGACTCTGTACGTCTAGCAGTACTACTCAAATGATATGTATGACACATGTTGAACAAATAATAAATAAGGTGGAAAATTCAAATTTTTTATGTATCCTTATTGATGAGAACTGAAAGTGGGAAAACACGTCTTGGTACTCCTAAAACCATTTAACTCAGCCACATTCACATTTAGAACCATTGAATATAAAGGGCAGAGGCAAATCAGTAAGCTGACGTATTTTGATTATTTTCATCTAATAACATATGGAATAAGATTCTGGGACAACTCATCTTTAATAAGGAACGTCTTCATTCTTCAAGAACGTGCTGCAAGAATAATATGTGGTGCTCAGCCACTAATGATGTGTCGCTCACACCGACTAAGGGAAAACAGTGATCAAACTTTACAAAATTTTATTGACCAAAGAGAGAAACGATAATAACAAAATCACTATTACGTATCTGATAGGTATGAAGACTTGACAGTATGGTGATTGCACTGTCTGACAAACTAGCACAATTAAGACCTTCATACACAAAATAATGTTGTATATATATACAGGGTGTCCCAGCTATCTTGTCCACCCAAAATATCTCTGGAACAATAACAGCTATGGAAAACGACTTTCACCGGTATCAATGTAGGGCTGGGGCCCATGAATGTACATATTTGGAAACATTCTAAAACGAAAGCATATGTGTTTATAACACAAACTTATGTTTTTTTAAATGGACCTCCTATATTTTTTCTTCAGCAATCCATAGCATGACAAAGCACATACACAATGGCATTGATTGCATCACAATATTCCCATTACATCCCGAGATATTAAGACGCGAAGTTGACGCTTGAGACACCCGACATGCGCTGCTAGCGCACGTCCTGAGGCTCAGGCGTGAACCCCATGCTGCCCCTAATCGCGATGTGATTGACATGCGAATCACACTTCCATATTTATCAAGAGGTCCGAAACGAATAATACGGTCTGCTGCCATCCTGCATTAACGTCGTACATTCCAGCAGGTATTTATCCCATAGGCTAGGGGTGATGCGGTTCTGTAACATATCTGTGTACCGCAACGTTAGTCACAAAGTTAACTTCACTTATCGTTAATCCGTTACTAAAAAGGTAATGCCGTTCAGCGTGAAAACTTTACTTTACTGTAGATCTAGCGCAAGTGACTGTTAATCATTCACTCGTAATAGTAAAATTCATGTTCATGGTTTTAGTGAAACGAGCAAGTGGACTAAAAGTTTTACCGTTGTTTCGGACCTCTTGATAAGTATGAAGGTGTGATTACACATGTCAATCACATCGCGATTACGGGCAGAATGGGGTTCACGCCTGAGCCTCAGGACGTGCGCTAGCAGCGCATGTCGGGTGTTTCAAGCGTCAACTTCGCGTCTCAATATCTCGGGATGTAATGGGAATATTGCGATGCAATCAACGCCATTGTGTATGTGCTTTGTCATGCTATGGATTGCTGAAGAAAAAATATAGGAGGTCCATTTAAAAAAAACATAAGTTGGTGTTAAAAAACAGCTTTCGTTTTAGAATGTTTCCAAATATGTACATTCATGGGCCCCAGCCCTACATTGATACCGGTGAAAGTCGTTTTCCAATAGCTGTTATTGTTCCAGAGATATTTTGGGTGGACAAGATAGCTGGGACACTCTGTATATATTCTAAGACCAAATAAGCAGTCCTGAATAACAGCAGCATATGAGCAGAAAAGTCTATCCTGGGTACAGTCTAATTGCGCCTCAGGAACAACGATGAGGGCTGAATACAGCAGCGCCGGTCCCTGCGATGGGCTTCGAGATCGTCCTAGGAAGAAGGGGTGATTAGCACCCACCATGAGGCTAGGAGAGGGTCTCGAAGCCGCAAGAACTGACTTGTGTAGCTCTAGTGCCGATCTTTATAGCGACTGTGGTTGGAGTACTCGCGGTGTCATTTTCTGGTCACATGTAGCGGGCGCGAATAGGTCTCTTGGAAGTGGTGGCCCCTGCTAGAGCTACCACCGCCGCCTGGTGTCTGTCCGTTACTGCGACAGGGCGATTCTCAATACTGAGGCGTGGAAGGCCCACGTAGGCTGCACGCGTGCCCGAGGTGTCCAAAGAGTTGCCGATCGCATTTGCAAAGATCGCCGGTACAGCATCCCTCCCCTATATACTTAACACCTGAGGTCATCAGTCCCCTAGAACCTAGAACTACTTAAACCTAACTAACCTAAGGGGATCACACACATCCACGCCCGAGGCAGGATTCGAACCTGCGACCGTACAGGTCGCGCGGTTCCCTACTGAAGCGCCTAGGACCGCTCCGCCGCAACGGCCGGACACATTTCCAGTGCAAGCTAGAAACAGTGGAGAAGTCCCCACGGATAACGATGTTTTAATCGGCTCGTCGTGACGAGAAAAACCATTTCAGTTGTTGTATTTACACTAACACCATTAATAAGCTAATTACTAAACAGGCTACACAAATGAAGCAGTGGTCGGTATTATTCCAAAAGTATGAGTACCCTGAAACAGTGTGGTGATTTGATATATTTACTTTGTTAAAATGTATTGCCGACAAAGATAGATCTACTTTCAGCATAATGTTTTTCGAACGACGTGATCTCTTCCTCTCACAAAACACACTGGTTAGCTTCCCCATTCCTGTGCGTGCAACATTCTCAGCTGCTGACGATACACTGACCATTGTGTTGTGTCACGTATCAGTTGTTTACTTTCACCAATAACCACTATTTTATTCGCGAATCACGCATTCTTAGTTTGGCGGGGCGTGGTGAGTAACCAGCATCTGGCATGTGCTCGTCTTTACTTTGCTACTGCTCAGACGAAGAAAAGGAATAAAATCCTTTGGCAAGTTTCCATTGCAGTCGGGGATTCAACCAAAATTCCAACAGAGTTCGCGATTTATTTTTGTGTGAATTGTTAACCTTTTCTGATTCGAAGAAGCATTACCATTTACGAGTAACTGCCACATTTCTCTTGTTGACAGGTTTGAGAGTACTTCCTTTGCCAAAACACACTATAATTTGCACAAACTTATTTTTACAGCAGCTGTTGTGACAGAATTCTGTAGCAGAGTATCTCATTAAACAAGTGATTGGCGACCAGAGAGCTCAACAGCTTACGAAAGAAAAAAGAAAAGAAATTTCATGTTTATTTTCATACTAGAAACTCTTGTCTTTCGATAACACTTAAACAATTACAGTCAATGGAATGAATAAAGAAAACAAAAAAAAGAAATAAAAAGTACAATTTCCGATATATCGTCATAGGTAAGAAAGTTCAGTGTGTTTACGAACTGGCAAAATACTCTCCTCCTTGTGTGTCATCATTCGCCAAAGTTTTGTTTCGATATCTCGAGCGGTTTAGGAGATACGAGGGATGAAAGAATATTCCATTTCCGTGGGCGTGAGGTCGGGAGTGAATGCACTACATAGGATCCATTTTCTCGAGATCGGAGACATATAGGAGATACGAGGGATGTAAGAATATTCCGTTTCCGTGGGCGTGAGGTCGGAAGTGAATGCACTACATAGGATCCATTTTCTCGAGATCGGAGACATATAGAGACCTCCCTCCAAGCCTAAACAAATGTCAATACATTAGCTAAATTTCATACCCAGCAACATAAGGTATAATAAGCGTCAAACGCAAAATCGTAGGGACCCCTATTTTTCATTGCAAACTTTTTGAGTTTTTCGTAGTTTCTTACTAAAATGTATGTATGGCAATAAGCATGACCATTAGCGAGATGATGGGGACTTCGCCACGAAGCTGACATATAACGGTACAAGTAAAGCAGAAATCAAATATTTTCAGCTAATAGTTTATGTAAAATCGTTTGAGAAAGTTAAAAGGGTCAGCCCGCTTTGGTTCCGTCAACGCAGAGCGTCGCCAATCGGCGCGTGCGAAGCACGTGTACGCGTCGCAATATGCGTTGGACCAGGGTGACATGTGCGGAACGGGCGCGTCGCGTTGTAGTGTCGTGTCACGTTACACGTGCTATACGCGTCTCAACTTGGGCATACAGCGACAGGGCGAGTTCGTGGCGCCGAGTCGTGCAGGGGCTGTGTAGGCTGCAAGCGTGACAGAGGTGCCCGAAGGGTTGTCGATCGATTATGCGAAGATCGCCAGTACAGGAACTATCATCTCCCAGATGTCTGTTTCAGGAATTAAGGCATTTTGACTACTGGTTCACAGTGTTTTTATTCCGTCTCGAAGTTGTTGATGACTGGAAACATGTTGCCTGGTCGGACGAGTCTCGTTTCAAATTGCATCGGGCCGATGTGCTTCTACGGGTATGAAGACAACCCCATGAATCCAAGGACCCTGCATGTCAGCAGGCAACTGTTGGAGCTGGTGGAGGCTCTGTAACGATGTGTGCAGTTGGAGTGACATGGAATCCTGGTAAATCTAGATAAGACTCTGACAGGTGAGCCTTACGTAAGAATCCTGTCTGGTCACGTATATCCATTCATGTCCGTTGTGCATTCCGACGGATATGGGCAATGTAAGCAGGACGATGCGACACAGCACACCTCCAGAATTGATACAGAATGGCCCCAGGAACACTCTTTTGAGTTTAAAGACTTCCACTGGCCACCAATCTCTCCAGACAAGAACATTATTGAGCAAATATGGGATGCCTTGCAACGTGCTCTTAAGAAGAGATCTCCACCCCCTCGTTCTGTTCAACATCTACATCTACATGGATACTATGCAAATCACATTTAAGTGCCTGGCAGAGGGTTCATCGAACAACTTCACAATTCTCTATTACTCCAATCTCGTATAGCACGCGGAAGGAACCAACACCTATATTCTTCCGTACGAGCTCTGATTTCCCTTATTTTAATATGGTGATCGTTCCTCCCTATGTAGGTCGGCGTCAACAAAAAATTTTCGCATTCGGAAAGTTGGCAATTGAAATTTCGTGGGAAGTTTCCGCAGCAATGAAAAAAGCCTTCGTTTTAATTATGTCTACCAAAATCCTGTATAATTTCAGTGACACTCTCTCCTCTATTTCGGTATAATACAAAACGTGCTGCCCTTCTTTGAACTTTTTCGATGTACTCCGTCAATCCTGGTAAGGATCCCACACCGCGCAGCAGTATTCTAAAAGAGGGCGGACAAGCGTAATACAGGCAGTATTCTTACTAGATCTGTTACTTTTTCTTAGTGTTCTGCCAATAAAACGTAGTCTTTGGTTAGCCTTCCCCACAACATTTTCTGTGTGCTCCTTCTAATTTAAGTTGTTCGTAATTGTAATTCCTAAGGTTTTAGCTAAATTTATTGCCTTTAAATTTTACTGATTTATCGTGTAACCGAAGTTTAAAGGATTCCTTTCAGTACTCATGTGGATGACCTCACACTTTTCGTTATTTAGGGTGATTTGCAAATTTTCGCACCACACAGATATCTTTTCTAAATCATTTCGCAATTTATTTTGATCTTGTGATGACTTTACTGGCCGATAAACGACAGCGTCGCCTGAAAACAACCTAAGACGGCTGCTCAGATTGTCTGCGAAATCGTTTATGTAGATAAGGAAAAGCAAAAGGCTTATAACGTTACCTTGGGGAACGCAAGAAATCACTTCTGTTTTATTCGATGACTTTCTGTCAGTTACTACGAACTGTGACCTCTCTGACAGGAAATCACGAAGCCAGTCAATAAGTGAGAAGATATTCCATAAGTACACAATATCACTATAAGCCGCTTGTGTGGTACAGTGTCGAAAGGCTTCCGGAAATCAACAAATACGGAATCAGCCTGAGATCCCTTGTCAATAGCACTGAAGACTTCATGCGAGTAAAGAGCTAGTTGTGTTTTTCAAGAACGATGTTTTCTAAATCCGTGTTGACTGTGTATCAATATACCATTTTCTTCGAGGTAATTCGTAATGTTCGACCACAATATATGTTCCAAAACCCTCCTGCATATCGACGTTAATGATATGGGCCTGTAATTTACTGGACTACTCCTACTATCTTTCTTGAATATTTGTGACTTTCTGCAACTTGGGTACGGACCTTTCGTCGAGTCAACGGCTGTATATGAATTTGGTTTACGGATTTATGGACAGCCGTGCAGGATTCATGGTATCAGTTCCCTCCAGCACTACTTCAGATATTAGTCGAGTCCATGCCGCGTTGAGTTACGGCACTTTGCGTACCCGGGGGCGGGGGGGGGGGGGGGGGGGGGCGGAGGAGGCTGGGGGCGACACGATATTAGGCAGGTGTACCAGTCTCTTTGGCTCTTCAGTATATATGACTCCTGTGCGGATACAGTGTTCCTGCAAGAAGTTTTATTTAACAATTTTTCTCCCCGTGGATTTCGAACTGTTTATAATATGGCGCTCGCATTTTTTACTGGAACTCCGTTATTCTTTTGAGAAGGCATTCCCATTGCTGAAGCAGATGTCCTTGGGTCTGTCAGACTGATACGCTATACTCTTTTAGGCCTCACTTTGGTTGTCTTATAAGCTCCATCTTGTTCTGGTCACGCAGTGGAACGTTCGCGTATTTATAAAAAGGAGATTGTTTATCTTTCACGTGGGAGTCCTAGAGTCTGTTGTTGGGTGGTGACTGTAACTGCTTTCTGATTCGTATTGATCAGTCGCTCCATTTTACGTCGAGATTTAAACGAATTCCCATGTCTGATCCACTTAAAAGTTGTTTGGAAGTATAAATATCTGACCTTAGCTAAATTTACGCATTTTACTTCGACTTCTAGTAGCAAAATTGACAGAGTCTACTTATCGGACTGGATTCGAGATCGCATTCCTGCAGTCGACTGCTAGCTCTTCCGATCACTGTGCTTTGGCCACCAGTCTCCATCTTGATCGGCAACCGATGAAACTATTCCATTCCCAGAGGATGTTGAATGTCTCTCACACGGCAGATCTTTCTCTCGATGAAGTGATACGCAATGTGTGGGAGCGTAGTCTTCGATCCGCTGGGAGATACTCCAACTCTCTGAAATAGTTGACTGGCCGACCACTGTGGCCGAGCGATTGTAGGTACTTCAGTCCGGAACCGCGTCGGGTATGGATGAGTCTGATGTCCTTAGGTTAGTCAGGTTTAAGTAGTTCTAAGTCTAGGCCACTGATGACCTCAGATATTAAGTCGCATAGGGCTTAGAGCCATTTGAACCAATTTTTTGAATAGTTGACTGCCCTGGCTGCTCTCATCATATGTTGTGCTGCTAGGATAACTCATGAATTTACTTATTCTCTCTTGCGCGTCTTGTATGGCGGTGTAGATCGCGCCTATCTGCGAACATCAGAAGTACGATGTCTTAAAGCTAAACTGCTGCAGTTGAAGCGGCGACAGATGGAATGGTTGCGGGTGCGATCGAAACCTCAATCACTCATGGCGGAAGAATCGACTTCGTTATACCATCTGCTTCAACATCAAGCTCTGTGTCACCGCTCTTGTTTTACTTCTTTTACAGCAGCCGACGACCGTCGGCTGACAGCGCCAGCAGACGTAGTTCACACCTTACATCAGTACTACGTTGATTTTTACGACGTGGATACACATAACGACTTCCGATCGATCGGGTTATCGGGACTATAGATGGTCCACTCACGCCTGCGGAGAACACCGAATTCTTGGCCGCCTTTCACCCTAGCGACGTATATGATCTGATTGTCACTTCTCCTTCTCACAAATTGCCAGGTACGGATGAGCTCCCCAGGGAATTTTATGTTCGTTTTTTCCTCTCTTGAGCGTCACATTTATGTCAATGTTGAACGAGGTGATAATGGGCGGTAGTTGTGTCGGCCCCATTCAAGATGCAAAAAACTGTGTTAATGCTAAACATCCTGGTCCTATTACTGTTGATAATTTTTGTTCTCTCACTTTACTGAATTCTGATCATAAGACCGTGGCGAGGGCGGTAAATTGCAGGATGTCTGCCTTGGTAGCAGCTGCCGCCGGCGAGTATCAGAGTTGCTTCCCGGTCGCTCTGTTCTCTGTAGTCGAATACCTTGATGTGGTTTCGGTTGTTGCCGTTATTTTTTGGATTTTTCCTTTACCTTTTTGAATTTTAATAAGACTTTAGATCACTTAAATCATGAATTTCTGTTTCTGATTTTGGAGGTGATCGCGTTTACTGTTGAGAAACACTGAGTGTTATCGAACGTGTCCACGGGTAATGGAGCTTTGCCAATCGTCAATGGGCAACCGACGACCCTGATTATCATCCGTCAGGGTGTGCCTCTGGGGAGCCTGTTCCCAATTTCTTTGTTTGTCTTATTTCTGCAGCCGCTGTTTCGGAAGGTTGCATCCCAGTTTCATTATTGGACGCTTTCTGGAAGGACACCCGCTATCCGCGCGTACGCTGATGATGTGATGGTTTTACTCTGCTGACGTGCAGAGATAACTCTCCTGGAGGAAATCATCGATGATTATTGCCGTATTCGGGAGCGTGACTTAACGATGGCAAAAGTAAATTCCTTAATTTACGGCGTTTCGATGGAAAAATACACTACTGGTCATTAAAATTGCTACACCACGAAGATGACGTGCTACAGACGCTAAATTTAACCGACAGGCAGAAGATGCTGTGATATACAAATGATTAGCTTTTCAGAGCATTCACACAAGGTTGGCGCCGGTGGCGACACCTACAACGTGCTGACATGAGGAAAGTTTCCAACCGACTTCTCATACACAAACAGCAGTTGACCGGCGTTGCCTGGTGAAACGTTGTTGTGATAGAGGAGAAATGCGTACGATGACGTTTCCGACTTTGATAAAGGTCGGACTGCGGCCTATCGCAATTGCGGTTTATCGTATCGCGACATTGCTGCTCGCGTTGGTCGAGATCCAATGACTGTTAGCAGAATATGGAATCGGTGGGTTCAGGAGGGTAATACGGAACGCCGTGCTGGATCACAACGGCCTCGTATCACTAGCAGTCGAGATGACAGGCATCTTATCCGCATGGCTGTAACGGATCGTGCAGCCACGTCTCGATCCCTGAGTCAACAGCTGAGGACGTTTGCAAGACAACAACCATCTGCACGAACAGTTGGACTACGTTTGCAGCAGCATGGACTATCAGCTGGGAGACCATGGCTGCGGTTACCCTTGACGCTGCATTACAGACAGGAGCTCCTGCGATGGTGCACTCAACGACGAACCCGGGTGCACGAATGGCAAAACGTCATTTTTTCCGGATGAATCCAGGTTCTGTTTACAGCATCATGATGGTCGCATCCGTGTTTGCCGACATCGCGGTGAACGCACATTGGAAGCGCGTATACGTCATCGCCATACTGGCGTATCACCCGGCGTGATGGTATGGGGTGCCATTGGTTACACGTATCGGTCACCTGTTGTTCGCATTGACGGCCCTTTGAACAGTGGACGTAGCATTTCAGATGTGTTACGAGCCGTGGCTCTACCCTTCATTCGATCCCTGCGAAACTCTACATTTCAGCAGGATAATGCACGACTGCATGTTGCAGGTCCTGTACGGGCCTTTCTGGATACAGAAAATGTTCGACTGCTACCCTAGCCAGCACATTCTCCAGATCTCTTACCAATTGAAAACGTCTGGTCAATGGTGGCCGATCAACTGGCACACCACAATACGCCAGTCACTACTCTTGATGAACTGTGGTATCGTATTGAAGCTGCGTGGGGAGCTGTACCTGTAAACGCCATCCAAGCTCTGTTTGACTCAATGCGCAGGCGTATCAAGGCCGTCATTACGGCCAGAGGTGGTTGTTCTGGGTACTGATTCCTCAGGATCTATGCACCCAAATTGCGTGTAAATGTAATCACATGTCAGTTCTTGTATGATACATTTGTCCAATGAATACCCGTTTATCATCTGCATTTCTTCTTGGTGTAGCAATTTCAATGGCCAGTAGTGTATTCTCGTAGGGTACTGCTGTGGACCGTCGTACGTCAATAGTAGTTGTTACTGATTTATTTTTATTTATTTTTATTTACACGTCAAGTTCCGTAGGACCAAATTGAGGAGCATATTTCCGAGGTCATGAAATGTGTCAGTACATGAAATTACAACATAAAAGTAATAACAGATAAAAATAAACATATATGAACCGGAAAAAAGTCAGTCTATAAATTTAAGTAAACGCAATCAACAATACAATAAGAATCAGCTTAGTTTTTCAAGGAACTCCTCGACAGAATAGAAGGAGTGACCCCAGAGGAAACTCTTTTCAGTTTCGATTCGAATGCGCGTTGATTACTGCTAAGATTTTGGAATTCGAGTGATAGCTTATTGAAAATGGATGCAGCAGTATACTGCACACCTTTTTGCACAAGAGCTAAGGAAGTCCGATCCAAATGGAGGATTGATTTCTGACGAGTATTAACCGAATGAAAGTTGCTTATTCATGGAAATAAGCTAATATTGTTAACAAGAAATGACAGTAAGGAATAGCCGGCCGTTGTTGCCGATCGGTTCTAGGCGCTTCAGCCTGGATCCATGCGACCATTACGGTCGCAGGTTCGAATACTGCCTCGAGCATGGATGTGTGTGGTGTCCTTAGGTTAGTTAGGTTTAAATACACTCCTGGAAATGGAAAAAAGAACACATTGACACCGGTGTGTCAGACCCACCATACTTGCTCCGGACACTGCGAGAGGGCTGTACAAGCAATGATCACACGCACGGCACAGCGGACACACCAGGACCCGCGGTGTTGGCCGTCGAATGGCGCTAGCTGCGCAGCATTTGTGCACCGCCGCCGTCAGCGTCAGCCAGTTTGCCGTGGCATACGGAGCTCCATCGCAGTCTTTAACACTGGTAGCATGCTGCGACAGCGTGGACGTGAACCGTATGTGCAGTTGACGGACTTTGAGCGAGGGCGTATAGTGGGCATGCGGGAGGCCGGGTGGACGTACCGCCGAATTGCTCAACACGTGGGGCGTGAGGTCTCCACAGTACATCGATGTTGTCGCCAGTGGTCGGCGGAAGGTGCACGTGCCCGTCGACCTGGGACCGGACCGCAGCGACGCACGGATGCACGCCAAGACCGTAGGATCCTACGCAGTGCCGTAGGGGACCGCACCGCCACTTCCCAGCAAATTAGGGACACTGTTGCTCCTGGGGTATCGGCGAGGACCATTCGCAACCGTCTCCATGAAGCTGGGCTACGGTCCCGCACACCGTTAGGCCGTCTTCCGCTCACGCCCCAACATCGTGCAGCCCGCCTCCAGTGGTGTCGCGACAGGCGTGAATGGAGGGACGAATGGAGACGTGTCGTCTTCAGCGATGAGAGTCGCTTCTGCCTTGGTGCCAATGATGGTCGTATGCGTGTTTGGCGCCGTGCAGGAGAACGCCACAATCAGGACTGCATACGACCGAGGCACACAGGGCCAACACCCGGCATCATGGTGTGGGGAGCGATCTCCTACACTGGCCGTACACCACTGGTGATCGTCGAGGGGACACTGAATAGTGCACGGTACATCCAAACCGTCATCGAACCCATCGTTCTACCATTCCTAGACCGGCAAGGGAACTTGCTGTTCCAACAGGACAATTCACGTCCGCATGTATCCCGTGCCACCCAACGTGCTCTAGAAGGTGTAAGTCAACTACCCTGGCCAGCAAGATCTCCGGATCTGTCCCCCATTGAGCATGTTTGGGACTGGATGAAGCGTCGTCTCACGCGGTCTGCACGTCCAGCACGAACGCTGGTCCAACTGAGGCGCCAGGTGGAAATGGCATGGCAAGCCGTTACACAGGACTACATCCAGCATCTCTACGATCGTCTCCATGGGAGAATAGCAGCCTGCATTGCTGCGAAAGGTGGATATACACTGTACTAGTGCCGACATTGTGCATGCTCTGTTGCCTGTGTCTATGTGCCTGTGGTTCTGTCAGTGTGATCATGTGATGTATCTGACCCCAGGAATGTGTCAATAAAGTTTCCCCTTCCTGGGACAATGAATTCACGGTGTTCGTATTTCAATTTCCAGGAGAGTAGTTCTATGGTCTAGGGAACTGATGACCTCAGAGGTTAAGTCCCATATTGCTCAGAGCCATCTGAACCATTTTGAACAGTAAGGAATATATATATTGAGAAGCCAATGTCAAAATACCCAGACTCGTGAACAGGGGCCGACAAGAGGTTCGTCAACTTACACCACTTATTGCCCGAACCGCTCGTTTCTGAGCCAAAAATATCCTTTTAGAATGGGAAGAGTTACCCCAAAATAAAGACCATAATACACAAGCGAATGAAAATAAGCAAAGTAGACTAATTTTCGTGTCGAACGATCACTCACTTCTGATACCGTTCGAATAGTAAAAATGACAGCATTAAGTCTTTGAACAAGGTCCTGAACGTGGGCTTTCCACGACAGTTCACTATCCATCTGAACACCTAGGAATTTGAACTGTTCAGTTTCACTAATAATATTCCCGTTCTGTGAAATTAAAACGGCAGGTTTTCTTGAATTGTGTGTTAGAAACTGTAAAAACTGAGTCTTACTGTGATTTAGCGTTAGTTTATTTCCTATAAGCCATGAACTTAGGTCATGTACTGCACTATTTGAAACCGAGCCAACGTTGCACACTGTGAAAGTGATGCCACGGAAATGTACCTCCCTCTGTAAGCCGTGTCACGTTTACTTTTACCGACATCTAAAGAATTTTACCGTTCAACTTTAAAATAATGCGGCATTACAGCAAAGCTGAGAATTCCAATATAGGGTGGATGCTACCAAAATTCACTCGTTGGTCTGCGACCAATAATCCGCACCTGTGTTTCATGATACGCTTTTATACGCTCGGTAGGCATGCACATTGATATCTGATAGATCTATTTTAAGGCAACGTATATGAGATATATTTTCCAGGAACAATGTACCGGAAAACAGGTCAGTCCGGCGAGAGCTGGCACGGTAGCTCAGCGTGTTCGATCACAGGGATAGTTGCCCTCTCTGTCTCTCTCTCTCTCTCTCTCTCTCTCTCTCTCTCTCTCTCTCTCTCTATATATATATATATATATATATATATATATATATATATATATATAAAACTGAATGAATGGATGAGCTTGAACAAGCGTCATGAGACGTCCGCCTCGAAAAACAGAACTATCAATAACGAACAAAATGAGATTAAAAGAAAAAAGGGTAGCGTCTTTCATTCATAATCAAAACATCTTCGGTCCCAGGTTCGAATCCCGCCGCTGCTTAAATTTTGATTAATAATCAGCATTGGCGGCCGAAGACTTCCGACATAAGAAGTCACCCTCATTCTGCCAACGGCCTTGTCAAAGAGGGCGGAGGAGCGGAAAGAGGTTCAGGGCACTCTCTTGTCCTAGGGGTGGGAAATTGCCCCTAAAGGCGGAAGAATCAGCAATGATCAACGGCATGAGGATGCAGAAGGCAATGGAAACCATTGCATTAAAGACACAACAGGACATGTGAGCTGTAATTGAAGAAGTGTCATGGTGATCTATTCGTTGGCAAAAGATTCAGGAATAGTCCCCCATTCTGATCTCCGGGAGGGGACTGCCAAGGGGGAGGTTACCACGAGAAAAAGATTGAATAATCAACGAAAGGATAACGTTCTATGAGTCGGGGCGTGGAATGTCAGAACTTGAACGTGATATGGAAACTAGGAAATCTGAAAAGGGAAATTCAGAGGCTGAATCTACATATAATAGGGGTCAGTGAAGTGAAGTGGAAAGAAACAAGGCTTTCTGGTCAGATAAGTACGGGGTAATATCAACAAGAGCAGAAAATGCTATAACAGGAGTATGATTCGCTATAATTAGGAAGGTATGGCAAAGAGTGTGTTTCTGTGAATAGTTGATTGACAGGGTTGTTCTTATAAGAATCAACAACAAACCAACACCAACAGCGATAGTTCAGGTATACATGCCGACGTCCCAAGCTGAAGATGAAGAGACAGAGAAAGTGTATGAGGATATTGAAAGGGGAATACAGTACGTAAAGGGGGATGGAATTTAATAGTCATGGAGGACTGGAAAGCAGTTGTGGGGAAGGAGTAGAAGAAGAGGTTACAGGAGAATATGGGCTTTGGGCAAGGAATGAGAGAGGAGAGAGACTAGTTGAGTTCATTAACAAGTTTCAGTTAGGAATAGCGAATAATCTGTTCAAAAATCATGTAAGGAGGAGGTATACTTGGAAAGAGCCGGGTCATACGGGAAGATTTCAGTTAGATTACATCATCGTCAGACGAAGATTCCGAAATCAGATACTGGATTGTAAGGCGTACCCAGGAGCAGATATAGACTCAGATCACAACGTAGTAGTGATGAAGAGTAGGCTGAAGTTTAACACAAAAGCCAGGAAGAATCAATACGCAAAGAAGTGGAAACGGAAGTACTAAGGAATGACGAGATACGTTTGAAGTTCTCCAAGGCTATACAGGGTGGTCCTTTGATAGTGACCGGGCCAAATATCTCACGAAATAAGCATCAAACGAAAAAACTACGAAGAACGAAACTCGTCTAGCTTAAAGGGGGAAACCAGATGGCGTTATGGTTGGCCCGCTGTATGGCGCTGCCGTAGGTCAACCGGATATCATCTGCGTTTTTTTAAATATCAGCACTCATTTTTTATTACGTATTCGTGTAGTACGTAAAGAAATATGAATGTTTTAGTTGGACCACTTTTTTCGCTTTGTGACAGATGGCGCTGTAATAGTCACAAACGTATAAGTACGTGGTATCACGTAACATTCCGCCAGTGCGGACGGTATTTGCTTCGTGATACATTACCCGTGTTAAAATGGACCGTTTACCAATTGCGGAAAAGGTCGATATCGTGTTGATGTATGGCTATTGTGATCAAAATGCCCGACGGGTGTGTGCTATGTATGCTGCTCGGTATCCTGGACATCATCCAAGTGTCCGGACCGTTCGCCGGACAGCTGCGTTATTTAAGGAAACAGGAAGTGTTCAGCCACATGTGAAACGTCAACCACGACCTGCAACAAATGGTGATGCCCAAGTAGGTGTTTTAGCTGCTATCGCGGCTAATCCGCACATCAGTAGCAGACAAATTGCGTGAGAATCGGGAATCTCAAAAACGTCGGTGTTGAGGATGCTACATCAATATCGATAGCACCCGTACCATATTTCTATGCACCAGGAATTGCATGGCGACGACTTTGAACGTCATGTACAGTTCTGCCACTGGGCACAAGAGAAATAAGGGGCCGATGAAGATTTTTTTGCACGCGTTCTATTTAGCGCCGAAGCGTCATTCACCAATAGCGGTAACGTAAACCGGCATAATATGCACTATTGGTTAACGAAAAATCCACGATGGCAGCGACACCTGGAACATCAGCGACCTTGGCGGGTTAATATATGGTGCGGCATTATGCGAGGAAGGATAATTGGCCCCCATTTTATCGATGGCAATCTAAATGGTGCAATGTATGCTGATTTCCTAAGTAATGTTCTACCGATGTTACTACAAGATGTTTCACTACACGACGAAATAGTGATGTACTTCCAACATGATGGATGTCCGGCACATAGCTCACGTGCGGTTGAAGCGGTATTGAATAGCTTTGAAGCACCATACCATGGCCCGCACGTTCACCGGATCTGACGTCCCCGGATTTCTTTCTGTGGGGAAAGTTGAAGGATACTTGCTATCGTGATCCACCGACAACGCCTGACAACATGTGTCAGCACATTGTCAATGCATGTGCGAACATTACGGAAGGTGAACTACTCGCTGTTGAGAGGAATGTCGTTACACGTATTGCCAAATGCATTGAGGATGACGGACATCATTTTGAGCATTTATTGCATTAATGTGGTATTTACAGGTAATCACGCTGTAACAGCGTGCTTTCTCAGGAATGATAAGTTCACAAAGGTACATGTATAACATTGGAACAACCGAAATAAAATGTTCAAACGTACCTACGTTCTGTATTTTAATGTAAAAAACCTACCTGTTCCGAACTGTTCGTCTAAAATTGTGAGCCATATGTTTGTGACTATTACAGCGCCATCTATCACAAAGCGAAGAAAGTGGTCCAACTAAAGCATTCATATTTCTTTACGTACTACACGAATATTTAATAAAAAATTGGGGTTCCTATTTAAAAAAAAAACGCAGTTGATATCCGTTTGACCTATGGCAGCGCCATCTAGCGGACCAACCATAGCGCCATCTGGTTTGCCCCTTCAAGCTAGGCAAGTTTCGTCCTTTGTAGTTTTTTTCGTTTGACGCTTATTTCGTGAGATATTTGGCCCGCTCACTATCAATGTACCACCCTGCAGATACAGAAATAAGGAGTAGCTCAGTAGGCAGCACAGTTGAAGAGTGATGGACATTTATAAAAAAAGCCATCACAGAAGTTGGGAAGGAAGACATAGGTACAAAGAAGGTAATCGCAAAGAAATCATAGGTAACACGAGAAATACTTCAATTGATCGACGAAAGGAGGGAGTACAAAAATGTTCCGAGAAACTCAGGAATACAGCAATACAAGACTCCGAGGAATGAAATAAATAGGAAGTGCAGGGAAGCTAAGACGTAATGGCTGCAGGAGGAATGTGAAGACATCGAAAAGACATGATTTATCGGAAGTACAGACTCAGCATACGGGAAAGGCAAAACAACCTTTGGTGACATTAAAAGCAAAGGTGATAACATTAAGAGTGCAAAGGGAATTCCACTGTTAAATGTAGAGGAGAGAGCAGATAGGAGGAGAGAATACATTGAAAGCCTCTATGTGGGGGAAGATTTGTCTGATGTGATAGAAGAGGGAACAGGAGTCGGTTTAGAAGAGATAGTGGATCCAGTATTAGTATCAAAATTCAAAAGAGCTTTGGAGCACTTAAGATCAAATAAGGCAGAAGGGACAGATAACATTCCAGCAGAATTTATAAAATCGTTTGGCGAAATGGCAACAAAAGGACTATTCGCGTTGGTGTGTAGAATGTATGAGTCTGGCGACGTACCATCTGACTTTCGGAAAAGCATCATCCACACAATTCCGAAGGCGGCAAGAGCTGACAAGTGCGAGAATTATAGTACTGTCAGCTTAACAGCTCATGCATCCAAGTTGCTTATAAGAATAATATACAGAAGACTGGAAAAGAAAATTGAGGATGCGCTAGATGACGATTAGTTTGGCTTTAGGAAAGGTAAAGTCACGAGTGAGGCAATTCTAACGCTGAGGTTAATAATGGAAGCAAGACTTAAAAAAAAAAAAATACACGTTCATAGGATTTGTGGAGCTGGATAAAGCTTTCGACAGTATAAAATGATGCAAGATGTTCGAAATTCTGAAAAAAGTAGGGGCAAGCTATAGGGAGAGAAGGGTCATATACAACATCTACAAGAGCCAAGAGGGAATAATAAGAGTGGATGACCAAGAACGAAGTTCTCGTATTAAAAAGGGTGTAAGACAAGAATGTATCCTTTCGCCCCTACTGTTCAATCTGTACATTGAGAAAGAAATGATGGAAATAAAAGATAGGTTCAGTAGTGGAATTAAAATTCAGTGTGAAAGGACATCAATGATACGATTCGCTGATGACATTGCTATCTTGAGTGAAAATGAAGAAGAATTACATGATCTGCTGAACGGAATGAACAGTCTAATGAGTACAGAGTATGGACTGAGAGAAAATCGAAGAAAGGCGAAGATGAGCTGGGTTAAACCAGTCTTCAGACTGTAGACCACGAAAACAACAACATTACAAAATATGTGTCAATATCGCAATTAATTGTTTCATGGGAACCGCACTTAAAAGTAATCTTCCTTTTTACAATTATCTTTCTGATGTGAAAAGGTGAACTGTACTGGAGCGAGAGAAGGTACAAGTTCGTTCTATGCGGCGTCGCGTTTTGAATGGGACGGGGTTCGTAGGAGGAAAAGGCAATAGCCGTAGAATAACACAGAGACAAATTCGACCGGTGTGGTGTACTAACAAACGGAAAGGAAAATTTGTAGTGGACTGACAAGGCAGCCAGTCCACAGAGACGGGTAGCCGAAAGGGCACACGTACAATGTCGTCCGTACAACTGGGCGAGTGCTCGTACGTCTCTCGAGACCTGCCGTGTGGTGGCGCTCGGTCTGCGATCCTGACAGTGGCGACACGCGGGTCCGACATGTACTAATGGACCGCGGCCGATTTAAGCTACCACCTAGCAAGTGTGGTGTCTGGCGGTGACTCCACAAAATTAAGTAGAGGTACTTTGATGTGAAATTGCGAATATCAACATTGAATTAGAAAGTCTTATACCTAAAAACCTTTTCGTCAGAGCTTCTTTTTGGCAAGGCCCTCAGTTATGTGTTCAGAATCAATCCTATTTACGATATCAGAATTTCGTTTAAAATAGAGATTAATCGTTAAGTCTTCTTGGGAAACGAATTGTAAAAACAAAGGTTTTTTACTGTTTCCAGAAGAGAAAAGAACGTTAAAGAACGTTACGTTGAGGAACTAGGATCCGCCGTTCATAGGTGCAACAATAAAATTTATATAGCCGTTTCTCTATTTTTATGGTAACAAGAACATCTTTAATGGAGCTAGCTATTCATCCTTGTACATGGTACATTCTAAATGCAAGGCAATGTCGATAAATTCACTTGCTATGTGTATTTCCAGGGCGCCTGGGTAATCACTTTAAAGGTGTAAACTTCATAACGTGTAAGCTTTGTAAGTGTAGACAGGAAACCATATTTATTTTGTCAGCTGCAGTGTACGTTTCTATCTTTTCCTTCACTTTCGTGTGGCCAAGTCTAGCAGGTATACAAGCCGTAATCCAGGCCTCTGGCATGTCTGTGTCCTCTTGACCCCCCTAGGCCGAAGCCTAGGTCTGGCCTATATGTGAACCCTGGCCCTAACTACTGATTAAGGAGTTCTGCACCATAAGCCGTGCCTGACCTTTTCAGGAAAGGGAAAAGCGATCTCAGATAATCTGTTAGAATTTAAAAAACCTTTGTCAATAATGTTTCAGTTTCCTTGATAGCGTTCATATACATAAAATAAAAATGCGATTAGTCTGCTTTCAGTTGTCAGTGCAACCTTCCTCAGATCTGCAAACAAGCTCACGAACAGTAAATCGCCTTATACATTTTTGACCTATTAATGTTCGTGCTTAAAATATTTGAATGAAATACAAGCCCACATAAAATTTATATTTGGTGTTCATTCCGTACGCTAGACTCTGGTAATTTTATCACGAGTAGTTGGTTATTAACTTTGTGCTTATGTTTCCTTGAAAAATTTTAAACATGAAAGTTACTTTACACAAAAAAAAGTATTTCTAGGCGATTTTCTGTTTTTGTGCTTCTTTGCAGGTCCGAGGATGGTTGCGTTGACAAATGAAACTAGTTTAGACATCATATTTTAATTTTCATATATGTTTCCGATGTATTCAGTTAAAATATTTTTGAAAAAATGATTCTTTTGCATTTAATAAGTTACGCACAGTTATTAAGTCCCTCTTCAAGAAACCTAGAGAGAATTTCACAAGCTATCCTTCAAGTAAAGCTACTTTCTTCTTCAAAGATTCGAGACTTACCAGGTGGTGAGTTGATGGAGGGACTTTGGGTTAGTCCCAATGAAGTCAGGAACAAAACCTTGGAAGCGTTAGAATGCATTATTCTGAGGTAAACAAACCGTCATAATCTGATAAGAAGCCTTCATGATCCACGTGCCATTGTCATGCTGCGGAAAGACACAGCTGCTGACTGGGCTGGAAAAAATCTAAAAAAAGCATTGCAAGACAGGGAAACAGAAACTGTGTTTGTAAGGCCGCGAACTGAAAGAGAAGAACAACGCCAAAGGTTGAATGTTAATCAAGGGTCTTTACCATGGATTCAAGACTCAGAATGTGAGTTGTAAACATATTAGTGCATCTAGTTCAGCCATTTCACAAAGAGGAATCCCATGTGCCGGATAGACCACAGCCAGTTGTAACATTATGTGTGTCCATCTAAAACTAAAACTAAAACTAACTCCGTCTACAGGCCGCAAGCGACCCATCGGGACCATCCGACCGCCGTATCATCCTCAGGTGAGGATGCGGATAGGAGGGGCATGGGGTCAGCACACCGCTCTCCCGGTCGTTATGACGGTTTTCTTTGACCGGAGCCGCTACTATTCGGTCGAGTAGCTCCTCAATTGGCATCACGAGGCTGAGTGCACCCCGAAAAATGGCAACAGCACGTGGCGGCGGGATGGTGACCCATCCAAGCGCCGGCCACGCCCAACAGCGCTTAACTTCGGTGATCTCACGGGAACCGGTGTATCCACTGTGGCAAGGCCGTTGCCTATGTGTGTCCATCTACCGAATTTAAATGAATAAGGTCTCCAGAGAATGAAAGACTGAGTGAAATTATAAAAAATCGAGTGATATGACGCGACCTATTCTGGCGCAGAGCGCCAAAGATTACTATTGCGATCCGATATACTCAAAAGCGGTGTAAGACATTTTTTAAGCCCGACCGCGGTGAAACAAAATATTAGAGACAATGTGGAAACAAAATGTTTACTAAATCCTGTACCACTTATGTTTTGTCTGTCTGTATGTGTAGACGAACGTTATTACAGTTCATTGTAATTTATAATTAAAAATATATAATGTGAATAGTTTCGATCTCAGACGTCTCAATATATCAAGAAGTACGACATATAAAAAAAGCAATTGTAATTATTAGCACAAAAGCTGGTTTATGTGTCATTGTCAGCCACTATAATGTGGGGAAAATGTTTAAAGTAAGTTTCTCTTTAGCTTATTAAAAATTAATTCTAAACTGAATGAAGTTATTTGACTTGATACTTAAATAGCAATCTCCAGTCAATTTCTCGTGCCCTATGCTCAAAAATGGTTCAAATGGCTCTGAGCACTATGGGACTTAACATCTTAGGTCATCAGTCCCCTAGAACTTAGAACTACTTAAACCTAACTAACCTAAGCACATCATACACATCCATGCCCGAGGCAGGATTCGAACCTGCGACCGTAGCAGTCACGCGGTTCCGTACTGAAGCGCCTAGAACCGCACGGCCACCGCGGCCGGCCCCTATATTCATAAATGGCTCTGAGCACTATGGGACTTAACTTCTGAAGTCATCAGTCACCTAGAACTTAGAACTACGTAAACCTGACTAACCTAGGGACATAAAACACATCTTTGCCCGAGGCAGGATTCGAACCTGCGACCGTAGCGGTCGCGCGGTTCCAGAGTGAAGCGCCTAGTACCGCTCGGCCACTCCGGCCGGCCCTATGTTCATAAATGCTTAATTGTCATTTTAGTACAAATGTTCACAGAAATCATCGACGGTTGCACAGCAAGATGGAACTTGAAAGAAGTTGTTGTAATCAGCAAATTACTATTCTTCAAAGAATGGTCATTCACTGTACTTTATTTGCAAACGTAAGTACCTTCGGTAAACTTGTTGAAATCCAGGCTCGGAAGCTATCCGGCGAAACTTTGATTACAATCCCCGTTTTTGTTTTCCAGATAAGTGTATCAAAATTATTGATCGCTTCTTTCAAATATCCGACACGTCATTGCATGGAACAAGGTGCGCTTATGTCGAAATCCGGCGTACTCGCACGAGGCTAAAAAACGACATCTTCTGAATAATCAAGTACCATAGTTAACAGCAAAATAGTATCTCTATTCCCCCCCCCCCCCCCCCCGCCCATTCAAAATAGTTATAATAATATACAGTGTTGCGTCTGCGGTGGAGCCGTCGCGAGTAGCCCCAGTTAACAACTTAGAGACACACCGCCCTCCGCTGCGCACCTGTCCGACCAGCTTTCGTAAGGCAACAACCGCTGAGGACACTTGACACCATCTTCTCGAAGCTCCCGTGCTAGCCAGAGGGTTCATCAGCTCGAAGAAATGCGGCAGTGATATTTCTTCCTCATTTTTCGAGCCAGACAGCACCAGAGACAGCGTACCGAACGGGGTGGCGCAGTGGTTAGACACTGGACTCGCATTCGGGAGGACGACGGTTCAATCCCGCGTCCGGCCATCCTGATTTAGGTTTTCCGTGATTTCCCTAAATCACTCCAGGCAAATGCCGGGATGGTTCCTCTGAAAGGGCACGGCCGACTTCCTTCCCCATCCTTCCCTAATCCGGTGAGACCGATGACCACGCTGTCTGGTCTCCTTCCCCAAACCAACCAACCAACCAGAGACAGCCCGTCATCAGTTGATAGAGAAGAGGACAATGTTGTGACGCCTATTCTATGTCAGATGCAGCCATGTGCTCAGCGCCGTACCAATGAGGTAGCCTTCACTACCTTTACCGGGCTCCGAATTGCTTATTGCTGCCGGATGGTCTACGCCAGGGTTTCCCAACAAAATTTTCTCGAGGACCCCCTCATCGAGCATGATTGGTACCTTGTCATAGCACAGTATCAAGTACTCAAGTACCTAAAAATGCCAAATTTTTATACGTTGTCTATTTTTGGTACTTAGAAAAACATTGACATATTCATTCTTGAAAAAATATTGAGCGGCCAAAACAAAAAATCTGTTATCATGAGAAATATATTTAATACA